>NC_051223.1:25637615-26837615 GCF_015220715.1 Pygocentrus nattereri | reverse complement strand
ATAACACAAGTAGAGTGCAGTGCTTAAATTAAATTCTCCATTAAATGTGTAACAAGTTACTTTTTCCTCTAAACTGTAGACCTTTCAACAGCAAGTGAATGTCAAGATACAATGCTTATTGACCCAAACTGTACAGAGGTTTTTGTTTTTTCTTCTTCATGTGTTCACATCATTCTTTAAAATGCTGCATCTAATAGTTTTTATAGTGTATTTTATAATATATGTCCACTCAGACCCGCATGTGTACAGACTTTCACACATCCCATTTATACAGATATTCAAACATCCCCTTAGCTCCTTCCTTATAGCTCTTCTTTATTCTTTATTTGAATTATTTCATTTTACTATATTTTGCCTTAGTTAAATACTTGTTAACAGTCTGTTTGACTGTGTGCTCTGTTTAGTATGTTACATCATATGTGTGTAGGTATGTGCAGCACACCTGGCGAAATAAAGTGATTCTTATTCTGATTCTAACATCTAACATAAAATAACATACTTTTGAATCCAAACTATTTATGTATTACGTATGAATTTATAATCATGACATATAGAGGACCTACTTTTACACAAGAAATCTTTCACGAAGGGTATCTCTGCTTCCACTCAAGCACAGCGGTTGTGCAATTTCTCCATCATTGTTCAGTACACAGCATATATAAAATAAACATTCTTAACATTTAATTTATTCATAACATTTAAAAAACATTATTTAAAAAATAAAAAATATATATATTGGCTGCTATATATTTGTTGGTTAGATGTTTTGATTTTAACTAAAAGCTGATTATTCATATTATTTGTTGTTTCATTCTTTCAAGTCACTGCCTTTTAACATCATATCAACCTTCCCTATAACATGTGCCAACCAACCCAGTGGACTTATTACCACAAGCGCACAACATGAACTATATCATGAGCACACAAATTAATAAAATATGTTCTGACATTGTATATTTTAGCTTTAATTTGCTGCTATTTGGGTTATCCTAATGCATGGTATCCCTCGTATATAGAGAGTGATATGTGCCAAACAACCCTACTCTACCTTAAATCCAGTATAAATGCACAAGTAAAAACTTTTATATTGTATAGCAAAATGATGATGATGAATCTAGACTTCTAAGGGAAAATGTTTCCAACACTTTGGAGAAAAGATTAACTCTGAATCAAGGGCAGGATGCCCACCTGTGACATCTTAATTGTGGTTAATCAATTCTATTGGCAGACCACCAGGATCACAAGCTTTTATGTCAGGTAAAAATGCAAGTCCAGCACACAGAACCAAAGACACTGTGTAATCTATGTAGCTGCCAATAGGTGAACTGAAGTATCAGCCCCCCACCATGTTCCTGCTCCTCACTCCTTTAATGAGCATGTCAGCAATTTTCAGACTCTGCTGTGTTGAATTCTTGTGGGGATGAACTATCCACAGATTATTTAATCATTACGCTCTGAATAAAGATAGGGTTCAAGGGTTCTTTAGTAAAGACTGTGGTTCTATATGGAACTATGAAAAAGAACTGTTTGCATGCTTAAAGAGTTCTTTTATTGTTAAATAGCTCTTTAGATTGATGGTGTTGTATCCGATTCTATATAGATGTTGTCCTTTCAATGAAAATCGAACCACCCTTAAAGACACAATATTTTATATCCAATATTATATGAATGTTAAAGACAATTCTACTATGACATTCTTGCTAGTCCACATAATCTCATGAATTTCATTCTTGTAACAGAAATATTAATTACAACCCTGGCAGCACTATCAGATTTGAAAATGGCAACAATCAATGTCGACTGTGAATTCTGACCAGAGAAAAAAGATGGATGTTGTCTTGTTGTATTATATAGCCTGTTGCAAAGGAGGCTAGTAGGGAATACGACCAAAGAGACTACAGCACTGCAGATGCTGTGTCCACCACATCAACTAATACTATTTGGGAGCATCTATTATGATTCTTAATAGCTGAAAAACTGAAGACTGATTAACTAAAAACAGAGCTTTGTATTATTTGGTTTAAATGAATAAAAGCAACAAAACTGCTGTAACCTTAAAATAAAAAAAAATTAAAAAGTAACAAAAACCCTATTAAGTTGGGTAAAATCAAAAGCAGCATTTTTTTCAGTACATAACTTTTAAAAATGCCCACATGCTCAAATTTCAGACATACCTTTTCAAATCGTGTAGTGAAATAACTCCAAATGTTCAAACAATCATTTTGATCAGCAAACATATTTTCCAGATTTACAATTGTTAAAAGAAGTGCGCACAAGACTTCGTACAAAGGCCTCAGTGTAGGCAGAGGGCAATCAGATGTCCTAGTTAAGGTGTCATTTCGTAGCTATAAATCCTAGAGCAAAAGTGGATCAATAAGCTGTTAAAAAACGAAGTTGGCTAATTACCACTAGTCCATTAACGTATATATTAAGTTCAGAGCTGCTTTTGTACTTATGCACACACATTTCTCATTTTAAATACCCCTTCACCAGTTTTACTATACCCCATTATCCTCCATCTCCCTCCCTGTCATCATTTACATCCGTGCTACGCCCCCTCCTCCTCATGAAGCAGAGCTAGTGACCTTGAATATCTGACAAGCGCACTGCCGCAGCCTCGAGACACCCGACAATAATGAATCAATCAAGCTGCCGGAGTCACAATTTAAAGCTGTGATAACCATGAGAAGAGCTCACAAATAAGCAGGCAGAGTATACACACACACACACACACACAAACACACACACACACACACCAGACTGAAAGGTCACTGTGATTTGAAAGATATTAAAGTGACAAAAAAATGCCTCTGAAATGCTGTTTGGTGTATTTATTAAACTAATGGGGTTGAAGCAATACAGGACAAAGAGAGCATAATTCAGGTAAACTGTATCAAAGCCTCTATATTTATAAATTAAAGGTCATCTATTGGGGGAATGAATGTATTTCATGTAAACAAACATTCATAACTGTATAGCAGTTACCAAAGCTCTAATAAAAGATCAGAAAACTATCTAAAGGAGCTGGCAGAATGTTTTCCTATATGATTTTGTGGGGTACTGGAATAGATTTAGCTCACAGTTGCCAAATTTGAGGTGCGGCTGGAGTGAAATAATCAGGTGGCTGGAGTGCAATGTTATAATTTTGCATTGGTAAACAGCTTTAACAGTCATTTGAACCACAGCTCATAGTCATTAGCATGTAAACATATGGTTATTAAAGCGATCCTCAGGGTCTTCATGCTTTTGCTCTAATATAGCTGAACCTAGTCTAAGGGTACGAGATATAATGAGAATGTGTGGGGACAACTATAAGAGCATTATTAGGATGGGAACAAGCCGAATGTGAAATTTATAAAGCAATCCAACCCCTTGTGAAGGTGGAGCTCAACATAGGGGACGAACAAGGAATGTCTGTCCCCTATGTCCAAGGAATAACAAACCTGTTGTTAGAGCACGGATGTAAATTAAGTCCCCCCCAAAAAAAACTCCAAATCAGGCATGTGGATGTGTGTCAAGAGTGTGGAGTACACATTCTAGGTCTTAACAATGAACATTACCTCTTGCAATTGAAAGATAGTTCCATCAGCCTCTGATAGCTTTTTACTAGCTAGCTCATTATATTTCTGTTATCCAATGTACTCCAAACATTAAAAGAGTATGGACTGAAAGAAGTTTGGATCCAGCATCAAAAAGTTAACAAGCTGTGCCCAGATTTGTATTCTGTTTACTAACATGAACAAAACAATTAAGAATATGTGACTTGTGAGCTGCATTAGAGCAAAATGTGTTTGGAGGCAACTGTTTTGAACTATTTTTACTGGCTAGTTTCTAGGTTTTCAAACAGCACTAGGCATTCATATGGTTAGTCATGCATAACTATTAATAACTAATAACAACCAATAATAATAATAATAATAACTAACAATTTGTTCAGTGTGAAGACAAGTGCAGTTTTCTGTGACTGGCTGTTTATTTATAAGTATTGAAATTACTTATCACTTGTACCTTCCAGTTACTACAAGACAAAGTTAAACCAAATAAGAACTCAAACAGGTGTATATTAGTAGCTGAGGTACAGTTTCTCTCCACACTGCATGCATACTCTAGCCTTCCTAGTGACATTAAAAAGGCAGAGCTGCAAGAAATCTGAGCCAGTTTTTTTGTACGCTTCAATATCAGCCAATTGTGTGTCATCGTGCAGAAATAAAGTGAAAAAATCAAAAACGCTCTGAGTGCATGGATTGGTTGGCTTGAGAATTTTTTGCTTGAGAGAGGACCCAGAATTATGCCAAAACTGTGAAATTTGGCAATGGCCAATGTTCTGCATCATCACAAACTATATCTTGGCATTACAAAGTGAATGTCATGATTAACTACCGAGGTGCAACAGTCTTTTAATGCCAAAGGAGTAGTAGCAGCTCTTTTGTACAATTGCCCCATTGCATATACATTTATAGGAGTTTCCCTCTCAAAGCACAAACTACTGGGAGGGGATTATTATAACAAAGCACCTAATCTTATTTATCAAGACAGGCAGTAAATACTGACAGTGTATTACTTAACATGTGTTAAAAGCTTACTTAATATGGCTACCATTGTTGTGCCTAGAAAGAAAGAAAGTAAAAGTTTTTGAACAATTTATTTCCAATAGACAAAATACCTGCCATGTCACTATTATTAATTTAAAGAATTAATTAAATAATTCATTTTAGGAAAACAATGTTTGAAGTTGCTAATCCCTTGTACTTTGGGTATATTTTACAATACTGTTTTCTAAACTGTTGTTAAAAGCATGTACTGAAACTCCTTTGGCTGTGAAATATTACTTCAATGATGTGTGCACTGTAGATTATGTTGTAGAAATGTCACTGTAAGAGGTCACACTCACAACAAGTTCAAAACCAAAAACCATCTAAATAGGTACTTTGCAATATCACACGGTTTCCAAATGCACTAGACATGAAATTCAAGTTCAGCTCAGCCCTCAAGCTGAAAAGGAACATGTGTCAAGTCAAAATTGAGCTGAAATGGGTGTTCCTACAAAAATATGAGTCAAACAAGGATTTACATTGTGCTGGTCATATGTCAACATGCATTTATTAATCTGTGTTTATTAAATAACCCACTGAATTGACCACCCCTGGTGCAACATGTCTGTAGACTGTAGGCAATTTATGCCTCTTTTAGTAAACCTTAATTCCTTAATTAGGAAGTTATTAATCCAAACACGGAAATTAAATTCCACAGTCCAAACAGAATACCCATCAGCAGCACAAGAAAGAGGATTTTAAACCATCAATCAGTATTAATGCATGACAGGCATAATGAGAGACACAGAATTGATGGAAGGACACCGAATTGAGTTCATATACCTCCCTGTGTGGCCCATTATAAAACACAAGCCCAATGAAAATTAGAAACAACTGAATTATTGATGAGATGATTTGTAAGAGAAGCAAATATCTGACTCATACCAGTTAATGGCTCTGCTGTTGTCTGTGCTTCATAATAATTGTATCATCTTTTCCTTTAAAAAAATAAGCAGACTGTTCGGTAAAGACACAGAGTTTGTGTAAGACAGACGTTGGCCACAGAAAAATGAGCTCACGTCTGCAGCTGCAGACAGTGTCCCTGTCCTGCAGATGGATCCTTATCCAATTGAATTCAGATTGAAGCCAGCAAAGATGAACAGAAAAATGGACCGATCAGAACTTCCATAGTGGACAAAACACAGGTCATCACTGGCAACCTGCAAATAAGGCATAATGGTGAGACTTCAGTGAGGCAGGGTCACGGACATCAACCTTTCTCCAGAGCTCAGCTGGAAGCCCCATTTAAGACTGATCCAGCTAATTAGGGTTTTGTGAAGGCATTGATTAGCTGGATCAGGTGCGCCCGATTAGAGTTGGAACTGAAGGTACGTCCAAAATAGTTTGTGAAAATAATCTATAATTGGGATGCAAATGTGACAGTCTTGTGGAAAGATTTCTAGTTCCAAAAATAAAGCACTCATCAAATAGTAGAAGAAAAGTAGCCAGATTTCATATACAATCTGAAGTGTTCATGAACAGAAGAGCTTACTGGCATATTGCATTCCTCTGTGATTTCAGTATTGCAAAGGCCAGAATCACAATAACAAACACAATATTGTGTGGTCCTACTAAGTACATAGGATAACAGTGTGTACCACCACCTAAAATGTGTGTAGAACACAATTTCTAAAGCTATTTGAAATCCAGGACCAGGATCCAAGAGCTCTCTTTGCTTTAACAGACTTTAGCAGGCTTTTAGTATATCAGTGATGTGAAGTAAGTACAGTTAGATAGAGTTGAGCACAATCTTACACACTTTAGCAACGGTTTAATCATTCAAAAAAAATTAGAGCAAGATTAATACTATACATCTTTGTTAAAAATAAAACCGGAAACTTTGTTTCAGTTCACCTACTGTTTGTGAACAATAGACCAAATCATGATGAAATCATATGGTTGTAAACATAAAGGGTGGATATCAGTGTTTTGAAGAATTACTACACACATTCACATTGGAAACACTTTGTTAGAAGGACACAAGCTAAGCAGGCAGCTAGCATTAATGCTTTTAATGTTTATGTTAGCCTTTACAGAACATGCTAACTTTCCCTTATATTCCTTATATATAACTTATATTATACACTTGACAGAGCAAAATGTCAACTTTGCTGATGCAGGTTTGATTTCAGAGAATTCTATTTTTTTTCCCAGAACCATTATCCTCCGCATTTAACCCATCCATGCAGGGAAACACCACATACACAATATGAACACACACGCTAGGGGGCAGTGAGCACACTTGCCTGGAGTGGTGGGCAGCCCTATCCACAGCACCCACGGAGCAGCTGGGGGTTAGGTGCTTTGCTCAAGGGCACTTCAGTCACATACAGTCAGTTCAGAAGATCGAACCGGCAACCTTCCAGTCACAAGGCTGGTTCCCTATCCTCCAGCCCACAACTTTGCTAGATAAACTAGCAAACTAGCAAGCATGGTGGCTATTTAGCCAAATCAGATATGTTACAGAGGCATAAAACAACTAAAAATCTCTAGCCTCTTTTTAACACATTTTATGTTAATTTAAAGGGAGTCTTTACAAAAATAAATAAATAAATAAAATAAGATAAAAGAAAATTTGCACTTATTTCATGCAGTTACTGAATATTTTACCTTGAGATTTGGTAATGTAAATTCAGATGGACTAACCAAAATATACCCAGGAGCATAAGAGGTTAAGTGGTTGCTATGACAGTTCTAGCTATGAAGCAGGAACTAGATTAAGTTCTGTTGGTTCATGTCTGGGTCGGTTCTTGTTTTTGAATATTCAGTGGGAAAATACCCTTATAAAGCGAATGCTTCACCATTAGGCCCAAAACATACTTCACGCAACGACATGAATGCACATGATTCGAGCTACGCAGACGGGGTTTCACGTGTGGTTGCGTTCAAAGATGTGTCATGACACATTTCGATGCAAGCACGAGTTCTGAGTGTCACAGCAAGGGGCACTATAACAACAGCCAAGCCTGACCAAGCTGTCTTGTACAGCCAATATGCTGTCCCAATTGCCATAGCAGATGATCACATTAGTCTCATACAAAGATGGCTTAAAACATGATTAACTATCACATTTCCAATCCAAGAGAAGAGGTAAACAGCTCACTCTCCTTTGCTGTCCACATTTAATTGTTGAGGCTGCTGGAATAACAGTAGATCCCTCTCTAATTTGTACTCTATCGGCCCCTTCAGCACTGAGTGTTTTAACCTCCACAACAAGGTTAAAAGATTAAGAACGCGCGGTGAGTTTGTATGTGTCCTTGCATAAAGTATGTCTCAGGCCTTACACATGGCAATTTAACATACAGCTGGTGCATGTTCATGACTATATGACAAACAATAAACTGCACAAAGTCATGAAGTTACTAACCCAGGAAGACAGTAGTAGCATGCAGGCTTAGTAGTATCAAATGTAATGACACTAAGAGTATCTATTTTCTCAAACTACAAATATTTAGAGATACACAATGAGTACTATCAGAGTACTTCAAAACTAAATCAGGATTACTGAAAGCTCACTGTTTTTCCAATAATTTGGTCATATAACTCAGGATCACAACACAATCCAGTTGCAGCATTACCAGCATTATCTACCTGAAATTAATCCTCCCTCCATTAATTACTTTTGCTACATCTGCCAAACTTTAAGCTCAGGCCACCTGGTAGCATGTATAGCATGTGTGCTAACAGGCAAAAGGTTTAACAGAAAAAAGACTATAAAAACCATATTAATATATATTAAATCAGGCACATTATTCAGCCAGGTGCTAAAGCAGCAATGTTTAATAAGGATGAGGTTAAAGCTACAAAACCTGTCTCCTGAGACGAAGTAATGCTAAATCTAACATTAGAGCTAACACTAGAGCCAGTTGGTTCTACACCAAAGAGAATGCAGAACTTGCCAAATCTGAACAACAAGCTTATCAAGCTGTTATAGTTTTCACTCCACAGGTCATCTCTGTGCAGTTTAAGCTGATGGTGGACTCCTACGAATGGTCCTAAACTGAAATGCTATGCTGTGCATCCAAAGGTCATGTAGGGATATTTGCTGTGTGTGATTGCAGTAATTTAATGTGATGGTAAAGCTAATGACAGTGACATGTTAAGATGCCTATGAACCTCCAGTCACCAGCACTAATAATGTCTTGTATGCTTTATACTAATACTGATTGACAGAAAGAGTTCACTGCCAGTAATGCAGTCAGTCATTGTGCACAAACCATAGACTGTAGCAGAAAGAAATTTGCCTAACTTGCCCTCTCTCCCTCCTCCTCCCTCTCCCCCGCTCTCTCTTCATATCTCACCCCCCCTCTCTCTTTTGACCTTTGTTTTAATGATGGTGGGACCTGCATACAGAAACTGTGCTCGTCATGTGTAGTTAGTGCAGGGCACTGAGAGTTCAACAAGCAGTACTGTGAGAGAGTGGTTATTCCTAGGGGCAGAAACAATGACTTTAATAGCAGGCCAGCCTATATTAGAGCATAAAGTACTATAACTTATTCTAGAATATATCATACACCTGTATAATTATCCCCACTACAATCATATTCATATCACAACATAATTTATCAGTGTGGAAAAGAAAGAAAAAACACATCGACTGTATCCAACATATGACATCCAATAACCCTGTATCCAATAACCCTAACCCTAACTCTAACCAACCCTAATACTTTCATTGTAATTCAGATATAGTTTGATACAACTTGAGGTGATGTAGAATGCATTCATTACTAATTCCGTTCCATCAGTCACATGTCTGTGCTATTTTATTTTTTTTTTATTTTTTTTTTCTTCGTTAAGACATTCAGGCAAAAGCATGTAATGTGACAGATTATCAGGACATTTCCCATTATTCTCACAAAGTCAAATTCAGATTATGATTATTTTTTTATTCTAATATGAATAACTTATTATATTATTTTATACAGAATGTCCAATCAACTAGATGGTTATTTTTCATTATAATTTTAACCTTTGTTTAACTTTGAGTACCTGCATTAAGATTAAATGTCTCTTTAGCCAGTGAGTCCTTGTCAAGATGATAGGATCAAACTGTTAAAACACAAACTGATTAAGTTAAAATCTGTTACTGAAATAAGTTGCTCAAATTCTGTGTGTTTCTATAGGTCATTTCAAGGTGACAAGGCATTATAACCAAAGAAGAAACCTCAGGTCTTTCTTGGAATGATTTATGAGAACCAAAAATATTTGTAATTTTGTTTGAGTTTGTTTTGATTTAATAGACTTATACTTTCCAAGTATAGTAGTAATACTCATTTTAACTGTGAAGTTTTAACTGGAAACAATAGAGTCAAGTTCTTGAAAAGCCCACAGGAATTGTCTAATCTGACTTTTTCTACACAGACACAGCCAAAGCACCTCTCCCGTTAGTTAGGACTTCAGGAACTGGACAGAAGGCTTTACATGTCTTAATAACTACCAAACATATGTATGGTGTGCTTTGGATGCAACTCAGCATTCACTCTCCTTCGAACATGATGAGTTGTGTTTGTACCAAACAGTTCTACTTTGGTTTCATCTGACCATATGACATTCTCCCTATACTCTTCCGGAACATCCAAATGCTCTCTTGCAAACTTCAGACGCGTTCGTCTGAAGTTTGAAGTGCCCGTCTGGCACTGCAAGATCTGAGTCCCTGGCGGCGTAGTGTGTTACTGACAGTAGCCTTTGTAACGTTGGTCCCAGCTTTCTGCAGGTCATTCATTAGGTCCCCCCATGTGTTTCTGGGATTTCTGCTCACCATTCTTGTGATCATTTTGACCCCACGGGCTGAGATCTTGCATGGAGCCCCTGATCGAGGGAGATTAGCAGTGGTCTTCCCAGCCTGGTGCAGGTCTACAATCTTGTTTCTGGTGTCCTTCGACAGCTCTTTGGTCTTCACCATAGTGGAGTTTGCAGTGTGACTGTTTGAGGCTGTGGACAGGTGTCTTTTATACAGATAACGAGGTCAAACAGGTGGCATTATTACAGGTAATGAGTGGAGGACAAAGAAGCCTCCTAAATTTCCTTCGGGATCAATAAAGTGTCTATCTATCTATCTATCTATCTATCTATCTATCTATCTATCTATCTATCTATCTATCTATCTATCTATCTATCTATCTATCTATCTATCTATCTGCCTATCTATCTTAAAGAAGAAGTTACAGGTCTGTATAAAAAATACAAACACAAAGGAAGCCAAACAAAAATGCTCCAGTGTTTTTGCCTCCACGTTGAAAGTTGAGGTCAATAACCATTTGATATTGGATAGACAAGCACTGAAAGCCTAGAGGTTTGTAGCACTTTGAAGCTCTATGTAGCATCTATGTTGTAAAAAAGAGACCTGACCCAATTCTATAGCTGATATGCTCTTTGTGAGCTGCAAGTATTAGTGATGGGAAAACACTAAATGGAATCAACAGTGACCTTCTAGGCCTGCTTAGACAGCAAGGCCAATCTCCTGGTGACTTTGACCCAACACTGACCTTATATATGTAAACCATAATCGTGAACTCTTTATTGTCCACTGAAAAAGTCCAGCTGTTTACTGCATACCACCTCCGACCCTCTTCAATTCAAATGATAGGTCGACCATGATGAGGTCACCATGAGTTTAACGATCCTATCATGACCTGGTGTAACTGCCTAGACCTTTATAGAGCACCATACATGTATTGCCATTTAACTCAGGTCATGGCTACTGTCCTTCTCAAAGCCACTCCCCTGGGACAGCGGACATGTTATTCATGTGTGGTCTATTCTTTGGCTTCTGTCCTTTTCTCATTCTCCTTGACAGTAGCAGATAAGGGTAAGGTGTTGCCCTAGCCTTTACTTTAAACTGTTGACAAGACGTCACCTATGACCTGCTAAATGGCTGCCTGCTGCTGATGGAAAAAATGAACCATTCCACACTGCCAATCATGATGTCTAACTCCTTTCATAAAGCAGTGTGAGACACTTAAATGGACGGTTCCGAAGGACGGAGACCACGCAAGGTTATAAAATGTGGCAAAATGACAAAGTACAGGGCTCCAAACTGTGAGAAGAAACAGATTTAGCTCCATAACATAAAATATTTGGCAGGCCAATCTATTCAGTACACAGCAGCATGAATAACTAAAACCCAGCAAAAGCACTTTCTGGATTTCATATCAGCACTTCCCACGTTCTGCTGTGTGCCCAGGTGCCGGGCTGGGTTTCATCAGGGGAGTCGGTTTTCACCTTGAGTAGAGCGACAAGGTGCTGTACCCACAGCCTTGTTAGACAGATAAATGGCTGTATAACTTGTGAGCATTTGGGAATATCATCATTACCGTCTCAGTTTAATACACACAGAGTCTATTCCCACACCATAGCGTGGTTTAGTTGACTAAGCTTGTTATGAATTATTGAATCTTGTGTTGTTTTAAGCTTGACTAATCTTCATTTGGTAAAGAGCCATGTTAATGTTTAGGGAGAGTCCTGTAGTCCTGTTAAGTGCTTACGTGCAGATACTTCTGAGAAAAAGCACAGCAGTTAAGAGCTGCTGTTGATCAGAAGCTCCTTAGTTTTTACTGATAACTTGAGATGTATAGAAGAGTTCTGACATCTACATGATAGGCAGGAAGGTTCTTTGGGCAAGGCTGAAATGACTCATGCAAAGCGTAGTGACTAAAATGAACTGGTAAAATTTCTAAAAATACATTCAGAAAAAGTGCAAAAAATTTCCTTTAGATGATTTGTTTAATCCTAAAAAACTGCTTAATTTGTTTAACCAGACCAACCTCATGTAAAAAAGCATGAACAAATACCTGACCAAGGAAGATGTTTTCTGTACACTGTTGCTGTTTTTCTGTACATAGTTCATACACATCTGAATGTATAACCCACTTAATACTTTACTCTGGTGTAACGTAGACCAGGTCCATAACATCATGTATAGCTATTTTCTGCATGTCACAAAAACAATTACGATACACCAACACCTCTAATTTTACACATTATCATATTACAGAGAGCGTGCTAGTATGTATCTGGTAGTGCTGTTTTGGTAGTATTGCTAACTGCTTCAATAAATACTTTTTTATTTTCTAATATTAAGTACCATAATATGAGTAATACATTCTGAAACACACTCTCACATTCCTTAATCTGTACTTGCAAATTGAATTGATTTATTTTAATTTATTTTTTATTAATTATTTTTTAATGCTTGATTTGATTGTTTACTTTTGCACTTTTTGAAGATGTAGGTGTGGCAACGCTCCAGTGAACAGGCTAGCCTCTTAGCATAAATGTTACTATAGCTTTGCTTCTACTTTTACTCTTCTTCTTCTTCTTCTTTCGACTACTCCCTTTAGGGGTCGCCACAGCGGATCATCTGCCTCCATCTTGCCCTATCCACTGCCTCCTCACCTTCTACTTTTACTGAAAAAGGAAAATAATAAAGACCATGTTGTTATCATTTAAATAAATCTGTAACTAGCTAAATATGCCAGAAGCCGATGTGTTTTAAAATTGAATATTTATGTGTAACAATGGAATTATATGGGGCAATGTCAATATATGTAGAAAGGACTCAGAAATACAAAGTTATTGTTTTAAATTTCATAAATTGTGCCCTGTTGACAAAATGTGTTGTTTATTTTTTAAAACTTGTTTTTTTGAGCAGTGTTAAACAGATCTGTGACATAACTTTCTGACTGAGACCCTGAAAATGAGAAAAGGAACATTATTGTGAATATGATTCTGTATAAAACATTAGGCTTAAAAGTCAAAATTTCATGATATGAAGGGTTTCTGCATGTGACCACACAATTAACAATACAATTTTGAATAATAATTGCATTGCCGTACTAAGTACTACTGCACATACCATTGCTATGGACTTAAGGTATAAGGAATGTACCAGAAATTACTTGCAATTACCACATAATTAGATATTGATTACTAGTTACTTATTATATTGTAATATAAAGTGCTTTAAATGGCTACAAAAAGGTGTTGCCCAGACAAACCACTATTTTCTACAACCAAAAACATTAACAACTTAAAAAAAAACAAAAAACGGAGTCTCTATGCACTGCCTTAGAATGGTGGCACCTTTCCATTGGATGATAAGGAATAAGAAAATGACACCTTTGTATTGCACTTGGTTGCTCATTGTTGTGACTGCTTATCTATCATGTTTGGCCTGTTCCTCTCTGCTGCTCCCTAGGATTGCTGTGTCCAAATCCAAATCAATGGGGAGGCGCAGTGTGACACACACACACACACACACACACACACACACACACACACACACACACACACATACACATGCACACACTATGTGTCTCTTCCCCACCCCTCCACTATCTCTCAGTTCCATGCACTAAGAAACCCACACAAAACCTCCGAAGGGACGGTGAGGAACCTGTCCATAGACAATAGCATAATGGGTTTACAATCATTCTGGTGAATATTTCATTGTGTGTGCATACGGCAGCATGTTGAAGGTTCAGAGCTCTCACACGCTGCGTGTGACGAGGGCTAATAATACACAGAACTAAACTACTGAGCTCCTCTTCTGCTCTCTGCTTCCTCCATATCGCCCCAGTGAAGGAAACAGTATTTAATCTGAGAATCCAAATGAGAAATCACTGATAAATTATTGATGCTGTGTGTGCATGCCTGCGTGTGTGCTCGCATGCCTCTGTGTCACCAGAGACCACTGTGTTGCCCATGGTAGCAGGGAATCTTGGATTACACACACACCCTTGAGTCTGCCAGCATCATCTCTATTCAAACAGCAGCGGCAGCGCTCACACACACTCATAAACACACCATTAGATTATGGAAATGAGAGCAGGGAGCATCTATTCCAGTTTAATTCCTTTAGGGAAGCATTTAATTTAAACTAATAAATAAATAACAGGGCTGCATCAGGTGTTTTGTGAAGGGTATTGTGTAAATGTAGCGAGGAGAATGGAATAATAATCACAGCATTTGATGAGGAAAGTTCACTCGACTGACACTCAGCAGTTCATTAATGTCCTTTAGAGATTCTCAGTGGAGGATGCAGCTCAGTATGTCGAGCACTATGTAGATCAGCAGAGACTCAGACTGGCTACACTAATGAGATGATGCTGCATGATTAAAGCTACATGTGGGGGAAGTTCTACTGTCACAGTCAATGACCTTCAATCTTGCCAAATTCACTTGGACAGACGGTTTGTTTAGCGCAATTTGGAGAGGATCTAAATACACACTGCTGGTCTGTCCTGTTGAGGATTTAGATACAGCAGACCTGTAGCAGTCAGTACTGGGAAGGTCTAGTATAATGGGGCAGTGGGTGAAACACAGCACGGCACTGGGGTGCCATTAAATGACCACAAATAAACAAGACCAAGAGTCAAGACCAAGACTTTGCAGTAATTGAGTCTGAGTCAATACAGGGATCGAGAAAGGCGAGACAGAGACAAGACCAAGATTAGATTAAGATTTTTTTCACAATTTAAAAATAAAAGGAAGAAAAAAAATATTTCTCGTTCACTGTGTTTTCCCTGTCATCCATTATACATAATATATATTAATAAATACTATTATACAATACATTTTATAAAACAAATAATACACAGTCTAAACTATCATCAATTATTCTTACTATATTTTTGAAGTAAATGATGGTTAAGGTTCTACTCTGTCTCTTTCACTCTAAAATTTAATCAGAATCACCACATAAAGTCAACTGAATACAAACCAAATAGCAAACATTCATTTTTTATTATTATTAAACAAGAACATATTAACAACAATATTCCAGTCTGTGCTCAGGGGCTGAATGAAATTTGGCACCAACGAACATCAGCAAACAAATAATACACAGGTAAGCCATCATGGCTTTCTCAACCGGCAGTGAACAGATTTTATTTAAACATGTGGAGAAAGAACTGTTATTCTGTCTAAAGATGTTGTTGAAGCTCAGTAATGATAGAAAAAGTTTCCAGTTACCTCAGACAGAGGCTTTGCACTCAGCTGGTCTGGGGAACAATTTCTGAGTCCAGTACCCAAAGATCGAGACAAGGCTGAGTACAAATGGTGGAGACAGAGGCAAGACTGAATCCAGATGATGTGGATACCAAGACATGGTTGAGCCCAGATGATGTCAATTCCAAAAATACAGAGACTTTTAATTTATGGTCTCAAGAGAGAGCCTGGAGTTGAGTACTACAGCACTAACTGATTTATAGTCCAGTCATCTGATCAAAAGGGTTAAAGGGAGTTTACTTCAATCTGTTCAAAAGGTATAAAATGTATGCATAAAGCCTTGGTAATTTCCTGACTAAACACTCCATCCAGTAGCAATGTCCATGGTCTATAGTATAGCTTTGTGTAATTCACGTACGTCACCTTTCGCTTTATTACTCTTACTTATAATTACATTGTATGAACATTGTTGGTTTATTCATAATAGTCTGCTTCTGTACTTTTTAACTTAGGCCCCATAGTGGCCATTCTGCTGGATATGTTTAATTAATATAATCAATTACAATGTTTTTAACCATAACCATAACCATAACCATAACCATAACCATAACCATGTTGGTTTTCTGTGTCCAAAACATTGTGACTTTGTGTTGAGCTGCTAGTGATCAATGATGAGTAAGAGTGGAGGGGTGAAAATTCTGTTCTGCAAACAATTAACAACTCTCCACAAAGATGGCTGTAACAAGATAAAATCGACAACTGCATTTTTGCATGTGATCACTTTTGCATGTGTTAACTTGCTTGCGCCCCTTCAAAGACAAATCCATAAGGTAATGGTTTTATAATCACACAATACCAGTGAAATGTATTCCATCAATGTTTTGGTGACATCAAAACACATAGTTCAGCTGGGGGACAGCCTTCAAAAAGGAAGACATGGAAAGGGAATTTTATGGCCACGGTGAAAAGGGGTTAAACTGCTTCTGAGGTTCAACTACAGTTAACTACAGTTTCTACTGTAACTGCTTTTAAGTGATACTTTTTTTTTTTTTTAGCACAACAGCTGAAGTTTGTCTTTGTTTGCTGCCTCATACTAAAGGTGAAAATCTATTTATATGCACCCTGGTTTAAACCTACACTAGGTCACCAGTATATATTCATCACATACAGATATGTGTCACTGGGTTGACATTTTGGAGAAGTTGACAATAAACCTAAGAAAGACTTTTACAGTAGTTGAGTTGCAGCTTTATGAAATAAATGTATGCTGTACGGTAGAGAAATTAATAAATTACTCTTAACCTAATGACAATATGTGCATATTTCATTCCTATGCTTATAATACTGTTTGCATATGTCTCTGAATAAGCGGCCTGTGTTTTAGGCCTATCCTGTATGTTCACCTAAGTTTCTATTGTGATTCACAGTGAAGTGTTTATAGGCTGCTCTTAATCATGAGTTTGTTGTATAATTAGCACACTAGTATTAGTCACTTCACTTGGATGGACACAAAAAGTAGCAATTCAGAGTTATGTAATCTGACATAAGGAACAATTAATGGTGAAAATGTACAGACAGCTCTGATTATAGAGAAGCAGCTGAGTGTCCAGTATAGGTCATGGACTGGACTCATGTAAGACTGCACAATGGAGGAAAATGTAATGATAAATCAGCAATGATTAATTAGCAAATAATTAACATTATTAACACATAAGTACTTTTTAGCTTTCATGTTGCTTATTTTTATGAGTAAACACACATCAGTTCATTATCAGTTTAATAGGCAGCAGTTATTAGGCTGTGAACTAAGGACATACTAAACTCTGTTATGTGTACTCAACTAGTAAATAGTACTTAATCAGTAAGTAATGCTTAGTTAATATGTAAATAATATTTAATTACTCATTAGCACATAATGATCAATACATTTGTGACCTTTAAATAAATAGTGTTACAAGTCTGTTTTCTCACTGATGTAGATTACTTTCATTGAACGTCATATAAATACTGCCTTTCACTGTAAATCAACAGTTTAATTATTTTTACTATTTTCAACTAACCAAGTAATCTGACTTTGTTTTACCATTAAATGGTAACAACAGTTGTTTATACTGAAATAAACAAAAGTGTATGTGAAATAAAGCTGATCATTTGCTTTGGTGAATTCTGTGTCTGTAAATTACAACTCCAGTGTTAGAATACAGCATATGTATCGTTTATTTACATGCATTTAATCATTTTCCCCAAAAACAGGCATTACATTTCATACTGACAGTTACTTTGAAGGAGAAAACACTTTTTTTTATAATTTATATAATTGTATGTTTGTAAATGTATGTATGTAACACATGATTGCATTTGAATAGAAACTAAGGTGATAAGATGGAATAGTAACAACAAAAAAACTAATATGGTATATGGCTATGTAATACATGGCTATGTAATGTACCATACATGACCAGATTTCAATGACTGTCTTGCATTTGTTCATTTTGCTAATTTTGACTGAAATTAAACACATACATATCTTTGCTACATGAAAACTTTTATGTTTCTAAGTTTAGAATGGACAGTACTGTATTCAACATCGCACAACTCCAGGCAACGTACACATTTCTTGGCTGTTAACCTTGCTGATAAATAAATCAGCACTGAGCCATGGTGCATTTCCATATTCCCTATCCACAGAATGATGAGAGGAAGGTATTTCTCTCTCTCTTTTTTCTCTCTTAACATTCATTGTTTGTAATGACACAGGTTTTATACTGCAGATCTATTTAACCTATCAGTGAGGGAATCATGAAGCTGTTCTTATAGACCGGACTACATTCTACAGCATGCTTCAAGATACATTTTCGCTGATCTTAAGCAAAGCTGCAATCCTATGTGCTTTGCACTAAACTTCACTTACACATAGCCCTCACACTTATTTCCATATTCTTTAATTCAGCCATATTCAGGTGTAACACAGCAGCTTATCAAACACCATGCTGAGACAGCACAGTGAGAGTGAGAATGAGAGTATTGGGCAATGTTAGGCCCCAAATTGAACACAAATCTCCCTCAATATATCAGTGCTGCCCTTTATGCAGGTACACATTTTTATTTAATATAAGATAAAGCTCAATTGAACAAACATTTCAACTATCACAATTCACCAAACATGGTACAAGCAATCAATAAACAAATAAACCCACTAACGGAATGCAGCTCTTTCCTCTGGGGCCAAATCCTGAGCCGAGATGAACTGCGTGTTTACAGTGTGCGAGAGGAGCAATCAGAAAACAGTGGAGCAATTTCAGCAGCCCAGGCTTCACAGGAAATCAGGCCAGTGTGAGGATTGAAAGTCACATGAATTATGCAGCAGGGGCACCTGTGCGTCTGCCTCTGGAAGTGTCCGGAATCTGGGATATTTTACATTTTATCAGGATCGGTCTGTCAAAACAGTTTTTTTTTTTTTGGTTTGTTTTTTTTGTCTCATTTTTCTTTCGTCTTCAGAGCAGCAGGTGAATCTGAAAAACATCTCAGTGTCAGAGTTCCTCAGTGATGCAGCATGTATATGTGAGTAGAAAGTGATGTTGTATATGACCAGGAATACATTTCTCTCAGGCTGCCTGAGCAGTTAAACCTAACTCAAAGGTTAAGACCTCTATATCACTGCCTTTGTTCTGCCTAAAGAATCTGAAGAGTCTGCTGATATATACACTCAACAGCCACCTCAATAGCTAGAGTACTATGAAAGAGTACAGTATAGTCAGAAACTACCCTTCATTTAGAATTTCTAGTCAAAACAGCTAAACATCCTTTCAGACTCATAACGTTGAGTTGTCTTCTCACAGTGGAAGGATGGACAGAAACACCTGAGACATTCCACAGAAACATCCATTTTTTAAAAAAATCTATCTATAGGAGTCACTGGTGCTACTGATAGTCATTAGTGTCACACATTTAAAAAAGTAACACCAGTGACATTTTTAATAAAAAATGCATGTTACAAAATGGATGCTAGAAAGCATCAATCCACATCTTGTCAATCATGAAATATGCACTAAAATATGAAATTTAATCCATTTGTATTCTTTTTTTCCACAGTTACCTAAGAATAAAGTAGGTCACACCAGTGACTTCAACTAAAAGCTTGATATATAATCATGAGCTAAATGAGAACATTTCTAAATGAGTGGAGTTACCATATGTTTTTCTTCATAGATCCTCAGAATGTAAGTAAAAGGAAATCAAGTGATGTCATCAGTGTGATTTGTATTTCAACATAAGACATTTTTGTTGCGCAGTAACACCAGTCAGATGAATCCTTGGGCCACAACTTTTATTATATATTTTATAATATTTATTTGCCATTGTTTTCTTCATGTCATTTAAATTATATATTTGTATTACAGTCACGTATAAATTATTGCAGTTAGAATAGCAGAAAAACACATTTTTTACCTCAAAATATGGCACTTACCCTTTACACATGGCTGAGGATGAGCACAAAACTGGTTTTGAAGTGATTGATGTTTGTAATGCACATTTATAAAAGCATTTGCAAACACTGCTTATGTAAACATTTGCAAAATAGCAAAAGCATAAACTGAGTGTGATTTCTTACGCTTGCTGTTTGTTTCCATAAAAACTGCTTAGTCAGTGACAGGCCAAAGACAGTGCTTTCAAAATGGGTAGGGCTGTGCCTAGAGGAGCGATTCAAGGGGAGAATGTAGGTTTTTTAATTTGACAGGGTAGAATTTTAATTTATTGCCCCTGCAGCAAACATCTCTCATTAAGTATAACCCAGACCATGTTAAAATGCACTGCATCATTTGCTTCATACATACATATATTTTAGCATTTATGTACATTTATAAATGCTTCACGGTATATATTTATGCATTTGCATGTGCACAGACAAATATCCAGGCCTGTCTTTTTATAAAACAAAGGAATTCATGAAAGTGGCTACATATAGTGCTGCTAGAATGGTAGACTAGCACATCATGATAGTATTGATCAGAATCACCACTCACAACATATCTCTCATATGCATCTGCATATCTGACTGTAGAAAACTTGAACATGATAGTATCTCATGGTAGAAAATGAACCAAACAAAATAGTTTATTAATTACTGTATTGCCCATTCACATTGTGCTCTATGAAATGTGCTCCTTGCAAGTGTTTTTCTTCTCCCTTACTTGTGAGGCACCATGAAACATGGTATGCACAACAAAACACCTTTAGAAGTCAACAGCCTAGTAAAAAAGTATGTATGTAGTGCACACATGTGTTGACTACCCCACTGGTAGATGATGCCAAGAAAGATGCCAAGACATGGCATTGCTCGTAGTCTTAAGGCACCTAAGCAAATTGTTAAAAGCAATTTATCTTGGCCATAACTGTTTTTTCCCCTCAAAAACACAATATGTAATCATAATAAATAGAAACATACAAATACAGTGAAAGATAATAGTAATTACAAAAAAGTAGGTAATATCATGTGAACTACTTTGAAGAACAAAGAAGAATAAATTTCAGAATTCCAGATTTCTCCTGGACACCTCTAGCCATCACACAGACTTGTTAAATCTCCAGTGAACTTAATTTAACATAAAGAAGTACTGACTGAGCCAGACTAAGTGTTGATTGGTAACTACAACTAATACTGGGCTTCCTAGAGGCATATTTAAAAAAAAACTGAAATACGTTTTTGCATTTATTTTAATATTAGTGTTTTTCTGTTTAGATAAACAGCCTTTTACATGAAATTTAATAGTACAGTACATATTATTTTTTTAGTAGTTACTGAGTTACTGAATAATAAGTCTCAATTAATTAATTACTTACTTAATACAAATCCTGCAGTGTAAAGGGTTATTGTGTTAGTGCTTTAGAAAAAGGTCAACTGGCTAAGAAGGTTATAGTTCCTAGCTGTCCAGTGCTGGGAGTCCATAAGAACCCAATTAGGCCCTCCTGCTTTCTGGGTGGGAAGTAATGTCAGCACAGCCTATTTTATTTTCTAATCATTTTTTTCAGTTTTCTAAGAACTAAAGGGTGACCTTCCGTGTTGGATTAATTGAATCTTGCCCTTGGGCCAACATTAGATTCAGAGTTCCATAGCTATGATATTACGTATTCTGTTAGATGATAAAGTTTAGCAGCCAATATTTTTTTATAATTGGTTGTTAACACTTTCCCTCACAAGCCTTTCTTCTTTGTAGAAACTAATGAGGATGAGTATATGTTTCTAGTCTTTCTGGTCCTTAACATGAGCCAGTGGCAATGGAGTTCGGTGACACTAAGAAGCTTCAAATGACCTTCAGCAGTGGAAATAAAACAACAGACAGAACTAACAGAGATTAATCAAAGCCATGTTAATGCACAGTACAGTACACCAGCTATAATGTGGTGTGCTTCTTCACTATATGTGTTTGTTCAGTCACAGTTTTTATTGCACTGAACAAAGATCTGAAACTTAGCTTAGGAGCCAATTATCAGCCCCACAAACAAGATCACACCAGGAACAGTACGATATCTTTGAATCCTCCTTATTATGGTTGTGCTTTCTACAGGGCGAGAGAGAGAGAGAGAGAGAGAGAGAGAGAGAGAGAGAGAGAGAGAGAAAGAGAGAGAGAGATTCAGATTTGAAGCATATATTTACACTCAAACTTACCAACTGCTGATGTTTACATCAAGGCAATAGTTGCTACTTCTACCTGTTTACATCTGTAAAGATGCAAAGCAATTATATAAGCTATATAATACTATAAGCAAATCATAAAACACATATCAAAGTGGCTCAAAATCATTGTAAAATACTCAGCACACACACACACACACACACACACACACACACACACACACACACACACACACACACACACACACACACACCTGAGTTCTATATTAATGTGTCGCGCTTACTAAAAAACATTGTACTGTGCATGGACTGTTCTGCTGCTCGCTTAAACCCCAGAGTGTACTTATAGATGAAGTAAAATGCCAGATTTGTTTAAACTGAGGGGCTGACAGTTCATTTTCTTAACAATCATGCAAAAAGATAGCAGATTAAATAGGCTAAATGGCTCCTCAATTAATATGCAATGTTAGGCTTTGAAATATTAACAGAATGATTCACTGTAAAACTGCAATATAAAAAAGTAAAGAATATGTTACCTAAAGTTCTTAAACCTTATTCAGACAGGATAAAAATAACATGGGGTCCTGGGCTAATTTCCTCTTTTACATGTGCTCCTCTGCGTTTTTTTTTTTCTTCTGGATTTCCTCCGACAAAATTACAGGCCAAATAAGCTGTTTTTATATGTTTTATGCGAATAAGCTGACAAATTTAGCAGCATCTGGGCATAAATCTTTGTGAATTTGGTGGATTTTTCAGCCAGATATTGCATCTCATTGGAAAAAACTGGTGTGACTCTACTGGTGTGTTTAGTCTACTGATTAGACATTATGCTTAATATTTTCCACCTTGCAGAAGTCTTTCAGCCATTTATTTAATCTGGGAGGTAGAACCTCTCCATCTCCTCTACACTGGGAGAGCATTAGCAAAATGAGAAAGAAAAAAGAAAGTTCATCAGAAAAGCGAGATCCTGCAGGTGGATTAAAAGTGCAATTATAATGGTAGCTTCATGTATAAAGCACTTTATATTCACATGCAGTAATATCATCATCATCAAAGTATAACTTTACATGCACAATATCATCATCTTTAGACACACTAATAGAGTATGGTCATGTGACCAGGTGTAACACAAACAATCAAGATCACATCATTGTAGCCAAAAACTCATGTGTCCTGTAGTTTATTTATAACTCTACAGACTATAAAAGTCTTGACTCATGAGCTTTGTCACTGAGGAGAGATTTTTTTTTTAAACCAACATCCAGGGACAAAGGAAATAGCGCTGCTGAGATTTCAGGACTGAACCTGCCAAAAGAAATGTCCTATAATAATAAAACATTCTGAACTTTTGAGCTTAGTAAAAACTTGTGTGCTTGCATTTTCATATTCTATAGTATTTTGATATTATATTTGTTCTGTTATCAAAACTTGCAATAACACTGCATTTTCGTTAGCTGAATCTCTTCCCCGATAACTGTTGTCTTGTCTATGCTTTGGGGGCACATCACTAAAATACGCTTAAAAAAATCGAAGCTTTTATCTCTTGCTTAGTGAGCATTCTGATGTTAAATTTTACTGTGTGACTGTGGAGGTGACACAATCGGTTACCACACTTCACCCCCCACTTCATTACCACATATCAACAACCTGGTTGACTGCCATTAAGTTAATAAGATTAATGTTTGTCTAGAACCACAGAACAGATAAAGGATTAGAATCAGTGGTATTATGTGTCAGTTATATGTTTATATTTTCATCTCTCATTATAGCATATTTACATATTTAGTTAAAGGAGTAAATTATAATAAAATGAATGAAAATACACTTCACATATATGTGTTGTGGTTAGATCTACCTTCTGGGTGTGGGAAACTAATGTGTGGCACCATTCACACAAACACCACATAGGAATTTGCATACAGGCTCTAGTGGAAATTAGCATTAGCGATGCAATAGTGTGGTAGTGTGGTAATTTGGCAAAAATTACCAGGAGACGTGGAGGAGGCCGTAGGAGGGCAACAACCCAGCAGCAGGACCGCTACCTCCGCCGTTGTGCAAGGAGGAACAGGAGGAGCGCTGCCAGAGCCCTGCAAAATGACCTTCAGCAGGCCACAAATGCGCATGTTTCTGCACAAACGGTTAGAAACCGACTCCATGATGATGGTATGAGGGCCCGATGTCCACAGATGGGGGTTGTGCTCACAGCCCAACACCGTGCAGGATGCTTGGAATTTGCCAGAGAACACCAGGATTGGCAAATTCGCCACTGGCGCCCTGTGCTCTTCACAGATGAAAGCAGGTTCACACTGAGCACATGTGACAGACGTGACAGAGTCTGGAGACACTGTGGAGAACGATCTGCTGCCTGCAACATCCTTCAGCATGACCGGTTTGCCAGTGGGTCAGTAATGGTGTGGGGTGGCATTTCTTTGGAGGGCCGCACAGCCCTCCATGTGCTCGCCAGAGGTAGCCTGACTGCCATTAGGTAGCGAGATGAGATCCTCAGACCCCTTGTGAGACCATATGCTGGTGCGTTGGCTCTGGGTTCCTCCTAATGCAGGACAATGCTAGACCTCATGTGGCTGGAGTGCATCTGCAGTTCCTGCAAGATGAAGGCATTGAAGCTATGTACTGGCCCGCCCATTCGCCAGACCTGAATCCGATTGAGCACATCTGGGACATCATGTCTCGCTCCATCCACCAACGCCACGTTACACCACAGACTGTCCAGGAGTTGGCAGATGCTTTAGTCCAGGTCTGGGAGGAGATCCCTCAGAAGACCATCCGTCACCTCATCAGGAGCATGCCCAGGCGTTGTAAGGAGGTCATACAGGCACATGGAGGCCACACACAATACTGAGCCTCATTTTGACTTGTTTTAAGGACATTACATCAAAGTTGGATCAGCCTGTTTTTCCACTTTAATTTTGTGTGTGACTCCAAATCCAGGCCTCCATTGGTTAATAAATTTGATTTCCATTGATGATTTTTGTTTGATTTTGTTGTCAGCACATTCAACTTTGTACAGAACAAAGTATTCAATGAGAATATTTCATTCATTCAGATCTAGGATGTGTTATTTGAGTGTTCCCTTTATTTTTTTGAGCAGTGTATTTTTTTTTACATTTGTGCATTTTATAATTTCATATTTATTATTGCTGCTGTTCTATGAAAGCAATATGCCACCTAATGTGGTTCATTACAGTAATTTCAAAGGTAAGGATATCTTCCTGTGATAAAAAGCAGCATATTTGTTTATTTAAATTCACCCAAAAATGAGGTGTGTACTGGAACTGAGATTGAATGCTGAATGCAATAGCACATAAGTCTAGCCAGCAAAGTATTGCTTTGCCAGCTGAAATGTACAAAAGGAAGGCTCTTAAAAACTGGCTAGTCCAGGTTAGTTCAGTCTAAACAACTCACATCATCTACACAGCATGCCAGAGTCTCTTGGAAGCCCATATACTTCTCAACTGCCAAACACTATGACAAGTCAAAGTCAGTAATGTTAGGTTTAGCCATATATCAAATATGATATAAACGATGTGTTGCTGATATACTGCACATCGCTGTGGGAGGGAAAGTCTTACAGAATGTTACTGACAAAGTTGCTGAAAACCACAAAACTCAAAATTTCAATATCCTGTCCATGTTCTTGACTATTCACTTAAAAAAAGGAACATATTAATTTCTTCTTCTAATATTGCCAAACCCTCATATTGCTTAGGTTACTAGAACTCAGTAACTCTGTCAACTGAGAAAAAAAGTACATCTTTTTAGGTTTGTTATAATTCTGAATAATTCTTTTAAAGGTTACTTGGAATTACACCACAGACATTGAACACATGGTCCTTACAGCTTGTGTTGTGTTCTCTTGTGGATGGGTGACGGGTACAAGAGAGTCTGATTGGTGCATTGGGACAGAAGCTGGCCAATATGAGGATTTACATCTGAGAACACACTGATCGTCCTCATCCAAGTTGGACGACTAAGAAAAACACACACACACACACACACACACACACACACACACACACACACACACACACATGCACATTTGGTTTGGTGTTCAATAAATACAAACCCAAAAGGTGGATTAGCTAAGGCCTCCCTCCTGGCTAGCCCTCCCCACAGGAACAGAATTGGCAGGTTAATAATTAAATGGCAAATGTTGGGAGGTTGTTTTTGGAATAGCAGGCTGAGCCAAGCTCACATCCATAATCCTGCCAGCCACTGTCAGAGAGAACGGGAAAAAGCCAGAGCAACAACAAGATCCCTATTACCAACGCCTCAACACAAAAGCTGTCAAATGGGGAGTTTTCAATTAAGATAAACAAATACAAGCTTATTAATTCAACTTTTTTCAATCTGCCATTATACTTAGTGGGAAAGAGGCATATATAAATGTAAATATGTAAAATCTTAATGTGTGAAATTTAGCTTTTAAGTTATGGTGTAAAAGCACAAACGTATAAATTCCCTGTTGAATCTCGGCATTCCCAAAGAAAAGTATACATTCTCCAGTGTTGTAAGGAATACATGCAATTCACATATAAAAACATTTGTTCCATTGATCAGTAAAGTTATATAGTTCTATGTATTAGCTATTATATATAGTATTACAATGGCATGGCACTGGCAATGACCCCCCCCCCCCCCTTTTTGTTTTTTTTTTAACACAATCATTATGAGAATTTTATATTTTCCTGCCACACTGATAAATGCATACATTTCCTTGGTATCCCAAGGAACTGTATACATTAGTTGTGTTCTTGCGGAATTCTTATTCCATGAGGAATTTGCCATTTTTGACATGTAGCATAACATACAACGTTAAATGTCTTGTGATGTGGGTGTGAAATACTAAAAACATACATTAAATTGGACTTTCCACTGATATTAACTTCAGAATTAAATATCTTTCCTCCTTCAAGGTAGTGATGTGTCACTGTTGAGAGAAAAATGGTAAGAAATTTGAACAAATTGACTTGCACTGTAGATTTGCAGGCTATTCCCATGACGCCAGCACTGCCCTGTAGGTTTCCTTTTTTCCTCAGGCGAAGTAGCATGTATTGTATAGCACTAAAGCACTACTGAGTGCTGGGTATGATGGATTTCACGGCGCATGTCATCAAAATATGAGATCAAGGAAGTGGGGAGAAAAAAATGGAGAAAATGCTGTAATACTAAACTGAACAGTTGCTCTCTGTAAGCAACACTAGTACAAGATGCCCATCTTCTTTACTTCACACCCTCCCACAGGGCTAGTGGTGAAGCTCAGCGTGAAGAAAACTCTAGAGGAACACAGCCAGAAGCCTCAGGAGAAAAGTGAGAAAAAAAAGAAAGCAGCAGATAGGGCAGACTAAATGAATTCTGTTTGTGCAGCAGAGCTATGTCTGTCATTCTCCACAGTCTGAAAGTGATGAATATTTGTCTATACTTTCACTTTGATATCAATTAGCCTTTCTTCAAGTTATTTGTTAACAGTTAAAACTTCAGGGGGAACTGATCAACCCTCATAAAGTTTTAACACGCCCTATTATGCTTATACACATCTGTAAGTCGGTTCCTCTTCATTAACAGTAATGAGCACTAAAAGGGAAATGATCCACTTTGATAAAAATAGAGGATTAATCAACACATTCAATGGCACAGATCATCAAAAGGAAAAAAAAAACAGGGACAGGCAAGCTGCAGCTCTTAGACTGAGTAGGTTTTGGATGCTCACATCACTCTTTTAACAGACTTAAATACCTGAAATCCTCATTTACATGGCTTCACAGGGGTAAAACCAGCTTGAACGAAGAAAGAGGACAAGCTAAGTACATGTAGACCGACAGTTCAAATGGCTAATCCTACAGGACACAGGATTTAGCCTCTGATGACTTCACAGGGTCTGCTAACGGCAGCCGAATCAGCTCCATGAAATCCTCTTGTCACCGGTGTCCTCTTTAAGGGAGGTCTTACAAACGGGGCTTGGGATGATGACTTCTGTATATACCTCACTTTTCTCTTGCTGCTCCTCTGCTTTAAAGGCCCAGTGGTGGGAAATGAGGTGGAAAATGTCGCCTCTTCCTCATCTGCCTCCCGTTCTGCTTGCCTTGCCTTGGTCTCCACTGTTCACGAGTCAGTTCATGCCACTGCCTTCACCTCTCTAAAGACACTCTCTGCAACTATTACTGCGAGGCTGGATTTCTCAATGCATCAACAAGGCGCAGCAGATGACTGAAGTCCTCTGCCTGAAGCCTATATTGAGTTAGTCAGCCAGTGAAACCTTTGGTAGGGCCTTCTATATGACTAAGACTTTCAACCTAAAGCACAACCACATCACTATTCATTTCAAACTGTATCTACCTTATAATTCCTATCCTACAACACTTGTTCACTGCTCTGTCACATTAAACCTATCATAGCTAACACCCTGATGGTGATATATTCAAAGACTATGGCCTTGTCTTATTTAGGTCAATAAAGCCTGCCAACAGAGTAGTAATGCATGTATGTCCACGTTGGGCATAGTCAAAGCTATCAGCATTTGAAACTAAAACTTTCTCTGTGTTAACATGTTTGATGCTGATGGTGCTGATGGTGTTTTAGTGATTAAACATTTCATTTTGGAGTGTATATATATATATATATATATATATATATATATACATATATACACACACACACACACACACACACACAAATGATCTTTAAGAGATAACAGAGATAGATCATCAAGTTCCACTCTTGCTTCAGATTTTCAAAAAGCCAGATATAGTTCTGTTCGTCTTTCTACTGAGAAGACATTTCAACACTATGGCTTGAAAGGATGTACAGTTGTCAACAAGCCATTGAAAAAAGAAACAGACAAAATGAGAAATTAGATACCAATGAAACACTATGGTGTTAAAAGAGAAGAGTACAGCTTGTCAGCCCTAGATTAAAGGGTTAACAGTATATAAACTGCCAGAGACATCTTAGATTGGAGAATGGGGTGGGTTTGGGGAAATAGTAGATGTCTGTATCATCAGGCAAATGGAAGAATGTAATGTTGTCATGCAAAATGAGCTGCTTGATGAACTGCTCCTAAGAGAGATGCATCTACACACTCCTTCTCCACCCGTCCCACTTTCTCTCATGCACACGCACAAACATTGTACTTCACATGGGTGAGTGGTGACAATGCTGCGCTTTGAAAAGATGCATCTGTCTCCCCGGCGCCCCTGTAAAATTTCAGGTAGTCAAGTTGAGCTCTTCATTATAATTACAAATTAGTTCTTCCTGAGTGGCACTGTTATAAGACTGTACACAAAGTGATTCATTTCAGACCTTGCTGTTGATTTATACAATTTAATTTGAATTAAAAGCCTCAATTAAGAACTTCCATGAATTGTTTTGTAAGCACTCATTAACTACTTTGAATTAATAACCGTTATTTTGCTCCTGCCACATCAGAAATAATGAGTTACAGTATCTGCTTATACATTGACATGGTAAACGGTGATTCATTGAGTCACTTCTCCCTGAGTAGACAGACACACTGTCTGAACACTGGCTCCTCCTGTGTGTGCGCTTTTGGACAGGGGCAATATGTCTTTGTAAAGTGCAGCGTGGGTGTCATCTATCAATAGGATCTCTCCATGGCATTTACCTATCAGTGCCACTTGTTTGTCTCCTGAAACAGCCTTGAGTAACTAAAGCAAGAGTGATACGCAACTTTCAAGACTCATGTTACTACACCTTCATGTAAAAATGTCCATAAGGAAACATAGAGGGTGGGGGAAGGGGTGGACAGCAGAGTTCATGGAAAGTAATGAATGCACTGCCATACAGTAGGAGAAGAAGACATATGGAGGTGTGTGTCACATTATTAGCCTTTCTCAGAATGTTCTTTTACAGGCTTCTCCATGATTTAAAAGCAGAGTGTGCTGTAGTACAGTATGCAGAAGTATTTCAGTCTGTGCATTTTGGCATGTTTTAAAACAGATTTCCAAAAATGACCCAGTAAAGTGTATGACATGTAACTCCCATATGGGATTATGAAAAGTGAGTTGGCAGAGGGTCCGTGTGGCTTCAGTGCAAGGCTTAGCAGCATGTTTGATCTGTCTATCTGCCAGGGAATGCTAGAATTAGTTTAAAAAGTGGGATTTCCTGCACTTTCTCAACTTTCAAGAACACCACCGCTGTGGCAGAATGAAGCACAAGGCCAACAGTATCCCTTTGATAAAAGGATGCTATGTACATTAATGTTAATATTCGTAATAACTGCCAAAAAGGGACTAGTGGAGTGATGCCATAGAAAAACCACTTTCAGATCACCAAAGAACCTAGCAATAGAGTTTTTTTTTTTTTTTTAAGAACTAATCTTGTAAATAAGATCTGCAGAGAAATGCAAATTTGGTCTGACCACGGCCTTCACTTTCATATTAAACTTTTACATTTCAAAAGTGGAGAGATCATATCTCAACACAAAAACAGATTGCTGTGACACTATTGATTTATAGGGAAAAATGTGTAGGAGGACATTTTACATTACATTAAAACACTTCCATCTCATCTTTTGCATTTGACAACTGTAATTACTACAGCATATATTTCCTTCATGGATGATATAGTCCATGTCTTCCATGTTTTTGCTGTTATTTTTGGTCTTTTTCATTGCATATTGGCAGCCACAATCATGTTTTTGGTGGCATCTTCATTTCAATTATAAATAAAGTTCACATTCTTCTTTTATAATGTGATTGGGCTGATCCATTAAATGTTTACACAGAGGGGCCCACTGAAGGGTGACAATGCAAGATGCATTACTGTTGGCACTGTATCTAAAACTAGTCTTTAATTATTATTTAATAAATTAAACATTTTAATAGTCACTAGCAAAAAAAAGGAAGATGGGTACAATCTTTGCGATGTTGATTACATTTATGGCATTTGGCAGACGCTCTTATCCAGAGCGACTTTACAATTTGAACATTTTTTTTTACACAGGTAGGCCAAGGTGGTGTTAGGTGCCTTGCCCAAGGACTCTTATTGGTATAGTGTAGGGTGCTTGCCCTGGCAGGGGATTGAACCCCAGCGTGAAAGGCAAAGATGTTAACCATTACACTACACCAACCATGTTGATAGAAGTAATAGGTAGTGAGGTTGTCTGTTAGGCTGACTGGGCACTGCTGCACATGACCAGAGACTTTTTTTCTGCAGCTCAGTATGGACGTGGTGCACCTTTATCACTCAGCTCCTCTGTTTAAGCTTACAATGACAATGCAACATTTCTGCTGGTGGAGATTTGATCACTCTTAAGCGTATGTCCAGGGGCGAATTTGAATCTGGGCAAAAGACAGGAATGGGGCCCACCAGATGCACGGTTTTAAAAGAATTGAGGTTCATGGTATATCCTTTTTCACATCTAATTCATATCTATTATTTCTCATTTTGAAACTGTTGTAATAATAGGCAAAGATTATTTAACCTAATTAAATTAAATTAAATTGTCTCATATTGGCAGGTAATCTTACTTGCTAACAAGCCTATACTGACTGCATATGGTGTTGTGCTTGGACCCCAAAGATTACCACTTGCAATGTAATTTGTAGCCAGTTGCTAGGCTTCTAGTAGAATGTGTACAGAAGTCAATGTATTTTATGTCAATTTCTGTCTTTAAAAGCTATTGAGAAAAGTATTCATAAATGTGAAAATGAAACCAACTGTACTACAATCAAAACATCTGCATGTGTTACATGTCTACTATTACACATTTATACCAGAGATTCTTGTATGTAGTGTTTATACAAGTGATTCTTTTTCATAATTTTCTTTGTTGACAGCAGGGACGAAGATGAAAAACTACACTCTACATGATTCATGTAAGTGGCATATTTATCATTCAAAAGGGTGAATTTACATGTTAATCAATGATGTCCTTGTAGGTGAAAGCAGGGGGGCATTAAACGGACCAATGAGATTTTAACTAAGGCCCCGCCACTGGATTCACCCATGAAAATGCATAACAGTATGATAGCAGAATGAGCAAAAAATGTCATAGCCCTGTCCTGAAAAGTAATACATGCATCCTTACACATATGTACATGCAAACGTAGAGGGGCTCAATAAGTCATTGTTAAGTTGGGCTTGGGGATCATCTATCACAGGGAAGCCTCTGTGGTGTTTACTCATCAACCTGCCAGTTTGTCTCCTGAAAAGGTCCTGAGCAGTTAAAGCAAAGGTAATAAATGACTTCCAGAGCTCCTCCCAAATGAGCTCCAGAGGAGAGCTTTGTGCAGAGGACTTTGTGGAAAGATTAGGTTAGAGGAAGGAGGTAAATGGCTGGGTGTTGATGTTACCTTAACAATAAGCAATCAACAACTCAGGCTCAAAATATACCAACATACGATTTTTTTTTTACACTGCTTAATTGAGCTCCACTTAAAGGAGGTAGATAACACAGGGATGCAGGCTTAGATGAAGAGCTTCTTCCCATCACAAAGCCTTTTTTTTGAAGAGCTGCTATTTGATTTCACCCTTTCAGGTTCAAGCCTGCTATTTACTATAGTGAAGTATGTGTGTGTTTATATGAGTGGATTTGGCATCCTCCAAATGACTTCAAAAACCATCTCTACCTTCAAATTTATCTCTGAGAAATGACATGAAACATCTGTAGGACTGAGGATGGTACATTAGTAAAAGCACCTCAGTGTATTCTTAAACAGTTACAAGCAATGTTCCTGCCAGTGAAGCCATTGCAGGTCTATCATATATGACTGTATTGTGCTCTAGTTTATATAGGCTGAGCAACTACTTTATATGAGTCAACATAAAAGCACATCTGCTGCATAGAATCTTGATATATTGTTGCTGTCATATCCTTGGAAATAAATGTTCTATCTTGGAAATTATAGCTGAATATGTTGTGGTGACTTCAAAGGAGAATGTTTTTAGTTTAATATTCATTAAAGCATGAGATTATCTCAAGTAATTTTGGACAGTTTCTATTGTTCCATTCAGCATGAAATGTTTACTTTATATGAAGGGAATGTGATGTTTACCAATGATATTAAAAAAATAATAATGCTGCACCAAATTCCAACTCATCCCTTTCATTATGTGAGTATATAGATTGTAGATTACATTGGCAGTTCCTATATCTTCAATTCAAATATTCAAACCTGCCTCGCCTAAAGAGGCCGACTGCATTGCTCAGCTACATAGTGAAGCTTTGTTCACAGTAAGTCATACTAGCAATAGTATAATGCGTCCTAAACCACAGTGACAAGCCTGTATGTATTTAACAAAGTCCTGGGTGCAATTGGAAGAGGTTTTAGGGATGAATGAAAAAAGAAAAAAAAAAGATTTTATTTTGGGAAACATTAGCCAAGTAATGAAACAAAATCTGAACATGAAGAATGTCTATGCTGATTGAGTGCATCTGGGGTAAGTGGAAAACTGTGTCAATTGGATTTCTTATTGAACCTTTCCTTTAAAAAGTGAATGCTGTTTTTCTCTTTGCTGCATATTGGGTAAGTATGAGCACACTCTGCTACTGCCCCCCCCAAACTTAATCACACAACAGCAGAGCTGCAAGAGCAGGAGCAGCACTCACTCTCACTAGCAGCTCCAGAGTTTAATTAGCTGTGGATAATATGACTGTCTGGAGGTTTGAGCTTCACTGACCGTTCTCTCACCAGCTGACTGTTTCCTTGATGCCTTGATTTGAGCTTTAACTGACTGAGGTGGGGCAGGGGTCCTTCCTTCCTACATCTGTTGGGTATGTTTAGTCACTTCAATCATTGCTACGAAAGCTGAGACTAGTTTTTTCACATGCACACACAAATACACACACACACACAACCTAAGGATGCTTTTCTGGATTTAATTAACCCAACATATTATGCAGAATTCATTAAACAATCTGACTCTTGCTTAAAGATGTTTTATATGCATAGAAGGGAGTACAGAAGAGAAAGTGTCATGTAAGTAACAATTTGCATATACGTGCTTTTACCTTAATCCTAACTGGCTTATGTATTTGCTTCAAACCAGCCTGTACTGCTTTATTTATAACCACCCCGAGGCAAAACATTCACAAATGAGGAGCTTGTCCAGTCAATATAGGTTTGGGAGTCCAATGTCAATGATTTGACAAGATAGGTATGTGTCAATACGCTGAAAGTTTTGAAGGGTTTCAAAAGCAAAGCTTCCTTCACATCTATCTGTTTCTGACAACTACAATACACACAGTGTCATACTAAATTGTTCTAAAAGACCTACCGCTGTGTGCCCTGCTGTTGCTCGAGCTATGGACTGCCAAAGACCAAACCAGAAACTAAACAGCAATTAAAATTTATTTTGGGCAAGATGGTCAGGCCGTGCTATCCTGATGTTCTCCATTATGAGCAGAAAAGTTCTCCAGTGGGACATGAATTTATGACTGTTCTTAATCTGTCAGAGTGTTTGGACAGGAAGCACTCAGAGGTTCAGAGCGTAGGAAGAGGACTGCAGAACGGGCAACTAGTCCACCATCTACAGGGAGGTGACCTACAAAAAAAACACAGGAACTCATTCAGCAGTAAGATGTGAAGATCTGTTTATGTGTCTGCTGCTATTTCAGATGGGTCAGAGAAAGAGAAGAAAACTGTATCCTGAACTGTAGAGAGGGGTAATAAGGTGAAGAGAATCTAGAGCAGTTACAGGATCTCTAGTATACCAAAGGCCTGTTAGTATGGCCTAGCAACACTGCACTGCTTCTCTCACTTTGCCATTTTAGCTTCTTGTTCAAATTACCTTGATGTGACAGGTTGCTGAATGTTGTACCTTGTGAGTTCACTGTGTAGAACTGTGTAGGTGATCACCGAGTATGATCCGTGTAGGAGCTGAAGTCTTCACTGTGCAAGAAATTTAATTCAACCATTTCTCTTTTCTTTTTTTTTTGGAAATCCAGTGTGCAAATATAGGCTTGGGGCAGCACTATTCAAAAGTATTACTTAAGTTGTAATATGATAAAATTTGATCATTATTGTGATAAATTTCATCAAAATATGCTTTTCTGAGTATAGCATCAATATTATAAGTGCTTAAATATCTAACTGCATGTTTCATTACAAAGAAAGCATAGTTTGACCTGCTGAATTGGATTTAATGCAGTGAATTGTTAAGAAAAACTCAGTCTACATTGCAATTTCGATAGTTTTTGTTATATATGGCACTATATGTGTTTTTCAGTCAAATTTAATGAACATTTTTATCATTTTATAATGCATATGGAATGTCAAGAAAAAGTCTCTCAATTTATATGATTCTCACAGTCATTATGACAGTAATTACATACATTAATACATTAACCATAACTAATTCACTGCATAACAGTAAAACTTTTATACACACACACACACACACACACACACACACACACACACACACACACATATATCATATATTTATAGAAAAAAATTATTAAATGCGCAAATCGTTCTTACCTTGAACACTTCAAATTATCATTACACTTTTTAAACAAACATGCCAAACTGTCAAATCCCCTGACACCAGAAATATGCACAGTTATACTGTAGCATGATAACACTCTTGTAACTAGCTTCTTTATTAATTTAATTAATGTTTATATAAAACTTCAGCAATCTCAGTGATAGAAACTTCTTTCAATATCATTTTAATTAACAAAACAACATACTTCCAACCAACAAGAACTTTTCTCCAAATGACAGCGTATGGATACAAGAGAAATGAAAATAATAATTGATCTATATGGGAACTTTATGAACCTATATATAAGACTTAATAAATAACAGAAACACATACAGCATGCATATGCTTTACAGTACAATCTACCTTATGTTTTAAAACTGATTAGCTGCTTGTATATTCAAATCTATTAAGACTCTCAGTTGGTTAACCAAGAAAAGTTAATTAGTGGCCTAATATTCTGTGTTTAACTACCTCACACTTTGCCATTGACACTCAGAAAAGTTTTAATATTTGCTTATTTTCCTTCATTACATTTACAAATCCAAATCTCTGATGAGCGCAGCCGTTAGAAAGCTGCTGAAAAAGCAAAGCACAATGACAAGGCTAGAACACCACTTTATCTACGTCAATAAATCAAATGCCTTTAGTGTGGGACACAACCAAACATTTGAGTACCAACAGGCCAAACACAAACACTGTGTTCAACACAGCTCAAACTCAGACACCTGGAAAACCCAGGAAGACATCCTCAGTTGTCACAAAGACCCTGAAGGCACCTGGTCACTTCATGTGACTGGTGTCTTGGTTGTATCCTAGAAAGGTTTTAGCCACATCCATTTACGCTTAGTGAAATGCATCTCTGGTTAGTTGGAATAAATCCAATTGCTGTGTGGGACAGAACATGCAAATCTGCTGCTCATGGGGCAACCAATTACCAGTTGTTTATCTGTTAGGCCTCTTTCTCTGCAGTTTGTTTTGCACAGTAGTATCTGTCCATATCACTATTAAGCATTTCATTTAGTCCAATCCCCAACCATGTGAGATCTCCATGATTAACTTACTTGAAGGCACAATTCACATGCTCAGTCGTCTGCATGAGCAAGATTTTGGTTGAACTTGGAGAGGTTTTAGTTGTTGAATGTCTCTTGGTGAGATGGACGAATTTACATTGCTTTAACACTCAAAAGGCTCAAATGTGTATCAGACTGCCTCCAGAAATGATTTGAGTGACCAGATTTGTATTTGTTTTAAATGTGTCGTGTGCGTTTCCACTTGAATTTTGATGTGGTTTGGCCTTCTCTAGAAATAATCCTGAAACTCAAGACATATGAAGTGACCAAGTGTAAATGGATGACAGACAGAGAAGTACACATTTAGATGTTGAAGCCTTTTTAATGGAGTACATATATCTGCTGGAACTACTAAACTAGCAAGCTAACTATCCCTAACAAGCGATACTGCAGCATAAGTCATTTTAATTGAGTGGAGAGATACAGCCTACAATAAAGTGACCGTGTCTTACATCGTCAATTATTACCAGGATCAGTCTCAGTTAGCAAATCTGGTTGTTATAACTGTTATATCTTTTCTCTGATACAAAGAAATAAGTAAACATGGAATAAAATGTACTTAGAGAGTTTTGCAAGATCACTTTTGAGCACTGTTTACTTGACTTCTTAGCCCTTCTAGTGAGACTCCACTGAGCATTCTGAGGAGAAATGCAGAAATCCACCAACAAATGTCAATGTAACTGACACTGCTCTGCATTTAAGCACGCTCTGTCTTTATTGGCTTTATTCTCTTCAATTTACCAAGTCATCAGCACTGTTGTGACCTCTGTAGTCAGCCCTAATGTGTAAATAGCTTGCAGTGCTGTGTGCCTGCTTGGAGTTATGTGAGGATTCTCTTTGTGTTGGTAGGATGTCAGTCACATATTGGGATGGCATTGGGCCTCAGCATCAGAATTCTCAGAAGAAATGATGCACTTTGATACATGAGGCATTGAGGGGGAGGGCATCTGAAACTGCAAACTTAGGTATTCTCGACATGGAAAGATAGAGGGTGAGCTGGTCCCTCTTTATTTGATGTGTCACATACAGTAGTGAAATGAATTTTGAATTGAAATTCCATTCATTCATCATTGATTCTCAGAAAAGAACAGACATAAATAAATGTACAGTACTGTGCAGGAGTCACAGATCACTTCATTTCTTAAACTTCCACTCAAAAAATACATCTTATTAAAGCTTATATCTACTTAATTCTTACACATGCTTCTACTTAATGGGAAATTAAATAAATGAAGAGTGGTCTCTGATGTCTGCATGGGTTTATACACATTTTCTTTCTAAATTTTATGTTGACATTAATGAGATGGAGCATAACCATAAAAAAGCTTTTTTTTAAACAAAAAAACCTAAATTGTCTTTGCTTGATTACAAACTGAATCAATGCTGCACTTAAAAGGCATTAAAACTGAAACAACACTGAAACACCCTGGCACTTACTCACTAACACAATTCCTTGAAACACTACCAAATGGAAAAACTGCAGTAAGAACACTGAGATGTGTTGTAATTACCCACTAATCAGCCTGTGAACCCTTTGTTCTCAGTATAATACAAACACAAAGACAATGTTATTGACACTGTGTCTCTACATTCAAGAATGTGAAGAGCCCTTTTCCCCTCACAATGAAGCCTTCTCATCTGCACATCAAAACACTTTCCTGCACAGCTACATTCACACCCCATGTGTTTGCTCTCTGTATGCTATTATGCTAAACTGTATGCCTGTGAATGTGTATGTTTGTGATTATGCTATGAGGCGTCAAGTCACCGAGTGCATTTTAAGTGCCACGACTAATTAATACACAATTACAGGATTGGGCAAAAGAAGTGGTACACGTGTGCATATGCATGTACTGTATCTGCTTCTGTGTGTGTGCATATGCATGGGTGTTCGTGTGCATATGTGTGGTGTTACAGTAATTAGCGTCTGCTGAATTCACAAGGTCAGAATAAATAATTAAAGCATTAGCACTGAACCTGCAGACTAAAAGCCCAAGCAGCAAGCAGAGATCTGCTCAAACCTCACCACAAACGTCACCTAGAGTGCAGGGATTATTAACGGTGCAATTATGCGTATCAAATATTAGAGGCGTGACTAATATTACAGTCATACTTCAGGCAGCTTTGAACAGATGGGGCTCTTATCATTGTAGACACTGGCGCCTGCTAGACACTGCGAGTTTCAGAACACTGTGGAAAGCAGTCGGTAGTGCAGATTATTGATAATTTAGCAAAAAAAAAAGTTTTGAATTACCTGTGTTTATTAACTGAAAGTAATGGGATGCCTGTGGCAGAACAACTCAGCTCCACTACCCAAATGTTAAAGCTTCTTCTCAGGCAGAGCAGTGAAGACTGCTGCATGATTCACAGTGAGTAGTGTGGGGGAACTTTTGAGGCTTAATGAGATTGTAAAAGATCATCTGCTGTCCCCCATGGGAAAACCCCTTTGACAGAAGCGGCATTCGTCCTCCACACTTCACCACCTGTTTTTCCCTCTCGCCTTCCACAGACTGTCTTTTTATAGCCTCTGTCTTTCTTTTTCTCTCCCTGCAGCTCTTCTCTCTGCCTCTCTCTTTGCTCATCTCCTCTGCTGGCCAGAGTGGCGTCACACGGCAAAAGGCACACAAGACCTTTTCCAGGTAATTGAGGCCCCCAGCTCACACAGCTAATTTGTGTGACTCTTCCTAGGAGCCACCCAAGAGACAAAAACAGAAAGAAAAACAGTATGCGGAAAGGAAAGAATAACTCGCCTGGCCACAAAATGTTAATTGGTTTCCTACAGGCCTAACTGACAGGCTTGGTAAAGGTTGGAAAGCGGTTCACAGAATTGCGGGACGAAGTTTAATGGTCAGTGACTGAGAAGGTAGTATTATACAATCTGTCACAGCATCCGCCTGCTTTAAAGTATTTTTGTCTACTAATAGCTGGTAACACTTTATTTGAAGGCCACTGAAATAAGGACGTCATGACACATGAGCACTGAATGATGTATTTATAAAGTAGTACCTGAATATTTATGCTGGTAATCACAAGAAAATGTAAGGTATTTTAGAAAGTAGAGAAAGTAAATGACATTGTATTGATGCAAGGGGTCTTAAACTGTTCCATGAGCTTCATGATGCAGTTCTAGAGAAGATTTTGATGCCCTTTAACATTTTTGTTTTCCCTATAAGCTTGAACACAATGTCACTGTTGGAATGAAACCTTTTTACACATTTTCTACATAATTTGAAAATATAAGCTGTTCTTTAAATTATGTGAACATTTCAGGATGAATGGACCAACAGAAATGGTCCAAAATTACTTGGAAAAAATTACTTTGAAAATTATTTCAATGTAAAATTACCACTTTCAACAGTGACAGTGAAATCAGAAAACATCAGTGAAAGTACCTTGTATATATTTCATTTGTGTTATTAGAGTTATTATGTTAAATTATGTGATAAAGTTTTGATGAAGTTAGGAGGTCCGTGTGCCTGCAGACAGAGCTGCAGAAGGTCCCCTCAATAGAAATTGTACTTTGTACTTTAAGTATACATACACTGAACTGAACACAGTGTTCACAACTAGGTCTGCATTACATTAAATATTGGGAAAAGATGCTTCATGACAGTGTTAAATGTAGAAGAAATGTCCATCAATTTTGTTTAAATACTTTCATGTCAACACCATTTCATTTATTTCATATAACATCTTGTGTGATCTTCTGAATATGGGCATAAACTGTTCATTAATATTCACATAAATGGAAGGTATGAGATATGCATTATAATATTTAAGTGTAACAAGATACATCATCAAATATGAAATGAGCACATGCTCATCATATTGTGTGAACATTTCAGGACCAATTGTGACCAGCAGTGGCCCAAAACAGTTTGGAAAAAATCTCAGGCCCCACTTTATTAGATAGCCCCCCTTTAGATTATCTTTAGATGTTCTACTTATGTACAAACTATCCAATGAAACTCAACAGTAATCAGGTTGGTTAGTATTAATGCCAGAGTTAGGTTTATGGCCAGGGCTAGTGTTTGGGAAAATTAAGATTCATTGAATAGATATGTCATTGAATATTAGAAATTAAATGCAAGATCATCCCCAAAGCATCTATAGTGGACTATTCAAATGTTGTAACATTATATGACATAAACGTTTTTCTGTCTTTCTGCTATAAACCGACCATTCGTATATATAAGTTTTTGTTATTACAGAAACGATATGTATCTATAATGTGGCGATGGAGAGCAGCTTCTGAGACATATCTACACTTCTTAATTACAGGATTATGATGCATTGCTTTAAAACATAAGTGAGTGATGTAAATTAGAGTAGTATAGACTTACCAATTTGTCCACCAAAAGCTTTTTCCTAAAGCGCTTTTGGCCTTGACTTCCTTTAATACCTGCTGATGAACTATTGGACCAAGGCCTGAGTCAGGAGAAGAAACCATCATGAATCAGGCATAGAGGGTATGCGACCTTCTCAGAGCCGATCTCCATCTCTCTCCACTTTCCTCCAGTCAATAATGGTATGACAGCCTGGAAGATGCAGAGATGGAGAGCACACAGGAGCTTTTATATTAGAACCACTAAAGAAGGGAGCAGGAGATGGAGTGCAGCTTCAGTATACTCAATTTCAGTCCAATTACTGTTCACTCACAACAGTAGATTTAGATTTAAAAAGGAAAAAAATGACACATGAATAAGGTTTGAGGCACCTTCCTAAATTGTATTCCCCAGGCATCTATCAGACAGAAAGTGATAGACTACAGAGAATGGAGAAGTAACGGACATTATTCCCATCAAAATCAAGCAGTAATTCCACCCTTTTCTACTCTCAGCTCTTCAAATAAACAAGAAGAGAGATAAGCACTGTGTTCATACACAATATAGCTGAATTGCATGATATGATAGCGTGGGGGAAGGATGAGGTTTGGACGGCTGTGTTAGTGCTTCTCCAGCCAATCCGCCTTTACATCAGCCACAGCACAAATGATGAAGTTTGAAGGAGGAGGATAAAAGAGACTCAGACTTTATGTTCACAAGCTGCAGCCAAGAGCTCTACAGCCCTAATCATGTGGTGCAGTACCAGCTACCAGCTGCACTCCTCATATCCTGACTGTCTCTTTCAGTTTCAGCATGGTACAGTGTTTTTGCAACAGCAAAGAAACTATGTACTTTTACTGCCTCTATTTGAGTCAAGTTATTTTTTTTCATTTATACCATTCAGATGCAATTACCTAGTTAGATATTTGAACCATATATTAAGCCACCCACATATATATATATATATATATATATATATATATATATACACACACACACACACACACACACACACACACACACACACACACACACACACACACTCATACACACACACTATATTGCCAAAAGTATTCGCTTGTCTGCCTTCATATGCATATGAACTTGAGTGAAATCCCATTTTTAATCCATAGGGTTTAATATGATGTCAGCCTACCCTTTGCAGCTGTAACAGCTCCAACTTTTCTAGGAAGTTTTTCCACAAGGGTTAGGAGTGTGTTTATGGAAATTTTTGACAATTCTTCCAGAAGTGTATTTATGAGATCAGGCATTGATGTTGGACGAGAAGGCCTGGCTTGCAGTCTCTGCTCTAATTCATCCCAAAGGTGTTTTGTTGGGTTGAGGTCAGGACTCTGTTCAGGCCAGTCAAATTCTTCTGCACCAACCTCGCTCATCAATGTCTTTATGAACCTTGCTTTGAGCGCTGGTGCACAGTCATGTTGGAACAGCAAGGGGCCATCCCCAAACTGTTCCCACAAAGTTGTGAGCATGAAATATATTTTGGTCTGCTGAAGCATTAAGAGTTCCTTTCACTGGAACTAAGGGGCCAAGCACAACTCCTGAAAAATACCACCACACCAGAATCCCCCCTCTACCAATGCAGTCATAAAAAAGTGCCGTTCTCCTGGCAACCGCCAAACCCAGAGTCTTCCATCGGATTGCCAGATGGAGAAGCATGATTCGTCACTCCAGAGAACACGTCTTTTAATTGCACTTTGTGATGTAAGGCTTGGATGCAGCTGCTCAGCCATGGAAACCCATTCCATGAAGCTCTCTATACTGTTCTTGAGCTAATCTGAAGGCCACATGAAGTTTGGAGGTCTGTAGCGACTGACTCTGCAGAAAGTTGGTGACCTCTACACTCTATGCGCTTCAGCATCTGCTGACTCTGCTCTGTCATTTCACATGGGATATCACTTTGTGGCTGAGTTGCCGTAGTTCCTTTTCACACCTGGACTTGTTACACAGGTGGCATCCTATCATGGTACAATGCTGGAATTCACTGAGCTCCTGAGAGTGACCCATTCTTTCACAAATGTTTGTAGAAGCAGTCTGCATGCCTAGGTGCTTGGTTTTATACGCCTGTGGCCATGGAAGTGGAACACATGAATTCAATTATTTGGATGGGTGACTGAATACTTTTGGAAATATAGTGTGTGTAAATCGCAAAAATCAAACTCATAACAACCACGTAAGAACTGGTAGACCACCAAATCTTTCCCCATGAGAAAAACTGTAGTTAAAGGAGCAGTATGTAACGTGACACATCCTGCTGAATTCATACGGCACACTCCAAACAAACAGGGGGCAATATACCACTTGAAAGTTGTGGTAGACACAACTAAAGTAAGAAATAACCAGGAAATGCACAGTGCCTCATCCTCCCTCTTCACTCCTCCCACTCCTTACCAGTCTAGTAGAAATGTTGAGAAACGTTCAGCATCAACCTTCATCCCCTTACTCCCCAAGAGCTGTCTCCAGTGCTGGAAAGTAACACCTGTGTTGCTTCTATACATACCTTCAAAGAGTTCTTTGCGTCATGAAAGTTTTCTTCAGAATGTGTTTTAGATGGTTCTATATAGAACCTTTTTGAAAAGGTTTCTATATAGCTCCCACAAGGGTTCTTCTTCTTCTATTGTTACTATATCTACAATATAACACTGTAGCAATAGAAGAACCCCTTTGGGTGGTACACAGAACCCTTTGCAAGAAAGTTCTATATAAAACAATCTACAGTACATTCTTTATCAATATTAAAAACTCTTTCATAATGCAAAGAACCCTTTAATTATGCAAAGGGTCCTTTGAGCATTCATGGCTCTTTATAGAGCCTTTTTCTTTACCAAAGAGCTCTTCAAGAACCATTTTTTAAAGTGTGTAATAGCCAATTTAACTCTGTATTGACAGTATACAGAATAAAGAATAGACGTCTTTTCCCCTCATTCATTTTTTTCAATGGAAATAATGAAAAATTAAATAGAATATCTTCTCTTCTACTTTCAAGCCCAAATGTGGCATCTTTTGACAGTTTAGACTCCGCCCTTACAATAGAACTTCTCTGCTTGTTTATCGCAGGTGACAACCAAACTTCTAAGGGTTAAAATCACAGCACCTTAGATTTTAGGCAACATCTGAGTGATGGATATAATTGGAGAAGGAGGACTGCAGGGGGCCAAGAGTAGACATAGTGTGAAGGAAAGTGGGGGAGTACATCAGGCCCCTTTGGAGCTTCTATTTTACAGTCTCTCTGATGGAGCTGGCCCAGGAGCCCAGAGAGCTTTCCCTTCATCTCCATCTCACCTCCCCCAGTTCTTTTCTCATTACATCTTTGACCTCTGCTAGTACTTTTTTATGGGTGCCTCGTTGTCCTGAAGCAGTTTCTATGCTACTTCTCTTTGCTGCTGCTGCACTGACACCTTTCAGCAGGGTATCTAACCAGGCTGAGCCGATCCCTAAGGAGCTCAGTGTCTTTGTTGATAGCGGACCAGGCCTTCGCCCATCCCCCAAGCTCCACCAGCTGCAGCTCCACCATGGAGGTCCCTCTGTCTAAGCTGCAGTTTTATTGGGTTCACGCTAGAGAGAAGTCTGCTCCTCTGGGGAGTTTCAGCTTTTGGCTCTGTCCTCTGCATCATCTCTGTTTGTGTGTGCATGTCTATTTTCCTTCTCTTGTCTGCACTTCTTAGAAATAGAGGTCAGAATGTGACAGCATTTCAGAGAATCAAAACACCTGCCTGCTTCCTGCTTGCTCTCTTTCACTATCTTGAAAGATATATATATGACAAGGCTTCACGATTTGGTGACATGCTTAAAATGTCTGCAGATATCTGCGTCTCATGCTGTAGCATACATAGTGTAAAAAAGAAGTTTGATGATTATTCTTTTGCTTTAATCTGACAGTCTTTAAACATTGTCTCCTAGTTTTTATTCTCCCTTGTTGCAAATGCTTGACCTCACAATAAATTTAACTTCATGTCTGACACCTGTCAAATCAATAGCTAGTCAGAGTTTCCATAGCTTTGGCATCTCATTGGGCATAGAAACACATGTCAGACAAAGTACACAGAAAAACTTTTGACACTATTGATCCATACAACCATACAAACAAGCAAATACCTGCATTTATAAGCTTGTGAGATATGGAGCAGAATTTGTGCCAAACTGAAAAGCCATCACTTCAGCAGAAAAATGTGAAATACAATGTACACATGGCATTCATTTTCCATAATGTTAAGCAGAATATGTGCCAAAAAGAAACCAATCATGTTGCTTGACCTGAAGAAATACATGAAAATATTGCATTGATAATACAACTTGAAATCTAAGGAAGGCATATCTACTGCTTTCCACTTTCACTGCAGTACTTCAAACAATGTTACATCATAGTATCTCACTGTTGTCACTGATATGATTGCATTTCAATGAGGCAAATCCATTTAAAGTACTGCACATGAAAAGTAACATAGATGTGCTTTCACTATATATTAAAGTGCGCTATATTAAATTCTGACAAATTCTGTATTTAATTTCTTAAATGCAAATCCTCATTCACTGTTTTTAGTTAAGAGATCAACAATAATAAAAGAGTTTTTGTTTTTTCATTTTGGCATATATTCTGCTTGACACTATGGAAAAATAATGTTCAATAAAGAGGTTTCTCTAAGCAACTTGGTATTTTTCGGGAAGTAAATAGAAAAACCTATACACAGCATAGGTCTATGTAATGTACAGTAATGTGCAAAATGTGTATGCACCTAGCACCTAGTAGGCATGTTTTGCTTGTACTAACATAATGCATCTTTAGAAAAGATGCAAATAAACATAAATTAAACAAAGTACAAAGTTACACGATTTTCCTATTTTGTAAAGTGTGGTTGATATCTTGTGAGCTAGTAAGAACAAAGTTTGGTTCCTGATTTCTTCTGTATTCCCCAAACCACCTAACAGATTTGTTAAATTCCATCACCAGCACACCTGATTTAACATAAAGGATTGACTAGTCAAACAATGTAAGGCAGTGGATGATAACTGCAAATAATACTGGGCTTCCTCAAGAAGTTTGGAAATGATTAACCTCTTAAACTCCTTGCACCTTGTCATATTCTTCATAACTTTCATATTTCATAAGCTACATTCAAAAGGTGGGTGTCATACGGAAGCTATAATTGTCTTCTTTCCAAATAGATAGATCAAACAGATGGGTAATGTCATTTTAAACCCTTATAATAGAAGAAGTTGAACTCAATTTTTTTGTCAACTGAAAGTCGAGAGTACTGTATATTAGCAATTGCATTTAAGTACTATAAGCTTTTAATTAGCCACTTACATTGAAGGACTTTGAGGTATTTGCATTGCATGTTTAAACTGATCTAATTCTGCCTCAACTATGGTTGAGCACTGACCATGACATCGATAACGATGGACCAGCAAACACTTGCTAAGCACTGCAAGATGCACAACAAAAGTACTACTAGAAGCTGAAAAAAGGGGTGCATAATTTAATTTACTATGCACTCTAAGCTAGATGTTGGGGTAAAATGGAATGTGAAGGGTGGTGCACTATTTAAAATAAACTAATATATTGTAAACTTAAGATAAATTTGGGTGTGAGAAACTGGCTTTGTATCTCTAAACTTGTTTCTCTAAACACTTTCAGACTGCTATGTATGTGAAGCATAAATAACCCTTAGGCTAATACTCAAGCTTTGGTTCTACATTGCATTCACATGTCTGTAAACAATATGTTTCATATTCAGCCTTGAGAAGCTATGCAAATGTGGGGGCTATTCATTGCTAAATGTGCATTATATATTAATTTACATTAAGAAACTCATGCTATAAATAAATCCTAGGACAGTTCACTGGTACAGCTTGTCTTCATAGCAAAGCTGAGAGATGACAGTGTAGTGTGGTAGGAAACTAGGCCCAACTCCTAGAACAAAATGTGCCAAGCAAGAAATATTTAGCAATGCTTCTTATGTCTATGTTCTTGAAAATTCAGCTTTCTTCACCTGGAAGCTTCATGTTCCATTGCCTTCTGAGTTAATAACAACTGGCAGTCATCCAAAACAGGACTGAGAGCAGTTTTAAGCCACATTCACATCCAAAAATTAAGCAGGCATAGATTTACTACTAGGATTTTGTTTTAAATGGAATTCACAGTAGGGTGCTTTCACTGCAATTATTTTCACAAGTTTGTTTGCTTCTATGAAATGTATAATATGTGAAAATGTGTGAAAAATGTGACATACTGTACATAACTATGTTGTTTTGTTGTAATTAACATAGACTTCCCTAACTGAGGCTGAAACCATAGAAAAGGTAATGTAGGCTAGTTAACTAGTTTAACAAGCTAGTAGTTAATGTGAACAGTTATGATCTCTGAAACACTCGATTACAAGGTTTGATATATATATAACTATTTATTTACTTTAATGTTGCACTGCTGACTGATGTGTATATACACTATATTTCCAAAAGTGTTTACTCACCCATCCAAATAATTGAATTCAGGTGTTCCAATCACCATCATCCATGGCCACAGGCCACCATCATCCATGGCCACAGGTGTATAAAACCAAGCAACTAGGCATACAGACTGCTTCTACAAAAGAATGAATGGGTCACTTTCAGGAGCTACTCTTAGGATACCACCTGTGCAACAAGTCCAGTCATGAAATTTCCTCACTACTAAATATTCCACAGTCACCTGTCAGTGGTCTTATAACAAAGTGGAAGCATGCAGTGGTGTAAAGTGCTAGAGATGGATTCAGGTTCAGACTCTTAATTCCAGTGAAAGGAACTCTTAATGCTTCAGCAGACAAAAAAATTTGGACAATGTCATGCTCCCAACTTTATAGGAACAGTTTGGGAATGGCCCCTTTCGGTTCCAACATGACTGTGCACCAGTGCACAAAGCAAGGTCCATAAAGACATGGATGAACAAGTTCGTTGTGGAAGAACTTGACTTCTCATCCAACATCAGTGTCTGATCTCACAAACGCACTTCTGGAAGAATGGTCAAAATTCCCCATAAACACATTCCTAACCCTTGTGGAAAGCCTTTCCAGAAGAGTTGAAGCTGTTACAGCTGCAAAGTGTGGGCCGACATCATATTAAATCCATTGGATTAAGAATGAGATCTCACACACAGACAAGCGAATACTCACAACGCAAATCTAACAAAGCTAACAATGTTTTAGTTATTAGAATAGGGCGTAGTCCACTGGTGCTGCAGTGGTTACACATCAAGCACATTTACATCGCCTTTGTTGTTATTGTTAGGTCTATTATACTGTTGCCTTTCCTTTTGTGTTCAGTATCCATTTCCTCATCTAAGCTGTTCTCTGCTTCTCTCACACGTTTCTCGCTTTTATTCATGCTCATTTTCTTATCTGTTGAGCCTTGTTTTGATGGTCACTTTCCTTTCAGTCACTGGAGTTTAAAGCTGAAGTTGTTGGTTGATTCAAAGAAAAGAACTGATTGAGTGAAACCAAAGTCAAACTGAAGTGACCTCTCCTTGTTTTTTCTCTTCAGCACTGCTGGCTGTGATTAAACATTTCTTGAGTGTTACAGCAAGACAGCCTGGTCTCCTAATTATATACAATCATTTGTAAGTAAAAATGGATAAACTCATCCTCTACAGAGAACACACTTCTGCACATTTTAATGCACAGTTACTGTTTATTTGCTGATTTTAACATATTGGAAAGAAACAAAAAAAATTTTGAGTGGCCCTTTTTAGATGAAACACATCAATGTAGCCGCAGGGATTGCATTTATTCAATTATCACTTTTAAATAACTGTGGAAATAAAATTTGCTCCTAATCTGCTGAATTAAGTTGCTTTTCACTTTATTTTTAGTGTCCAGCTTCATATCTGTAGATGTTGAGAGGTCTATGAACATGAAATCGGTCTAATACAAACCATCTTAACGTCCTCCACAAGCAGATATAGACACACTGCTAACACATTTCTGTAAGTGGAGTTTAACTGGATTAGGTTTTGGTTAAGGTTTGCGTTAGGATTAGGGTGAGGGTTAGGATTAGGTTTTGGGTTAAGATTGGATTTAGGAGTACGGTCATGGTGAGGGTTAGGATTAGGTTTTAGGTAAGGTTAGGTTTTGCTTAATGTAAGTAGCATATTAAATGTACATCATACACAACATTTCAATAATACATCCTCTTAATGTGTCAACAGTACATCTACAAGATATTTACCTCAATGTATTCAGATACTGCACTACTGCTACTTAGATGCTACATCACTGAGATGTTGTTGATGTGTTACTGATTAATCATCTACAAAAGACCTCTCAAAATAAAGTGCTATCACAAAGGATATGGAATATTTAATGTGCTGAGTTTTTTTTTTCATACTATGCTAAATTCAGCAAATAAATAGGCATTTCACTGTCCAACTGGCAAAAAATGGCATATTTGAATTTGTTCTCTGTAGAGGATGTAATTTTCACTTCAACAAAATGCATAATTTGACCTGCACTGTTCAACATTTTGCAATGGCCATAGTTACAGGTCCTGCATCAGACAAGTACAAGCAATTCTGACATTTACAACTCTGAAATTACATTAACACTTTACAGAATTCTGTTAAAAATACTTCAGAACTATTTTTGATCTGCAAGCTCCCCAAAGGGCCAGGCCTGTGGTGAAGGCTCCCTCTCTTCTGTCCTGGATTCTCCTCTGGGGACACTGTCTATCAAGCTAAGATTATAAATAATACTCAATACTCAGATTTTCTGCCATATCCTCCATGTAGATTAAGAAACAGCCTCTCTCACTTGCCTGTAATGACTGAGCTTTGGTGAGCCAAGAGATTTCACAGATTTAAAGCTCCCTTGCTGAGTAATTTGAAATTGGATGAATTTGGCAGTGCTTTGCATCCAGAAGTGGATGCTTATCTGCCTTGCGGCGCAGTTTCCTAAAGTGAATGATGTTGACCATGAGGCCAATGGTGGACAGCACTCCAAAAATATAACCTCTCTAGACCCTGCAAAGTAGACTGTATTTAAAAAGAAACTAATTCTAAGTGTTATATTGATATTTCTTTAAAAAATGATCACAGTAAATGGGAGTGTGTAAGTGATGACTGTTAAAGTGACCTGTGTAAAATCCTATAAAACCTTTAATTACTGCAGAGAGACCCTGCAGATGTAAGGCAAGAGCCGAGGCTATGTAAGATTTATATTCTGTGGTCCTTACATGCTTTTCCCTGCTTATGAAACATGTGCAGAATTCTTCTCTTAAATCTCTGGCACAGGAAACTCATCAGTCAAATCCCAGTCAGTGCTCGTATTCTCTGATGCCTGCATGCCTGTCTCCGCTGCTTTGAATTCGTTTCAGACTTTAATCAAATGCTTCTACCCTGGTGTGAAGTGATGTATCTGTGAGGCTGTGGTATAAGCTGTGGTCTGCGGGGCACATCTGTCATTTGCCTTAATGATAACCTTTAGATTAGTGAGAGGAATTACACACTTGCCTGCGCTCTTTCAGGACATCCCTGTCATCCATCTGAGAATGAATGTGTGAAAGAGAGACAGAGAGAGAGAGAGAGAGAGAGAGAGAGTTTACTTTTAGCTTTCATGCTCTATTGATGAATTCTGTTTTTGCAGGCATGCCGCTGTGTCCCTCCTTAGCAAAGCACAGGTCTCTCTGCTCCATCACCTTTCTCTAAACATGCACTGCAAGCTCAAGAGTGCTCATCTCTGAGTGCATATACCCACAAGTGTAAGTGGAAAAAAGAACGAAAAACACCATCTACTCCCTCGAATGTTTCTCTCTTCCCTCTCTCTCTTTCCACACAATGTTTATTTTTTCCTCTCCCCTGTTACATGATTATTTCTCACTCTTACTTTTTTCATGGCACATATTTTTACAACTACTTTTTATAACAATGCATCTTTATCTTTCTCTCCCCCTCTTGCTGGGTGTCAGCGAGGCTGATGCAGAAGAACCTCTGATTGGCTGCCACTCAAAGGTCCTTGATAAAACTGAAGATAAGAAAGGATGGAGATGGATTGAAAGACTTTAGGAATCTGGAGCTGCAGTAGTTTGGACATAGGAGGAGTGGAGTGAAGAAAGAATTATTTAAGATATGATAGAGAAAGAGAAAATGTGTGTGGTAAAAATGAGAAAGAAAAAATAAGAAAAAAGGATGAGAGAGGGAGAAAGATAAAGAGAAAAATAGAATGAGGGAAATTGAAGGAATGAAAGATGGGAGAAAGAAAGAAACCAAGAAAATGAATAACCATATATATACATATATATATACATATATATATATATAGAGAGAGAGAGAGAGAGAGAGAGAGCGAGAGAAAGAAAAAGAGAGAATGAAAAAAAGGAATGAAAGAATAGAGAAAGAATGAAAGAGAGAGAGAAACTGAGAAAAGGTGAGGGAAAGAATGAAAGAAAAATGTAAATATATAAAGAAATGTATAGCGAACGAAGAATAAAGAAAACAATAAAAATGAAAGAATGAGAGAGAGACAGATAGAGAAGGATAAAGAGAGGAAGACAGAAAGAGACTGAATGAGAGAAAGGGAGAGAAAGAGCCAGTAAGCAAGAGTGAGAGAGAGAATGAAAGAATGAAAGAATGAAAGAAAGCAGAAGAGACAAACAGAAAAAAAAGATAGAGAGAAAACAAAGAATGAGCAAAAGAGAAAGAAAGGTGGAAGAAGAAAAGAAGTAGAAAGAGTGAGAGAGATTGCAGAAAGAGAGAATGAGAAAGAAATAAACAGAAAAACAGAAACAAAGAATGAGAAATGAAAGATAAAAAGAAAAGAGAGAAAGATAGAGAAAGAATATGAAGCGAAACAGTGATCAAGATGGAGAATGAAAGGATGAGGGGGGAGACAGAAAGATAGAAAGATAAAGAGATAGATAGATAGAGAGAGATAGAGAGAGAGAGACAGAGAGAGAGATAAATGGCTGTAGTATCCCATTACGGAGTTGCCTGTAGGAAGAATAGCATTCTAAGCCATCTCATGCAATATGAACTTGCGGATGGATGCTTGATGTCCAGATCAGACTAAGACCAATCTAATCTGCCTTCAATGACAGCGGGTTGAAGGAGGAAGAGCCTATGAGATGTAAATCAGCAGGAGGCTGGGAAAAGAGAGCAGTGGAGAGAAAAGAAGCTGTCATTCTCCTCTTCACTCCTGCTGTGGGCAGGACATCCTCTAGAGCTCTGGGTCCAGCATTCAGTCACTCTTTCATTACCATCTCTTTTCTCCAATGCATATCTATACATCATGTCACACAGCCCATGCGAATACATGGGGCAGTGATATAGCTTTGTAATTTAGCATTAGAAAATCACATATCAGAGGTCTACTTTATAGGTGTGGAGAATTTACATGAGAGAGAGAGAGAGAGAGAGAGAGAGAGAGAGAGAGAATATCCAGGCTTTACATTTCTGTGAAGTATGTGCCTGATAAACTATCTGATAAATGCTAAGACATACGAGGCATGTGGATGTACTACTCACAAATCTCCAAGCCTCTTTTAATATTTCAGCAGAAAATAAAAAAAGTAGTAGTAGGAAGTAGAGACTCTGCTTGCTCTTTTTAGCCCCATATGTTATCACTGCACAACAAAATGAATGGATTATTAATTAGTTCCTCTCCATCGAGACTGAAATTGTAAATAAAAAGTAAATAAATAGATAAAAGGTGGTGGCGTGTTGTAGCAGATTTACAGCCTTCATAATTTACAGTATGGCTTGAGGTGTGTATATATATTTATGTGGGGATGAGCATGAGTTGCTGGAGGCACCTCTCTCTCCTATTGAATGTCAACCGGGGGGCTTGTGTCCAGCACAGTTGGGTGATTGTCTGGCTCTTAACATACCTACTAAAGTCGGCAATTAGCTGCTGAGTTGAATGAGGTGTGTGTTGAGTAGGAAAATCACCAAACTGTGCAGGACTGCAGTTCACCATCCCTGATCTAGCTGATATTGCACAGAAGAAGTTTTCAATGGGAAGTAAATTTGTGCATGCTTTAGAGTTCTTTAGACATAGTGGCAGATTGGTCAATATGATGTGTTTCTGTTATTGCTCTTCAAAAGATATTACTTATAATATAGCTACAGTCTAAAATCTGCATCAATGAGCCACAAACACCAGCAGATTGTATCAAAACAAATCCAACATATCTCTGAGTGCACCTTCACAATCATTCTACCTCTGTCTTTAAATTAGTTTCAGTTGTGGCTGCAACAGTGGCAAGGCCATGTCTAGTGTTGATGTGAGGATGTGCTGTTAGAGGACACAGCTCACCTCAGTGCATCATTTTGGTCATACCAAATGTCACCAAAGGGGGCACTGTTTACTTTAAAATTGAGAGAAAGTGTCCACTTCAATTGATGAATTTGTGGTTTAAATGATATGCAGTGAAAAGTTTATCCTAAAGATCATGGATTAATATTTTATTTTCATTGCAGATGTTGAAAGTTAGATGTATATTTTTATATTTATTTAGATTTTTCTGGAGTAATGTAAGAGTGTGTGTCTCTAGCTGCATCCTAAGTAAAAAAAAAAGGCCTCAATCATATAATAAACAAATAGGAGGGTTCATTATAAATAAAATAAGTAAATAATAAGGGGGTATTAATGAATGTACTTCATGTATGATTGCATGGTGTTTAAATTAAGATTGACTGCTGCAGTGAATAATTGCTTAATTACTGCATCTCTCTCATTATGTGCTTTAGAGTAACGACACCCCTCTAGTTTCAAACAACTCCACCTCTAGTTTAACTTTGAAAAAGGCTCAAAAATGGGAGGAACATTTGGACAGTTTAATAAGGAACGTGTGTGCATACTACACTTTAATATTACACAGACAGAGCAGTAATAAAGTAACACTGCTCTGTCTGTATTGCATTAAAGGAGAATTACACCATTAAAAAAAAATTCTGCAGAATTCAGTCATTGAGATGTAAACAAAGTCAGAGTGGTTTGAGGTGACATGGTTCATTGTACAGAAATGTAATAACTGATTTCTTTACAGTGGTGGTAGGAACCATGGGACCCCATAGCTGCGTTCCAAAGCCTAGGCTGCATTTCTTTACCGAAACGTCATAGCAGACTGTTCCAAAGTGAAGGACCCTTTGTATACAGCCTAGAAATGCAGCCTATGTTCAGAGTGATTTCAAGGATGCAACTAATGTATCCTTCCAGGCCTTCGGTTACCAACAGTTCTGTATGCATAAACAATGTGAAGGGGGGAGGGAAAAAAAACCCCAAAAAACATCATGGAAATGGTGCAGAGTTTGTTTTAAAATTTAAAATTTTCATCCTTGAATTCTTCCTCATGACCTTATAAAGTGTAAATTGATTAATTAATTAAAACATTGACCCGTATATTGTATTTTAATCAGATGTTTTTGTATATATGTATAGTTTATCATACTACATAAGCTCGTTGGTGTATTAGCTACAATAGTAACACATAATGTAATGTGCTCCATTTTCTCTCACCAATTGCCTCACAAGTTTCGCACGACAAATGCAGGAGGTTGGATGTTTCTAGTGACATCACCACACAGCCTCATTGGGACTGTTCCATTTGTCTGACCAATAGGCTACTAAGGAGAAGTCTTCATAGGACAGTCCTACTGGGGGCCTGCACTATCTTGGCTGCACCCTCGCCTTTGAATGCAGCTCATGTCTACAGTGTAAATGAAGCCATTTTATTTACTATCCAAAGCAACCAACAGATATTTTCTGAGCTTATATATGTGACGCTGATAATGGTAAAATAGAGGAAAATCTGAAAAGTCTCAGACATCAGGCTGCACATTCATAACCATGCGTAAACAGTTCTATCTCTAGCATTACAAACCACTCTGAATGACTCTGTTTACATCGTAATGATTTAATTGTGAAAATGTTTTTGCAAATCACTTAAATTCAACTTTAACTTCAATGTGACTAAAATGTAGTCAGTTGACATGATTGCAATAATATTGCTGACATACACATGTGCATACATGTCATGTTGGATGCTATCTTAGAGTCTCAGCACACGTAAACAAACAAAAGGAGGTGAAGTTACCAGCACTTAAACAGAGATGGATGGGCAGAAAAGGCATGGATATATGAGTTGTACTGAAGTAGGGTACCATTAAAGCCAGTGTGGGAAATTCTAGATTCAGCATGGTTAGCTTTGTGCTAATGTAACACTGGAAACAGCACAGATAGAATAGCAGAAAATAGCATAACTAGAACAGCAATAATTTCTTGTATAGACAGGCAAAAAAAAAAAAAACTACATTGTTACATTCACTGTGATTTGCTCTGGCAGTTTTTCCCACAGCTACCTTCACCTAGGATTAGGTAGACGAGTGACAACTCTGTTAACTTATGACTGGGTTATCTCAGCCTGCTTCTCATACTTCAAGCTCATTTGTTTAGTGCAGCACAAAGTAGGCATTGCTACCAGAGGGCAATGTCATTGGATGGCTGACCTGCATACTGTGAGGTATATTTTTACTCTTGTACTGAGCACTGTGCATGCCTATAACAGAGATGAAACAGGGGTTGAACTGGCCACAATAATGGTGTTTTTTTATTACAAAAGAATACATTTCAGCTTTAGTGGCTTTAGGTAAATTTACTCTTTAGCTAAAGTACTGTTCATGAGATTACCCCTTTTCATCCATCAGTATACTTCAGCGACAAAATTAAAAAAAGACAACAACAGCGTACAAGAGAGAGACAGAAAGATTATATCAGGAGTACAACTGGTGGCTGGCATTGCAGCAGATGATTAGAACTGAAGGGTCCTTAGCTGCAGCTTGCGAACATAAAGGCTGAGTCTTTTTCATCCTCCTCCTTCAAACTTCATTATTTGTGCCTTGGCTGATGCAACAGAGGGTTGGATGGAGAAGCAGCGACACAGTGAGTCACTTCACTCTGCTCTCATGATGCAGGTCGAGTCAGAAATGACATTGCTACACAGCTACATACAAGTGGGCTGTTCAGATTTTCTCTCATTGTTATGTAGGGCTGTGGAAAATAAAGTTGGAATAGCCTGTTCTTGTCAAAAGAGTGGAAATAAAGGGTGATACTAGCATACTAGTGCTCTGATGCCAGCATTGTTTTCTATGCCTAATAGGGTCCAAGAGAATAAAATCTAAACATAAAGCACTGCTAGTTGTCCCAAATGCATCGTCCACATGCATGGTTGCATTCTATTATGATCTAAATCTGCCATTGTGAATGAACAGTAATTTGACTGATATTGTGTATACCGAAGCCCCCTCCATCTCCCGCTCCCTCCTTTACTGGCTCTAATATAAAAGCTGCTGTGTGCTCTCCATTTCTGCATGTCCCAGGTCATACCATTATTGACTGAAGGAAAGTAGAGAGAGATGGAGATCGGCTTTCAGAATGTCACATGATATATACGACTGATTCATGATGGCTTTCTCAGGCCTTGGACCAAACGCTCATCAGCAGGTATTACAGGAAGTCAAGACCTCTGAGGGGAGTTGCCTCACCTATCTGGAATGCTAGTCCACTAAAAGAAGGGCCACCAGATCAATAAAAGAAAGGCTTATAGAGCTAAATTAACCTCTCAAAGTTTGAGGAACCATGCATGTGTTTACCATTCCATTTCTCTCAGAGCTACATAACTTGGGGTTGAACATTCAAAAATCACTTCATAACTGAACAATGACCTTGAACATTCGGACCACTCCAAAATTGTTTTACTAAAGAACAGCAATCCTTCACAAGCTTTAAGAGATCAGCCTTCAACAGCACTGTTTTCTTAACACATCATCTTTGTAAACATTCCAAAACATTTATTTATACTAAAAAACGCTAACTAGATTATCATTAGGATGTTTTCAGAGGTGGCAGAACACCAAAAAGAGTTAAAGAGCTTAAATTCATACCTGTGGACAGGCATTGTTCTAACAGTAAAACTACCATTTCATTAATCTATTCTCACACTATGACCTTTAAAGAATCTGTCAGTTACAGAAAGCAATTAACATATTGTACCCAGGCAAGTTATTTTCCCCTCCCTGACTCACTCCTTCTGTTTTTGCCTCTTGGGTATCCTGTAGGAAAAGAAGAGAGGCGCAAATTAGTAGAGGGAGTCAGAGGACTCAATTATCTGGTAAAGGTCTTAGGTGACCCGCCTGTCTGTGACACTGCTGTCCGGACCTGCAGAAGAACCATACAGCTAGAATGAAGGTGAAACTGCAGAACATTGTGGAGGGCACATGGCTTTTCTTTACAAGGTGTTTTCTGATCTAGTGCAATTAGCTATAAGAGGACATTGCATCTAAAAACGTTATATACTTTACATTTATATGAAACATTCACCTAAGTATTTAAAGAGTGACATTGGGGTGTCTCCATGTTAATTTATTAGAACTACTTCATTGAGTGGTCCATGCCACTAATGTGACTGTACCTTTAATGTGAAAAACTTTATTTCTCTTAAATTCCTGCTTTACCTTCAAGGCCATTCGTCTTCTGAGTTTTGCTGTCTTCTTTTCATTTGCAGGCCTGTGTTGCTGCTGTCCGTGGTGCTGAACTGCTTACAACAACATTGGCTGCTGTCCATGGTGTTCCAATACTCTACTATATCAACAGTGGTTACTGTCCATGGTGCTAAAATGTAAAACTGGTGCTGGCTGTTGCCCACAGTACTGAAGAACTGCCTTGTTGGGTAGAGGAACACGAAATACACTACTTGAAATACAGACATATAGATACAAATACATAGGCAGTGAGGGAGACATCCATTTCTCTATAGATTAACCACAATGTATTGTCATTCATTTTCATTGGGTGACATTTATTCAAAACCTTCACCTCAGTATTCAAGAGTGACTCTGGCCTGACTCCAACAAATGAATTCTAATGAGGTGGCAAGTGTGATCCATGATCCATTGAATGGTTATTTCAACAATGTGCCCACATTTCCAGTTCAGAACTTTTTGCCTGTACTTTCAAGGTCATTAGTTCGCTGTGCTTTTTTTTTTTTTACATGTAGAGCTGTGCTGCTGCTGCCCACAGTGCTGATGTATGCTGCTGTCTAGGTTGCTGCTCACTGTCCATTTGCAAGATTTCATAGATGAACATGGAGTTATCTGCCTGTATGTGTCTATCCATATAGATAGATAGATAGATAGATAGATAGATAGATAGATAGATAGATAGATAGATAGATAGATAGATAGATAGAAGGATAGACAGAGCTCCACAAAAACCCACATAAAAGACATTAGTGTAAACACTGTAGATCTGTTGTTTTAGCATTCCCAATAACTCCAATTTCCTGATACATACTAAACTTCAACACTTGATACAACATATACAATACAGTACAGTAAGTGGCTACAGTTGGCTCTGAGTATAATTCACTTTGTACAGTTATATATTGCACAGCTGTAGTAGTACTGTTAACTGAATAGACAATTACTCCCCCTTGCACGCACACATGGGAGTAAACACATGCAGTATGACTGTATGTTATGTAGACATGCAGGAAAGTGTTTTGATGTGGAGATGAGAAGGCTTCATTGTGATGGGAAAAGGGCTCTTCACTCCCTGAATACAGAGACACAGTGTCAATAACCTTTGCTTAATGCTCATTTTAAACTGAGAATGAGAATCGCTCACAGTTTCAAGTGCTGCCTATTCATTACAGATTTCAGCATTCACACTGCGGTGCTGTGGTATTTCCTGTTGATATTGATTCAAACTCTGTCAATGGGTAAATGGAACATTTTATTTCTTTATCTTTGTCAGGCAGCTTTGTGAAAACAAATAACATGAGCTTTTCATTTCAGCATTCACCTTTATACCACTGCCTTAGAACCATGACAAAAGCCCAGCCACTTAAGAGCCCTTGTGTACCAAAAATACCAAACTCTGCAGTTTCAAGTCAAAGCTCTGAACATGTCAAAGCTCCAAATATGTTTCATCTGACAATTCTGGTGCTGAAGCCAGCATCCGTCCAATGTGTGAAGGACATCTTATCAGACAGAAAAGCCTCAGATCACCCAGAACCAAAATATGGCCAGATACATCCTGATCATATGTTATTTTTTGTTAGTACGCTTTGGAATGTTATTACATTAATTAATGCTGAATAGTCATGTTATGAAGAGTTGAAACACCAAAGGGCATCTACATATTCACTTGGAATTGTTATTCCAAGCTGAAAATTGGCCTAAAGAAAATCAACAAGCCATTTTCAATGTTCCTGCCAAACGTAGACGAACAAGAACGGGATTTTCAGATTTTAAGGGACATACAAGCACATATTTTCAAGCTGGAAGGACAAAAATGTGGAAAATACCACATCCACAAAGAATACACTCAGGAAACTTTTTAGAGAGACATAATTTACACTCATCATTTTTTCTTACTTTTCATCTCTGTACTTTTCAATTACTATGTGGAGCTGTACCAAAGACTGACTTCAGACTGAAGAAGCTTTTCTCAGATAGACACTCTTATGGTGCAACATCAAGGATACTGTCAAAGAAAACTACGTAAAAGCACATCAGATACCAGATACATATCCTGTGACTAATCTTGACAGTGAGAACAAGAATATGAAAGATCTGCTATAGAGTGAAAGCTTTACTTACCCTCAGAATAAATGGGTAGCTAAGGCACATGCTTGGAGCCACCACAAAGATTACAAAGACACGAATGAATGAGTCACATTATACTTTTAAAACTACTACTTCCATTCAGAGAACTGGAGAGTTCTAGTGGAAACTCCAGTTTAAAGCTGCATAGCAAAGAAATTAGTTGAGTATAGTGAACATTGTAAGAAATTCATTAAAAAAGGAAAAATCATAGAAAAAACTCCAAATATATAAATATCATGATTTTTTTCATCAAGACTAGGACATGCATTTTCCATGCATGTCCTAACATCAACTCTCAGCCACACTGTAGGACAAGCCAATAAGCAAAATATTTCAAATTGTGTCTACTTAAAAGCTCCAAGCATTATACAGGTTATGATTTTTACAACTATTCTGATAGTTATGACTATTATCATAAAATTATGAATATTTATGAAAAAACACAAACAAGCACAGTATCACCAAAAAGATGCAGGTGTAATAATTCATTCTTCATTATAGGAGGGCATTATATTGTCCTTATGTGAATTGAACAATTTCTAGAGCACTTTTTGTGTATAATACATCATAACATGTCATAACATGACTAAGAACACCAATATCCAAAATTGTACAGAACAAGCCAGACGAACAAATCAAACAAACAAACAATAAACACCAGCCAAACATCTAATGACAAACAAAGACCTGCAAACACACAGAGGAAAACACAGGGCTTAAATACATGAAGGCTAACTAGGGATCACAAGACACAGGTGAAACACAGGTGGGAACAATCAGGGGCGGAGTAACCAAACAAGGGGCCGGACTGGAATCAAAACAAAAAGCACATGGACTAGACCAAAACAAACGCACATGGAAGATCAAAAGGTAAACCAATAGCACATGGACCAGACTGGGAGGGGCCAATTGTGACAAAACTACTGCATTAAAAAGAAAGGAAAAACTATTCTGATGGGGTGTAATGTAACTCATATGTTATTAGGCCTTTATTCATCCAAGTTACTGCTTAATAAAGTAGTAATGAGGAGCCAGTTAATTAGCAGTTAAAGGCCTGATATATTAGCTACCACTCATTGGATTGATAAGGACATAATAATGGACACTTTATATGTTATATATAAGATTATCATGTATAACACACAAATAAAAGTGATCTGGGAGCGCTACAATGAAGTCATAATAAGCAGCCAGTTAACTATCTGCTACTGGATAGATGGGGCTCCATAAGGGTATTATAAGGGCATGCTGTCCTATACAGAAGTGTAACCCAATGTTATTATGGGTTTAAAAGCCACAGGAAACTACTTCTTAGTGTAACCTATTCTTTATTTTCAGTTATGTTAATTAATAGTCACAGCTCTAAGACATTTCCATTGTTAATGCATTGCTTGTTTGCATGGCAAGAGTTAAAATTTCCTTCAGGATCAATAAAGTATCTATCTATCTATCTATCTATCTATCTATCTATCTATCTATCTATCTATCTATCTATCTATCTATCTATCTATCTATCTATCTATCTATCTAAAATTAACTTTAATCTAACAGATCATTTCTGTTTGGTGATGATGTTTGTGACCAGGCTGACATGTTTATTAAGCGTGTCTATAAATTGTACTTATAATTGTACTTATAAATACATTTAATATAGACATCATAATAATATCCTAAGAGTATTTCAACATGGTCTTATTATTTGTCATATTCTGGTATGGGCTGAACTTCACTGCTTTTGAAGAATGACATGATCAACCAATCATATTTAAGATGCAGTGGAGTGATAAAATAATGCTGAAAATCTATCAACTGTTGAACTTAAAATTTCCTTGGCCTACTCCTGTGCTAATAAAGCAGTAATTTACCTGTACATGTAGCTACTTGCTGCCACAGATGTGAGGACAATATTTATCTTCACAGGGAACACGTTTGTTAAAATAAGCTAAACTTAGTTAGAAGTGTGTAACCCAGACCTCTGTGCACAGTCAAAATGCAATGCTGTAAATATCACAGTATGATACTGTGAACTGTCTGAATACCACAACCATTATGCAAATTTTCAATTAGATTAATGTGAACATGTAATGTGACCTCCTCAGCTAATTAAATTTTAAATGAAGGTCCCTCAAAACCCCTGCTGTCTCTCCATAGCAAACCTACTGTGCATTTCCACACTGCCACCTCTACATTAACATAATCAAAATGTCCACGTGAAGGTTTGAGGGTCAAGCAAAATCAAACTACATATACACCCCCAAAGCCAAACAAGCCAATGACTGTCACCAAATGGAATAAAAACATTTACTGCTTTATTTAAAAAAGTAAAAAGTAATATTTGTGTTTCTACATAAATCTACATAAATCTAATTCTACAATCTATACGATCTTATGACGGCAAGCTCTCCTGGTCCTATGGCAGCAAAACAGCCTCAAATCATAACCCTGCCACCGCTGTGTTTCACAGCTGGGATAAGGTTCTTATGCTGGAATGAGATGGAATTATGCTTTGTTTTATCCAGATAAAACGTTAAGCCAAAAAGTTCTAATAACTGGCAGTTTTCTGGATTATCAAGGTGGTCTTAACAAAACTTTGAACAGATAGCAATTTTATCCTTAGGCAAAGCAAGCCAGGTTTTTAATATAGCACCTTTCAAACACTGTGACCATTCATACTATTCTATACTATCCTTGTTCAGCATTAGCCTAATGGTGGATGCATGAACACTGACATTAACCTGTATGTAGATCTTTAGATGCTTGTGTCCTTTACGATCTCCTGAAATATTATACCTTGGACTAATTTTTGCTGTTTGACCACTCCTCGGGAGAGTTTCATAGAATGCCAAAGAGTTCACAAACTTTCTAGCTTTCTATTATATCTGCCATGATAGATCTACATCTTTGACAGTTCTTTGCTGAAGTAAGAACTGTGGATTTCCTGTACTTTTTTCCCGCCTCTCTACAGTTCAGGATGCTATATACTTCTCTTGTTCTGACCCATCTGAAACAGCAGGAGACACATGAACAGATCTTCACATCTTAATGCTGAATGGGTTCCGGTACTTTTTGTAGGTCACCTCCCTGTAGATGGTGGGCATGCTGCCTGTTCTACAGTCCTCTTCCTGCGCCCTGAACCTTTGAGTGCTTCCTGTACAACCGCTCTGACAGATTAAGAACAGTCATAAATTCATGTCCCACTGGAGAGCTTTTCCACTTCTAAAACATTAGAGCACCAAAGCTCGACCACTCTGTCCAACATAAATCTTCCATCGACAGATCACCACCAGGAAAACCTCCACGATTTCAGCAGCATGTCATGGGAAGTGTATGAAATAGCGACCAGACCAACTGAAAAGCGACCATCCATTCTGGAACAATAAATATACAAACAAATATCAGATTTCTAAAATTACAGTTCTCCTCTAAAACTATAATTATAACAACTTTTTATGTTGCAAATGCTTCACAAGCTAAAAACCTACACCTAAAGAAAATAAAACAGATCAATAAAACAGCACAATACAAAAGGAGTAAAACATTGCATTACATTTTAAATTGATCTTCATTGTACACAAGACAATCAGCAGATATTGTTTTAGAAAGTGTTAAGGCATAACTACAGATTAACAGACGTTAAATGCATGGATCCCTCAAATCAAAGCATCAAGGAGACAGTCAGCTGGTGAGAAAACGGTCAGTGGAGCTCAAACCTCCAGACAGTCATATTATCCACAGCTAATTAAACTCTGGAGCCGCTTGTAAGAGTGAGAGCAGCTCTGCTGTTGTGTGATTAATTTTGGGATGCAGGAGAAGAACCTGCAGCACAGAGGACACTTTCTAATCACCATTAAAGAAACATACTGAATACATGCTCTGCTTTGTGTGTGAATGTACTCATCCCATTTCCATATGTGTATGTAGTCACTGTCTTCTCAGAACCTTGTAAAGGCAGGCCCACACTACAGGATTTTAAAAGTCCTAAACAATGTTGACAATGCAAGAGACCCCTCCCATAATGACATTTTTCCCTGAAATTTTTGTCCTTGATAATAATTAAGTCCCCACATTACACAATCTTACGCAAACGGACAAGAGTTCTGACCAATGGCTCAGATTCTGAAAACCATGGGGGAGTTTCTCATAAACAGCTACATCACAGGATCTCCTGCAAACTAACATGAGTTTACATCGAAACAGTGAGGCTTATTGCTACATTAGTGGTGTGTGATTTACAAATAAAAAGCCAAGAAAAGAAAGAAGAAAAAAATTGGGTATGTTTTTCAGAACACATTCTACAGATTCTGCATGCTGTTGCCACAACTCTACAAGTTAACCCTCCGTCTTTGTAGCCACTTAGGTCTCAATTTAGCCATCAGCATTCATACAACTTCTTTCATTCACACTGACTACTACAAGATACTGATTCATGAATATTAAACATGTTTATCATTTACAATTTACAATCAGGTCAGCCCAACTGGAGAGGGAGTAAAGATTGGATTATAGACACACACACCACATGGTAATCTGGAAAGATCATCCTTTAAGATCACCCTGATATCGGGAGACCTTTCACAAATGTCATTTTTTAGAGGGGCAAAATCTGTTCATCCTCAAAAATCAGACAAATTAATTTGTAGTGTAGGCCAAACGTAAGCCTGTTTCTTTCTATCTCTCTCGTTTGAATATTTCATGATGAATGGACAAATACTATAAATTATGAAAAGATATAGAGAATGTGGGACTTCTAACAACCATGCAAGATGTGGTAGACTACCAACACCTTCTTATTTTCATCTTTGAGAGAGGAGAAAATCACATTTCACTCTTGTATCAGATCTGAAAAAAATCAGCAGTGTTTCTGTCCATCTTTCATGAGGAGAGAAAACTCAGTGATCTGAAAGAATGTATAGTTGTCAAGAAGCTGCTACTGAGAAAAAGAAACAGACAAATAAATAAGAAAATTTGCAGATCATATAAAGAAGCTGCTGGTGCTCTCAGAACAATGGACTTACCACCCCAGAGTGCAACCAACACAAACAGCTTAGACTAACATTTGCAGTTGAGGAAAAATATTCCTGTGTTCCAAGAAGAATGGAAGCTGTGACAAAGGTGAAGAGTGGACACACTAAATTCAGATTTTTTTCAATTTTGTTGATTTTTTGTCATTTTCTGTTAAATATATTTTTCTGTTTTGTTTCCTGACGTTGAAAAATGAATCACTTGTACTTAATGGCTGTGTTGACGGCAAAGTAAATAAATGAAGGGTTCTCTATGTGCAAAAAAAGGAATGACTGAACGGGAGCTACAATAGCATGCATTTATTTTCACTTGGACACTTGCTCACTATTATCTGCACATTTCCAGGACATGTATGAACCTTGAAAGCCATCACTCCTGCTTTAGTTACTCAAGGCTGTTTCAGGAGACAAAAAAGCAGAGTGAACACCACAGAGAGATCCTAATGAAAGAGGACACTCAGGCTGCACTTTACAAAGACAGATTGATTCTGTCTAAAAGCACAAATAGTGAAAATTCTCATAGAACAAATAAACTTAACACATTCTTATTGTAAGCATTAAGCAGGTAAATAATAATATCTGGAGGGCTTACAAAGCATCAGAATGCAACAGAATCTTAGAGATTTTACATTAACATTCAACTGAATATGGTTCAAAGAATAGGGAAAGCTCTTGTGTGTTGTTGCTATGATGAGCAATACAGTCCCACAGTGGTTTGTGGAGAAAGCGTCGTTGAAGGGGTGGGGGCAGTGCGGTGAACTTACCTGTGAGCTGTGGCAGTCGTCTGAGACGGAGAGGTCAGCACAGAGACCAGATGAGGAAGAGACAACATTTTCCACCTCATTTCCACTGATGGGCTGCAGCATATAAGAAGATGAAAAATAAGAAGTAAGAAGAAAAGAAGTCATTCCGGTTCCCATTCATCACTAGGCTCCTCACCGAATCTGCAGCAGTGACAGAAGTACAGACTGGGAGAGGATTTTAATGAGACTGAATCTTCTGCTCTACACATTGGGCACCTTTTAGCAACTAAAGCTCAGCTGGCATCCTGAATGATTACACTCATGCATTTCCACACACACTTAGCTCTTCCTTCTCTCCGAGTCCTAGCTAGTCCTGCCTTTGTGGTGCTGAATAGCACCTATTTTGTGGCACTGTAAGCTTGTAGGACTTTCCACAGATAGATTTAGTGATTCTTCTTCTTCTTAGTTTCTGCTGATGGTGTTGTCTATCTATTAGTATCTTCTTTTGTTTGTTGTTCCTGTTTTTTGCCTTATTTTTGATAAACATGAATGATGATTGAAGCTTTACCAATTTTCTATGTCTGTCTTAAAACACGCAAAACCAAATCTTAAAAACTTTATTAATGTTGAAATGTGTTTATTAGTGCCATCTGTATTTTGTCAGCTCAGAATTGCAAGGTCTTTACCCTAAAATAGTTTTGACCATTGATCGTTGAAATCCTAGGATATGTGGAAATAGCCTTATAGGAATGAACTAAACACAAACAAAACCTTTTCATTCTGAAAATTTTAGAATAATAAAGGCAGCTGTTCCACATTTCACATGCTTTACATTCATTTTCTTCTCTGATATTGGTTTCATGAACCACATCAATATTAAGAGTAGGCTGACAAAATTTATGAAGAAATAACATAATATTTCATTCTTAATATGTATATTAGTACATCATTCTCTCTGCCACTCTTTGTGTGTTTTGTATGACATTTTAGCTAGCTAAATATTTATCTTGGTAATCCACAGATTGGGCTCCAGATTTTCAAGAAGGAGCCTACAGATAATAGGATGCTTTTTTTATTCCCCGCAGCAACAATAATCTACACCAGTTTATTAACTGTATGTACATAACTCTTTTGATAAAAACAGTAGATAAAACATTACAGTTCTTAGCCCACAGTTTATTTATTTCACCAGCTTCATGTTTTTCTGCGAGTGTTCTTATTACACAGTGATGCAGTAATAGGTGTAACAGCCAACAGAATAGTAATAGGGGCATGTGAGAAAACATATAAAGATATATTGTTTTTCTAAAATCACTGTTATTATTATTATTTTGGTTAAATTTTACCCCTATCCTCAGCACTGGGAAATGTTCTAAAGCTGAACAGGTCAGGGATTACTGCATTTTATTAGCATAAAATTGCCCAAGGTGAGCATGTTGGGTTTCCTGCACATTTTTAAATCAGTGCAATCGTTTACAATCAAAATGCGCTTTTCCAGCAAGAGCAAAACATTGTCACATTAGGCAAAGAAAACAATAGAATATTCCTTGCCATGCCAGTCTAGATTAAATCCATTAAAAAGCAGAAAGAAACAAAGAAGCTGTAAGTATTGCACACGTTTGCAACATCTTTGCTAAGGCTTTCTTTTTTTTAGCGTTGATGTTTTATTTCAGTGCTGAAAACACATTATGTTGAACAACAAGCAGCTAACATTGTTTTTCTGAAATACCTAATAGATGAGAAGTAAAACAGCTGTGAAGTTCACAGAGAAATCTTATATTTATCTTAACAACAACAAAAGGGCTTTGTGTCAGGAGAGTTTGTAATCAGCATCTTGTTCAGTTGTGTTCTTCCCGTTCTCTCTGACAGTGGCTGGTGGGATTACGGATGTAAGCGCCTCTCAGCCTGTTATTCCAAAAACAACCTCCCAACATTTGCCATTTAATTATTAACCTGCCAATTCTGTCCTGCACTAGCCAAGAGAGAGGCCTTAGCTAATCCACCTTTTGGGTTCATACTCATTGAACATCAAACTCGAGTCAGTGTTTGTGCTCACCCCATAACTCTGTGTGTGTGTGTGTGTGTGTGTGTGTGTGTGTGTGTGTGTGTGTGTGTGTGTGTTTTTCTTAGTCATCCAACTTGGATGAGGACGATCAGTGTGTTCTCAGATGTAAATCCCCATATTGGCCAGCTTCTGTCCCAATGCACCAATCAGACTCTCTTGTACCCGTCACCCAGCCACAAGAGAACACAACACTGCCTCAATTGAAAGCCCTGGTTTTTATGTGTCAATCATAATTTGAGTCATGGTTTTGAAGGTGAAAAGAAAAATTGGCAAAGCAGCCATCCAATTCAATTTACAGTTGAATGTACAGTTGAATATGGTAATTGAGAAACAAAAGAATTTAAAGGACAGTATTCAAAAATGATTTTTGGCAGTTTAGAAAGACTAATTCTAGCATTCTTGCCATCAAGCTAAATTGTGCATTTCTACTTTAAAACCTAAAAATATAAGCAGTTGCTAAGGGTCTCCAAGCTTCCATGGAGCCCATTGAGCATATACTTTTTATTTCTCTATCAAAATATATTAACTATTCACTCTTGTCATTGCAATCAAAGTTTATTGGGGTATATTATTGGGGTGGAAGGTGTGTGGGGACCCAAGTAGAGTGTTGCATAGGGCCCCCAAATATTCAGAAACAGGCCTGACATTAACAGACCTGCTATTGGCCAACTTTGGAAAGCTGGATATCATTCAGTAAATATGAAAAAATCATCTCAGAATGTAGTTATAAAAGTAGTTTTGAGCACTCTGTAACATTATGGCTGCAGTTACTCTACTCCTAGAGATGGAAGCTGGTAGTTTAATACTATCTGTACTATTGAGCTGTTTTTTCTACACACAGTTTGATCAACATCTATGTCACCAGACCCAAACAAATAATGGTTAAGGAAATAAAACAGTACATTTCATGGTGATCTGAATATGATACCTGAACAGTACTGAAAAACGGTATTTGGCAGATTAGACAGATTCTAAATCTAGCATTCCTGCTGTCAAGCTAAATGGCATGCTCTGACATTAAAACCTAAAAATATTCTTCTGATACACTGATCAGCGCTTTGCATATTAGAATAAGCAGGTAGTCAGCCAGTAATTTTCCAATTATGCTTGCATGGCACGGACTATGTCAGATGCATCATGCTCCATGTGTCTCAGTATCAATCTCACTGACAGCTTATACTGGTGCAAACAAGGTGTTCTGGCATCTAATATTAATCACAGTTTGCGTAATAAACAGCATTGCTGTTTCATCCCTGCATACCTCCAAAGCAAAGTACTCCACATTAAGGCATGAAACAGTCAGAGAACAGCTGCACTAACAATCTCTCTAGCCAATTAGTCATGGTTTAGGTTAGTACCACAAGATTTCAGCTTTAAAGATTTGGAACTGGACCACAAGGCAATGGGGTGGTTTTGAAATGCATATCATCTACTTTATCTTCAGAGCCGAAGAATTTCCCTTCAATGCATAATTAAGTCATTGCCTTTAAACATTTCTTGCTCTCTTTCTTTCTCACAATCTCTCTCCTTCCACCCTACTCACTTTTCTCGCAGTCGTTCACCCTCCCTCCATTCCTCCCTCACTCTCGCACTCTCTCTCTCTCGGACACTGCTGTTTTCACTCTGAAATCAGAGGGAACACATGCTTGCAATTTTATTCTGTGTGCGAGGCTGATAATTGTCTCCTGAGTAATGTTTTAGATCTTTATTTAGTGTGTTTGGGTCTGTTACTGACCCCATAAATAAACTAATGAATAAAAACACAGTGCTCAAACTAATACGCTCTACTCTGCATTAGCATGGCTTTGATTCATCTTGGTTAGTTCTGTCATGTTGTTTTTCATTCACCGCTGAAGGTCATTTGAAGTCTCATGGATTTACAGAGCTCCAGCGCTACTGGCTGATCTAAAAACATTAAACATTTACATTTTCCTCATTAGTTTCTACGACGAAGAAAACAGTGGAAACATCTCCTGCAGTTATATTATAGCTGCATTCAAGCTCACAACAGACAATTATTTGAGATGTTGGCTGCTAAACTTCATCATCTAGCTTTATATGTAAAACTGTAACTGTGTAACTTTTATTTTAATGTGGGCTTCAGGCAGAATTCAAGTAATCCAATATGACCAGTCTTCTGATGTTCCACAGCAAGTATAAACACTAAGGATGAATGCATGCACTGCGACATGGAAACTGTCACGATATCCAAAGTCAGTGTGCAGCTAAATGAATTACTTGTTTAGCTGTAATTCCCAGGAAATTGTGGTAGTTCAGCTATCAAAAAAAAAAAATATTAATGCTCAGAAACATGCCTGATATTGGTCATTAGCTTACATGGGTAAGTGGGGTGTCATTCAGAAAATAATGTAAAATAACCATGGAAGGTAGCTGTAAAAGTAGTATTTTTCTCATTTCCAGTGTTTGTCAGTAGTTGAACTACTTCTGGAGAAGGCACCTGGTAGTTTAATTAATTATCTGCACAGCTTTTGTAGTTGTTGATCAATGTCCTTGTTTCCAGGCACAAACATATAATGATTATTAACTAAAACAGTAGAAATGTGATGGTACAGTTCATCCTTGTCTGTGTGAGATATTTTATAGACTCTCACTCTCTCTCTCTCTCTCTGGTCTCAGTGCACTACTCATGCTCAGTTTGACAGTTACTTGTGGGTAGCTAACAGGATGCCACCTAAGCACATTCTGGCTTGAAGCTCTCATACCCTGGCACTCTTATCCTACCAGGCTCCAAACTCCAACATAATACATCTGCAGTAATGGAGAGCAAGCAGTAGTTGAATAAATAAATGCAGGACTTCAACAGTTGTAATGTTTGAAAATGCTAAAGCAATTAGAACTGACATGTTTACCACTTCTATAAACTGAAGCACTTCTGTGGGGAAACAAAGGCTTATCAAGCCAAATACCAGCAGCAGTTCTGCAAGCCAGTCTCAGTGCAGACTCCTTGTGAATTTCACAGCTTGTGAGAATTCTAGAAAATGGTATAGGTTTTAACCCCAGCTGCAGTCCAGAGGTTGCCTACTTTTCTGAAATGCTAGATGGCTGACTGGCTGAATTTAGCATGTGTTCTAGTACAGAACGTTTCTAAGAGGCTTAAAAAAACATCACTCCCTAACAACTCTTCAACGAGAGTTCACCAAAAAGTTGATTTTCTTTTGAACACGATGGTTAAAAATGGTTTCCGCCACTCGCTCACTGCTGTTCGGTGCTAGAGGAGGGTTGCCAGATTGGGTAGGATCAGCGTTTTAATGCAACTGGCTATTGGGGGAATAGTAGTATTTCAATTATGTTTTCTTAAAGCAAACTATCCATCCATCCATCCATCCATTTTCTAAGCCGCTTCTTCGTCAGGGTCGCGGGGGGGTGCTGGAGCCTATCCCAGCGGTCATCGGGCGGAAGGCAGGATACACCACATAAAGCAAACTAAATAAATGCAATTTATGTAACAGTCCTGAGTAAATCAATCAATCAATAAATAAATAAGTCATCAATAAAAGTAAAAAAAAACTTCTATTCAGTTATTCAAATATAACATATAGAATTTTTGAATATTCAAGATAACATTCAACAGAAAATTTTAAAAAGCTTAAAAAAAATCTCTAAGCACTATTTCCTTAAATCAAGAAAAGGACAAAGTCCTCAGAGCAAACCTGCAGTCAGAACAGTGAATTATAAGTTAAAAGTATTAGACCTAATGTGACAATTCATTGCTGAAGAATGTCATTCATATGCAAACTGCCCTGATCACCTAGAATGTGGTTTTAATTTAATTAATTTAATCTTAATCTCTTATTTAATATACTTTAATTTAGTCGCTGTGGATGATCAACCTGACCATTCAATGTGAAAACAGCAGACAGAATTATGCTAACAGCCAAGGCAAGCTAAACTTCATGTAGGTTATCTTATTTGCTAACGCTGAGTTTAATATGATGTCTAATACAATAAGGGTACAGAACAAAGTTAAGATCAGTTAGCTAACTAGTAAAGCTTTTCTTAACTTAGCTGCTGGCAGTTAGCTGGATTAGTCAGATAAAACGGGACTGAAAAGTGCTCACACTTGGTGAGTAAAACATTTTATATCTAAATATTAGTACATGTCTGTGTGTGTCATCATTTGTATTGTTTCAAAAATGACTAAAGGTCCTCATGCACAAGACAGCATCTAGTGTTTTACCAAACAGCTCCAGTATCAGTAGCGTTAGCTTTAGCACTAGCTCATCTGAAAGGTGTAGCTTCTGTTGCTCAGACTTTTCTCCTGATTAGACATAAACATGCAGTTGCTCAAGTTTTCTTTGATTTGATTTTCTTTGATTGTAAACATGGTTAAACATGGAATTCCTTCTGTTGCTTTAAATCAGCTTATATTCATATTTTGTCAGTTCTCAGATATTTGTCCTGAACATCTTTGAAAAGTCAGTTTGTTTTTGAATAGGTTTTCAAATGAAATCCCCTGTGTGTCTACATTTTTTGCGTGTGTTGCTAAGTATGCTAACAGGTGACTTGAGCTAAAGCTTTGATGGATGTATCAACAGCAACTAAGCACAATTTATCAGACTTTTGCAAACAGTCCTTTAAGGTCTCATGTTGGTATCACATGAACAGTTGATATAATACTCCACATAATCAGGTGGTGCCATCTTCAACACAAATGCTAAATTGTGCAGGATGGTTGAGAAAGGATGGTTTCATTTTTCTTGCTAATAGTTAGAAAGACCCTGAAAAGTCGTGGGCTGGAGGTTAGGGTTCCAGCCTTGTGACCGGAAGGTTGCCGGTTCGATCCCCAGAGCCGACAGCACATGATTGAGGTGTCCTTGAGCAAGACACCTAACCCCCAACTGCTCCCTGGGCGCTGCAGATTGGGCTGCCCACTGCTCTGGGCAAGTGTGCTCACTGCCCCCTAGTGTGTGTGTGCTCACTAGTGTGTATATGGTGTTTCACTTCACGGATGGGTTAAATGCGGAGGTGAAATTTCCCTGTTGTGGGACTAATAAGGGTCACTTAATCTTAAAAGTACCTCATCCATGAATCTGAGTATGATTGCAATCCAGTGGTGACCATATATTGAGCACTGTATTGTTAAAGTTCTAGTGCTTTCAACAACCGTGCTCTTCTGAGATACAGCACTTGAGTTCTCAAATGAGAATCTTAGTTGAGTTTAAGTTTATGTTTAGACCAAGGTTATGAAAACCATTTGGTTAAAAGATTCTCCCTTCTTTTTTCCACCTATGCCCCAGATGTTGCCCCCAATATCTGCACACAATTGATAGAGTAGAGAAGGAAGAAAAGCCTAGCCCCAGTGTGTCAATGATAGGTGAAAATATAGTAAACCCCATGCGCCATCTCCTTTCTCCTGAATTGTTGTGGGACTCTTAACACAGTATTCTTATTACCATTCACCTTCTGCTGCGATGGCGGGAAGAAAAATGAGACAGAAAAAGCCTTGTCCTGACAGACTGCTCCTGATATATAATGTAAAATATCTCTCCATTCCGGACACTTCCAGAGGCAGACGCGCAGGTGCCCCTGCTGCATAATTCATATGACTTTCAATCCTCACACTGGCCTGATTTCCTGTGAAGCCTGGGCCGCTGAAATTGTTCCACTGTTTTCTGATTGCTCCTCTTGCACACAGTTCATTTAAGCCGTGGATTTGGCCACAGAGGAAAGAGATGTGTTTAGTCATTGGGTTTAAGGCTTAAGATCTCATCAGGTGACTACATTTTGACCACTAATGGTACGACATTCTTCAAAATATATAAAGTCAAGAAAGTTGACACATACAATGGGGTACAAAAGCATGAGATCATTTCAAACTTGCATAAAATGTAGAATCTTAAAAATTTTTTGAGGTCTTTTGTATGCCCTCTTTTGGCTTTAATGACAGCAAGCACTTGAGCTGACTCCAAGTCTGTGCAACAGCCTCAGAAAGTCTGTGCAGATCCAATCCACCTAGGAATCTTCAGAATATGTGTTTCAGTGAAAAGAATAGAAATCAGATCTTTTTGTGCAAAAATGTCAAAATTTGTTTAAACTTGAAAAGTGATCGAGAAATAGCACAGAATCTTGAATATTTCTCCACTGTACTTCTCATCGCTTTTCCTTTCAAACTTTTCAAAATTCGAAAACTTATAACTTACTTATTTCCATGCTTAAAGGAAAAAAAATCCCCAAAATGTCAATGTATGTCGAAAACAACTAAACTAGTGAAAGAGAGAAGATTTACAGGTTAGGGAATAATTTAATATAATGTGAATCGGAGTCCCTGCAAATAACATAACATTATTACAGGAGACTACCAGGTATAGGACTGCAGGATTTATCCAGCATGGCAGTACACAGTGTTGCATCAGTTGCAGAAAACGGCCAGAAAGGAAGTTCCATGGCCATGCCATCATGTGTTCCCGCAAGAGACAGCTTCATTTACTCAGGTATTAAAATATACCTGGATATCCCAAGGATAATCAAGGAGAGTTGTGTTAAGACCCTGCATGATATTCAGTTTGAGGTCCAGAGATGGAATAATCTACCATTATCACTCCAAGGCAAAGTGAATAGTATAGAAGAGCATACTCTCATGGTTTAATTTTCTTTTCTTTGTGCTACCTATACCATCCATCCATTTTCTAAGCTGCTTCTCCGTCAGGGTCACGGGGGGATGCTGGAGCCTATCCCAGCAGTCTTCGGGCGAAAGGCAGCTACCTATACCTCCTCCACAAAATTAGTACAAACATACTGATTCAATTATTTGTAAATGTATACGGAGTGGTAAACACCCTAGAATAAGTCTAGCAATCTAAACTACACACTGGTCTTACCCCCCCGATTTTGAACTATTATCACAGGGCATTTTCAACAAAACCTTTCCATGTCTGGATAGGCCAACACTCCAGAGTTCCCTAGAGACATACTGAAGAATTTTTAGCAAAGCCTAACAGACTACAGGACTTTGACTACAGGATTGTTTACTGGAAATGGCAGGACAAATCGTAATTCAAGTCTGGGTTATATAATTTCCAACTCCCTGAACATTTGAAGAAAGGCAGAGAGTTTTATGGGTGTTTCAGCCCAAGCCTGTTTACAAACTCTCTATGCATAATTTTAAGTTTTTGACTGGATGTAAACCATTCTGTAATTCCTTCATCATTCTGTAGGTCAGGACTGTTAGATCTCACCCACTGGCAGACTTGATGAGGCCTTTGAACAATCCACAGGACTCTAGTAGCTCTGGTAGACCATCATATTAAGTAGCTGGCTTAATATGATAGGATGCTGGGTTTTACAGCTACCAAGAAAAAAAGAACCTACAGCTTTGGATTGCTCCACAATTATCAACTACAAAATTCTGGATATTTAGTTTTCAAAATGTAGTTCCAATGGAATATCATACAGCAAAGCTTAACAAAGCAAAGGCATCAACAATGAATAACAGTAATTGGGAGAATTTATATGACTCTTTTCAAGATTTTTTTGTATTGTCTCTGTTCTGTCTTTGTCCTTTGTGTACACTTAACATTGTTAACATCTTGCCCTCCCTACCCCTGTGGTGAAACGCAATAAAAAGTTGATCACAAAAATGATTAAAATATCAAAGCAATTCACTCTGGATTATCATTGATTTTCTCTTAGATATAAATGTCATCGCAGCAATAAAGACACTTCCCCAGCTTCACCATTGCAAGTTTATCTGTCCAGCTACAGAAGAGGCTAGAACTTTTATTGATGAAAAGCTAGTATCAAACTAACACCAGCTGTAAAGAATCTTAACCTCAGTGTCTAAATTTAAAACTAACTGTACTGACCCAGTGCAGGAGGTTTGGACTGTACAGCATAATGTCCAGTAGCACTAGCAACTTAAAGTTCTGAATCTTTCTTTTCTTCAATAGTGTAAGACTAACATGGTGCAGTATTTGCGTCCAGAGGAACAGAAGAAGCCCTTCCCTTTATCTAGAGCTTCGAACTGGAAATTGTCAGCATGTTATTGTGGTGAATGGGCAAAGCTTTGGAGCAGCTGGCCCTCCTTTAAGCAGCTGAAGTACATTTCTAATACTTACTGTTTTTTGATGGGTTGATTAAGGATTTCAATGAGTTTGAGTACTTCTTTAGTTATAACCAGTACATTTACCCAGCACTGAGTTGCCAAACAACCTGTTTATACAGAGCATTTTTTAGAGTATATACCAATATTTGACAGTTAAAACGTCTGCAAGAGCAGCAAATTGAAATTCTGCCAGACACAATATCTGGTAACAATTTTCACCCAAAGTACCTAAAAAAGGCGAAGCATTTTGTTGCTGTTCTGCATATGGTGTGGAGAGCGCCCTCTGGACTGCTGCCATTTAACAGAGGATGGATCTGTGTTGAAGTAGCCTACTCTGCCAGCCTGCGCTTTACACAAATAAAGCCAGTTAGATTTATTCAACGTGATATTTTTGTCACTTGTCACTACATTTCCTGATTCCTTCTATTTAAAAGGCCTGTCTTTTGTCATTAATGTTTGAATACGCAGAAGGAAATTATGTTTTAATGTAAGTGTTTATATAAAGAAAACAACACATAAGTTAAAACTCTCAGCAGGTTAACTTGTGCCTCATTGAAACAGCTAACAGCTGTTTCATTAAATGTAAACATTATCATATCACATTACCAACATTAACAGTAAACATATACAACTGGCAGTGCATGTTCACACTGATCTGATGGTCAATAAAAATATCTTTGTTTTGCCAATTGAGCTGAATTGCTAGACAAGAAAGAGATGTAAGTTTTTTTTTTTAGGTAAACTTAGGATGCATTTGAATGTTTACACCAGAATTGTAGCTATTTGTCCAGAAAATCATTCCTGGCTTCAGGATTTAATTTTGGTGCCCTGCAAAAAAAAAAAAAAAAATTCCCCTGCAAAAATGGTTGTTTTTCCAAAATCATGTGCGAAAGGATTGGTAACAACCTGTACTGTCATATGTCAGCCGAGCTTAATAAGAAAAACGCATAATGCTCTACACTTTAGACAAATAGCATTTTGATTCATCAGCTGATGTAATTCTAATGGACTTCACAATGGAGACCAAATCATAGAAATTGAGGATGACAACTATAGTCTCTTTCATATAACTGGCTCTATTACAGTAACACAGTAACAAAAAAATGTCCTCATTACACAAAGGAAGCAAACATTATTAATAAAATGATATGGCTCCGTTCCACAGGGGCCACAGAAAATCCAACGGCGCCATTGCTGTTTTTATTTTCGGAGAATTGCACTAAACAAACCGTCTGTCCAAGTGAATCTGGCGAGATTGAAGGTCATTGACTGTGACAGTAGAACTTCCCCCACATGTAGCTTTAATCATGCAGCATCATCTCATTAGTGTAGCCAGTCTGAGTCTCTGCTGATCTACATAGTGCTCGACATACTGAGCTGCGTCCTCCACTGAGAATCTCTAAAGGACATTAATGAACTGCTGAGTGTCAGTCGAGTGAACTTTCCTCATCAAATGCTGTGATTATTATTCCATTCTCCTCACTACATTTACACAATACCCTTCACAAAACACCTGATGCAGCCCTGTTATTTATTTATTAGTTTAAATTAAACACTTCCCTAAAGGAATTAAACTGGAATAGATGCTCCCTGCTCTCATTTCCATAATCTAATGGTGTGTTTACGAGTGTGCACATGCACAAGTGTGTGTGTGAGAGGTGTGGGAAAGGGCTGTGTGTGTGACAGACACAGAGAGAGTAATCTTATGCTGCTGAGTAAATAGAGATGACACAAGAACTGAAACTCTGGGGCTGAGGCGAGTATATGTGGGCTTGCCTGACACTCCAGCATCCCCCACTGCTTTGCTGATAGGCAGACAGCATAGAGGTCTCAGCAGACGCTAAACACACACGCACGCGCACAGACACACATACACACACATAATCAATAATTTATCAGTGATTTCTCATTTGGATTCTCAGATTAAATACTGTTTCCTTCACTGGGGCGATGTGGAGGAGGCAGAGAGCAGAAGACGAGCTCAGTAGTTTAGTTCTGTGTATTATTAGCCCTCGTCACACGCAGCATGTGAGAGCTCTGAACCTTCAACATGCTGCTGTATGCACACACAATGAAATATTCACCAGAATGATTGTAAACCCATTATGCTATTGTCTATGGACAGGTTCCTCACCGTCCCTAAGGTGGTTGTCTGTGGGGTTTCAGAGAGCAAGCTACTGAGAGATAGTGAGAGAAACAGAGAGTTAGAGGGCATGCCACACAAAACCATTAGCGACAGGGTGAACAAGGGACATGTGGTGTCAGGTTCTCATGTAGTGGAGAAGACTACACTAGTATTTCTGCATTAGGCCAAATTAGGTCCAGTCTGATAACGACAGCTATGAAAACCATAAGGCGACTATTATATCTACACTTTGTGACATTCTTTTTAATTCCATTTTAAAATGCCTGCTGCCTTTTTTGTTGTTTAACTGGATCGATAGAAATGGTTTAATTATGTATGGACCAATGGAAATGGTATAAAATTATTATTAACAAAACATTGTCACTTTAACCCTTTAAAGCCCCAGGCTTATTAGATTCAAAGGTTTACTATCAGCAATTACCAGCAATTATGTGGAGAACATCACAAGCCAACTTAAAAAGACATTCGAGCCAAAATAAAAAATGTAGCTACTTACATCTGCTGTAAACATGCTTAGCTCACATTCTACAGTAGTGCTGCAGAAACCTCTAAAAGTTTAAAGACTAGGAAAACTCCTTTTAATGGTGTACACTACATTTAGATGTTTCCTTCAGTCCTATAGCCACAGGTGTATAAAACCAAGCACGTAGTCATGCAGTCTGCCTTTAGAAACATTTTCAGAAAAAAAAATGTCATTCTAAAGAGCTTCCTGAATTCGAGCTGTTCCACAATCAACCGTGAGTAGTATTATTGAGAAATGGAAGTGTTTAGTAACCACAGCAACAAGTGTTAGACGATGTAAAGTTACAGAGTGGGTCGCCGAGTGCTGAGGCACATAAAAGTCACCAACACTATGGTGATAAAAACCATTGGACTCTGGAGCAGTGGAAATGTATTCTGTGAAGGGATGAATTGTCTCAGTTTTCTTTACAATTTTGTTCAATGAACAAGGTAAGAATTACACTAATGCTAGCTTGGTTGCATTTATTAGCTTATAGTTCAGTGGCTAGGCTAGTGGCCAGGATTGGCTGACTCCACACAGATTGCCATTAGTTGTAGAATAATGTATTTACATATACGATATATCCAATACATACGACAAAGACGCCAATCAAAAATCAATGTAATACTGACCTCAAATTATATATATTCAAGAGCTATTATAGGTTGAATAGAAGATGCCATTGTGCTTCTACACATGTGAGCAGGATAGATCTGTCTTCACTGGTTCTCTGGGAAGAAAGAATATATTGAAGAATGTGAAGCTGTTAGTGAGACTCCCCTCAGTGAGACCAGCAGCCTTTCACCTTCACGTACAAACACTCATTTAGGCTCCACAGAGATAGAGGTGTACTGGTTTCATTATGTCATAGTGTTGCTGTGAAGTCTGACAGATAACCTTCAGCAACTACCTTTTAAAGTATGTTTTGTTAATTAACATATGCACAACCTCATTTTATTTGCATTCTTTTAACATTAAAATAGCATCATTATCTGATAACATCACGCTCATCTGACTCAATCCGACTCATTCGTGATGTGATTCATAGATGTAGCACAGAAATTGCAGTACAGAGGAATTTATTTCACTGTGGCTCTGAATGTAGCCACAGTGTAGCAACTTCTCATTCCGCATAAATAAGTAGTAATGAATGCGGTGCACAGCTAAATTTAGATAGTGTTATTCAATAGATCAAACACAGTTGTTTTTGTGATATAATTCAGCTGATGTTTAGTTACAGCAATACAGGCCAGCTTGGTAGTAATTTCTGCATTTATTTATTTCTTTAATTCAGTTTTATTTATGTGTGGAAATAGGTGAGCAGTAACCATTGAAAAAGCTTGGTAACATTTAAAACTGTAAGCCCAACATTATTTAGATCCTGAATTTCACTCCTCACATCTATAACTTAAACTCGACATTTCTTTCCAAGTAGTCACTGAAACTAACATCTTAGGATATAATCAGCCTGGAAATTTAAGAGGGTAAATATGTATGCACTGATCAGGCATAACATTATGACCACCCCCTTATTTCTACATTCATTGTCCATTTTATCAGCTCCAGTTACTAAATAGGTGCACTTTGTACTTCTACAATTACAGACTGTAGTCCATCTCTTTCTCTGCATACTTTGTTAGCCCCCTTTTACCCTGTTCTTCAGTGGTCAGGACCTCCATGGACCCTCACAGAGCAGGTACTATTTGGGTGGTGGATTATTCTGCAAAATGATTTTGTAGACCTACAAAATTCACCTATATAGTATATGGAACTGATAAAATGGACAATGAGCATAGAAACAAGGAGGTGAACCAGGAACGTGGGATGGTGCTTTACACTAAATTTTAATTTTAAGCAGCACATACATGATATATATATATATATATATATATATATATATATATATATATATATATATATATTCCAATACTTTACAGCAAACTTTGAAAAGAAAAAAAAAAAAACATAATAATATGTAATTATGTGGTGACAACTGACACATTGAACAGCTAATGTCCAATAACTGCCCCATCAAACAGCTGATGACCCTGCTCACTCTACTTTCTCCTTTGGAACGAACTTTCTGTAAATGAGCTGAGCGGTGACAAATCAGATTTGTGATATGTGCTGCATGAGCGAATTGCATCACGCTCACAGTCACACACCGGATCACTTGCTGAAAGCATGTTAAGCAGGAGATACATTTCTTCGAAAAAAGTGTGTTCAAAGCATCAGATCATTAGATGATCAAAGTTTAAGACTTTTCTTCATTGCAACTAAACAGTGCTCTGCTACTGCAGGTTTTGGAAATATATAAAATAAATAAAATAACTCTGAAGCCAACACTCCAATGCCACATACTCCCCCACAAGTAAGCATTCCCCATAGACTTGCACTTATTTTTGCTGATTTCCAAATGTCCTCTCAAGTTTTTTTAGATATACATCATAATCTAATATCTTTTTATCTTTTTTTAGCATCTGATCTGTCTTAATACAACAGAGTTGAAAAGGTTTGGTTTGTCCAGTTTCCGTCTCTACGGGAATCACTTTATTGGGTTAGCGCCAAGCTAACTGAAGTTTACGTACACTTGTCCACACTGGATTTAATGTTACTTCTAGCAGCTTTACACAAATACTCTACAACATCAACATTTAAGTCTTGTAAGATATATATGTAAAATATTTATTTTAAATTTTAAATTTGCAGTTTTTCATTTTACTTAGTTATACTAAGCCCCTTACATTTCTAACCCCCCATTACTGAAGGATCCTCTTAGTTGGTTAGCCATCTGAGCTATTACATGGGTTTCAATAGTAGTTATGAAAGGATGAATTTGTGGAAGGAGTGTGGACAAACCAATTCCACACCAAATGTGAGGTAGCAGCCCAACGGGAGAGTCACGTCATTTCTTTGCCAACAATTAAAATCAGGGTGAAATGTAGTGAGGGAAAGCTAAAGACCATACACTGCAGGAATAACCATGATCACTACATTAGCCAAATTTATGGCTGCTAGTGGAAATAGGCTAGTGGCAGAAGCCTTGTCCTGCCTTAAAGCATTGTATCTGCAAAAGGCTGAGTGGTTCATTTTTTTGATGACATAGCTTGAACATCAATCTGAACATGAGCCTAGAGGGTAAGGTGGCACTTCATCTACTGTTCATATGAGTGTGAAATATACTAAGTAGAAGAACGCCATCATTAAAAAGACACGGAGGCTTCTAGTACTGCCTTAACCAACCACAAAGATTCAACAATCTCAATTACAATATTTGACACAGGACATAACAGCACAGCATGAAACTGATGGTAGATCATACCTCTACTAACCTACAATCAGCTAACTACTATGAGAGAATCCAGGCCAGCAACATAGAGCCTGCCCTGCCTCTAAACACTGTCTGTAAAAGGCTGAGCAGTTAAATTATTGTGATGATGTAGCTTAAACGTCAATCTCAACATGACCTACCAGTGGGCAAGATGGCAGTTCATCTACTGTTCATATGAGTATCACGTCAACACTTGCACAAGGTTAAGAAAGCTACACAGCAATAAATTCACATTTTTTCAAGGACTGTAAAAAAGAGCAATGTAACATGTCCTACTATCACTGGTGCCAATGTCATTACACATTTGTTGCACTGTTTACAATTATGACAATAATATAGTATTTCATCTAAGCACAGATTCCCCACTGAAAAATTGCTCCTAATTACAGATCCAGTTCAATTCTAATGCTTCCTATTTAAACCTTCTGGAAACATTTAAAATAATCTGAAGCTATTCTAACACTTGTGTTCAGAGCGGGGTATGTTACATGCCTTATCAGTGCCCAGATTAGGAGTGGACCATACTGTGGAATTTCCATTCCTGTGGGATTTTTGTTTAATATATATTTTTTAATTATTATTTTTTTTCCTAACAGTCTTAAAGCACAGCCCTTCCTTTCGAGAAAATAAATCAATTAATTTTATATTTATATTACTCAAGATACCGTTTGCGCTCCTGCCAGTCTTTGATGGTTTCTGCCAATTTTCATTAGAGTTAGAAGACATCTGTTCTGCTTTGATGCCTGGCGCGCCCTTTCACACCCCCAACACACACATGCACACGCATTTACACACAAGCATGCATGCAGGAGCACACACATACACGGATATATCATTTAGACAGAACACACATTTCTGCCATTCTTAATAAGAGCTTTAATTAATTAATTAATTAATTAATTGAAAATGTATTTGTTATTAACTCTGAGCAAACATGCTCGGACTGCACATAGAGTAATCAGTGAAAAATATGTAAATTAAGATCATTGTTAGGGAGAAAAAAGTACTCATCTTCTTAGAAACCTATGTCATGTATACAGAGAACAAAGATAATGCTGCACGGAAAAGACCTTGTGGATTTCCTGACTATTTTGCACTGAGTACAAGTTAAATAACAACCTGTGTCACACTGCAGCTAACGTTACCACTTGTCAATTAGTCACACAACCACTTGTCACACAAGAACGGACACATCAGATAACTTCTATAAGATCATATTTGATATGCAGCCCTTTGGTTGGATTCCAGACTTATATCAAATCCTAAACCTGTTAATGCCTCAAAGGTAGCTTTTCAGTAGGCAGCTGTGCCAGAACAACTAATCAGATGGCAATTAGGCAGAAATTAAACAATTTGGCAAAAAAAAAAGTTTCCTGATTTTATCCATAATGTAAAAGGCTGTGTACTTGTGTTTAGGACGGTCAATTTCAATCAGCAGCTCAGATTAAAAGTGAGAGTTGGCCAGCCTGTATAATGAAAAATCCCAGGCGTAATACATCCTAAAGTTCATAATTAAGTAAATACATGGACATCAATGCAGACTGGATGCATTATCCTTAAGTTATAGTAAAACATAATAAAAGACTCAGAGGCAGGTGGTGACCATTTAAGGGGTTAAAATCCTATAAGCTGCACAGCACCCAGGTATTGTGCATGAGTGTTTCAAATGATACATGAAAGCATATGAAATTGGTGATCCACAATAAGCAGAACATTATATTTAAATGGATAGGGCATTGTAACATGTGCTTTCTAAAAAGCCATTTCTGCCAGTCTCATTAATACAGCATTAAGGCATTTTTAATGGCAGCAAGAGGATGGCTGCTACTTTTCAGGATCACACTGACCTTATACCCACATACTTCCTCTGTTGTGAGAATGTGTATGTGTGTGTGGCAATGCTCTTCTCATAACTCCCCTACCTTTAAATTGTGGCTTTGGGTGCTTGATTGATTCATTATCATTGAGTTTCAGCCCCTCAAGGCTGCTTGCAGTGTCCATGCCCTTGTGGTAGAGCAGCCACTGATTTTCAAGGTCACCAGCACAGCTTAACCAGATAGCAGAGAGGTAAAGAATGAGAGAGAGAGAGAGAGAGAGAGAGAGAGAGAGAGAGAGAGAGAGAGAGAGAGAGAGAGAGAGCAAGTGTATGAGTGTGTGTGTGTGTGTGTGTGTGTGAAGGGGGATGGGGGGTGAATTATAATAAAAATCATAGTGGGGCGATTAAAATGAGAAATGTGTGTATAAGCTTTAAAGCGATACGAACATTAATTCATGTAATTAATGAGCAGTAATTAGTTGCCCTGTAAGAAAAAGTTTATTGATCCTATTTAACTGTGGGAATCACATTTACCGTCTCTAGAACAGACATCTAAATAGAGGTCCCATTTGGTCTCTTTCAATGAACCCTTCATAAAATAAATAAATAAATAACTAAATAAATAAATAAATCTTCACGCTTTATCAGAACTGTTGTGTGTGTGACATATAGACTATAAAAGTAAGTATATTTGCTGATGTTGGATTATTATGTGGACATTCAGCAGAATTGTTTCAGTTCATGTTTTGAAAATTACTTTGGGGATTTGAGCAAATGGACAGTGTAATAAGAAATGCAATGTACTACAGCTTGGGCTTATTTTATTTATTTATTTCTGCTCCATAGAGATTACCTCTAAATGAATCTCCTTATGAACTCATTTTTTTCATGGATTTTGTAAATATAACTGTGCTACTATAACCAGGAGAAAACGGAGAGTGTAGTTAGGGATTATTTTAGGATTTTTTTTCCTGATAGAGGGTAGGTGTGTTAGGGACATTTTGCTTGCACTGTGCATTTTATGATCCTTTACACACCACTGTTGTACTGTACTGTAAGTGATTAACTCACTGTCATATTCGCTCTTCAATCAAAGAACCGCATTCAGCTGGTCTACCACTGACTGGATGTCCCAAACAAGTAAACAGCAGATCATTTCCAAGCATTTTTTTCTTCCATACAGCTGTTGCTCACGAAGTGTGATTTTAGATGTAGAAGGGGAAACTACATGGACAAACTTTAAGTAAATTCATGAAGCTGCTGCTATGTTATCCCAAGTGTTTGCTAAGGTGTTGCTAAGCCATTGTTATTTTATCCCAACTGATTGCTAAGGTATTCCAGGCTATGGTATTCCAGGTGATTTTTTAAGGTACTGCCATACCATTGCTGTGGTATCCCAGGTGGTTATTAAAGTGTTGCTAGGCCATTGCTATGCTATCTCAGGTAGTTGCTAAACCATTATTATGTCATCCCAAGCGGATGCTATGGTGTTGCAAGGGTATTTGGTATTGTATCCCAGGTGCTTGCTAAGGTGTTGCTAGGCTGTCACTATGTTATCCCAAGGGGTTGCTAAGGTGTTGCTAGGCTGTTTCTATGTTATCTCAGGTGATTTTTTTTAAGGTGCCTTATCATTGCTGTGGTATCCCAGGTGGTTGCTAAGGCGTTGATAGGCCATTGTTATGCTAACACATGGGGAATGTATGGTGTTGATAGGCCATTGCTATGTTAACACAAGTGGTTGCTAAAGTCTTACCAGGGCATTGCTATGGTATTCCAGGTGGTTGCTAAGGTGTTGCTAAGCCATTGCTATGGTATCCCAGGTGACTGCTAAGGTATTGCTATATAGCTGTAGCTGTGTTATCTCTGGTGTTTGCTATGGTGTTGCTAGGCATTTCTATCATATCCCAGGTGGTTGCTAAAGTGTCGTTTTGTGGTTTGAAAACTACATCACCCAAGAAAACAGTACAAAAAAGAACAATAAAAATGAAAAGGAAATTAATAGCTAACATCTGCTGACATCCATAAAATTAAAATCAATAATACAATCTCACAAACTCAAACCCACAAACACACCCTCACATAAACCGTCCATCAACCAATTACAACATGATCACAAGTTTCGTTAGGTATGTATGTTTACTGACCATTAGAGACCAGCACATCTACGATAGAGAATAGCATCTAATAGCGAATACAAAAGTAGGTCTAACTCAATTCCAACAAAAAGGATGGCTAAGTTTAAAATAGTTCAAGGACCATATTAAAATGACAGGATGACAATGATGGCATTGTAGGTGACAAGTAATGTATTAACCTGAGTACTTTTTCCTGTAGTGTAATTTATTACTGTATAAATGATTGTACTCTGATTAGAGGTAATGACCTAATAAGAATTATTACTTGTGCTACTTATATGAATCATATTCTGCGATGGACTGGCGACCTGTCCAGGGTGTATTCCGCCCGATGACCACTGGCATAGGCTCCAGCACCCCACCCCGCCCCCCCACAGCGACCTTGAGGGAGAAGCGGCTTAGAAAATGGATGGATGGATGAATCATATTATTTACGTGCAACACATTTACAACATACATTTCTTCTATATAATTTAGTCATGTCTGTCCTTGTACATAAACTGTACGCATATGTACTGCCTGACTGTGTGGCTTTGATAGTAACTATGGCAAGTGCAGCCAAAACAGAGGAAGTGCTACATACCTAGCAAATAATCTGCTGAAGTATCTAAACCCGCTAATATGAAACTGATGGATAAAGATCTCAGCACTGCAGAGCAGAGAGCTTCAACCTCACCCGAATAAACAGTCTCCTCTCCTTAATCTACAGTGTTTCAAATGGTAAAGTCATGGATCAAAGCATTCACTGAGCTTTCACATTGTTTTATTTAGCTTCAAAATATAACCTAAACATCCACCAAGACTTAATACAACACAAAATGTATAGGAAAACATGCTGAGCCTTGCTCAGTCTAAATTCAAACCTAGTTTAATCCTGGCATTGGTAGATAATGTGTGTCAGGTTAAGATGTGAACTAAACTGTTTAGTGCAGACATCTAATGGCCAAATTTTCCCTGAAGGCATAATTACAACTAAATTGTATTTACCCTCTTAAATTATTTTAAACCCTTATAATAGAAGAAGCTGAATTCACAATTTTTTGTTGTCTACTGAAAGTCGACCCATTTTTCTACTAATCTAGGCTATAAACTATAAACAGATGGCATCTCTTCAGTGATCTGCTCTGTAAAAATTATTTTTATAAAATAATACAAGCTAAGATTTTTGGCTTTCAGCAGTAAACTGTAAGCTTATAGCAATATGTGTATGATCATAAAACACACTAAATAAATAAACAAATAAACAAAAATTTGCATTTATTTCATGCAATTACTGAATAATTTGCCTTACAATTTGGTAAATTCCGATGGAATAAAATAAAATATACTCTGTAGAACTGAACTGAATTGACCTGAACTTACTTTAATTATAACAGACCTAGCAGTGAAGCCAGGACTGCATCTCACATTTGAATTTCAGACATCAATGTAATTTCAGAACAAAGTGCTTTGATATCATACAGTAGCTAATTGTGTTCAAAAGATTAGATGTGTCTAAAATAGACAGTAAATGGGGGTCCCTAGGGACACGACCATTTAAGTGTTAGCTCTATCAGGAGATCGCAAATTAGATCCCTGGTGATGCAACAGCCATCAGTGGCCAGAAGACCAAGAGAGAGCACAATTGGCCCTACTCTCTCTACATGGGTAGGATGGCTCCCAATCTTTCTCCCATCACCCAGCATGATGCTTGTTAGCTGACGTAACAAAACTGGCGGGTGGCCCTTTCCTCCGAGCACAGTCAGCTGTCCAGTGACGTTGTGATAACGGCAATTTGAGAAGATGCGGTGGCTCGCTTTACAGCTCTCAAAGGAAACCTGTGCTAGCTTTTGGCCCCCTAGTGCTGGTGGCGTCATGTGACTGGGGTAATTGGATACATCTAAATTGGGGAGATATGGGGGTAAAAAAAGTAAATGTGCCTAAAAGGCCACCATATTCTGTATAACCATTTGTAAACTATAACTAGTTTTACTCTGAAGATCTAATATTTAATGATATATTCCAATATGCCAGTGCATATATAAACAGTGCATATGCAAACATTTACAAGCACAGCAAAAGCATACAAGTCATTAAATACACTGCTGCTTTCATGACAGTCTGCTTAGTCAGTGAGATCACTAGAGACTGTTGTCTTAAGCAGATAGGCTTGAGCTTAAAGGATTGCACATATATGTAAAGTTCAGAAGGCAAAAATATTTATTTGATAAGCATAGTGTTCTCATTTTCTCATAACAAGCTCTTTGCATTATGCATGACACAGAACTGAGTCCGTTTTCTTTTTTTCTTAAGACCTTTAGCAGCAGAATTATTTCTTTCTAAGTTCAAGACTGGCTTAGAAACCCAGAGACTACTTTATTTAGAGGGAGAGAGAGGGAGCGAGAGGAACAGAGAGAGAGAGAGAGAGAGAGAAAGAGAGAGAGTTGGTCAAGGCTCATCTGTCTGTCAATACATCAGCGGTAGAATTGAGCTCCTCTCAGCTCAGTCACACTTTAATCTCTCCTCCTCTATTGAGACCCTCACCACTCTCCCCCTCTGTCCTATTGACAACGGAAAATAGCTTTGCCGACTTGACTGACAACTTTGTCTACCTGACAAAAGGGGTAATGCAGTGGCAGACAGAAACAGAAGCAACACTTTTCAGGCCTTAACGAGGCTCTGAAGATTACATTCTCTCATTACAGCCCACCAAATCAGATCAGATAATATTGAATGTACTTGCATGTCGCTGTGTGTGTTTGCAATTCCCATCAAAATCTTTTCAAGGTCTATCTGTATATTTTAAACATGTTTTTTTTTATTTTTCTATTTATTTAACACCATATGCGTGTGCCTATCCAGGCTGAATAACCCTTAGAAATAATAATAAATATGTGAAATAATTTTGGAGGTTGTGTGATGGCTCTCCTAAAATACATAGCTGAGTTGTAAAAGTGCTGTCTCATACATTTTGACATAGCTGTCAATCACAGTTTAAAATGAAAATAAAGCCAAAATCAATTTTTTTTTAGTTTATTCATCATCAGTAATGACAATGGTGAGAAGCTGTACTATGTACTTTACTATGATTGTTTGATGACTTATGCCATAGTTGTTAACTGTTCTTCCTTTTTCATTTTTATTAATCATTGTTATTAATCCTATTCATTATTAAGGTATTTTGCTAAAATATTTATAACGTGCAGATCAGACTAAAAGTTTGTGACACAAGGAAAAAAGTATGCTGTTGCAAAAGGCAACAAAACCCAGTTTAATGAATATGTATTATATTATTATTCATTTATAATAGTAATTCTAGTAGTAATATATATATATTACGAATGTAACTGTAACTCTTCAGATTACTGCAGGTCAGTCCTGCTCTTCCATACTGAAGTTATGAAGAGTGTTTCAGTACATGGAAACTGTTTTTTATTAAAGCCCCCATCAACATGATTTATTTATTTATTTATTTTATAGCAACGATATGCCACAGAAAAACATTCTACCTATCATACACACAATAGTGGGTAACACGTTACTGTAGGATACTGTTCATACAGCGTCTGTCAAAGACTACTTTTGCTAACTTTGATCAAAATTGGCAAATATAACCTTTATAGTGAATTAAGCTTATTAGAAAAAGCACTTATGAATATTTATGTAAGTGATTGGTGTTTCAGCCTAGGCTGCTTTTTTCAATAAAGCACGATAAAAGGAAACCCAATCAGAACAGACCCTATTTACATGTATTAGTCTTAAAGGAACAGTAACAAGATAGCCAGGTTAATTCTAAGGAATAAAGGATAGTCTGGAATATGGTAATGTAAAATTGAAATATGGCTGATTTTGGAGCATAAACCCACACAAACGTCATAAATAGGGAAACCTCAAGGGATATAATAAAATATGAGAAAAATATAGCATATGGGCCCTGTAAATAAAATAAGCAAGAACAAACCCCTTTCAGAAAATGCAGAGAATGCTGTGTGTCAGTGAGGTTCCTTCACCTTTTAGAATTCAGTCTGGTGTAGCTGTTTAAAATATGTGATAGCAACATTACCCACACGTAAAGCCCATGGTGGAAGAATTCCATTACTGTCATATTCTCCCTGTGTCTCACATGACCTTTCATGGCTGCTCAGTGTAATTACTGCCTGAGACCATGACTCTCCTAACAGCCTCCATCAAAAGTCTCCCAATTATACAATCATTATAATGATGAACACGGCATTAGACAGGGAGGACTTGCACACCCACTACCTTGTATCAGTAATATCCTCTTCTCTCTCTTTTACCCCACTCTCTTGTAGCTTTCCTTAATTTCTTCTTTCTTTCTTTTTTTTCTTTGCCATTATTTTCTATCTGACCACTGTTAAAGCATGGCTAAACGTACTCCAGTCTGACCTTTATCAGCTGTTTTATATGACTTTCATGAGATATTGTTTAACCATCTGTTCCATTGGTACAGCAGATGTGTGAAAGGCCACAGCATCATGCTAAAACATAGCTTATGTAAATTTAGATCTTTGTTGACCGAAAACATCATGGAGTCAGCAGCTCAGATTTGACAGAAAGAAGGAGAGGGAGAGTAGAGAAAGGAAGAAGAGAGACAGACAGAGAAGGAATGTAAGGGAGGAGACTGATAATAAAGAAAAGCAGGGTTGAGGAAAGGGTCTCAAACATACTTTGTAATACTGCTCAAAAACACCAACTCCAACCTTTAACTCTTAAACTCCCCGTAGTAAAATAGAAAAATAGAAGATAGAAATAAAATAGAAAAATAGTAGAAAAAAAAAACATTTAATTGACCTTTATTATGAAGACATACTTCACCATGGCACATCTAATTTATACAAAAGTCTCTTTAAAGAAACATCAATGGAAAGGATCTTTAGAGACCTGAAACAGGTTATTCTATAGAATTATAGAAAAGAACCCCCTTTTGGTTCCATTTGACACATTTAGTTATTAGAGTGCAGTTCTAGCAGTTTTCCAACAAATTCCATATTTAAATGATTCCAAATTCATTCCTAATCTAAAGTCTTTTAACAACTGAACGTCCCACCCACTGTTAATATTGTCACCTAGGTCTTGTTTTACTTTTTTTTTGTTTATGTACATTCATTCCTCGTATTCCTTTGTGCTGTTCTGAAGCACTGCATTTGTTTGAGCATTGAACTATAAGCTGCACTTATTTTATTTATTGTATTGTATCTTATTGTTATTGTATTGCATTGAATGGCACAGAGTTCTGCGTTCAACTCTGTTTCTTTTTCTCTTGGTGTCTGCAGTGACATATTTGTCTCTAGCAGTATCTGAGCTCAGGACTGTCTTTTCTCTAAGCTATTGGTAACTAGCAAAGATACTTTCTCTAGTTTGACAAAGCACTTCTTGTAAGTCGCTCTGGATAAGAGCGTCTGCTAAATGCTGTAAATGTAAATGTAAATGTAAATGTTTTCAACCATGTAGTTTTGAGCTGTATTTTCCCTCCAGTATCCATGTATCCATGTAAGGATTTCTGGTTTTGACCTATTTTTTATTATTATTTTTGCATGGTCAAGACTCATATGCCTGGGGACATACCCACATTATAAAAGGGGTAAAAATTGTTACACAATCTTGCTATCAGTGGTTTTAAAATTAGACAAATTAAAATATTTTGTATGGGCAACAGATCCACTCGCCGACCTTTATTTTACATCAGTGGGAAAGAGTAGGGAGAGGGAAGGATTTTATGTGGTGTCAACCCTGAAGCAACCTCATGATAAACACCTTCCTCAAAGCAATGGTTAGTCTGCAGCCCCCCTGCTACAAGGTCACCAATCCAGGTGAGCACACTGGGATTAAACCATGAGCCTTCTAGCTCTACCATGGACTCATTGCTGGTGTACAACTCTATTATCTTTTTTATATATAAAAATGTAGTTATTTTAGGTATAAACATCTTAGAAATGTTCTTAGAAAAGTTTTTTTATTTTTTTTTAACTATCTTGTTTGAATAGCAAATATTACTATGTGATTTATTTATTGCAAACTTGTGGGTTAAATTACTATTATCATAAAAAAGGAAAATTAAAAGTTAGAGGCATCTATACTTGCCAAAGGCAGGGCAGCTAAGTACTAGTTTTTGGGTGCCAATAATTTTGATTAGGTTTATTTTTAATTCTTTTTTTATTCAAAAAATTTGTTTTTTTTTTACTTTCTCTGCCTTGCTATTTTTCTGCTTTCCTAGAATGGAATCCAAAATAGTTTGCTCTTTTCAGCTGATATCAGAAGACATGGGTGCCAGTAAATTTCAGTGCCAATATATTTGGCTAGGACTGTGCAGTTATGTTTATTTTACTGTTCCTCTTCAGACTTCAGAAAAAAGATCCTTCTGTCACAACAGCAATATAGAAGTAATAACTAAATATCAGCAACTATAAACCAGCAACTGTTGCCAGTGAGAAAGATGAAATAACATGCTTTCCATGACTCCCAACATCAAGAGAAAATCTGCTTCTGAACTGATTATGTTTGGCATTTGATTTGATAAGAGCTTGCATGACATATACTCACTGCAGTTGATATGTCTACCCTAGTTCCCATATTTTGTGACAAAGATAAGACAGAAGTTGTTCAGCAGAGTTTGGTTAAGTCACTTTCATTACATTTTCAAATCACATTATAACTATAGTCCCTAGTGACACAACTTCTTTACAGAAAAGCATTAACACTATTAATGCTTAAAATAAAGGTTTCTAAATGGTTCCAGCAAAAACCTTTCAGTGGAACATTTATATCATGCTGGGGTCCTGTAACATCAGATTTTTCATGTTTACACACCTTATTTATAATGATCGTTCTTTAAAAAATAATAAAAAAAATCACTAAAAAGTATTTCAAGGACCCAAATGTGGTTTTTCGACAGTATTGCTCCAAAGAGCCACCATGTCCAATGCCAAGACTTGGCTAGATGAGTAAAATGTTTCCTAGTATTGGTCTGTGGAGCAGTGGAGCTGCATTCTCTGGAATGCTATATTTGGGATGACTTGGAGTGCCATTTGTGATCCAGAACTACCTCACTTCGCTAATGCACTACTGGCTAAAATCAATAAAATCTTTACAGCAATGTTCAATTATGTAGTATCAATCAGACAACATGTTTTTCTATCAGTACAGTACAATGTCAATGACAATCATCCTTTTATTCTTTACATTTCCTTTTAAAGATATCTTTCTCATTTTGATGAAATCCCAATATTGTTCCCAATATTCTTCTCAGTTTTCTTATACAATGTAGATTATATTCTCTTACTTTGGCCACTGTATTAGGAGAGATATATTAAAAGACACTCACTGCAGTGAAGAAAGACCACAAAACCCAAACACAGGACCAAAGGAACAGTACTTCTTCAGAAATATAAAAACACTGGACATTTTAAACGGCTTAGGCAAGAACGCAGTACATTGACAGCATCCCTGTCTACCAGCAGCCTCACCTGTGTCAGCCACTGGGTTAAGGAGGTGAGTGGAAGCAAGTGTCTCTCTTTTATGGTAATCAGCTGTGTCTGCTTCAGTAATCCCACCCATTGGTCATGTGAGGTAAAGCAGCCCAAAACAGCAGCTGAAGTTCGTCTTCCACATTCTGGAGAGCAGCCAGTGGTCCTGCGGAGATGTGATTCCACATCTCCAGGGATGTCAAGACAAGAAAGAGAAGTCCTGGAGGAACCATCTGGTGACCTGTGATGAGTGTGAAGTGCCTACATGTCAGGTAATACCCCAGATCATCCACCACCCACTTGATTGCCATGACTTCTTGTTCCATGGTAATCTAGTAGCATTCAGCAAGGCTCAGATTCCCCTGCTGATTTACAGAATGGGATGTTGCTGTACTTGCTGTACTAAAGACTCCTGGGGGAAAAAGTGCTCCAAGGCTGGTGTCTAAAGCATTTGTCCACAACATGAGCAGAAGTCCACACTTCTGAAATGAACTCAGAAGTGAGGAGTCATCTTCAAGACTTCCGAGCATACAGCAGCAAGCAGCGAGAGAAGCAAGAATAAAGCTGAGAAAAGCGTTGGTGTTTTAGCATTCATATCTATGTCAAAAATGTACATTTCCATTGCTTACATAGTTAAAGTTGAAAAATGTGTTAAGGAATAAAATGATGAAATTTAGCTCTGGTCTGAAAATAAGCCAAAACCTCCTCCTATCCAAAAAGTTAATGTACCAGGATGTTGAATATGCTTTGCCCAAATACAGCATAACTATGATAACTACACTGTTAGAAATAAAGGTACTATGCAGGTACTGCATGAGGCTGGTTCCCTAACCTCCAGCCCATGACTGACTACGAGACGGGGTGTGTGGAGGCAATAAAACTTAGAAAATATAATGTCAATGGATTATGCACAGTTATGTTCCCTGACTAAAGGTGCTAAGATGTACCCTTGAGGGTACCACCCCAGTGACAGTTTTGTACCTTTTTATCTGAGAGTGTAGAGCAACATTCATTTACTAATCTCATTTGGCACTCTATCTACAAAAAAAGCTTAGCAATATCTAATAATTATAACTCTAATTAATGACTGCAGCACTAATGTCTCCAGAGGTATTACATTACCAAGTATGCTTTAAACAAACATTTGTAAGCTAGTAAAGTTGGCTAGCGATATCTATTGTTCCTTCACCCCAACTGCCTCACTCATTTTTACCCTAGCTTTAACATAGGAAGTGTCTTAGTTTGCATTATGCAAAACATGTATTATTTGTTTTATTTCATAAGGTTGATAAAACACAGTGTAAGGACAAAAGTATTGGGATATCTACACATAACACCTACTAGAAGCTTTCATAACATCCCATTCTAAATTCATGGGCATTATCATGGAGTTTGTCCCCCCTTTGTAGCTATAAGAGCTTCCACTTTTCTGGGGACCTTTCTACAATATTTTGGAGTAGTCTGAATTTTTGCCCATACATCAAGAAAAGCATTTGTGAGGTCCAGCACTGATGTTGGATGAGAGGGCCTGGCTCATAATCTCTGTTGTAGCTCATTCCAAAGGTGTTTGATGGGGTTGAGGTCGGGGCTCTGTGATGGCCAGTCAGGTTCTTCCACAACAAACTAACCCAGCCATGCATTTATGGACCTTGGGCTTTGTACACTGCGGCACAATTATGTTGGAAAAGAAAAGGTCCTTCCCAAAACTCTTCCCACAAAGTTGGAAGCATACAATTGTCCAAAATGTCTTGGTATACTATAGCACTAAGATTTCCCTTCACTGGAATTAAGGGGCCAAGCAGAAGTCCTGAAAAACAACCCCATAGCATTATCCCTCCTCCACCAAACTTTACAGTTTGCACAATGCAGTCAGGCAGGTAATGTTCTCCTGGTATTTGGCAAACCCAGACTCGTGCAGCAGATTGACAGATAAAGAAGCATGATTTGTTACTTCGCTTACAGTGCTTTACACCACTCGCCTCGATGCTTGGCATTGTGATTTCTGATCATAGGTTTGTGCGTAGCTGCTCCTAATGTGGAGTTCTTTATGTTTATGTTTCCAAAGGCAATTTGGAACTCTTTGTTGACTGATTCAATGACAACATGCACATCAGCACTCGGTGGCCCCGCTTGGTCTAAGGCTTTGTGGCTAAGCTGTTTTCACTTCTAGATGCTTCCATATTACAATAGTAGCACTTACAGTTATCAGGGGCAGATCTAGCAGGGCAGAAATTTCACAAACTGATTTGTGGTAGAGGTGGAATCCTATGGCAGTGCCATGTTTAAAGTCTCTCAGCTCATCAGTACGACTCATTCTACTGGCAGTGTTTGCCTTTTGAGCCATCCTAATTCTTTTGAGCCATTGAGCCATCCTAATAACTATTGAGCGATCCTAATACTTTAGTCCATATAGTGTATATTTCAAATTAAATGTGTGTGAATTACAAAACTGGAAGTGAACAGAAACATTTGCATCTTAAGCTCTGCACCTAAGGTATGAAGCTAATAAAACAGAAGTCTATGACAGACAGAAAAAAGATACTTGATGACCACTATATTAGCCTCCCTGCTCCAGTGCTTAATGCATAAATGCAGTAGCTTATAGTCTGACAGATAAAGCATTTCACACTGATACCTACCTTGTTCTTTAAAATTTAGCAATCAATTATGCATCTGCATGAACTGATTTAGGCCAGCTCATATTGTGCATTATTCTTATGAGTTTGGACTCAGGAAGTGAAGAAAGAAAAAAAGCCTGACTATTAGGAATGTGCTCCTCAGAAACAAGCAGAAATAAATATGTCAACCTAAATACAAAAAGATAAATGAAACGGTTCAACTATAAATCTGTCTGTAACCGATAGATTCATCTGTACAAATCTATTCATATCTTTATATGTCTGTTTGACAACTGTGGCAAGCCAGAATCTGGACGGTTATGAAATTGTAGTGTTAGCTAAAATACAAGCTAAATCATTATGGGAAAGAAAAGTAAAGCTTGAAGAAAAATTGGTATGAAACGACTGTCTTTCTCCCTACTCTACATTGCACACAGCTCAACCCAAGGCAGGACAAAATTCAGTGTTCGACAGGGAGAGTCTGGGGGGGTCAAGACCTGACTGTGGCACAAGAAGAACAGAACTCTGAAAGCAAACAGGACACATCCTTTATATTCTCTATGAAGTGGGATCAGAGAGAGAGAGTCTCATACAGTATAAATGAATAACTAAACAAGCATACATTAAAAACAAAGAGGCGCAACTGACGCAACAAGAAAGCAACATAGAGAGTTCGACCGAAAGGGTATACAGCCACATGCTACGGAGCAGGAGCTAATTATAACAATCTAAGAGATGGAAAAGGGGCAGATTTTCACTGGTGTCGCTAAGGAACCAAAAGCAACTCATGTTCTTCAGTCTGATGATTCAGATAGAGTCATAAAACATCTTGCAGTGCAGCAAGGACCAGTCATTACAAAGAGGTTAGTGTTTTGTAAAATAAGGGAAAGAGTTTGCATTTTCAGAAAAGCAATTTTATCAGAAAATCTGACCTCTCTCTACGTATAGCCTTGTTTATATTTCTTGAAGGTAACTAGAACTATGAAGACATTGTATTGTTTGGCTTTCAAAATAGAATTCCATCCATAATACACAACACCCCCTGGAGATGTGTGGAGAGCTTCTCTATTCTCAGTCAAAAGCAGTTTCAGCAGGTTTTTGAGAGACCCCCTGACGCAGAGCAACTCAAGTCAATTACCCCCACAGGTTGAAGCCCAGCTGAAAAGCACTGTACTTTTAAAATGCTTCTCTGAAATGCTGTGAACTCAGCTCTGTCATTTCAATGTATGGTGCTATGCAAATGGGAGTATTTGGCACCAAATTGCTTTAAAGAAATGGATTTTCATTTGCGTGTAAAAAAGGGAATGATTTCCGTTCCAGAGTTACTCTTCACTCTCTTGGCTCACATTATTCTCCATTTCAGCTGATCATGCTGTGCATAATTTAGTTTTTCTTCAACATCATTTCATTCTACACCCAAGATAGGTCTACTGTTTTATTTTCTTGCAGTCAGAGAACATCTCCTCATCTCTTTCTTTCTTGTTAGTCCTTAGACTTTGATCATCCACACGTACACAGAGCATCTTATGTTTATTATGTGCCAAGACAGACACCAATATCAGGATTTAGTCAGTCATGTTCTGATTGGCTATTCACACGTCTGTCTATATGCACTTCCATGCAACAGATTTTATCCGTGTGATGGGAAATACATTTCTGTTTACCAACCTAAATTCTGGATAGCACCAGCACCAAGCACTTGCCTATTTTTCAAGGTGAAAATGATAAGCCTTTGGGAGCAAGATGTTGTCACTGGATGATTGGGGGGACTGCATAATGGACTTTTCCAATAAGAGAGCTCCAATTTGATTATCTTGAGGTAAGGCCTGATTTGCTCAAGGATCCATTTGTTTGTTTTCTTTGCCGTCCAAGGTACTCTTAAAAGTCCTCACCAACACCAAAGTTCAAAAGCACCTATATTTTTGCTGCCTCACCTGTTTATTGCTTAGTGTTCAAATCCATAAAGAACCACAGAAAAGACCGTGCTTAAAAGATCCAAAGACATTTAAACAGACTATAATTTACTCTTCGGGTTTATCACAAAAACATTCAGAGAGGTTTGGGGAAAGTAACTCTGACTCAAACAATAACATTATTTCTTAAGAGATAGCATTTCACTGACTTATCTTCCGCTTCTCTGGGGTTCGGGTCGCGGGGGCAGCAGCCTAAGCAATGAGGCCCAGACCTCCCTTTCCCCAGCCATTTCCACTAGCTCTCCAAAGGGGATTCTGAGGCGCTCCCAGGCCAGCTGGGCGATATAGTCACGCCAGTGTGTCCTGGGTCTTCCCCGGGGTCTCCTCCCAGGTGGACTTGCCTGTGACACCTCCCGAGGGAGGTGTCCAGGAGGCATCCTAACCAGATGCCCGAACCACCTCAGCTGGCTCCTCTCGACGTGAAGAAGCAGTGGCTCTACTCCGAGTCCCTCCCAGATGACCGAACTTCTCACCATATCTCTAAGGGAGAGTCCAGACACCCTGCGGAGGAAACTCATTTTGGCCGCTTGTATTCGCGATCTCATTCTTTCGGTCATTACCCAAAGCTCATGATCATAGGTGAGGGTGGGAACGTAGATCAACTGGTAAATCGAGAGCCTTGCCTTATGGCTCAGCTCTTTCTTTACCACAACAGACCAGTAAACAGCCCGCATCACTGCTGACCCAGCACCAATCCGCCTGTCAATCTCCCACTCCCTTGTACCATCACTCGTGAACAAGACCCCGAGATACTTGAACTCCTCCACTTGAGGCAAGAGCCTAACCCCGACCCAGAGAGGGCTCTCTGCCCTTTTCCACCTGAGAACCATGGTCTCGGATTTAGAGGTACTGATTCTCATCCGCTCTTCACACTCGGCTGCAAACAGATCCAGCGAAAGCTGAAGTTCGCGGCCTGATGTCCCCAATAGGACCACATCATCTGCAAACAGCAGCGATGTGACCCTGAGGTCACCAAACCGGACACCCTCCATCCCCTGACTGCGCCTAGAAATTCTATCCATAAAAATTATGTGACAAAGGGCAGCCCTGACGGAGTCCAACTCTCACTGGGAACGAGTCTGACTTACTGCCGGCTATGCGAACCAAACTCCAGCTTTGTTTGTACAGGGCCTGAATGGCTCGTAGGGAAGAGCCATGTACCCCGTACTCCCGAAGCACCTCCCACATAATACCCCGGGGAACACAGTCAAATGCCTTCTCCAGATCCACAAAGCACAAACTCCCATGAACCCTTCAGAATCCTGGAGAGGGTGAAGAGTTGGTCCAGTGATCCACGACCAGGGCGGAACCCGCACTGCTCCTCCTGGATCCGAGGTTCGACTATAAGCCGGACTCTGTTGTCCAGTACCCCTGCATAGACCTTACCAGGGAGGCTGAGGAGTGTGATTCCCCTGTAGTTGGAACACACCCTCCGGTCCCCTTTTTTAAAAAGAGGCACCACCATCCCAGTCTGCCAATCCAGTGGCACCGCCCCCGATGTCCACGCAATGTTGAAAAGGCATGTCAGCCAAGACAGACCCACAACATCCAGAGCCTTGAGGAACTCAGGGCAGATCTCATCCACCCCTGGAGCCTTGCCACCAAGGAGCTTCTTAACTACCTTAGCGACTTCGGCCTCAATAATGGACAAGCCTATTCCCATGTCCCCAGACTCTGCCTCCTCACTGGAGAATGTGTCAGTGGGATTGAGAAGGTCCTCAAAGTATTCCTTCCACCGCCCAATGACGTCTTCAGTCGACAGTCGAAGTCAGCAGCACACCATCTCCACTATATACAGTGCTAGTGGCACACTGCTTTGCCCTTCTGAGTCGCCTGACGGTTTGCCAGAATCTTTTCGGAGCCGACTTAAAGTCACTTTCCAAAGCCTCACCAAACTCCTCCCACACATGGGTTTTTGCCTTAGCGACGACTGAAGCCGCAGATCGCTTGGCCTGTCGATACCTGCCAGCTGCCTCTGGTGTCCCACAGGCCAACCATGCCCGGTAGGACTCCTTCTTCAGCTTGACGACATCTCTCACCTGGGGTGTCCACCACCCGTGTTCGAGGATTACCGCCCTGACAGGCACCAACTACCTTACGGCCACAGCTACAGTCAGCCACTTCAACAATGGAGGAGTGGAACATGGCCCATTCTGAGTCAATGTCCCCCACCTCCCCCGATATCTGGTCAAAGTTCTGACGAGGTGTGAGTTGAAAATCAATCTGACAGGTTCTCCCACCACCTGATCCAACTCATCACCAGGTGGTGATCAGTTGACAGCTCAGCTCCTCTCTTTACCTGAGTGTCCAAAACACATGGCCGCAAGTCCGATGACTTTTTTTAAATTACAAAACTTAATTCAAATATCTTTCAGCTTAATGTGGATCAAGTCAATTCAATCCATTACACTTTTCAGTGTGCAGTACTGCCTCTGTATTCTTTTAGAAACTGCTGATCTGTTTGACCTTTGTGTAATATTGACTGTAAAATGCAGAGGAATACTTACGTTCAGGTTAATTTGCAGCTGTCAGGTTTCTGACATCCTTAATAATGAAGCATTGAAATTCACAACTCTCACCCACATTTGTGCACTCACTGGATCCAGGGGGCATATCCTAATAGAAGATATTCACAATTTCTTCAAGATAGCTGACGAAGAGGAAATACTTTCAGTCTCGGTTTCTCAGCAGTGAAAAGCTTTCCTTCCTTCGCAACAAAATTAACAGCTCTATTTATCAACTTCATAGCATCATCAATGCACTCATGATTTACTCTAGAACAGGCATTTAAGATATGGCCTAAATTAGAATGTGACATGTGTGTCATAGCACCATTTAAAAAAGTGATAAGTCATTAGATTTAACTGTTAGACGTTGCAGTTATCACCAGCCATAACACAAGCTTGGTGTAATTCAATATTAAATAGTTATCATTTTTAGCTTGTTAACCTACGTTGAGAAATCCAGATAGAAGAGCAGATTTTAAACTTTCAATCATTACCACATTATTTTTGTAAGTATAAAAGGAGATACTTTAAGATTTTAAGTAAATGAAAAATTTATGTACTTAAGGAATATAAGGAAAATTTTCTTAAATTTTTGTTTTGTCACGCCTTGACAAGAAAAAAAAATCCTGAAAAAGTAAAATGCAAAGACTCAATACCAATGTTGCACAATGTTTGTAACTCACTTTATCAATGAACCCTCTCACAAGCAAGTTCTGGCTTTCTCCAACAGTCATCCCATAATGAGCTCTTTTAGCTGCAGTTATAGAACGCGACTGTTATGCCAGCAACACACTTCAGAGAAGTATGTGAATGCAAGACTTCGAGCAACACGAGAAACATACTTGTGTGTTGTTGCATTCTAAAAACAAAAAATCATGATGCAATTCTCTTGCACAACTTGTTCACTTGTTTAAACATAAATAGATCATTCTACAGAACTGAACAGTCAAAACATTTCAGTTTTTTAACTGATTTGGACTTAACTTTGACTGATTTTAACTGATTTAGACTAAAATCCTTTTGCTTTGAAGAATCCTATACCTTAATTATATTGATTTTATTCAATTTTGTTACTCCCAAAACTATCACGACTGCACTGACACTATACCAAATATTTTGATAATGGCAGTTTTGGTAGTGACAATTTTAGATGATTTCGAGCATAACTCAAAAAAACACTAGCCAGTACATGATTTGCAAACACAGCTTTGAACAGTTGCACACACAAAATCATATTTTCTACTAAAATACAAAAAGTTTACTTAATTGTAGAAAATGTACTTTAGTAGGGACAATTCTTACTGTTACACACTGATTTTCAGACTTCAAAACAATATAATCTAACTGCCCACCATGTGTCCATGAGGGACAGAGATGCATTACATGGAGTCTCATTCATTGCTGTAAAGTGAAGGGTTGTGGCTAAAATAAGCCTCTGCCTACAGACTAAAACCTTTTCTTTCATTAAAAAATTTAACTCATGATAAATCCAAACCCAAACAACATTGAAAAAGTATTTTTTTTCACAAGTTGAAACTAAGGAGTTAAGGCTTGGCACAATTACCTCCTAATAGAAAGTACAGTATCAATCATTATAAACATCTAAGGCCTGAATACTTACTTGCTTTTTCAAAATATTTTACTGTTTTTCACTGTGGAAGTGCAGTTTGAACTCAGTAGAATAGGCTGTATGACACAAGTGCCTCTTCATTTTAATACAACAGGTAAAGCAACATGCAAAATTCTACTGTGGGCATGTTTAGTTGTGGCTGTTGAAATGACCATAGACTCCAGTCACAGATGCTCTGTTTTGTCCTTTATCACTTCCTTGAGTACCAAGTGTTTTAACCAACCACATTAACATAAGAGCACACGAGGAGCTTGTACAGGAGGACTGTGCATTTGTGTCGGCCACATACTGCCATTTGCGTCTACATACTTTAGTATGTTTCTGACTTTATCCAGCACAGGCTACGTGTTTACAGACACAATAGCATGGATCTTGTGGTCATTTTTCAGACATTATATGCTCATATTTAATGATAGTGGTGACATTTCAAGACTTCCGATTCTTTTATTCAATGTGTTTTAAAATTTTTAAAGATATAAATATGTAAAGACAGTCATGTTTGCTTACATTGCTGTGAATCAGTGCATTCTGGATGTGAAGACAGAAATATTTATACTTAGACATGGTAGGATGGTGAAGTTATCTTATGTTAGTAATGCCTACTGGTGCAGCATTAACATACTCATTGTGAGGCTATGTTTGAGTTGGCGGTTCTCTTGGCTGTCTGCATTAAGCTGAGTGAGTTAAACTTTGGCTAGCTTACAGCATGCTGTGTAATACATTACATGGAGAATAGACCATCAAAAGCACATACTGCATGAGGGAAGCTTATTTTAAACCAGAAACGTCTAGCACTGCTGACAAAGCAGAATGTCTGTCTGATGCATTAAAAACACTGCAGGAGGAGCAAGGCCAATACAGACTAAAGGAGGTTTTAACTTACAGTGATTAATACAGATGTCTATTGCATATTGCCACTATGTTTTGGCTACATTTGTGGAATACATTTTATGTTATGGGAACAGAAATTAACAGACTGAGGTTATACTAAAGCCAATTGTTGCATTAGTGATCAAAATTGAACTGTGTTTGAAACCCATCGGTGGGGCTTTGCTACTAAGGGACAGCTATGGCTATAAGCACACAAAATGGAAAAAATATGTTATTAACTAATTACAAATTAACAGTATACAAAAATGAAAATAATGGTTCTCAGTGTCTTAGGATTAAATGTCCTGTGCTACACTGTCCATTTCTAACATACTGGTAAGTGTTTCACAATCTGTATAGGACTATAGATACTAAACTGGGTGTGGTCTGTGTTATGATGGAGCTCTGTTAAATGTTACATACCTTCCTTATACCTATAAGACTAATAAGCAGAAGCAGTTGAACACAGTAAGTCTAAACTTATCTCTAAGTCAGATGTATTACAGCTTGCTGTGTAGTACAGTCTACCCTCGGGTTTGTGCAGTTCAAGCCGTCTTTATTGAGCTATGTTAAGTGGTGCTCTGGTGCCGGTAGGTTGGGGTGTCTTATAATTTCCCTCATGAGGATGTCAGAGATGTGGAAGGGCCATTAGGGATCAGAGGTCTGGGAAGGCCTGAGGGGACAGAATGGAGAAGAGTGAAACCAGCTACATGCTAATGCGGTTGCTGAGTGGTGTCTGGATATGAAGTGCCATATATGTCCTTTATGGAGCAATTCAGGCTCCTAAGTGATACAATAAATTTTGATGGATTCAGGAGGTGGCAGATCCGAGTCACGCTGTGCATTTGAAGTACCTCGTATGCTCCTACTGCATTCTGTATGTCTACACATTCATAGATGAAAACTACTAGTCAAAAAACACGAAAATCACAGCCTGAAGTACTACATAACCCTTTAATTTGCATATTGGGTCATGACCTCAAAGTTTAACTGCAGTTCAAATGACTTGCTTTCTCTCTCTCTGAAAGACGTCAAATTAAAGCATCTTAATTAGCAAGTCGCCTGTAATGTCGCTGGAGCTGTTCACTGTTAGCAGAAGCTGACCCAATTTCACTTTCAATCATTTTTGGCTTACACCCCAAAGTAAATGAAGTGCCATGCTTGAATTGTTCTGCGTCAGGGTGTTTTTTCCTCCACTATCATAATGGGAACAATCTGACAGGAATAGGTTAGCGATTTGCGAATTGCAAGTACTGCATTTTAAATGTAATCAGTCAGCATTTACTGAGTAATGTGGCATGTCCCTCGCACACTTCCTCCCTCTTTTCTCTGCCTCTGTTTTCTGCAGAGAGTACAGCGTGAATATCAACGTCTGTTCTCATCAAAAGAGGATGTTGACATGCGTCAGGCGAACAGTGGCGTTGACTCTGACAGAATGTTAAACGCTCGCGTTCCACGGAGATGTCTGGGATTTTTATTTTTATATGTTTCTGCATTTTTCTTGCTTTTCATCATCAGAGTCCAGTAATTAGAGGAGAAGTCCCACTGCTGCAGTTTTTGAAGCTCTCACAGATTAAAGAATGCTTTGTGTTCAAAAGAAACCCCTGAATTGCACATCCAAAAATCGGAGAAAAAGGGAGCGAATGTAACAATCTGGACAAGTGCTTTGCAAGAAAATGCAATTCTCTGTTTAAAACTCTTTGTGCCTTTCATGGAGCACAGAATCAAAATGAACCCTAATTTAAATGGTTTCTGTGTGGCATTTTTTTGCCCGTATTTGCACATAACCTCACACACATGCACAGATGAGCACCCAGCAAGAACACACAAAATACAAAAAAGGGTGGGCCTTTTACATTGTATTAAAATGCTTAAATCTACTGAAAGTTTTAAACAAAGAGTTCTTTTTAGCAATGCCACAGAACAACCATGTTGGCAGAATGGAAAGTGGCAGAATAATTAATATTATCAAATAAACATTTTTTCTCTAACTCTGATTGGATTAATTCGAGACATGGGACTCTGTGGCCCAATCCCATTTCACCCTTTGTGCCTGCCACTTATCCTTACCCCTCCTTTTTGCATGCTCACAGCAAGGGCGAGGGTGTCCTGATTTTTGTGTAGACTGAGCATTTTCACATTTGTAAAAAAATGACTATAGCCATGATATTATCTTAGTGTAACATCGATTCAATGTATTATGGTCCATTTTTTTCACAACAAGCATTAAAAATTGCTAGCAGTATTCTGATGTCTCAGTAGCTGATTAGCTATCTACATTTCCCCTTCTACCATTTAAGGTGGAACAGGAAAATTCGAACAAGAAGCTGATTTCAGCTTCAAATCACAGCAGAATTAGGGGCGGCCGATAATCAATTGCCTCCCTTCCCCTTTGGAGGCATTTGATGCCCTAAATTTAACTAAAGCCCAGCAGTGAGGTTGAAGTTCACCACTGCTCTGCTATCACTGTAGACTGGCAGGGTCGCCTACCAAGCACCGCTAGTAGCCTGTTAATGAAGCAATGTTCTTTTTTATTTATGGGTTGTCCTATTTCATAGGAGCAAGGTGACACTTGTAAGGGGTATGGGTAAATAAGGGGCATTAAATAGCATTGGGCTATTAAAAATAGCATTTAAACCTGATAAAAAAAATGCTTAAATGTTAAATGCTCACCTACAAACACAAAAATCCAGTTCACTGCTAGTTTTGTAAATCAGGTTCCATTTTAAAATGCATTATAGACATATCAGTGCTATCTTATGATTAATATGACCTTCATTAGATAAATATCATTTTCATTATAAGTTGTTATTCTTTTCAAGAATATCTGAAGTTGTTACAGATGGATATACAGCATTTTGGCATGAAACTTGAAGATATTTTCCCTCAGTGTTATGGGGGAGGGGCAAAATAATGCAAAGTGTAAAAACTGAGGGACCACCAGGCAGAAGCTGCATTTTATTATGAAAAGGGGTTGATGTTTCCAAAAAAATGTAGATTCTACATACGTTTAAGGGATCTCCCTAGAACTTTATATTATGATGAAGTTCTTACGGTTTTTTAGAGTTATTCTTATATTTTCTTTTTTTTATTCTCTTAAGAGTATATATGGTGAATGGAGGAACAGCAAAGTAAGAATTTCATTGTACAGTGCAACTGCCTGTTCTGCTGTGCACATGACAATAAAACTCTTGAATCTTGAAGTTCTTTAAACTTTAAAAAGGTTCTTCAGAGTTACACATCTCATTTACAAAACAGTTCTACAAAGAACTTCCCACTGAATGGTTCTTTAGGGAATCAAAGACCTTCTGGAATATTTCTAAAGGCGGTATATTCTGTCATTTTGAGAAAACCTCATCTCCATGTTCATGCTTTGTTTGCATAACATTTAAAATTTGGCTAGCTAAACATAATTCATTGTGCTCTTGTTACTCCCTGAAGTAATTATATGCCAGGAAAATGGGACACAAAGTTACTCACTGCAAACACATTTAGTGATAGGATTTTTTCTGGGGAAACAAGCAAACAAAAAAAGATGTGGTGTGAGGTCTCTTTTGACCTGAGGTGAAGAGTGGGTGATCATCAAAACTGCTCATACTGTAGCCGCAAACAAAAAAGGAATCAAAAGATATGTGCTTATGATGAAGTAGTGGGTATTTTAGTTTTCTTCAGTGAGTTGGCAGCCAATTGAGGCATGAGCACACAGGACAACAGACAGCAGAAGAAGCCTTGGGCACAGAAGGAGAAAAGAAACAAAAAAGAACACAAACCACATGCCAGCATCTTCTGGACCTGGAGCACACTAGCTGAGAAGAGTTAAAAAGATGAGAAGCATAAAAATTAGCTTAAACAAAAAAATAAATAAATAAATAAAAGGAAAAACAACCACTAATGCTAACCTTGTCTGTACATGGCCTTGGGCTGATAATTAAGAGACTATTACAAAGGATGAATACGGAACACATCAGAAACAGCATTACTGTGATCAGGTATTACTTCCAGATTCCTGTTCTAAAACGATCACTTCAAGATAAGAGAGAAGCTCTTTAAGCTAACGCTAATTAGCTAAAAATGCTATGATTGCTAGGGGAGGAGTTTGATGGAGTTTTACTTTTCAACTACATCATGACTCACTGTGGTCTGTGGGTCCATTGAGACTTTGGCTCAAAAACCTGTATCATAATGGACATCTCTTATCACAAGTATGTGGAAAAGTACAGCAGCTCATTAGCAAAGCAATAGCAAAGGTTTAAAGTGGGCCTGTGGGAATTGATTAGCTAAAGCTGAATATAGATTCTGTAAGTGTGGAGAAGTCTATGCCAAAAGCACTATTAGCAAAATGACACCTGCCTGATTAGCATTGTGCTCCAAAGACACACAAATCATAAAGTGCTAAAAAGGACTCTGCCCACTGCACTCATTTACATTACTTTAATACTAGCCCAAAAACTTTGCAGAATTGTCAGTCGCTGGCTGATTAAAAATTTTCCCACTTGTGTGACAGTGATTTCAGTACTGTTTCAAGGCCACCTTGTCCAAACCGTGTCTGTCCACTTCATCACGGCACAGGCTGTGGTGAAACTCAGCCCAACTCACTGCAATAATAGAGAAGTGATTGCATAATATTACTGACATGACAGCTTGCTTGTTTAAAAATTAATATCTGAGATTTTAACCCACACAACTACATTGATCAGTCAGAAGAATCACCATGGATATGCTTTATTCGTACTACAGGTGAGACTACTGTGTGGTTTTACTCATCACAATATGGGGAGAAAGTCTTGGACAAAGTTTTGTCATTATCGATTAATCAAGCCTATCTAACACACATCTGCTCAGATAAGTGGAATGCTATGACTGCTTTACTTTAGTTTGTTTAGAATGCAGTATCTCCCCTTCAGAAATCCTGCTGTGCCTTCACAATTCCAGATATAACGTGTCAGCTATAGCTGTGTTTAATTGGAAACGTGCCTGGACCTGGGTTTGACCTACTTCCTCATAAATGTTTGAGAAGTGTTCAATTACAGTAGAGTGACAGAAGGTTCAGCATGAGTTTGCTATGGCGCTGCAATATCTACAGCGCTAATGTGGACCAGTCCATGTAAACAGCGAGTGCAAATATACATAATCTGAAGTACATCAGTGTGGAATACAATTCATCAGCAGGCCATGTGTTTTTCAAAGCAGCCCTTCATAGATTTTGCACAGCATTTGAGAGTGAATTTAATATCAGTGGCAGCTAAATAGAAGACTATCAATCATTTGCTAATGTGAAGTAATGGATGATGCTAACTACCTGCAATTACAGGTCCAGACATGATGGTTTGAAGTCAGAATGGATAGGCAAAGGTGATGTTCTTTTTACAGTACAGCTGTTTTTTGGCTTTGTCACAAGAATGTTATATTCAAAGCGCCATTATCCCACAATTTCTCACATTTTTGTTTGTCTTTTCAGCCTGAGGTCCAACATTTGTGTGATTTCAGAATGGGGTCGGTGAGTGCTGAAGCACACCTTACATAGAGTTACAAATTGTATCAGGTTTCCATGGCTGAGTAGAGGCACACAAGCCTAAGATCACTACGTGCACAGCCAAGCATCAGCTGGAGCAGTGCAAATGTGTTCTCTGGAATGACAAATTATGCTTCACTATCTGACAGTCATGGATGAATCTGGGTTTGGTGGATGCCAGGAAAATGCTACTGACTGAAATGCATAGCAAAGTTTGGTGGAGGAGGAATAATGATCCAGGTTTGTTTCTCAGGGTTTGTCCTCAGCCCCTTAGTTCTAGTAAAGTGTAATGTTAATGCTACAGCACACAGAGACATTTTAGACAATTACGCACTTCTAATTTTGATGTAAAAACCTAGGGGAATCCTTTTTTTGTTCCGCCATCACTGCACCCCTGTGCACAAAGTGAAGTCTTGGTTTGACGAGTCTGGTGTATAAGAACAATGGCATAGAGCCTGTTTGAACACCTTCGGAATGAACTGGAATGTCAATTGTCAGCCAGGCCTTCTCGTCAATCATTAGTGCCTGATTTCACAAATGCTCTTTTGCCTGAATGGGCGAAATTTCCAAATACACACTTAAAAATTTTATGGAAAGCCCTCCCCAAAGTGTGAAGGCTGTCATAAACTCAGGGAGGAAGGGAGGTGACTCCATATTAATGCTTATAATTTTGGAATGGGATGTCGGATAAGCTCATTTAGGAGTGACTGTTAGGTGTCCATATACTTTTGGCCATATAGTGTATGTAAATTAGTTTGTGTGACATGACAAATGCCAATGAATTCTAAATTGCACCTCAGCCTACATATGTGAATTGTATGTACTGGTAAGCAATCAGAACATTTTGTAATGAAAACAGTGTTTACACACTACATCCAGCTCATTTATTTCTAAAAAATAAGGGAAATTCTTAATAGACTTGGTCCTTTTTTTTTTTTTTGGTCTATTTATTCCAAGCGTACAAATGCTTACAGGCAAAGGTCACTGGGTTCTTTAAAAACAAATCTGTCTCCTGAAATTGATCATTTTTTACCCTGTTGCCATTTAGAAGGGTAAAAAGGTGGTGAAAGAGTTCCTATGAGGCAATAAATAATTGCTTTTATACATGCAAAGCACTCTAAAAAGTCTTTGTATATGAAATATACTCTGTAAATAAAGTTACCTTGTCTTCTCTATGGCATTTAACTACGCCTCATGGCTTGGAAGAGTTTTTTTACCTAAGCTTCTATGTTTTATGCTTATTCATTTCCTTGCATTTGTTAATAGCCTAACGGACATCTATAGGATGTCACACGGCATACATGTGTGCACTCATCAACTTTCTATGAGTAACATTTCAAAATAAAACTGATTCTGATATTAGATTTTCTCACACAACTGCTTGCAATGCATCATTTTTGCATGAAGAAGTGAAAAGCACTGGGTTTGAATGTGACAGTGATTCCAATGACAAATTTATGAATAGCTGAGGGAGATGTTCCTTCGGAGATAAAGCATAGAACACTAGATAGCTGCATTTAACTGTCAGTGGGCAGCTCACTGTTTGATTCGAACATGCCTTTTGGAGACATATTTCATCCCTTAGAATGAAGCATCTGCAAGAACATGACGTTTGTATTCTGCTATACAGCCCTGAAATCCAATACAGAACAATTTACATCATGCAGTCACATTCAGAGGGTGACATACTTATTTAAAAGAGCAATGTCCTATCAAAATTTTAATTGGTGGTGTTTTTTTTCTTTGTGGTATAAAAAAAAAAAAAAGAATGACTTGGGATTGCATACATGGATCCCAAGGTGTAAAAATATAAAGACCAAGTCAGAAATCTAGGGATTATGCTGTACTCTGGTTTTAACATTGGGCATTTTGAAGCAACCACTAAATGCTTAAAAAATGCAGCCAATCACGTCTATGCAAGATTTAGAATAACTTCTTCAGACATCTCAAGTAAGGTTGTCTTCTGCAGTGGTCTGTTAGCTTAGTCTTCCTGAAAACATTGATAACAGCTCATCAGAGTTCTAAGACTACGAGCTCTGAATGAATCACTCATCACATTTTTATTTAGATCTTCACAAGCTCTTGGTACAAGATTTTTTCCTGTTTTTTTTCTGTTTTCCTTTTGCCAAAAAGTTCATTCCAATTTTCCATTTAATTATTATTAATGTTTTTATTAAATCATTTCACATCAGTATAAAATGCACCTGCAAACAAAGGGCCCATAAATGTCAAACCTTGGTCAAAAACTACACAAACAACAATAACAACAATAATAAAAAACACCTCTATAATGTTATATAACCCCTATGGGATTTTAGCAGCTTGTTAACAAAGGTTCACATTAAGCTTTTTGGCCTTTCTAGATTAAACATGGACATTTAAAGCTTGTAAGAGACATTCCATGTTTTCTTTGAAGTTTGTAAAAGACAGTAGCAGTATTAAAGTGATTCCTTCAGTAAAGAGTCCTAAAACTGTGCTGTCATCATTTTCCTTTTTTAACAACTGACTGAAATGCAATGGTCAGACTGCCACTTATACTTGCAGCTATAGACATATTGAAGACTTTCAGAAGGCCTAAAGTGACTTCTTCCCCCTCACAAGCTTGTTCCCTCCCTTTGGAAATCTAAACATGATTGAGTTTAATTGCAACAAGTATGATGGATATTTTAAAATAATAAGATTTAGAAATAATAACTTTTTTTGACAGAAATCATTAGGCCTTCTCTGAACACTTAAAAGGCCCTGATGTTTCCCACTAGTAAAATGAACCTGTAAATAACTGTGCTAAATTGACTTCTTAACAGACTTGCCAATAAGATATAAAATATGCTTAAATATATTTAAATGTACTGCGATAGACTGGCGACCTGTCCAGGGTGTATCCTGCCTTCTGCCAGAAGACTGCTGGGATAGGCTCCAGCACCCCCCCGTGACCCTGACAGAGATGCAGCTTAGAAGATGGATGGATGGATGTTTAAATGTAGATACTTTATGTAGTTTTTCTATACTTCAAAGATTTTGACTCAATGCCCACACCTTCACTTAAGTATAGCTTCCTCTATACATTTTCCCTTCCTGTCTTTAGTTGCTGTGCTATCCATACAGTATGCAACAAAAATAAACATCCAGATATTAGATATGCCCCAAATTGAGCTGCTTTTAAATCCAGACTGAAAACTATTGTTTTCTTATGTTGTAAAATCCTTGCACAGGGAAGAACAATACAATTTCAAAATATAAAATGCTTTGAGGAAAAATGTTAAAAATGTATTAATTTTAGTTTCTTATTACAACATTGTCAAATTACATCATATCACATCAATGAATAAGTAAAGTTACCTAGCTAATGTAGTAAGTTCAGAGCTCCTGACATGGCTGGGGTTGGTTTATATGTGTCAGCCTGCTTAGATATACACCTATAGTCACAAACATTTTATTTCATATTTTACACTGGTCATTTGTGAAATAATCTACTAAATAACACAACTATAGTGCAGTTTTGTATTACATCACTGTTCGTAATACATTTTCTATTAAATCTGTACTGTAGTTATTCTGTACTGTGTATTAAACATGAATTTTCAACAATATTTTGGGACTGGTTGATACAAGTGCATTTGAATTCAATCCACAGATTCCAGGAAATATTTTTAGACAGAAAGAGTTTAATCTCGATTATTGCATTCTTTTCTCTTAAATTATTTTATTTGCATTTATCTCTTAATGTACTACCTTTTATTTACCATCTAATTTTAATGTCTCACAATTTCATTGCCAGTGTGACGTGTTCTGCTTTTAAATCATGCATTAAATGTGCTTTATAGCAAAGCTTGCCTTGCTTACAGTATTTGTACTAATTTTACATATAGAATCCCCTCTTTCACTGAGCATAGCCAATGCTTTTGATACTTCTTCTTCTCTTTGGTCTCCACGTCTTTAAGGTGAATTTCTCTTTGTATTTGGCCTTTGTCGAGTACATTTCCCCTTGACTTTGAAGCCTGGCTGAACATCCTCCTCCTCTCTTCCTCCCTCAACCCCTGTCACCCTCCTTAATGTTTGTTTCTTTATAAAATTACCTGCCTGTCCTACTTGGTTTCTCACCCTTGACCGTGAGTTCCTTCTGGGTGTACCATTCTCACAGCTGGACTAGTTATGGAAGTCTCTTTTCTAGGTCAGTAATAACTGTAACTCTTACAGAAAAGACCAGAACTGATTCTCCAATAGAACATTAAAACTGTGTTGTGCTCTTGGGATTTGAGCTTTCAGTGAGAGGGGTTTTCACTGGTGTTCAGAGCTGAGACTATGGGTCTCACAGGAGAATGGACCACCTTCAAATAGAACTGCTCTGAGTTTTAGTCTGAACTGCCTCTCTCTCTGAGCCTACAGGGACCTCTCAGCACTGAAAGCCTCTCCATTCTCTTCGAAAACTCCTCCATGCCAACTCCACCTCTGTCTTTAGCTACTCTTGGTTAAATGAACTGCTCTCAGCTTGGCCATAATGATTTCAATACTGTATATATAAGCAATAGAACATGAGAGGGAGTGTGTTATTGCTAAATAAATAAATAACGGCTGGTCGCACAACCATGAAGTTATAGTGACCTTGAGTGTTCTATTACTTTTATACAACAGTTAAATAAATAAAGTAAGAAATAACTCAATTGGGCCGTGAACGTGTCACTTAATATGATTTAATGTTATTTTTGCGATTCTCTCCGGCAAATTATAGTTCCTTAACAAGCAGCTCATTGCTACGTCAGAGTAATGAGCTCCGCTCACTCGCTCCACAGCCAGTGGTTCGTTCTCCAGCTCCTTACACAGATCCACTGACAGTTTGGGAATTTAGTACAGTCTCATCTTCAGAGTCTGACCAAATCGGCTGTCAGTCAAATGTGATCTTCAAAGTGTCCATTTCTATTTGTGTGCAAAGTAAGAAGTAAAAACTTTCAAATTTAAGCATCTCCTATCAAAGTCTTTGCTTAGCAATGGTGTCTCAGCGGAGTCATACAGTGTTTGTGAAAAACCTGTGATGTTATGAAGAAATAAAAGCACGGTTAGAATGCTTTTCAACCTACCTATACACACACACACACACACACACACACACACACACACACACATATATATATATATATATATATATATATATATATATATATATATATATATAAATATACATAAATAATGTTGGAAGAAAACGTTTTTCAGTTTTTTACAAAACTTCAAAATGCCTGTTTGTTGCCCTTTACATTGAATGTAAATTTCCTGATGAATGGACCAAAAGAAACTGTCCAAAATTACTTGGAAAAAAATTCTGGTTCCAATGACTATCATTAAAAGTAATGTAGTTTTTTTTCTTCTCCTGTAAAGTTACAGTTTTGAAAAAAAAAGGTTTTGTTCCGACAACAGCTATATCTATCTATATTTTATACTGTGTTAACAAGAAATTGAACTAGTTTTATTCAACTTTGAAAAAAATGTTCATTCAAAATATGCATTTAGTTTGAAAATTTTTTTTACAGTGTAGCTTACCATAATTAGAACAGCTATATGTGTTTAAGTTGATAGCCTAACATCATTGCTTATCATAATCTCGAAAAGTTCTCTGTTAAGTTCTTCAAAGGCTTGTCTTGCCATAGCATGGCACAGGAGCACAGCTCTCCCACTGATTCCAATCTTACCGAGGCTTTTATGTGTCATATACTCAGTACAAGACTCTGATATCCACTCATATCTTGATGTTTAGTGAATACTGGAGTCATGCATTTAAAATCTTTGATCATATTAGCACAGAGATGTAGCATTTGGTACTATGTCCTGTTCAGAGAGCAGAAGCCAGTGAGCGAGCGAGCGAGCGAGCGAGCGAGAGAGAGAGAGAGAGAGAGAGAGAGAGAGAGAGAGAGAGAGATACATACATTATATACAAGATCATAACACAGTATTGCTATGTGTGAAGCGTAGTTTGAAGAGCTGACAGTGTCAAAGGCCGGAGATCATGCTGCACGTTTTACATTCACATAGCATTACAAGACACAAAAATACAGCGATAAGAAAACCAGTGAAAGACTATTTCTGAAAAAAAGCTTGACGAGAAGCAAAAATGAGAACATTTTAAAAGTATATTTATACGCCTTCCTCAAGTCATGACGGTAGAAGCATGATTGGTCTTAACTGAATATGCCTGATGTTCATACAACGACTGAGAACTCTAATCGTAGCTTGTTGGAGATGATGGATGACAGGGTGTTATGAAGAAAATCTCAATTTCAGAGGCGCCTCACTGCAGTCAATTGTGTGGGTCTAATAATTGAGTTCAGTAAATAGTTTTCCGACTGCCAAGAAATACAAGCACATAAATCGCCCGTTATGGGTATTTTGTAAGCATCTTATGACCTGTTCTCATTATAACTAAAACTCTTCTGTCATCGTTACATCCTATCATCCATTATCCATCACCTATCACCCAGTCCTCTCTCATTTCCAGCCTAAGTTGAATGCATGTAAACAGGGCTTCAGCTCGCTCTCCTACTTGTGACATCCCGGTGTAGGGCGGCGGGTGGCGGTGCAAGGGGTGGATTTCACAATGTTTCATAAATTAAGTTGTCAAATGTATGAGAATTACAACATTGTGAAATATTTCTGTTTCTATTAGGGTTTTAAATATCTATCAATGTTATGGAGTACAACTTGTCCTGTTACTCAGCAGCACCTCAGATTGAAGGAGAGGACAGATAAAACCCAAGAGAGACAGGAAATCATGTTTCTTATTAATAAGATTTGTGCGTTTTGAGCAAAGACAACTTGCTTTAGGAACCACTGTGACTTGACTAGATTATAAAGTTTTATTGCATGTTTGATTCCTCTCAGTCTGCTCCATTGCTATCTGAATAAACCGTTTAAACAACAGAATATGTATAAGAGTTGTCCAGAAGCGTGACAGGTAATGGTCAGGCATTCACTGGACAGAAAATTAGAAGACAAAACAGGGTCAGAGGTTTTGTGTTTACAGCTGAATCAAACTAAGTCAAAACAAAATAAACTAGAAACTAAAAAGATTGCACAAGCTATCTGTGAGACTTGTACAAATGATATGCTCATTTAGCATCATCATCACTGTCAGGACAAAACCTTAAAAGGTTATCTTTGTTGTGTTTATGCTTTATTTGTTTATTAAGTTGTGGTTATTATGCATATATTATAAATATCCCGTTCAACTTCAAAATTTCAGATTATAATGATAAACAAAGCACAACAACATCCACAAACAGTTGGCATACCCCACCTCGCAGCTGCTGTTTGTATCCAACAGAAGTCCCTCACTCAAAAAGCTGTCAATATTTCTTAAATGTTCTTAACAAATGTCCTTTAAAATAAATTATATTGTCTCTCAGTGTAACACTGGTCAATTCTGCTGGCAGCAGTTCCTTTTTTTTTTTTTTTGGCTACAAGTTAATGGCAAATAAGGTTAAGTGAAGAGATGGTATTCTCTAGCTGAAGAATTCAATAGACTCCATACAGCATTTTTAACACCATGCCAGCAGTAGAAACCAGTGTCTTTCAGTTAGAGGTTCTGTCTATAAATTGACCTAGAACAAAATTAGTCACCATTATTATATTTGTATTAGATTTATTTGGAATTTGACATAGAACTGAGTTCATCATGATACGCCTAAAGATATTAAGGAACCTAAATTACTTTTCCCCGATTACCAAAACAAATCTGCCATCTTTAGAAGCTATAGTAGTCTGTTGTTTAAAAGGGACATGTTTTCTAATCGGAACAGCTGTTCCTCTGGCTTTGACAGGAATGGTGGAGTGGAATATCTGTCCTCTCCATTTAGACCTGAGTCATTCTTAAATGTGTTTCATGTAAAATATTACACGCTCTGAAAAAGACTTTAACTGTGAGAGCCGGCTCCCTCTCGTTCCTGGCTCATTCATTCCCCTCACATTACAGCAAGCAAACCAAAGCTCTAATTCCACATTAGCTTTGGTACCTTCCATCTTCCTAATGCTCAACCAGGCCCAAGTTCAGCTGAAACAAGCCGTAGCTTAACGCAAAACCAACATTAAGCAAACTAAGTCCAAATACAAGCAAAAAGAACCTTGATGTCTAGCTGACAGTCTGTGTCATGCTACAGCACAACTACCTAACCATACAAAGTTGAAGAAAATCACAGTATTTGTCTTCAACTATACTGGCAACTAGGACAGAAAAAAGGAAGATAAAACAAGAAAAACAGCCTTTCAGTTATTATGTTGTTAGTGCAAATCTTTGACTAACAAGGCAGATGTATGTGCAGGACATGTCTGTAGAATTTAGGCTGTTTGTAGTTCAACACACAAAACGAGTACCACCTGCTGCATGCTTATGAGAATGAAGGCTATATGTATAGTAAATCGATATCTTAGACTTCTATGACCTAATGATTTACATTCAAACTTTACGTTGCAAGTAAAATAAAGTAAAAATAAAATAAAGTTAATGCTTAATAACATAGTAATCACTATATCATATGAGATTTTAATTTACTTGTCTGTTTCCAAAGTGGCTTTCAGCAAATCGGAGGGCCTATTGTGGGTGAACAATTACTGACCCCATGTTGTTGAATGCCACCTGACGCATTGCCAGGTAGAGCTTGTGCTGAAGTATGGATCTGGTGAGGGTAAAAGTTGCTCGCCACTGTAGTCAGAAAATCTCTCAAGATCCATATTCATTGTCCTTGGAAGCTAAGATTTTTAAAGATATGTTTCAGTAGAGCTTCTTAAGGACTCGTGCAAAGAGCTCTATGTGTGCAGTCAAAGATCAGATTTTCTTTGAGCCCCAGAATATCCTTTAATAGCTCCGTCACAAAGTCTCTGAATCTGTAAGTATTTTTCTTGCGAGTCTGTTTTCGACTTTAGGTTTGTGATTTTTGCTGCTGTCTCCACTCTCGGCACTGAAATTCCGGTTCCGGTGTTTAATATCTCAGAGATCAACTCACTGATTTAATGGCTACTTTCTGTTTTGCTGGACCTGAATTCTGAACAAACTGATACAATGGCGGCTAAGACTAAATTAGCGTTAGCCTCCGCCTCTGCCTTATGTGTGTCTGGCCTCCGGCATGACAGGACCATGTGGCTGCTCCGTGGGTTGTTCCTTGCATTACATGTGTCTGGGCATTTCCTCTTGTTACTGCCATTTTTCATTTCTTAACTGTCCCCAATTATTGAACTACCCAATAAACTGCAGCGTTTAATTAAGTGATACTTTTTTTTTGATCCCAGAAACAGGGAAATTCCACCTCCGCATTTAACCCATCCGTGAAGTGAAACACCACATAGACACTAGTGAACACACACACTAGGGGGCAGTGAGCACACTTGCCCGGAGCGGTGGGCAGCCCTATCCACGGCGCCCGGGGAGCAGTTGGGGGTTAGGTGTCTTGCTCAAGGACACCTCAGTTATGGACTGTCAGCCCTGGGGATTGAACTTAATCGGCAACCTTCTGGTCACAGGGCCAGATCCCTAACCTCCAGCCCACGACTGCCCCCCTGTTTATTGGTCTACTTCACCAGTTTGTGCTTTATGGAAGTTCTTTCAGTGAAATCTGAGCTACCTGGGTGTGTGTCCTGTCCGTACATTGCTCCACAATTTTGGCCCACTCTTCTTTGCAGAATAATTTCAAATCGGCTTAAACCCAACTGGGCTTGAGCTTTAGGTCACGCACTGATGGGTGGACATGTTCCTTTTGGATTTTCTGATAGAGAGCAGAATTCATGGTTACATCAATTGTGAAAAATCTTCCATGTCCTGCAGAACTGAAGCAGCCCCAGACCATCACACTACCACCACCATGTTTGACTGTTGGTATGGTGATCTTATAGTGGAATGCGGTGTTAGATTTACGCCAGATGGAATGGGACCCACATGTTCCAAAATGTTCCAACTTTGACTCATCAGTCCACAGAATATTATCCCAAAAGTCTTGGGGGTGGTTTTTGGCAAATGTGAGACAGGCTTTTTGGTCAGCAGTATTCCACGCCTTGCACCTCTCCTAAGGATGCCATTTTTGCCCAGTGTCTTTCTTACTGTGGAATCATATACACTGGCCTTAACTGAAGCAAGTAAGGTCTGAAGTTCTTTAGATGTTCACCTGGGGTCTTTTCTGAACTCCTGAAAAGGAGTCAGCAAGTTTTCTCCATTTGTGCATAATGGCTCTCACTGTGATTCGGTGGAGTCCCACAGTCTTAGCAATGGCTTTGTAACCCTTACCAGGCTGGCGGGCTTTGACTTTGTTTCGCATCTGCATTTAAATCTCTTTAGAATGTGGCATCATGTGCTGCCACCTTCTAGTCTGTTTCACTTTGCTTGACAGGCTCTATTTAAGTGATGTTCAGATTTAACAGGTCTGGCAGTAATCACGTCTGGGTGTGCAGAGTGAAATTGAACCCAGTATTCAATTGTATTTGGCCAACTGGGTGATTTAGCAGCTAAAGAGGTACTTACTTTTTACCATAGTGCCAGGAATTTTCATTTTTCCTTCAATAAATGAAATCACTACTTAAAAACAGTATTTTCCATCTTTGTCTGATAATAAAAATATTCTGATGACCTGAAGCATTCAAGTGTGATAACTATGCAAAATATAGAAGAAATTGTGAAGGGGCAAATTCTTTTTCACAGCACTGTGTAACATGGAGCGAGGACGCAGACGCATGTGCAGAGATAAGCGAGTTTTATTTTGGGCAAATCCAGGGCCATAGTCGGAACAGTCCAAGGTCAACAGGCCAATACGTAGTGATCGATGGGCAGACATAACTCCAAGAACATACAACAGAGGAGACAGCATGTCAAACAAGCATACATACAAACAATCAGCACATACATCAAACAAAGACCAACAAAACCAAGGAGCAAATACAGGGCTTAAATACACAAGGGATAACAAGGGATAACAAGGGATAACAGGACACAGGTTGAAACACAAGTGGCGACAATCAGGGGCGGAGTCAGAAAACAAGCGGGCAGGACTTGGATGGAAAAACACAAATGCACGTGGAAGTTAAAAAAAAAACACAAAGCACATGGACAGGACTGGGAGGGGCCAATCGTGACACACTGTATATATAGATCATGATCTATGAACAGGTCCCAGTGGGCTGGAGAGTCCAGACTCTGATAGGCTCTGATAAGAGAGAGAGAGAGAGAGAGAGAGAGAGAGAGAGAGAGAGAGAGAGAGAGGAAGAAAGATAAGAAAGAAAGAAAGAAAGAAAGAAAGAAAGCGAGAGAGAGAGAGAGAGAGAGAGAGAGAGAGAGAGAGAGAGAGAGAGAGACAGAAAGAACAAAAGAAAGATAGAGAGAGGAAGAAAGATAAGAAAGAAAGAAAGAAAGAAAGAAAGAAAGAAAGAAAGTGAGAGAGAGAGAGAGAGAGAGAGAGAGAGAGAGAGAGAGAGAGAGAGAGATAGTTTTGGTAAACTACACTACACTCTTACAGTTAAAGTTTCTTGAATGGTTCTTAGCTTAGATGTACTGCTATAGACTAAACCTTGAACTGGTACAGAATCCTTACAGAATCTTAGGAGGTTCTTTCAACTTTCAAGGTTCTAGACATTCATATTTAGTCAGGGCTGATTACCACCCTCTACCTTTTTTGCCTCCATCACTCAGTGCTATAAAGTGTAGGCAGATGATCCGCTGTGGCGACCCCTAAAGGGAGCAGCCGAAAGAAGAAGACTCAGTGCTATACAGCTGGGAGGATGAAGGCTAGTACATGCCTCCTCAAAGATGTCATTGAATAGCTTGACGCACATGGAGGAACACATGCTGGCTACCATCAGACTAGTGAGGGGGGAGGAGGAGACCGATCCTATTCACTCATGTTGAGCAGCCAATTATGTTCTTTTGGACTCCTAGCCATGGATGGCTGTGGCATCGCAGGGATCAAACTTGTGGTCTCCTGGCAATATGATGAGTGTGCAAAAAGGATAACCTTTTTGCCGTGCAGGTTTAAATATTTGGTTTAAAATGCAGATACAAAAAAAAGCTTTTGTCCAGCCCATTCACCAAATCTCCTAATTTGTTTACCAACATTACATTTACAGCATTTAACAGACACTCTTATCCAGAGTGACTTACAAACAACATACAGTGTAATACGTAGCCAAAATATTCAAGACACATTTGTGATCATCAATACAAGTTAAACCTTCCTTTAGTCTTTACCAACTGTACTCTGTGAACAGTGCAGCCATATTAATGCTTTGTGCATATTTTAAAAGCATATCACTGTTATCCGGACAAAAACTCATGTCCCAAATGTCAACTTTATAGGAGATTAAAACATGCTTGCCTAATGACATGTAACTGATGCTTGGAGCATTCTAGAATTCACTCTTAATAGATCAATGGAGAATTTACCCACAAAAAGGTTGAAGAATCATCCACAGAGTGATTCTTTAAGGAAAATTGTCGTTGGCATTGCTCACTTTTGAGACCTTTATTTATAATCTGTAGCATGCACATTAATGTGCTATGGACAGTGAGGTGTCAAGACAGGAATGACTTGCCAACTGCCAACAGTTAATTATTGGTTCCATTGTGACCAAAGATGCCTTCAACAGAGGAGTTTAATGCTCATGAAGTGCAGGTAAGTTAAAGGGAAATAACTTTACCTCAAGTCTTAAAAGTGCTGTTCAGCACCAACAAATATGTAAAACAGTATCTGCATCCAAATCCATTGTTGGACACACTGGTGGCCGTCTTCTACTAAAACAGGTTAATATTAGTCATGATTTTATATGTATATCCTAGTGTAACCAAATGCCTAGACTCTGTATGTATCCAGCTGCCTGCTAACTAATCACAGCTGCACAACTAGCTACTAAGGTGAGTACTATTAGAGAAACACAACAAGTACAGAGAAGGTCAGCTACATTGTGTCTTTGTGGATCTAGAGAAGGCATATGATAGGGTGCCAAGAGAGGAACTGTGGTACTGTATGATGAAGTCAGGTGTAGCTGAAAAGTATGTTAGGGTGGTGCAGGACATGTATGAGGATAGTGAGACAGTGGTGAGGTGTGCAGTTGGAGTGAAATATGGTTTCAAGGTGAAGGTAAGGTCACATCAGGGATCAGCTTTGAGCCCCTTCTTGTTTGCAGTGGTGATGGACAGGTTGACAGATGAGGTCAGGCAGGAGGCTCCATGGACCATGATGTTTGCAGATGACATTGTAATTTGTGGTGAGAGTAGAGAGCAGGTGGAAGAGAATCTGGAGAGGTGGAGGTTTGCACTGGAGAGGAGAGGAATGAAGGTCAGTAGAGACAAGACGGAATACATGTGTGTGAATGAGAGGGAGGCAGGTGGAAAGGTGAAGATGCAAGGAGTAGGGGTCGTAAAGGTGGATGACTTCAAATATCTTGGGTCAACCATCCAGAGCAATGGATAGTGTAGAAAAGAGGTCAAGAAGAGGGTGCAGGCAGGATGGAGTGGGTGGAGACGGATGTCAGGGCTGATGTGTGACAGAAGGATAGCAGCAAGAGTGAAAGGGAAGGTTTACAAGACAGTAGTGCGTCCTGCTATGATGTATGGTTTGGAAACTGTGGCTCTGTCTAAAAGACAGGAGGCTCAGCTGGAGGTGGCAGAGATGAAGATGCTGAGATTTTCGTTGGGAGTGACAAGGCTGGACAAGATTAGAAATTAGCAGATCAGAGGGACAGTGAAGGTGGAGCAGTTTGGAGATAAAGCCAGAGAGGCCAGGTTGAGATGGTTTGGACATGTTTTGAGGAGGAATAGTGGATATATTGGCCAAAGAATGTTGGAGATGGAGCTGCTGGGTAGAAGGAGAAGAGGTAGACCTCAGAGAAGGTTTATGGATGTAGTGAAGGTGGACATGGAGATGGTTGGTGTGAAAGTAGAGGAGGCAATGGATAGGGCAAGATGGAGGCAGATGATCTACTGTGGCAACCCCTAAAGGGAGCAGCCGAAAGAAGAAGAAGAAGAGTGTAAAGTCATTTTACAAAGCTACTGTCCAACTTATCAAAATTTGAAGGTCGTAGTATTACATCTGAGCATGCAGACCAGCAGTCAGTGGGATGAACATGCTGACAAGTCTTGCATGTGAAATATCATACATCTAAAGAGTTCCTCAAAACCTCACAACATAAAATGTGTCAGGAGAAACAAGCTTTTGATAGCTCTCTTACAAAATGCATTAGATCTAGCCTGCAATGGTAGAAAAGAGTCTAAGATGGTCAAGGTCTGTCTAAAGGCTACTCTTCTGCTTGAGCTCAGAGATCTGGAGGAGACAAACTCATTTCTCTTATCTGCTTCACCAATCCAAAGTTCAAAAAAGAACAATAAGTACTTCTACCTCTGACAAGTAGTAACATCATAGGTTGCACACTCTGACATTAAAGCGTGTCCACTTGATCAAAGTTTCTGACAGAAAAGGAAAACAGGTTTTCATCCAGGCTTTCTTATCCCTCTTCAGAACTCATCTGCTCTTTGAAAAATGAACAGAAACCTCTGAGACACTCCAGAAGCTGGCAATAGAATGATCATGAAAGGTGTAACCTCTAGGTCTGAACATCTGTAGGCAATCTTCTCCTATTGTACTCGGGCCATGTTTTCTATGTTTTGAGAGAAATGACCAGTGCCACCACTCTAGATACTGCACCAGCTGTCAGGTTTAAATGAATGAGATGGCTGTACTTAAAATTTCCATACAAATCCTATACACTGAAAAAAGTAATGCACTGAATTTACTTGATCCAAAAGTGAACATTTCCATAGGAATGAAATGCATTACATGTCCAAAGGTTTGTCAACTGTTCATCCAACTTCACTTCTGAAATTAAGAGTATTAATTGGGAATTTATCCACCATTTGCTGCAGTAAGAGCTTCTCTTCTTATTTGAACACTGGATAAGGATTTGATTGTAATCAGCCACACTGACTTGAGTCCCGACTTGAAAAAAAAAAAAGACTTGTGTCTGGACTTGGATTTGAACACCACAGACTTTGAACAAACAGACTTCGTGCCTTAATTTTTATTATTTATAATGTTGATAATGTTTATACTGTTTCCCATTTCTATTACTAAGTGCCTTACTCCTGTTACTCTGCTGCTGCACTAATACTGTGAATTTCCCCACTGTGGGACTAATAAAGGATTATCTTATCTTATCTTAATACTCGAAGAGACTTGAGACTAGAGCTGGGCGGTATGGCCAAAAATGTTATCATGATAAACAAAATTCATATTGTTCAATATCGATATAGATCATGATAAATGTCAAATCATTTATGACAAGTTTGAAGGCTGGTTTTTGCTCCCGAGTGGTTAATTGTTGTTTTAAACCTTCCTTTATGGTCGGAACATGACAAACACTCGCAAAACAGTGGAACATTTCACAAATCTGTCATGGGAGAGTGGGAGAGAGTGACTGGTGAGCTGTTTTTATCAGTTGGAAAAGCACGACCACAGTATTTGTAATAGTCATAAATTAAGAAAGAAAACAGATTATTTTTAGCTGTCTGGTGATGAATGCTAGGCTATACCATTACAATTGCTGAACAAGTGGCCAAAAACAGTGCTAAACTGTTTCGTTTCTCAGCGTCAACTTAATATGAACAGCAAACATTAGCTGGATCAGTAGGTCAGTGATGGATCACACCGGCTTTCTGCCATTACTCCTACCGCACCCACGTCTGTTTTTCTGTATTCTATCGTAGTAGTTTAAGGGGTGAACCACAATATATCTAACACCAAACAGCCCTCCTTTTTTAAACTGTAAGTGGTGCTTTTGTGTCATGTTTGATCTCCAGTATCATCAATTCGGCCGTGTTATGAGAGTGACTGAGCGCTGCTTCAAGGTAGCTAGCTGCGAAAAACAGCTAGCTAGCCTGGAAAGATGGCCCTCTCCCACTTTCCAATGCCTTGCAGCTTCCTCAGTTTGCTTTTGTTTAAATCAGGGCTGGAATTCAATTGGAATGGAAATGATTTCACTTCTTTCTTTCTTTCACTTTTGTTTCTTGGGAATGCACTAACACTGAAATATGACTTTTTGAGCACTGTAACACTGCTGTAGTTGTGATGAGCATGTGTGATTTACCACTGCTAAAGCTTGTCAGGACGTAAGGAAAGAGGTGAGTTCACTGTAGGTCAGTACAGTTACGCCACTTATCTCACACTTGGGCACAGGAGAGATGTATAACTCCACGTTTCAGACATTGCTAAAGTATATTTGGAGACTTTGGAGAATTTCACTCGACGCCCCCTCTCTCTCTACTCATGTCGAAAAACTCGGAAGGGCACCTTCTCCTGGTAACAGCAGAGTAGTGTTGCTTTCCTTGCAGTAGAAAACGCCAGCAGGCGTTAGAATGTGGAAGTGTGAGAATGATGTATTATATTGGAAATTCATCTAATCTTTATTGTTCTATCAAGGAAAAGTTATATTGCGATAATTATCGTTATCATTTTATTGCCCAACCCTACTTGAGACCAAATGTGGAAGAAATGGAGAAAGGTGTCTAGCTGCAGACAGAACAGTCATTTATTTTTCATGTAAAAGGCATGTCAGAACTGCATCAAAAGTACATTTGCTGTACTTTTATATATAATACATTTGTCAACAACAATGCTTATGCTTTGCGTGTTTTATTTCAGAAGGCAAGTGAGGCGAGCATGCTAATTCTAGAAAGGTTATAAGTTCAAATGAGTATCAGCAAGCCTTGGCTTAGCACATGGAGTAATTTACCAGGCTAACTTACCATGTTTCTCATGGTAGTAAGAGAAGAACTGAAGTCTCTCTAATTGGATGCCTTCTGCAGTCAAAACAAGTGTAAAAGTCAGGACTCGACTGTATTGACATGAGACTCAACTAAAGACTTGGGTGTATTGACTTCGAACTCAACGTTAGACTTGCCTTTACAAATAGATATTTGCAAGACCTGGAAAAGGCATTCCACAGCTATATTATTTACATTCCATGAGCATAATATTTATGAGCAGTCAATTCCAGTTATGGCTTCCAAAACTAGATAACAAGAGAAAAGTTAGTTTGATGGCATTATTCCATCCATATCAAGTCAATAACTTATCCTTGAGTCTCTTTTATGTATTATTGCTCATGATAGCATATCCAGACATTTATAATTACCTTGTAAAGAGTGCATCAGCGTTCACATCGAAGGAGCTAAAAGCACATACATAAGAATTAAATCATCTGTGAAAGGGCTGAAGATATTCTGTCTTTTGTACTATCAACTGCACCATCAAATGGTGTGATTGCAACATTATATGTCCAAAAGTGTCCAGACACTATTTAGTGAATTCAGCTACTTTTTAAGTGCAGTCATTGTTGATACAGACGTCTGACTATGCCAACATAGCTTGTATAAGCTCCACAAAAAACAGCACTACCAGTAAAATTGGATACTCTAATTCAACTGCACATGAGTCAAAGGTCATTATGTCCATTGATGCAAGCAAACTCTGATTTAAGGAGTTGGCTGGAAGTTTTTCGTTTATTTCTGCTCTCCAAAGATTTCTCCTCTGCTGGCTCAGCTCTTCAGCCTCTTTCCCCTTATGACGTCAGACAGCTGGGGTACTATAAAAGCTTGCACCTTTTTTTAAAATTTTATTTTATTTTTACTACAGTCATGAACCACGCGGCACACTATGGTTACATTTTATCTGTCAGGATGCTTTATTAATCCTCTGGGGTCCATGAATGCAATATGTTTCTCTATCTTTATGACAGTTCAGTGCAGAAATGCAGTTCAAACATTTCCTGAATCTGCAGAGTTGCCCTTTCAATTCCATCTCATCACCAGATCATACATAACTCACATTTGGAGATATGAGGAAATAAAATGAAGGTGGACACACAAACCCACCAATTACACACAGCGCAGTGTTGCTGGTGAGGTGCATCGCCAGCAACACCTCACTGTATGTAACTGGTGGATTTGTGTGTCCATCTTCATTTTGTGTGAAACTGACCAACAGACACTCAGGAAAATCACTAAGGACTGACACATCACATCTGAAACCCTTTATTCTTCATTCAGTCCACATCAGCTACACACTTGAAATGGTGAGAAAAGAATGTACAACTGCTTAAGATAGTGCAGTGGTTTTGGAAAGTAGTGATGAAGATAACAGAGAACTCTGATATGAACCACATATCATATTATATGCAAGTGCCTTTAAAGGGGAATTTAAAAAGATACACAAAAATTGAGAGAATGTGCTTAGACCCCAGAGAGTTAAACACAGTGTACAAACGGTAGATCTTTGAGTGAAGCTACTGCCAGTGTCAGCTTGGCATTGACCATTGGTGTGTCAACAAAATGATGGTGGTGACAAGTGTGACATCAATCGAATACAATCTACTGACTTGAGAATTGCCTGTACTGATCTGGGACTTGACTTGAGACTTGAGTGTCAGCACTTGAGACTTACTGGCTGTATATAGTATATAAAGTATAATTTCATCTTTAAGTTTACTTACTTTAGGAATAACTGTGTTGATGTAGTATATTTTATTCATGTGGAAAAGATGTACACGTCTGAATCAAGTACATTCAGTGCATTACGTTTTTCAGTGTAGACTCAGGTCATCTGACAGGGACTGCCAGCAGATACAGAGTAGGTTAATGAAAGATTAAGAAGGTTTAACATGAAACAATTTTTAATTAGCACTCAGTGTAGGCCTGTGCTCATCTACTTATAGTTTAGGAGATACCATCTAACTTTCATCAGTTAATTAGACAGAATATTTAAAAACACACATTTACAGTATGTAAGAGGTCCATACAGAAAAATACATGTCCTCATACAAACCCTATTAAAAATTCGCCTTACTTCCAGCATGCTGATAAAAGGATGTGTGGAATTAACATACAAACTTAAAAGTCTCCTGTGCTAACAGAGCATACCCTGCATTTTATACTAGCACATGTTTTTTACCAGTTACTGATGAAATTATGACTTTTTTTGACAATTTAAGAATTCAGCAGCTTGGCCACCTGTGAGATAAAATTAAATGTGTGAGAGATGCAATTAAGAAGTTGCACAGCCTTAACACAAGTAACACATTAGTTTAAATCTCTCTCGCTCTCACTGTTGCATTTTTGTGTGAAGCTAATGCTGGTGTCTGATGTGCTACCTTGACAATCTAGACAATGTAAGATGTTGAGACTTTGTGTTAGGATGAGTGAGCATTGAGTGGGATTTGGGAAGAATCAGGTAGTAATGGGTGGTGAGAGTAGGGAAGCGTTCATTGATCCCCCAGGATTGCACTGATGAGCAGGGATTTGATCCATCTGCCCAAAGTATTGATTTGTTTTGCTGTACATATAGTTGGCTCGCACTGAATAAAACACAATTCTTTCCATCTTCCTCTTTAACTGATTCGGAGAGACAAAATCTCTGGTGAAAACAATTTTATTATCTTCAGTCTGTTGTCTTAAACTGGCTCTTCTTTTGATCTGTTCTGTATTGGGGGAATATATTATTCTGTCCCAGGAATGACAGACAGTCATTCTTGCCAAAAGAGGAATTATCAGCAAAACACATTTTGTTGTTCTTGTTACATTATCGTCAGTGCCTCAGGATGAATAGGATTCAATAACTAAGTGTTTTGGTCTTTTGCGGTCTGATGCTGTTTCATCTGCCTTGATCGAGTGCCCACAGCTTGCCTGCCTTCTGGACCAGTTTACCACCATGGGGCTTCCTGCTGTACAACTCTATACAAACCTCACCTGCATGCCACTGACCCACATGATGACACTGCTGCATGAACAGATTAGAACAGCCATTGCTTGACCTGCTTTTCACCTTTTCGGTATTTTAAATATTTTATACTAATATATAAAATGTTATTTTATACTAATATGTGTGTGTGTGTGTGTGTGTGTGTGTGTGTGTGTGTGTGTGTGTGTGTGTGTGTGTGTTAGATAGGTTGCTTTAGTGTCTGTTATTGTTTTGCTATCTGGTGTCTACCAGAGGAGGATGGGTTCCCCTTGAGTCTTGGTTCATCTCAAGGTTTCTTCCTCCTAGCCACTGTTGCCTATGGCTCATAAATGGGGGCTTGGACTTGGATTTTTCTGTAAGGCTGCTTTGTGACAATGACTGCTGTAAAAAGCACTATATAAATAAACTTTTACTTAACTTTCTTTTCTTTCCTTTGTCAGCCTTATTTAGGCAATAGAGATTCTTGAAAGTGCCCTAATTAAATTTTTCATTGAAATTGAACACTTACTCACTGCACAACCGACCATTCGTTCTGCAGCTCAAACAATGGTTATGGATGAAACACCTTAACTCAAATGAACTAAATCGAAAGACCATACTTTGGCCATATAGTGTATCTTTTTTGTAATCTTTCTCAACTGTTTAGCATGTTCTTCATCGACCTGCAGGGCTGTAGGTTCGGTTACAGTGATGAGACAAGCTAGATCAGAGTACAGTCACAGTCATAGTGGCTGAGGCTTGCGTACCAAAACAGCTGTGCAGCGTTTTTAATGATGTAAACGAATACTATGAATTCAGCTGTCCTTAAAATACAGCATTAGCTTAAACAGTGCACAGCTACTGCATCTTGGGAAATAAACAAACATATAGATAAATACATGAATAAGTAAATAAATTAAATAAATGATAAATATACAAACCAAACCAGCCATTAGGGGTGTACTTGGTGTACTTCTGGTGCCGGTCCCAAGCCCGGATAAATGGTGAGGGTTGCGTCAGGAAGGGCATCCGGCGTAAAACTTGTGCCAAACCTATCATGCGGATCACGAATATGATTGCCATACCGGATCGGTTGAGGCCCGGGTTAACCAAGACCACCTCCAGTGCTCTTGACCAGCAGGGTGCCGGTCAAGTGCCGAAATTGGACTACTGTAGGTCGAAGACCATCAAAGAGGAGAGGAGGAAGGCGGGTTAGAAGGCAGTGAGAGAGAAGGAAAGGCAGGAATGTGGAGGTTAGAGTAGGGACTCTGAACATGGGGACAATGACTGGTAAAGGCAGAGAGCTTGCAGACATGATGGAGAGAAGGAAGGTGGATATTCTGTGTGTCCAAGAGACCAGATGGAATGGATGATAGAAGTGGTAAATGGTGTCCCTAGAGATGAGAGATTAGTGATTGGTGTAGACTTCAATGGACATGTTGGTGAAGGGAACAGAGGGGATGAAAAGTGTTGGGTATGTATGGTGTGAAAGACAGAAATGCGGAAGGTCAGATGGTTGTAGATTTTGCAAAGAGAATGGAAATGGCTGTGGTGAACATGTATTTTCAGAAGAGGGAAGAACACAGGGTGACATACAAGAGTGGAGGGAGGTGCACACAGGTGGATTATATCCTTAGCAGGAGATGCCACCTAAAGGAGATTGGAGATTGTAAAGTGGTACCAGGGGAAAGTGTAGCAAGGCAGCATAGGGTGGTTGTCTGTAGAATGAGATTAGAAACAAAGAAGAGGAAGAGAGTGAAGACAGAGCCAAAGATTAGATGGTGGAAGCTGAAGGAGGAGGATGGTTGCAGGCAGTTCAGGGAAAAATTGCAACAGGCCCTTGGGGGCAGTGAGGAGCTACCTGAGGACTGGGAAACTACAGCTAAGGTGGTGAGAGAAACTGGCAAAAATGTGTTGGGGGTTTCATCTGGTCAGAGGAAAGAAGACAAGGAAAGTTGGTGGTGGAATGAGGAAGTCCAGGAGAGTATTCAGAAGAAGAAGGCAGCTAAGAAATAGTGGGAAAACCAAAGAGATGAAGGAAGTAGGCAGGAGTACTGTGAGGCTAGTCGCATAGCGAAAAGAATGGTGGCAAAGGCAAAGTCTCAGGCCTATGATGAGCTGTATGAGAGGCTGGACAGTAAAGAAGGAGTAAAGGACTTGTATCGTTTGGCTAAACAGAGCGATAGAGCTGGAAAGGATGTACAGCAGGTTAGGCTGATAAAGGATAGAGAGGGAAATGTACTAGTGAGTGAACAGAGAGTGATGAGTAGATGGAAGGAGTACTTTAAAGAACTAATGAATGAGGAAAACGAGAGAGAGAGGAGGACAACGGGGGAGAGATAGTGGATCAGGAAGTGCAGAGAATTAGTAAGGTGGAAGTGAGGGCAGCTTTAAAAAGGATGAAGAATGGAAAGGCAGTTGGTCCAGATGACATACCTGTGGAGGTATGGAGATGTTTAGGAGAGAAGGCAGTGGACTTTTTAACCAGGTTGTTTAACAAAATCCTGGAGAGTGAGAGGATGCCTGATGAGTGGAGAAGTAGTGTACTGGTCCCCATTTTTAAGAACAAGGGTGATGTGCAGAGCTGCAGTAACTACAGAGGTATAAAGTTGATGAACCACACCATGAAGGTATGGGAAAGAGTTGTTGAAGCAAGGCTAAGGCGAGAGGTTCAGATCAGTGAGCAGAAGTTTGGTTTCATGCCCAGAAAGAGTACCACAGATGCAATTTTTGCATTGAGATTGTTGGTAGAGAAGTACAGAGAAGGTCAGAAGGAGCTACATTGTGTCTTTGTGGATCTAGAGAAGGCATATGATAGGGTGCCAAGAGAGGAACTGTGGTACTGTATGAGGAAGTCAGGTGTAGCTGAAAAGTATGTTAGGGTGGTGCAGGACATGTATGAGGATAGTGAGACAGTGGTGAGGTATGCAGTTGGAGTGACAAATGGTTTCAAGGTGAAGGTAGGGTTACATCAGGGATCAGCTTTGAGCCCCTTCTTGTTTGCAGTGGTGATGGACAGGTTGACAGATGAGGTCTGGCAGGAGGCTCTATGGACCATGATGTTTGCAGATGACATTGTAATCTGTGGAGAGAGTAGAGAGCAGGTGGAAGAGAATCTGGAGAGGTGGAGGTTTGCGCTGGAGAGGAGAGGAATGAAGGTCAGTAGAAATAAGACGGAATACATGTGTGTGAATGAGAGGGAGGCAAGTGGAAAGGTAAAGATGCAAGGAGTAGAGGTTGTAAAGGTGGATGACTTCAAATATCTTGGGTCAACCATCCAGAGCAATGGACAGTGCAAAAAAGAGGTGAAGAAGAAGGTGCAGGCAGGATGGAGTGAGTGGAGACAGATGTCAGGGCTGATGTGTGACAGAAGGTTAGCAGCAAGAGTGAAAGGGAAGGTTTACAAGACAGTAGTGCGTCCTGCTATGATGTATGGTTTGGAGACTGTGGCTCTGTCTAAAAGACAGGAGGCTGAGCTGGAGGTGGCGGAGATGAAGATGCTGAGATTTTCGTTGGGAGTGACAAGGCTGGACAAGATTACAAATGAGCAGATCAGCAGGACAGTGAAGGTGGAGCAGTTTGGAGATAAAGCCAGAGAGGCCAGGTTGAGATGCTTTGGACATGTGTTGAGGAGGAATAGTGGATATATTGGTCAAAGAATGTTGGAGATGGAGCTGCCGGGTAGAAGGAGAAGAGGTAGACCTCAGAGAAGGTTTATCGATGTAGTGAAGGTGGACATGGAGATGGTTGGTGTGAAAGTAGAGGAGGCAATGGATAGGGCAAGATGGAGGCAGATGATCTGCTGTGGCGACCCCTGAAGGGAGCAGCCGAAAGAAGAAGAAAGAAGAAGAAGAAGAAGAAGAAGAAGAAGACGATAAATATACAAACCACATTCTAAAGCAGGCATGCATAGAACCTTCAGACCTTCTTCCTTTTTTTAAGCAGTTTTAATCCTTCACCACCCCACTTCTCATGTTCCTGTAAGTAAAATAAAATAATCTGAAGCAACACTAAACACTGTTGTGAATTCCAGTAAGAATCTGAAATACGCAGTTATCAAACTGTATTCCCTCAAGGTCATTACGTATGCTAAAAATGATAATAAATACAATACAATAATACAACATAGAAATGGCTACATTTAAATGTTGATATAAGCCAGTCCCCAGCAGTTGATCTAAATTGATACAAGACTGGGGAATGTATTATGCATTTGAGGATTGTGTACAGAGTCAACATGGCCAGTTGGTACTAGACAACATTGTATACAGTGTGTGGCTTGGCTCAATAGAGAAAAGTGGCAGTTGGTAATTGAGGCTTCTGTAGTTGGTAATTAGAGCTTTGCAAACCAGCATGAATTGAAAATGAAGGCAAAATACATAAAGAAAATTCAATGTGAATTTTAACAAATTCAGGGTCAGAAGTCTTAGGCAGCCAAGCAAATGTGAAATAAGAGTGTTTTTATCCAAGTAAACACTATGATATTAAAATAAACATACATAAACAAAAATACAGTAAATATTCCTGTATGTATTAGGGCTGCAAAAAGATTACAGACACTCCCATTAGTCTGTTGTACTTAACTGTGATTAAACACATTGACCTTAATTTGCTGTGATTTCTTCTTAAAGACTGATTTTTCCATTAAAAAACACAGCACACTTTCTTGGGTGAACTAAACAAGTTACATCAGAACATATTCAGAACTTTAAATAATTTAAGTTGAACATACAATTTTTTTTATTTCAAAGTTCTTCCATAAAAAGCAGAGTCTGCTGGCATCATCCACTGCTAACACTGCTGATATTACTTATATTGCCAGCAACTATGGCTTGTAAATTATACTTCAGACTTGTCATACTTTGGTGATAAACAAATTCACCTTATGGCAGTAGATAGATGGCCTAAGTGAGCCATCAATGAAAACTGCCATATAATAGCTATCCCTGAACAAGAGGTCTGTACAGTGGCAGATTCATGGCAACTGCGTATGAGTTAGAACTACAACTACAGGGTCAAATTATGAAAATGTATGAAATTAACAATGTTTAAAATCTGAGTTATCGCGTCATTAACTTTGACACCTCTAGTATGTATCTGACTTTTCGTTGTGCTTCAGCCATTGATATTGATTAGATAAACTAGGTATTGGACAATAACTGTAAATACTGAGTGTCTTTCAGAAGAGGTTTGGAAATGGCTAAGCTAGCACATTGACATAAAATCTTAATGTACGTTTTTTTTTAATGGTATAAATGTTATTGTATTTTTTTTGTTTAAACAAATACATGCTTATTATCCACACAAAAGGCTTTAAGTATTATTTCCTCTGATGCTTAAGACTTGTACAGCACTGTGTATAATATGGAATGTGGTTTGGAGTCATAGCAGCTGTCATGGTTGGATATATGCCAGACACCAGTGTCCAGCTTCAGTGTTCCAGCGGTGTCAACAGTGATCAGTTAATGAACTAACTGCTTCACTCACCAGTGAAACTGCAGGGTCCTGAATACAAGTGGAGGTATTGGTAAGAGGTGGTCCGGCATGAATTACTGTGGAAATGCTATTGATGCAGCTCTTTCTATCAAGTTAAAGAAATCAGAAGGTGAGTAAAGAGAGCCATTACACTGATGGTTCAGCCTATGGCATAGGTGAGGTTAGTGGTCTTGACAGAAGATAATGTTATATTCATCAACTGTTACTTTCTTTGGACACTCCCATTTGAATATATGATTTATTTTAAGGTCAAGACATTTAACATTCAGCTTCCTGTTGTTCTCATCTTCAGGGCTGAATGCTAAACTCTACAGAAAAGCTTCTTTTAGAAAAGAAAGTACCATAGACACAACCTCACTGGGAAATACTGCTGTCATGGTGTTACTCTTCTGAATTCACAAAAAGGCTATGAATCATGGTGTTCTGACCTTCTGTTGAGTTTAACAGTGGAGGAAATTCCCTAAATGTCGTTCTTTCACAGTAACTTTTGGCTTCTTTTTGTGGCATGACCTGGTTTTTATAAAAAGGCTGTTTCAAATTTTATATCTCCATTAAGCCTGGTCATAGTGGTGATTCTGACCTGTCAGATATAAGATAAGCTGATCTGATCAGTAAAACTCACTAATAAGCTTAACTAGTTAATAAACAACAAGCTTCTGTTTAATTTTTTCTGCTACCTGCTTTCTCTCTTTGTTTTCCTCAAATGTTGAAAAATGTGTTCCAGGTGGGTCAAATAAATACTTTTTTCTTGTGAAGAATATTGCGTTTCTTTACTTTCAACTTTTGTATGAGCACATTCAATTAATTTATTGCAATTTTATTTGAGTAGCTCTCTGGCAAAAAAGACACTTATCTGACTACGGTACAGACTGAACACAGATGCCTATGGATTTAGAATGGAATGTCATAAAACCTGCTGTAGGTGCGTTGTTTGTTATATTCAACAAGGTCATTTTAAAGCTTCTGAAAGTGTTTTCGTGAGTGATTCCAGCTGCCTTGGCCAACAACTGATGAGTGCTTTTAAACAAAAACGACTGCAATAAAAAAACAAAAACACAACTTTCGGACATGTACTGAGAGCCTCTTCGAAAGAGCAATCCTGAAGAAAACCTGTGAACAAATGGTTGTGGAAACATTAGAAGGTTGAGAGAAGACTGACCCATCAGAGTGTGAGCCAGTAGCTACAGATATACTGCAGGAGTTTCCTTATACAGTGCTCTCCTCCGCATCTATAAATACAACTTAAACTGAATATCATATGGCTGGACTACTGCACCTTGGAATTTGCACCCAAAGAATGATAGTCAACAAACAGATATAAGCCAACAAGCACATTTTAGCCAGGGATTAAAAAAACACACACACACACACACACACACACACACACACACACACACACATTAAAGAAAGAGCTACCTCTGTTGATCCATGTATTGTTAATGATACTAAGAATTATAGCTCGCAAAAGTGTATTCAACAACCATGCCAGGCAAGGGCTGACAGACCAAGCTGTTCAGAACAAAATACAAATAACTTAAAACCCAAACTGACCTTTTCATCTTGTTAGCTCTTGTCCCTGGTGATATTAAGCATAATCATTCAGCATCAAAGACCCAGCTAAAATGTAAGATAAGGTTCTGTGATCAGATGAGATGGAGCCAAATTCAAAATAATGTGTGGCACTAACCTAACACTGACCATTCCTCAACAAACACCTAACAATGAAGTATGGGGGTGACAGCATTGTGTTATGTGGATGCTTTTCCTCGGTGGGGACTGGGCATCTTGTTAAAACTGAAGGACAGATGGATGGTGTAAAATACAGGGATATACTGCAATACAGCCTGCTTCAGTCTGCTAAAAAAAAAATAATAACGCTTGGGGAAAAAACGTTACCTTTCATTAGGACAATTATCCCAAGCCCAAGGCAAAAGCAACAAAGGAATGGTTGAAAAATAAAAAGGTGAATGTTCTACAACAGGCAAATCCATTCCAATCAAGAATCTGTGTCACTTTTTGGAAATTGCAGTCCACAAGCATCATCTAACTAACCTGAACAACCTGGAACAAATCTGCCAGAAAGAATGAATGAAAATTACTCACAGACAGGAAAAGCTTAGAAACTTACTCCAACAGAGTTAAAGCTGTACATACATACATACATACATACATACACACACACACACACGCACATACATCATGCTTTCAATGACTGAGGGTGAATAATGATTAGCCAAAAGCAACACTAATAAACAAAGGGAAGAAGGAAAAGATAAAAAGGTAAAGAGTGCTTTGGTGGAGGGGACACGGTGACACAGGGAGCTTGCTCGGGGGTGAGTTCTTGCTCGGTGCCATCCGGTAGTATGAGCAAAGTTGTCCTTGCTGTGCAAAAATAATATTTGCTGTATATATTTCAAAAGGGCTGTGGCCATAGAGTGCCTGATGAAGAGAAGGAGTTTGGCAGAAGGGAGTCTTAAGCCACAGAAGTCAGAGAACCAAGCGTGAGAAATTGCCTCTGTCCTCTTCATCTTTATTATAGCTATTACATTTTGTTCAAAAGCAAAAGACATCAAAGGATTGAACAGGAATTCATGAGTGGCAAGGTTTCATTTCATTTTGAACCTGGAAAAGTAATGGCAGAGAGAGAGTGAGAGAGAGAGAGCGAGAGAGAGAGCGAGAGAGCGAGCAAGAGAGCGAGAGAGAGAGCGAGAGAGAGAGCGAGAGAGCGAGCAAGAGAGCGAGAGAGAGAGCGAGAGAGAGCGAGCGAGTGAGAGAGTTATAGAGAGTGAGAGAGCACGAGAGAGAGAGAGAGAGCGAGTGAGAGAGTTACAGAGAGTGAGAGAGCACGAGAGAGAGAGGAAAATTGCAGGAAAATTGGTACCCTTAACGTTCACCTGCTTGCTTACCATGTCACCCCAGTACAGAGAAATCCATGTGGGGCACAGTACTTAAGTGACACCCCTCTCTTCCATGTGGTCAGAATGAGGAGGGAGGAAAACAAGAAAAACAGCTGACGAGTGAGTCCTGACAGCTAGCTGATCATGAATTTAGAACAAGGACAGTTTGAGAAGATGCCTGACTAGCAGAGTTAATGATCCACACACTTGTATAGAGCAATGTAAGTGTGCCTTCTAGAATCACTGAATTACTGTAGATGAAGGAAACAAAACCTGGATTAGGATCCACAGTCTAACCTATTAAAGGTGGATCATAAATTTGAATAAATTAAACACATCCTTTAACTGCCATTTTGGGTTAAATATAAGGTCACACACTTTGTGAGAGATGTGGCCCCAATTTTCCCACTATTTACAAAATGTGCAAAGGTCTTTCCACAGAAACTGTTCAAAAGTTTTGAGTTACTAACACTGAAATAACTGAATAAAAACTATGAATACAATAAAATGGAACAAGACTTTTTTCATTATATATATATCTATGAACTATATATCAACTCTGTATGAGCAGAAAACATTAAACATAAAATGACACAATATCCTCCACGATTCTGAATAATATTTTTTAAGTGCCCATACTTTGCTTTTATTGTTGTCATTCTTTTTGTGAGACTTCCTTTCATTTTCAAAGAAGTCTACAGATAGTTTTGTTTTTTCCACACTTTAAGGTCCAGTCTTTGGACTGGCGACTTGTCCAGGGTGTATCCTGCCTTCCGCCCAGTGACCGCTGGGATGGGCTCCAGCACCCCCTCCGCGACCCTTAGGGAGAAGCGGCATATAAAAATGGATGGATGGAAGGATAACTTAGAAGTTAGCTGCATTTTTTGGTTCTCAGAATCCAAGTAATCCCAAACACATTCAGTGATGTTGAGGACAGGACTCTGGGGTGGTCAGTCCATTGTTCTGAGAACACCAGCAGCTTCTTTATTTGATTTACAAACATGATTGACTGAGTTTTATCTATTTACATTTTTTTTCAGTAAGGGCTTCCTTTCATCCTTTCAGACTCATAGTGTTGAGTTGTCTTCTCATAGTGGCCAGATGGACTTTTTTTTTTTTTAGATCTCTGACAAGAGAGGACCTTGACTTTCTCCAATATAAATCTTGAACTCCAAATTTTTCACTTATTTGTGTGCCTTTCCATTTTCTTTTGTAAGTGGATTATCTTACATATAATCTCCTCAGAAATATCCCCAGAAAAATCAAAAACTTTCACTTAATATTCATTTTGACTGGAAACTTCATAAATGAAGAATGACTTTGCCCAGCATTATATACACAGTGGGAAAACTAATAGCTGATACATGTGACATCTTGGGACCAAGTCTCCAAAATATAATAACAGTAATAAAAAAACTGCATGGCTAAAGGTTACGCTGTCCTTACACTCCACACATATTCAGAGTTTTCCCAAATGTAACTGTACTTGTTTGGAACTAAGGTGTGAATGAGAAACAATAGATTTTTTGGCCATAAAAAAGGCAAGTTTCACATAAAAAGAAGGACAGCCATGCAGTATAAAATCTAATATCCAAGTATGGCAAATATGCACTGTCTTCCTTGGGAATCGTATTACATGCAGGTTTATAAAGTACAAGGACATGGTAGATGAAAATCTGACTGCCTCTGCTAGGAACCAACAGCAGCAGGATAACGGTCCAAGATATTCTTCACAAAGCTGCCTCACAAAATGGCTCACTAATCACAGTCATTTTACAGTGGCCATCTCAGTCCCCTGACCTAAAACCTGTAGACTCTGCTGAAAAGCAGAGTCTACAACTGGTGACCAATGACTGGGGTATGCAGAGAGACTCTGCATAGAGTACTCATCCTAGGTCCCTTGCTGTTTTCCGCACCTTATCATTATAAGTGACCATATCCACGGTGCTAATATCACGGTTGTTAGCACTTTTTCTAACTATAATGGTATCACAATAAATTTGCATTATTCCACACTGCTGAGTAAAGAAAACCCAGCTTGCTTTTTGTTCTTATCTTCTTCTTCTTCTTTCGGCTGCTCACTTTAGGGGTCGCCACAGCGGATCATCTGCTTCCATCTTGCCCTATCCATTGCCTCCTCTACTTTCACACCAACCATCTCCATGTCCACCTTCACTACATCCATAAACCTTCTCTGAGGTCTACCTCTTCTCCTTCTACCCAGCAGCTCCATCTCCAACATTCTTTGGCCAATATATCCACTATTCCTCCTCAACACATGTCAAAACCATCTCAACCTGGCCTCTCTGGCTTTATCTCCAAACTGCTCCACCTTCACTGTCCTGCTGATCTGCTCATGTCTAATCTTGTCCAGCCTTGTCACTCCCAACGAAAATCAGCATCTTCATCTCTGCACTTTTTGTTCTTATATATTAAATAATTATGAGTGTAGTAGCTTGAAAATTAAAAAGCATAAAAAAGGGTTAAAGTTGCTCATTTTTTATAATGGTGCTACTAGAAATCTGATTTCTGCACTGCCAATAACATGATTACCATTTGCTGCCATTGCTCTGGTAATCTGAGATGTTTTATGAGGTAGTCTTACTACAACCAACGTGAACTTTCACAGTGCTGATTGATGTATGCAGTTATGTATAGAAACTTGCATGAAAGCTGACCACCTACAATTGTGAAATAATGTCTCCTATATTCTAGTGTTGTCTTTGTGGAAAATAAACTAATTTAAATCGGACCCCCTCTGGCTAAGACAAGTAGCAGAGTTTTCCTCTATCTGTCGGTACTAGCCAGTCCTGGTAGAGTGTCATCTCATGTTGACAGAACTGGGCAGTTAATGCTCTCCTCCTTCAAGCTTGTTGGTAACACTTTACATTGAGGGTCGCCAATCAATCATTAATTAAAGAACAGTCAACTATTAATTTCCCATTATTTAGTTATTAGTTAACTCTTCATTAATCATTAGCTATTACTTAGTACCTGATTAAGCACTTATCAATTATTAATGGAGTGCACTGTTAGTTGATAAACTAACAACAAACTAACTTATGTCCTACGTACTCTTTATCTGTTTACTAACTGCTGCTTATTACATTGTTAATGAACTAAAAAGCATTTTTATTCATATTAAGAAGTAACATAATAACTTAATGGCACTTATGTGCTAGTTCCGTTAATGATCTATTAATGAACTTTCCATCACCTCTGTATATCTAGTGGCTTCACTTTTCTCACATTGCTTCTGCTTCATTAAAGATGCTTATGGTCACATCTGACCATAAGATGAGCGCACATAAATTCACACACTGTTTTATTATTCCCCACTTTTATCTTTGGCATATCTATACAAACTAACTCATATCTGGTAGGAGTGCATGTAAATGTGGGCATAAATGCTGGGTATGTGGTTAACTATCCAAAACTATTACCAACACCATCTGTAGTAGCAAAAATAATAACAACAATAGAAAATATCAATAATACTAATTTGTGTGCATGATCGTCCAGTACAAAAGTGGATGGACTTTACATGAACATTGATGTAAACAAATGCTGTGACTATTTCATGTTCAACATTACACTGTGCTTTCATTTCATACACACAGCTTGTGTCATACACTACAATAATACAGCATTTATAGGGAATTAATTACACTAAACAATCACTCTAGTTAACAACACAGAGTGTTTTGTTTATTTCACATTTTATTTTTTTTCCCCAATTGTTGTCATTTTAATACTGTTAAGTTTGGTCAGCAGGGGAAGATTGCACTTACTGTTGGACATCAAACTCCACCCATAAACATGGCCATTAGCTTTCATGCCACACACTGCTGTTTTATTGGCTGGCTACTGAAACATCTCTAGGAATTAGTGTGTGATTGTAAATGATATGTAAATGAGGTGCTGGTAGGCTGGTTGGTAGATGGTTACTGGATGCTTCTTAATATGAATAGAAATGCTTATTAGTTCATTAACAATGTAATAAGCAGCAGTTAGTACACAGATAGAGAGTAAGTAGGACATAAAATAATGACAAACTAACTTATCAACTAACAGTGCACTCCATTAATAATTGATAAGTGCTTAATCAGTTACTAAGTAATAGCTAATGAAGAGTTAACTAATAAATAAATAATGGGAAATTAATAGTTGATTATTCTTTAATTAATGATTCATTAGTGATTACCCTCAATGTAAAGTGTTACCAGCTTGTTAAATAAATAAAGGAATAAATGAATAAATACAGCATTACACAAAGCAAAAGCACAAATTCCTATTTGTCTGCCATTGTCTCAATGGTAAGCATTTCTTCTTGGTAATGCCATTACGGTACCAGCCTGAAATTATATCAAACCTCTGCACAAGACGCTGCTCTAGAAACTGATAAATAAATGGATTATTAAAATAAACATGCACTTAAATTAAATATGCATAACCTCAAATTAAATCTGGTACATTTAGAAGTTCCAGTTTTCAGTGGGCAGACTGAAAAAGCAGGAGACCACCACAACTGCCGCCATCAGATGAAAAATAGCATGTAAAGCTTTCATCTTTAAGAGAGAGGAGAAAATCAAGCCCTTCTCTTGCTTCAGATCTAAAAAATCCACAAGTGTTTCTGTCCATTCTTCCACTGTGAAAAGACCACAATGCCATGCGGCTGAAAGGTTGTGTTTGTTGTCAAGAAAATGTTACTGAGAAAAGGAAACAGATCAGAAAGAAGAAGCTGCTGGTGTTCTCAGAATAATACACTGACCACCCCAGTACACAGACTTTATCACTCAATGTGTTTGGGGAATACTTGATAACTGGCCGTCTTGAAATGAAGCGAGGAAGGGGGATATTAAGCAAATGACCCAAAACTGTACAGTAACACAGTCCAGCCACACACACATACACACACACTCACACACTGTAGTACATCCACTACAGAGAGGTCCAAACCCGTTTACACATTCACTGCACATGCTCCACTGCAAGCTGCAGGTGGAAGATGAAATTAGTGGCACACATCTGCATCACTTAGAGTACGCCATGCAAGGCTTTGCAACAGCTGAGACTCTGAGTGGAGAGAAAGAAAGAGAGAAAGACCGAAAGGCAGACAAAAAAAAAAGAAAAAGAAAGGGGAAAAATAAACCATCCAATAATCAATCAATAACAACACCAGATTCAACACAAAGAAAAAGACCAACATACGATCACCAGAAACTTACAAACACATGGTTCATAGGCTTGACATTTCAGAACAGGACCTCCCCATCACACAAACACCAGGCCTCATCTGTTAACACAGTGCAGAGACACAAATATATATATATATATTGTTTTCAGTGATGTTTATAAAAAAAGTTACCCCAGCTGCTTTATATTTTATTGAAATGCAATGAAATACTGTAAGAAACTCAAACTTTTAAGGTAGCCAGATTACTCAGTACACTCAGTAGAACTGTGTAAGTTTCCTGTTAAAATTGAAAGCTGCAGCATTAGTCAGGACAGAAGGTGCTGTGTAGCCTGAAATAGCAACATAAAGTTTCAAGTCTGACTTTACAGGTAGGTATTTGGACCATGTTACACATCTTTATACATTAATGTCACACATGCAGGCTCAGCAAGAAGGTCCGGCTCCAAGTTTAGCTCTCAAATCCAAAAACAATATTAGACTGAGGACGATTTGATTGCAAAGTAGATAATCCACTAACAAACACCGAAGACATATCTAATACTAGCTGGCATTATAAATTATTCCTTTACACATGCGTTCAATTACACATTTCCACCAGGGAGGTCTACAAATTCCCAAATCTTACATAGTGTAGCTTTAAGTTTGAAAAAAAATCTTACAGTACCAAGTGGTTCACTTTCAAGAACAAAGTGTTAAACAGCTTAAATAACTAGAGTGTGACACAATGTGCTGTTTTTGGTACATTTGTTTTGAGGGTGTGGTTAAATGCTGTTTCTATGCCTCCAAGCTTAAAATCTTTTAATATGTAATTGTTTCTTAGTGCTGCCCCTGGTGACCCACTGCTCTGCACTTTCAACTTTTTACTGCTCCAACACACCTGATCCAGCTGAAGAAGGGCTTGATAATTACTCGAGCTGGATTAGGTGTGTTGGAAGCTGGGAATAGTTGAAAATGGGCAGTGTCTCCCCAGCAGCAGGACTAAGGAACACTGATATAGGATGTACAAATTTTATTTAGGTGAGTAGTTTCCTTTTATTTAGGAATTTATTATAGTATTTAACTGAGTTGAACAGGACCCCATAAACTGCTCGTAAACACAAGAACCAATGTAGTGCAGTGTAAAACAACCACTTTTGGTTTTCTAAAGAACAATATTTGTGTGATAAAATCCTTTGAAAATGTGAAGAAGCTTCACGTAATCGCAAGGTTCTACTCCAATGTATAGGACCTTCCTAGAACCTGGTTCTTTACTATGGAAGAGTTCTTTAGGAAACCATAAGTAGTTCTTCTACAGCACTGTCCTACATAACACCTTTTGGCATATTTACTTTTAAAGATGAATATAAATTATTATTTAGATTAGAAACTGTAAACTGTAAAGCAGTGGCATTTGGTAAGATCCGCTGCCCAGTAGAAAAATGAAATTCCGGCACAGATCTAATAGACCAGACTCTGATTCAGATTCTCATTAGAGCTCGATTAGCTGGATCAGGTGTTGGGTTATGGATCCAGAACCCCAGGAGCGGCATTTTGTTACTTTTAGCATTTGGGGTTTATCATGCAAGTCGCATTGATTCGGAAGCAGTCAATCCATCACATTCTTTTTAATTTCCTCACAATTGGAATGTCTCAACCTGTCTTACTGAAGTATCTGAGCCACGGGGCTTCAAGGAAAGCAGAGATTATGCTTGAAGTATACACAGTCAGAAATGTATTTACTGAGCCTTGCACTCAAATTGATTTTGGCTGCAAGAAGAGATCAATAGCTCAGGTTTTTTTAATGCAAATATGACAGTAATAAATGGCTTTTGTACATTTTAGTCATTTAACTGGCTTCCTTATCTGAGCATGTGTGTGGTTACAAAGAAGACTGAGTAAAATTGAGCTTTACCCTGACAACAGTACAGGCACTGGAGAACAAGGAATAATGGCATCATCTCTGTAAATCAAACAAGGTTACAATAGTGTTTGAGGCATCATCAATATATACGTATGTGAGGGTATGTGTGTTTGCGTGCATGCTCCTGTGTGTTTTAGATGAAAAGAAAGAATGATCAGATCCTTCTTCGTCTAAAGCGCAGACAGCCTGGGTCTGACTGCCTGGGGCTCAGTAGTTTCTGGCTCCAGTGGAGGCTGTCAGCTGTAATGCCAATCACACTCTTTTCTGTCCATCAAAACACAATAATGGAATAACAGAGAAGACACTGAAGGTGGGGAAAGGGGGGCTAGATGACAGTCAGGGCAGAGCTGCAAATAAAAAAACATTAAAAGCTCAGGATGGAGACCAAAAGCAGCCCGCTGAGCTCAGATCCTCAGGAGACAGCATGAGACACTAATAACATAAAATGCTTTACTGACTCTGCCTTATGAAGATGATTAATGCATGTAAATGTATATTCTGAGATAAAGACTCCTTCTAACCCAGACAGACAAACAAAAACACCTACACACGCACGCCCACCTAATGGTTCCTCGGCTCCTCTTTGAGCTTCTACCTCTGACAGTTTACAAACTTCTATTTGCGAATAGGAGCTTGTCTTGGCATGCTGTTTGCCACAGCAGTGGTTTTAAGTGGGATTTGAGAGGATTAGGCAACACTGAGCTGTCAACTATTCAAACACAAAAGAAAAGGAATAAAGACAAAAGCAAAAGCTGAGCTCTGTCTACCAGTTCCACAAAATATCTTCTGGACTGTGCTTGAAAAAGAGATCATAAACTCAGTGCCAGAGTAAACAATTTACTTGTGTTTTATGATGTTTTCAGGCTGTGCGACACTAAAGAAAAGCATACTGACGTGGGTATACAAAAGGTTCTTTAAAATGCATCTTTGCTGGTTTCATTAGAACAGTCACAGCACCAGTAATCTCGCTGATTAGCTAGGCATTTGCCTTCTAAACAGGAAACCATGTTATGTTAAGCCTCCCAAAAAAGCAGCAGCATTAATGTCAGGATTTCCAACAGTTTTTCTTTTGTGAAGTTGATCTCTATACGTGACCCCGAGGCATGTATTTAGAGCAAAGATGAGCTCTCAAAGTACTTATCCACAGATATAAATAAGTTAATGTCAAGAGAAAGAGTGTTTAGGGGTGATGTAGAGGTCAGATACCATCTAAATTGAAGTATATCATATCTAAGCATAGAATAATCTTCAATTTGTAAACTGCCAAAATGTTGATGGCTCTATTAGCAATGCCACTGCAATACGTTTAATGAGCCTAGTAACAGCAAATAAGATTCATAATATAAAATCCTGAGATTCATTTAGTGACACATTTTTTAGCTATTCTATCAATCAGATGACGAATGACACAGGCGAGGCTGCAAAACGTGGAAGAAACCCTTCCTATGAAGGCAGTAACATTTTACCTCAAAGCCACACCAATGTGTCACCCTCTTATATTCAGAGACATTTGTCTTCAGATTGCTAGATTGATTGCTTTCTCTAAATGACCCTCACAGGTCAGCCCATAATGGACTGGCCTCCTACACAGAGGAGAGGGACAATCTATGGCCTTCCCACCCGCTCTCTCCCAGCTCACCCCACATCCACATGGATGTCACAATCCAATCTCCTAAGCGCCAGTACCTCCATGATACAAAAGGGCAGGCAAGGTAACATTTCACCTCTGAAACTGCACACAAATCTGAGGGGATAATTGAAAAGCCATTTAGATGTATGTAGCAACCTGCCCACCATGATTTAGGGCAATCCTATTAGAAATGTGACAGAGATACGTGTCAGAGCAGCTGTCAATGACCAGTGTGACATATACTTAAAGTCACACTATTCATGTTGTAGAGATTACACTTAATTACATAACCATGCTGGGCTCAACAAATTTACAATTTACAATTTGTCACAATATGAGATATAACCAATGTACTGAGCTTAAAGTAATAGCTTGGGACAATAAGACAATGACACTAGTCATTGTCTTATTGTCTAGGACTAGGAAAAACTAGTCCTATATATACAAACCATACTGGGCTACCATGAGCAGAGGTAATGGAAATGGTTAAAAGAACACTTGGACAAATGCAAAATTACTAGTTTTATACTACTATACAGGGGAGAGCAATATGATGATATTTCATGGTTATCATGATATGGTGGATGTCATCAAGGAAAACTGACTAACGAACTGAGAGTAATTACGTCTGTTTAATTGGATTTAGTGCAATGTAGCTTGTAAAACTTCAAATAAAACCACTGCAGTTGTAGGTAACAGTGATAATGATGATGATGATCATCATAGCAATACAAACCCTTTATACCACCATGTCACCCCAATTTAATTATTTATTAGTGGCTTGGAAGATGGATGTAATGAAGATGGACAGATAGATATCCTGTTACAAATAACCCCAATTATACTTGAATTCGTGAAGGAATTCAAGTATAATGTTCCTCAGTGTAGAATAGCAAATAACTTGGGGATTTCATCATCTGTGGAATATATCATCATTGAAAGAGAATATAGAAAAATCTCAGTATGCAAGAATAAGGCAGAAAATCAATATTTGCTGGTCGTGATCTTCAGGTACTCAGGCACCACTGCATTACAAACAGCCATGATTCTGTAGCGTAAATCATTGCATGGGCTTAGGAACACTTCTGTAAACCACCGTCTGTGAACAGTTTGTCGTTGCATCCACAAATGCTAAGTTAAAGTTAAAATTCTACCATGTAAAGAAGAAACCATATATAAAAAGCATCCAGAAATGCCACATTCTCTGGGCCAGACCTCATTTAAGATGGGCTGAGGAGAAATGGAAAAGTGTCCTGTGGTCCGACGTATCAGAAATTGAAATTCCTTTTGGAAATCATGGACACTGCATCCTCTGACTTTAAGACCATCCGACTTGTTATCAGTGCACAGTTCAAAAGCCAGCATCTGTGATGGTATGGGGGTGCATTAATACAGCTGCCATGGGTGACTTGCACATCTGTGAAGGCAATATTAATGTTGAAAGATATGTACAGGTCTTGGAACAACACATGCTGCCATACAGATGATATCTGTTTCAGGAAAGGCCGTGCTTATTTCAGTAAGACAATGTAAACATTCTGCACGTGTTACAACAGCATGGCTCCATAGAGTCTGGGTGCTAAACTGGCCTGACTGCAGTCCAGACCCATTATACATTGAAAATATTTGATGCATTATGGAAAAAAAAAAACATACAACAAATGAGACCCTGAACTGTGTAGCAGCTGAAATCTAACATGAAGCAAGAATGGGAAAACTTTTCACTTTGAAAACTACAGCAATGGGTCTCCTCAGTTCCCAAAGACTTTAATCCTCAATTAAATATTAAAACAGCGCACAATGTGCAAACAATGTGGAAACAAGGTTGCATTTTTTAATATGTGACAATACAGGTTCTATTTTGCCAGGTTCAACTTATTAAGCAATGGCAGAGAGAAGGAAAGAGAGGGAGAAAGGGAGAGAGAGAGAGAGAGAGAGAGAGAGAGAGGGAGAGAGAGAGAGAGATTGGAAATTAAATAAATAAAAGGATGGTCTCTGACTTATTAATACTGACAGTAGTACAGCCTCACATTGCTTGCTATTCATTATTTTCATAAAATAAACCATCTGCTTCTGTGTCATTCAATAGTTATTTCAAATGACTAGCTTAGTAAATGATTTAATGATTTAAAATCATTACTCAGGATGATGCGAGTCCACTTCACATTAGGGGCACGCTTTAAAAGCAGTTTGAACTGACAAGAAAGTCTGAACATGACAATGAATAAATACATTTAATTAGTAAGGGATTAGATGCTCCAGGCCACTGCTGACTGTTTTTAAATGCTTGAGGTACTTCATAAATATACATTTTAAAAATGCAAGATCAAGATGCAACCTCTAACACTGAGGTTTCTGTATTATCATTAATATTTTAGCCAATACTTAGCATTTGTGTTGTATTTGGAGACCAATAGCTTACATAGTATTAATATGTGCGAATGGATGCTTTGTTTATTAAACCAGAACAGCTTCCAGTGGTTTCACTTGGATCTCTTAATAAGGTCTAAGATCTACAATATGTGCATAGGCAATCAACTTATTATTAGCTACTGTTTATTAAACTCCATACAAACACAATAAATATTTGCAATAATTTGAGCATGTACATAACACTTCCAGAAGAAGTGTTGTTATCTGAAAATGAATGAAAGTGATACCCTCAACGTAATTACATTTGCTGGTATAAGTAGGCTTCTAAATTTCTCAGGAAAAGATTACTGTTGTGATTCTTTCTCAAATGCATCATCTCAAATGGTTTGATTACATCTTGAAATTGAGCTGAGAATTCATGTAACTTTGTCTTTTGCCAGTCAGTGTGTTAGGAGTGTAACAATATGCAAATCTCACAATACAACACATTGCAACTTTGTATCACAATGCAATCCTTATAACACGATTAGAACAGGAATGACAACCAGTTTACATTTTTTTTTGTTGTTTTTCTTGTTAAAGAGGTCACTGGCAAATAAAATCAGTATAAACACAAATGCAAAATGGATATTACATGTTGCACTTGTGTTTGGCACATTTTTGTAAGTAAACAAAAGATGTGCAGACTATAAAGGTGCATCTCAAAATCAAATGAACTGAGCTTTAAAATTTCATTTAGATCTTGAGTTTGCAAATAAAGTGTGGATCTTACCTTCTGTCTGAAATGAGTGTGAGAGTGGATTTTCTAATGTGGCTCAATCACTCCCAGCTAACTCTAGAATCCCAGACTCTGTACAATCAAATACTGAGGCAAATCAGAAGCTATATGTATCCCTGTAGAGTTGACTGCATGGCCTGTTTAAAATGGGCACTTGGCGACTGCTTGAATCATGTGCTATCCTATTGCTTTGGTAAGATGTTTGGGTGATGTCTTCCCAAATAAGCTAACATAGTTGAGATATTAGTGCAGGTATTTGATACTAGTGCAATGTCAGTACACTCACTGTTCAGTCTAACAATCTTTCCTCATAAATGTTTACATATTCAAATAATTGTTCCCAAACAGGAAATGAATGTGAGAATGACCAGCTAAAGCTTGGCTGATCAAAAATCCAAGGTAGACAAAGCTGAAGTTACCTTCTCATTAGAATTTTCCTCAGGTGCCACAGTGTAACTGCAGCACCTTAAGGTAGAAAGGGAAATTTGAAAAGAAGCTGGCAAATAAGGAGCAAATTACACCTAGTTTCAATGTCAGCTATATTTTCCCCTGTTGATGCTATTAAGGGTTATAAGGTCCCACTTTATATTGTCTCTAATAACTGTGTATTTACACATGAATACTATATGCCAAAAACACACCATGAAAAATGGGCACAGAAAACCCGTGTACCCTGCCCGGGATATGGTCACAGGGACCTACCCCTGGAGCCAGGCCTGGGGGCACTGCGAGCGCCTTGTGGCTGGGCAGCCCACGTAAACCGGCCAGGCTCAGCCCGAAGAGGCAACATGGGGGGACCATGTGGGCCGGAGCTTGTGCGGGAGGATGAGAGGTACCAACTAGATATAGTTGGGCTCACCTCCACCCACAGTGTCGGCTCTGGAACCAAACTCCTTGATTGGGGTTGGTCCCTTTCCTACTCAGGGGTTGCACAGGGTGAGAGCTGCCGGGTGGGAGTGGGGATACTCACAAGTCCCCGGCTGGTGGCTGTGCAGTTGGAGTTTGTCCCGGTGGACGAGAGGGTCACCTCAATGCGAATTAAAATCGCAGAGAGGAAAACTCAGACTGCTGTGTGTGCTTATGCACCAAACAACAGGTCAGAGTATTCTGCCTTCTTGGAGCGAGTGGGCAGGGTTCTGGATAGGTTCCCACCTACAGACTCCATAGTCTTACTGGGGGACTTCAATGCTCATGTTAGCAATGACTGGCTTGGGACCATCTGACTTGGGACCATATGTTCTGGACACCCTGGTAAAGAGAGATGTTGAGTTGTCAACTGATCACCATCTGGTGGTGAGTTGGATCAAATGGCAAGGAAAACTGATGGTCAGACCTGGTAGGCCCAAGCGAATAGTGAGAGTGTGCTCGGAACGACTGTCAGAAGCCCCTGTTCGGAATGATTTCAACTCCCACCCCCGGGAGAGCTTTTCTCATGTCCTGGGGGAGGTAGGGGACATGGAGTCTGAATGGACCCTGTTCAAAAACTCCATCGTGGAAGCTGCTGGGCATAGCTGTGGCCAAAAGCTTGTGGGTGCCTGTCGGGGCAGTAACCCAAGAACCCCCAGGTGGACACCAGTGGTGAGGGAGGCTGTCAAGCTGAAGAAAGAGGCCTTTAGGGACTGGACGGCCTGAAGGACTCCCGACTCAGCAGAGAGGTACCGACAGGTGAAAAAGGTGGCAGCCGCAACAGTGGCAGAAGCTAAATCCAGGACGTGGGAGGAGTTTGGCGAAGTCATGGAAAAAGACTTTTGGTCTGCTTCAAGGAGGTTCTGGACAACTGTCCGGTGACTCTGGAGTGTTTGGGGTGGCTGCGCCCAAGTTGTATTTAGCAAGGGTGCAGAAACTCTGACTTCAAATGAGGATATTGTCAGTCGGTGGAAGGAGCATTTAGAAGAACTTCTTAATCCAGGAGACATGCCTCCCTCACAGGAGTCAGGACCAGAGGCCTCTGGCGGGTCAAGCTCCATTTCCCGGGTGGAGGTCACTGAGGTAGTTGGCAAGCTCTTCAGTAGCAAGGCACCGGAGGTGGATGAGATTTGTCCAGAGATGCTTAAGGCTCTGGATATTGTGGGGCTGTCATGGCTGACATGACTCTGCAATATTGCATGGACTCAGGAACAGTACCCTTGGACTAGCAGACCGGGGTGGTGCTCCCCATTTTTAAAAAGGGGGACCGGAGGGTGTGTGCCAACTATCGGGGTATCACACTGCTCAGCCTCCCTGGGAAAGTCTATGCCAAAGTGCTGGAAAGGAGACTCTGACCGATAATTGAACCTCAGATTGATGAGGAACAATGCAGATTCCTATCTGGCCGTGGAACAATGGACAAGCTTTTCACCTTCTCGTGGATCGTTGAGGGGGCATGGGAGTTTGCCAACACAGTCTACATGTGTTTTGTGGATTTGGAGAAGGATTATGACCAGGTTCCCCGAGATATCTTGTGGGAGATATCTTGTGTTTGCAACTAAGTGTGAAGCAGTTGGTATGCGGATCAGCACCTCCAAGTCTGAGTCCATGGTCTTAGCCAGGAAAAGGATGGCATGCCCACTCCAGATAAAGGGAAAGGACTTGCCCCAGGTGGAGGAGTTTCAGTGTCTCGGGATTTCAAGAATACTTGTTCACGAGTGATGGGAAGAGGGATTGTGAGATTGGCTGCAGGTTGGGACAGGCAGCAGCAGTAATGTGGTCACTGTACTGGACTGTAGAGGTGAAGGGGGAGCTGAGCCATAAGACAAAGCTCTCTGTTTACCGGTCGATCTACATCCCGACCCTCACCTATGGCCATTAGCTGTAGGTAATGACAGAAAGAATGAGATCGCAAATACAAGCAGAGGAAATGAGCTTTCTTTGCAGGGTGGCAGGCTACACTCTATTTGATAGGGTGAGGAGCTCGGCCATCCAGGAGGAGCTTGGAGTAGAGCCGCTACTAGGCACGGCCTACCGGGATAAGACCCCGGGGTTGTCCTAGGACCCAATGGAGGGAATACATCTCCAAGTTAGCCTGGGAGCGGCTTGGGGTCCTGGGAATGAGCTGGGGGAAGTTGCAGGGGACAGGGTGACCTGGGATTCTCTGCTCTCCCAACTGCTACCGCGACCCTATCTGGATTAAGCAGTTAATGATGACGATGATGAGGATGATGATGACCATATGCAACAACACTGTAACTACTGATGATTGTCAATGTTACAGTTGGATTACAGAAGTACAGCCTATGTAAATACACATGTATCAACTTCAGTGATGCTTAATGTAATGACACAACCGTATCTTCTACACAGGAACTTTGTGTAGTGCAGTGTTACACTTTAAAATAAGTGAACAGTTCCTGTGTAGTTATCATGTAGGTACTGTGTAATAATGGGGAGGTAATACCAACACTGCTTTGGGGAAATGCAATACATTTAATTACTTACAAGTTAAATGTTAAGATAAGGGGACGTCTGCTGTCCTGTCACATTCAGAAAGGTTTAAAGCTGAAACTCATTACAGTGTCACAGCGCTAGCAACATAAATGCTAGCTAAATCTTAGCATTTCTAAAAAGAATGCTGTTCCTATCTGACTAAAAACCTAATTACATTTATGTTATTACACTTGTGTAATTACATGATAGAGAAAACAGACTGTTACAACTATTAAAATACACTTTTGTAATTATATGGAAGTTAATGCATATGTGTAAATATATAAGGTGTCCCTCTGTAATCCATCTGTAATAGTGACTAAATCATTAGTAGTTGTTCACATGTATGCCAAATGTTCACATATGTTGTTCACATGTAACTACACAGATAATATAAAGTGGGAAAATATATTACTTTTAGAAATACAATCAATTGGCTTAGGAATTATGTAACTATAAAAACCTTTCCTGGTTATCAAATCTACAGGGTGAGTTAAAAGTCACAGGGCATGTTTTTATTTTATTTTTTATTTTATTATTGACTTATCTCTGGGATCATCTCAAACAAATTGTGTATGCTGAGAAAATCCGCAACAAACACCACCTTCAGCATCGCATCGTGGATGCTTGTGACAGCATAAAAAATAAAATAAAACTGTGTCCTGTGACTTTTGACTCACCCGTATTGACTCACCTCTGTTTTAACACTTCTATGGGTTAAAACAGACACTATATGGGTTTGCTTTGCACTATGGTGTTTTACCAATGTGAGCATGAATTCATGTTGCAATGTTGTTGCTATTGCTATTGTGAATAAGTCATGCTGTTATGCACAAGTCTCCTAAAGTCATGGTCTTCAAATGCTTCTCTTTTAGGAGCAAAGGTTTCAAGGACAAGACACATGACTCTCCGTTTTTTGCACAAACTGATGAGGCCTTGCAGACTTCAAATCATGCCTGTGAATTTTCCAAAGATGAGGATATAAGTAGTACAGAACAGTACTGTGAACTGTCACTGTGAAAGTGTTATCAGAGAGGCGGTGGAAAAAATCTAAAACTAAACTACACACAGGCTGGTGAATTAGAGTATCCTTGATTTTGATCATTTATAATCTTTTGTGTGGCAGTTCATTTATGAGACTTGATTACGCAAATGGTTGTAATTCACTGATGATTTTGGTTGGGATAGTCTACCAATTCATTAGGAATTCTAAACAATATTCTACATTAACAATGTTGTTATATGACATATGTAATATATAGTGAATGATTATGAATTCACAATGAACCACAAATTTCAGTTTGGAAAAAAAATTCTTAATCTGGTCTTGGTCTTAACTTGGACTCACCTCTAATGGTCTCAACTACAACACTAGACATTATACACTGCTTAGTCATAATATTAAAACCACCCCCTTTTTATGCAGTCACTGTCCATTTTATCAGCTCCACTTACTATATGGTAAAGCACTTTGTACTTCTACAATTACAGACTGTAGTCCATCTGTTTCTCTGCATACTTTGTTAGACCCCTTTTTCTATGTTTTTAAATGGTCACACAGTACCACCACAGAACAGGTGCTACTTGGGTGGTGGATCATTCTCAGCACTGCAGTAACACTGATGTGGTGGCGGTGTGTTAGTGTGTGTTGCGCTGGTCTGAGTGGATCAGATACAGCAGTGCTGCTGGAGTTTTTAAACACCTCAGTGTCACTGCTGGACTGAGAATAGTCAACCAACCAAAAATGTCCTGTGGAGGAGCGTCCTGTGACGAAGGACTACAGGATGACCAACACAAACTGTGCTGCAGCAGATGAGCTATCGACTCTGACTTTACATCTACAAGGTGCACCAACAGTGTAGGAGTGTCTAATAGAGTGGACAGCGAGCGCACACAGTGTTTCAGAACTCCAGCAACTCTGCTGTGTCTGACTCACTGATACCAGTGAAACACATACCAACACACCATAAACACGTTTCAGGTTTTTCCCTCTTCTTTCTACATTCTGAAAAAAAGCTTAATCTAGTCTTGGTTTTAACTTGGAGTCACCTGTAATGGTCTCGACTACAACACTGAATGTTTTCAACTCTGACTTTGGAACAGCTTGGTAGAACAATCCAGATACAAGGTAACCTAGGTAACTAATAAAGTGGCCAGTAAGTTCACAGAAGAAAGCTTCCTGAAAAATCAGCATCGCTTTGAACTCAGCACAAAAAGTTTTTCATTGCTAAGCTCTGCTGAATGATCAGTTTCTGCCTTGTACTCGGTACCAACACTATAACCATCTTACCGGGAACAAAAAGCTCCATTGAGTCATTAAAACTTAACCGTGGAAGAGTGTGTCATGTGTATAAAGTAGGGAAAAAAGGTTACTGGAGTCTTCAGAGTCTTCGGAAAAGATTTCAAGCCTTATCCAACAACAGTCTAATTACAGATTTTTGATACTGTTTTTACTTGACTCCTGACATGCATTTGAAAGTGTTTATTTTTAAAAGCAAAAAAGAAGCATTAGAGTCAAGAGGACCAAACAGTGTCTCATCTCATTTTAAATGTGAACTCTTCAGGGTTCTTGACCAATATCATTAAATGCTCATTTTGGACATAAATATTCCTGAAAGTCTCTACTTAAAGCCACACTGTGTAAACACTGTCACTCAAACTGAAGGAATTTCTTTCCTGTGGGTGATTGTTTCCTTTTATTTGTATTCATTGAATACAAGACAAAGATCTGAGTGAAGGAAGGTTTCTAACTATAGAAAGGAAAGCAAGCTCAGAACCTGGAGGTTTGAACTGTCTGGAACTGTCTGAGCTAGAAAGTGAGATTATTATGATTCATCACACAGAATTGTATGAAATGAAGGGCAGAGCAATGTTTGCCATTTGAAACATTACTTCATGCTCACTTCTCAAAAAGCTTGTAAACAGTTCCTAGTAAGTGTGCCTTAAGTAGGAGTTTTGTGTGTGTGTTTAAATTCCTTTGTTGTCAACGTTATTTTCAGCATGTGCTCAGCCGATAGATAATTCTGCTTAAACTGGAGAAAATAAACATGCTTGTTTATTCTGCCCTGAAACTTATGGGCTTTGTTCTTGGTAGAGATTGATGGCTACTGCTATAAAATGCTTTTTTTCTTTAAATCTGAAATTACATAGTAGTAGAGGAATCATGTTCACGTAAGTGAAAACGTCTGCGAAATTTTAATGCACAATGACTGTTTATTTACTGAATTTAATATACTGAAAAAAATTATATATAAAATGAGGCCTGTGCAAAAGTTATATTTTATATTGTATGTTTTATAATTTTTTTTACTAATATGTTCAGGTCTGTAAATAAACAGAAATCCTGCAATAACATTAGTAGAATTTATAGAAAAATGGCATATTTATGAAATGTTCCATGTAGAAGATGAGCTCACCGTGCCTTCATCTTTTTCTAATTCAAAAAATAAATATAAACAAAAAAATATATAATTTTATCGGGGGTGTTCTAACCTTTGCACATGACTGTACTGCCCTCAGTTTGCTGTGTACATGAGCCAGTAGTCTACAACCCACACAGCACTTTGAGCACTTAACAGAAAAAAAAGAAGATGAAACTGAGTTGTGTTAAATGGCTTCTCAGTTAAAATCCATGGCCCTTTTATCCAATCCTACATCATTTTTAAGCGTGCCTTTGATGGGGTCTGCATTTTGGATCTAGATGCCAAATAACTGCTTGCTAGAAACTGTTTGTGACACACATAGGCTTGCTGCAATGAGACCCTTACTGAAGACCTCCAACCTGCAATTCTTAAGCAAAATTATAGAAAAGGTAGTACTTACTACTTAAGTAACTAAATGTTTTCCTCCTTGGTTTGGCATTTTTGAGTCAGCATATTCCAGTCAGGACACAAATTAGGTCCCAATATGCTTTTCTGAGCATATCATGGATATTGTTGGTACTGAAAGAATACTGACTAACTATTTATTACTGTTTTATTAAAAAGTGAACATAATTAGGCCAGATTATTTGGAATTAACCATAAACGTAGATCCATTATTATTATTATTATTATTATTGGCCTTATAGGTTCTATTTTTCCTGCTCCAACCTTTTAGATATTGTCACGCACATAGGAAATCCTTAAAAAAATGCCTTGAGGTATAACAATATTTCTGCCATATCACCCACCCCTAATTCAAATCTGGTCAAAGTACAGAAACAGTACTACTCAAAGTATTTCATGATCTCAGACTCAACACTAAGGAGAACAGAGTTTCTGTCTTTGTCTTTGACTCTGTTAGACCACATTTTAAAGACCATCATGAGTAGTATTTAGTATTTAACTGGTAGAAAGTACTTTGCTACTGCTTGGTGACCATGTGTTTGAAAAGTAGAACATTCCATATGGTGTCCCACTGGGTTCCACTCTTGGTCCACCCATGTTCTTTCTGTAACTACACAGACAGCACCCAGCTTTACATATCTGTTGAGCCAGATAGCACTGCCAACAACAGCAGCTTGTTTTTAGATAAATATTTTACTATATTATTGCTACTTTTATTGTTTCCATTACCTTATTATTAATTATTGTACTGTTTAGTGTTTATTTTTACATTATTTTAACATACCCTTGCTGTTTTTATGCTCTTGTATGTTTTTTTTTTATATAATTGTTATAATTGTTATCTGTTTGTCTCCTGTTGTCTCCTTTTTATCTTTCAACTCACAGTGAGGCACTTTAATTATATGAATGAAAGGGGCTATACCAATAAGGTTTCTTCTTCTTCTTCTTCTTCTTATTATTATTATTATTATATACATATTACACTTTGCTGCTATGTAGCATAAATTCAAGCATGGGACATTGTAATCTTTTATTGCTTTTACCCTATTAGGCTAGCCTAATTGTGTCTTCTAAATAGATTTTCTACTTCCATGCATGTTAAAAAAAATCTTGCTTTGATGCTTTGTTTCATATAACAAAACAAAAACAGATGAATATTGCTTCTATACATGCTAAAGCCATAAATGGGCATTTCTTAGTTCATTGTCATTAGTCATACAACATTCAAATTAGAGGACAGCTCAACTTGAGGACCCAAGAGTTTACTCCAATCAATCATCTTAGCTGAGTCAAAAATTCTCCCAGCTACTGTTTCTAGGCCTGCATCTCAGTTAGATAAATATTTTCACCCAATGTCCCTACTAGCTGGCACAGTGACGCCTGGCATTTTTTCCTTTCGGGCTTCTGGATGTGGACAACTGTGGCATTTCGGGGATTCAAACTCACAATCTCCTGAAGTTGGGGTGAATTAGACAATTGCACCACAAGCCCACATCATGCATTATAGTTCATTGTATTACACATTTATGGACACAAAATCCGAGTTGCTTCCTGCGCTCCTAAGTGGTACAACTGACCAAGAATACAGCAACTGAAGATTGTGAGTTTAAACCCCAGAAATGTCCACAGTTTATCTGGAAGCCATCCATAAGTGTGTACCCAAGAGGAGAAATTGTCGAGTAGGTTCATGTAATGAAAAAAAAAAACAACCATTAGGGGTGTACTTTGTGTACTTCTTGGCATCCGGCATAAAACTTGTGCCAAAACTATCATGCGGATCACAAATATGATTGCCATACCGGATTGGGCGAGGCCCGGGTTAACAACGACCGCCTCAGGTGCTGTTGACCAGCAGGGTTCCGGTGAAAATTGGACTACTGTAGGTCGAAGACCATCAAAGAGGAGAGGAGGAAGGCAGGTTAGAAGGCAGCGAGAGAGAAGGAAAGGCAGGAGTGTGGAGGTTAGAGTAGGGACTCTGAACATAGGGACAATGACTGGTAAAGGCAGAGAGCTTGCAGACATGATGGAGAGAAGGGCGGTAGATATTCTGTGTGTCCAGGAGACCAGATGGAAAGGAAGCAAGACCAGGAACATTGAAGGTGGATTCAAACTGTTCTATCATGGTGTAGAGAGGAAGAGAAATGGAGTAGAGATAATCCTAAAGGAACAGCTTGTGAAAAGTGTTCTGGATGTAAAGAGAATGTCAGACAGGATCATGAGCCTGAAGCTGGAGGTTGATGGTGTAATTTTGAATGTGGTCAGTTCATATGCACCACAGGTTGGTTGTCAGTTAGAGGAGAAAGAGGAATTTTGGAGTAAGATGGATGAAGTGGTAGATGGTGTCCCTAGAGAGGAGAGATTGGTGATTGGTGTAGACTTCAATGGACATGTTGGTGAAGGAAACAGAGGGGATGAAGAGGTGCTGGGTATGTATGGTGTGAAATACAGAAATGCGGAAGGTCAGATGGTTGTAGATTTTGCAAAGAGAATGGAAATGGCTGTGGTGAACACGTATTTTCATAAGAGGGAAGAACACAGGGTGAAATACAAGAGTGGAGGGAGCACACAGGTGGATTATATCCTTAGCAGGAGATGCCACCTAAAGGAGATTGGAGATTGTAAAGTGGTACCAGGGGAAAGTGTAGCAAGGCAGCATATGGTGGTTGTCTGTAGAATGAGATTAGAAACAAAGAAGAAGAAAAGAGAAAAGACAGAGCCAAAGATTTCATGGTGGAAGCTGAAAGAGGAGGATGGTTGCAGGCAGTTCAGGGAAAATTGCAACAGGCCCTTGGGGGCAGTGAGGAGCTACCTGAGGACTGGGAAACTACAGCTAAGGTGGTGAGAGAAACTGGCAAGAATGTGTTGGGTGTTTCATCTGGTCAGAGGAAAGAAGACAAGGGAAGTTGGTGGTGGAATGAGGAAGTCCAGGAGAGTATTCAGAAGAAGAAGGCAGCTAAGAAAAAGTGGGAAAACCAGAGAGATGAAGGAAGTAGGCAGGAGTACTGTGAGGCTAGTCGCATAGTGAAAAGAATGGTGGCAAAGGCAAAGGCTCAGGCCTATGATGAGCTGTATGAGAGGCTGGAACATAAAGGAGTAAAGGACTTGTATCGTTTGGCTAAATAGAGAGATAGAGCTGGTAAGGATGTACAGCAGGTTAGGCTGATAAATGATAGAGAGGGAAATGTACTAGTGAGTGAACAGAGAGTGTTGAGTAGATGGAAGGAGTACTTTGAAGAACTAATGAATGAGGAAAACGAGAGAGAGAGGAGGACAACGGGGGGAGAGATAGTGGATCAGGAAGTGCAGAGAATTAGTAAGGTGGAAGTGAGGGCAGCTTTGAAAAGGATGAAGAATGGAAAGGCAGTTGGTCCAGATGACATACCTGTGGAGGTATGGAGATGTTTAGGAGAGAAGGCAGTGGACTTTTTAACCAGGTTGTTTAACAAAATCTTGGAGAGTGAGAGGATGCCTGATGAGTGGAGAAACAGTGTACTGGTCCCCATTTTTAAGAACAAGGGTGATGTGCAGAGCTGCAGTAAGTACAGAGGTATAAAGTTGATGAGCCACACCATGAAGGTATGGGAAAGAGTTGTTGAAGCAAGGCTAAGGCGAGAGGTTCAGATCAGTGAGCAGAAGTTTGGTTTCATGCCCAGAAAGAGTGCCACAGATGCAATTTTTGCATTTGGTAGAGAGGTACAGAGAAGGTCAGAAGGAGCTACATTATGTCTTTGTGGATCTAGAGAAGGCATATGATAGGGTGCCAAGAGAGGAACTGTGGTACTGTATGAGGAAGTCAGGGGTAGCTGAAAAGTATGTTAGGGTGGTGCAGGACATGTATGAGGATAGTGAGACAGTGGTGAGGTGTGCAGTTGGAGTGACAAATGGTTTCAAGGTGAAGGTAGGGTTACATCAGGGATCAGCTTTGAGCCCCTTCTTGTTTGCAGTGGTGATGGAAAGGTTGACAGATGAGGTCTGGCAGGAGGCTCTATGGACCATGATGTTTGCAGATGACATTGTAATCTGTGGAGAGAGTAGAGAGCAGGTGGAAGAGAATCTGGAGAGGTGGAGGTTTGCACTGGAGAGGAGAGGAATGAAGGTCAGTAGAGACAAGACGGAATACATGTGTGTGAATGAGAGAGAGGCAGGTGGAAAGGTGAAGATGCAAGGAGTAGAGGTCGTAAAGGTGGATGACTTCAAATATCTTGGGTCAACCATCCAGAGCAATGAACAGTGTAGAAAAGAGGTGAAGAAGAGGATGCAGGCAGGAAGGAGTGGTGGAGACAGGTGTCAGGGCTGATGTGTGACAGAAGGATAGCAGCAAAAGTGAAAGGGAAGGTTTACAAGACAGTAGTGCGTCCTGTATGGTTTGGAGACTGTGGCTCTGTCTAAAACACAGGAGGCTGAGCTGGAGGTGGCGGAGATGAAGATGCTGAGATTTTCGTTGGGAGTGACAAGGATGGACAAGATTACAAATGAGCAGATCAGAGGGACAGTGAAGGTGGAGCAGTTTGGAGATAAAGCCAGAGAGGCCAGGTTGAAATGGTTTGGACATGTGATGAGGAGGAATAGTGGATATATTGGTCAAAGAATGTTGGAGATGGAGCTGCTGGGTAGAAGGAGAAGAGGTAGACCTCAGAGAATGTTTATGGATGTAGTGAAGGTGGACATGGAGATGGTTGGTGTAAAAGTAGAGGAGGCAGTGGATAGGGCAAGATGGAGGCAGATGATCCGCTGTGGCGACCCTTAAATGGAGCAGCCGAAAGAAGAAGAAGAAGTTCATTTAATGAAAAAAGTCCTGGCTGGTGAGAAAATTGCATTTAAAAAATGTATACATATATTTTTTTTATTTACCTAACTGAGATGCAGTACTAAAGTATTCAAGAGAATTTTTGACTCAACTAAGAAATTTGAGTTGGGTGCCATCAAGAAAAGCCATGTAATCAGTTACTATATTATTTTGACTTTAGCTGACCTCTCTTTTTTAACAGTGCAGTCCTACATACAATGCTGGAGTAAAGATTTAGGTCGACAAAAACTGCCAAGTAGAGGAGTTAATATGTAGAAGAGCTCTTGTTCATAAAGAACTGTTGTAGAGATAAAAATCTGTAATTGAATCAACAACCCTTCAAACTTCTGCCTGCAGGCTATGCTACCATAGCATACAAAGAGCATAGGTGAAGTGCAAAACTACTGCAGAGACATCTATTTAAAATTCAGTGTGGTCTTGGCACGCCATTCTTCTCTTGGCAGACACGTATAGGAGATGGAGATAATTAGCTCTGTAGAGCTACAGAACTGGAATTAGATTAGCAGCAACGTTCTTGTTTATTATTTATCAGAATTCCATGATGCCCATGAAACTTCTGCATAGTAAAATATAACAGCATGCAAAATAAGAGTTTTCAACTTTGTTAGAATTTGAAACTGTTTATATTCTGTGCAAATCTGTCCTTATTTTCATATTGGTCTCTGCTTTCACTGATCTCAAGACGCTTGTTGGTGTGCTTTTCTTATACATCCATTTTCCTCTCGCTGTTTTATTTTCAGTAAGTTTAGCAACTCCATGTGCAATCTGGTGTTTGAAAGGTTTATCACCTCTTGCATTTCAGTCTACTGATCATTTTCACTCAGTCTCACCAAGCACTGAAAAGAACTTGGACTCTGGCCGACAGTCCTCAGCATCCACCCTGCTGCTTAGTTGGGGTGTGAATTTTTTTTTTTTTAAAGTGAAGGATGTCGCAGAACAAACTCTTAAAGGTCAGTACAGGGTGGGTGAGGTGTTCAGTGACACTGTTATTTGGTCTTGTTCAACAGAAAATTATCTGCATTTGGTGAGAAAACCGAAGTGAGTGTGGCTTAAACTGGAAGGGAATATCGGGTTACTGAAATGATGGTGTGCTCCTACTAGTGTGCAGAGGCTGGATTATTACCCACACCCACTTCAACCATGCATCAATTTAACCTTATATGTTAACTTACCAAAATAGGTTTACTTGTGCATCAAATTATTTTATTTGAAAAAACGAGAAACACACACATGCATATATGCATCACACACACACACACAAATGATATATACTATGATATATATCATACTATGATATATTTCTTTTTGGCTGTACTGCCCACTACTATGATAAGCATGTTTTTCTTTGCAGCACACTTACTTGCATAATACCCACCCACACGAGCCAGCAACCTGTTGTCTATGACCGCGGTGCCTTCAAAGTAAATCCAGCCCTCAAAGGGTGAACCTGCTTTGTGCAGACCACTAGTTCAGCTGCTTTATGTTCTATTACCTTTTCCAATGATTTTTCTAAAGATTACTTGTGGGGAAAATGAAAAATATAATTCCTGTTATTTTATTTTGTTGTGATTATTTATTTGTTGCATTTATAATCATTCATAATCAGGCATATGCTCAGTTGTGCAACTACAACAAAGTATAACTGAGCTTTAGCACGAGGGAAGGATTTTTTTTATTATAGTTTGTGCTCATAATATATACAATAATATACAACTAACTTTTCACTGTTTTTGCCTGAGATGGTCTCTGTGACTGTGTTGCTGAGTCTTGTTGAGTTGCCTTGGTCTCCTAGTTATAGAAACATAGCCAAACTCTGCCAGATGTAACCCCACTGTGATATATTATGAAACAGCTTGACTTAATTTACAGTAGTTGGTACTGTTGTCTTTCGAGCGTCCTGCTTTGCATGCACTTCCAAGCTATAATTTTGACTGGATATGGAGTCAGGTGCGTACTTTGAAAAGAGATTGTATTTTCTATTACATTGTCATTTTCTGTAAATGAATGAGATAACCACACAGATGTGGCAAAACAGAATATATTACTGGAAGGCAAGCCCTGCCAGAAGTCGTCCTGTGTTGTTGGTGCTTACCAAGAATCCGATTCACTTCACTCAATTCCACAATAAAAGTACACCGGATCAGGATGTTCTGCCAAATCTCACATCAGCGAGGGAATATGAGAATACGAACCACAACAACAATCAGATGGATTGCATCCTGCAGTGTGACAAGTAGGCTAAAACAAGACTCGTGCTGCAACATGTTATCCCCAGGCCTGTATGCAAAGCTCTTGGACCAGGCTTCCCTTAATCCAACACACAAACAGCCACAAAGCAAGTCCAGCAACTCCTGATGTAAGACTACAAAATCCTCAGAGAGCCGATCAGAGCCCTATGCGACATGCTTGATTTTTAGGCAGCAGTGAATTATATATGCCAATGGAAGGACTGACATAAACAAACAAAAACAACAACAAACAGTGATTTTACCCTTCACAGCTTATACCATTATCACAAGAAATGGCCCTGGGGCCAATGCCATTATGATACAAGGCTTAGAAAGCATAAAATGTGTTTAAACAACGGGTGTCTTGTTTTATATAGCTGTATGCAAAAATCTGGGCACCTCTGGGCACATTACATACTTTGTTGATTTTTAAATGATAAGAAGTAAAAAGCTTTGCAGTAGACCAATTTTAAAACGTATGTTTGATGTAGTGTATAATTGATAAAAAGATTAAAAAAAAAAAAAACCCTAAAATGTAAAATATTTGGACACTCTACTAAGTCAGCCCTTGCCATTTGGCAGATCTCACAGCTTGCAAATGCTTTTGCAGCCAGCTAGAATTTATATTAATTCAACAGAATGCTCCGGAGTAGGCCCACACGAGTGTAATGTCGACCATGTCCAATGACCAACAGTGGGATATAAAGTCCCCCCCGTGTTGAGCTGTGGAGCAGTGCAACTGTGTTCTGTAGAGCGATGGAGCTCCATCCAGAACCTTTGGGATGAGCTGGAGTGGTGCTTGTGATACAGAACTAATCATCCCACAAAAGAACCTAAACCCACTAATGCTCTTGTGGCTGAATGCAATCAAATTCTTACTGCAATGTACTAACATCTAGTTTAAGCCAGGACTACACTACATGATTTTTTTCCTCATATTTTAGCCTTCACTGCTGGGATAGGCTCCAGCTCCCCCCCGCGACCCTGACAGAGAAGCGGCTTAGAAAATGGATGGATGGATGGATGGATGGATATTTTAGCCTTCATTCTTAATCAGGCTGGTTGTGTCTGGATTTCACTGAGGGAAAACCAACTGAAATATGCTGGAGTATGTGACTCGATCTAATAGTGTACACTGCAGGAACACTGTTGCCTATAGAAAGTAAACTCTAAAAATGACCACATATTGATGATGTCTCACATTCATAACTCTCACCAAATGTGTTTTTTTTTGTTTTGTTTTTTCTTTACAGTTTCAGCCCAAAATCAGCAAAAAACAGTAGCCAAAAAAATGTGGTGTATCCAAAGCTTTAAAGACGTCACTGAAAAGCAGAAGCCGTTACTGTGGAAGTTTTAGAAATACAGTATACTGTACACAGATCAGTTTCCAGGTCAAGATCTACCAGTAAAGGGGCTTGTGATGCTTATATAAAGCCCTTCTGAATGCCACCATGCACACTGAGGGTTCCTGAAAATGAAACAATGGTTGGATAAATAGCGCTTTATTCAGAGTCTGGCAACGTTGTTATAATTAAATGGTAATGCAAAGCAAAGAATCAATGCAGTTGATATTTACACAGTGCTAATAGCTTTTAGGCACTAGAGGATAATCATAATTATCCACTTTAAATGTAATCATATCTGTTTAGCATTGCAGTCACACTGCCAGGGAAACACAGACGATGGTGTTTAGAATAAGTAGAAGGGGAATGTAGAAATCTATTAAATTCTCTATTAGCCGTGACAAAACATAAACGATTCAGTTTAGCTCAGTGTTAAATGCTGAGAAATCCCCTGCCAATAGTCAAATAATCAAATCCCTTACTTGTAATAGAACAATATGTTAGCTGAAATGTTGAACTGTTCTAAATACTGTATAATTAAGGTTTGCATACAATAAAGAGAGAGAGAGAGAGAGAGAGAGAGAAATAAATAGGGAGAGAGGAGGGGGGGTATAAAACTAATTAAAATAAAGTTTTGATTTGCTGTAAAATGAAATCAACAAGACCCAGCATCCACATAAAAGTGATGAAGACATCAGTGCCAGAGTACTAAATGAGAATCACACTGGCGGAGAGATGGCTGTGAAGAGTGGCCTTGGTACATCTACAAAGCATGAGGAAATGAAGGTGGTGCATCAACACTGTATAATTCAGAGACTTGCCTGAAAGAGAACAGAGTGTGTGTGAGAGAGAGCAATAGAATATTAGGAGTAAGGGAAAAGCACACCTATAAGTGGTCGAATTCTCAGCTTTTCTGTTTCCCAAAATCTACATGCAAAAAAAAAAAAGATGCCAAAGGGACGACTTTTACATCCTTAAATAACCTTGGATGGATGGTTCTTATAAGAAATGTATGACTGTGAAGAACCTTTTTAAATGTTTAAAGCTTAAAAGCTTAAAATTAAAGATGATTTTTTCTAAAATATTAGATTATTTTTTTTTACAAGTGTCCAAGTTTTACATTGTGTCCAAGCCAAGAACCATCTAGTGACAGAAAAAAAGCCTTTTCTTGCTGAAACTGAATCTGATCCGCAACAATGGAAAGAAATGTAAGATATCACTAATGATGCTTGCTCAGGAATGACACTGGGTGATGTCCATGATCAGCTGCTGCAGAAAAAAAAACTTGACTAAGTACTCATAGAGAAGACAAGTGGTTTGAGATTTGAACCAGAGCACCTCAAAAAAAAAAACCAAAGTGTAGTTAGGTAGTTAGCCAATCGTTCAACTTAATTATTATCAAGAATGATTATCCTTCTTAACAAAGCAGCATTACTGATGATCTCAGTGGGTGCTGAATGAAACAATGCCTGATGTCTTATCATACTCAGCTTTTCTTGCACCTTTCATTGGCCTCTTTTATAAAACGAATAATTCATTTCATATATAAGCATCTTCCTTCAGAGGAGGTTTGGTTCTGTGGGTCGGTGCTTGAGAACAATGCCGTCTCTGCTCTTTCAGAATCTGATTTCACTGTTCTTTTAAAACAAAAGGGTTGCAAACACTGTTGGAAACGTGGACACTTCTTAGTGTCATAATCAACTCATTTATACCACAGTTCAATTTTATTCATATTTTTGTAGCAATGAGGCTTTCTTCATGGGATCTGTGAATATGCTAAGAAGATGCACATGGAAATGCTAATTACAAGGCAGCATAACTGACACTGTGGTTAAGAGCAAACACCTTCTCTGAGGGCAACAACAACGGCTGTAGAAGCACCAGCCTCTCAATGAGATATGACTGGTTTGGCAGATGAAAAGGAGCTCAGTGGACTCTGTCCAAATATGCCCAGCTTGAGATGAGCAAATTTCTCCTTGGGAGATAAGCTATGATAATTATACAGATTAATCTTCTGTTACCCATCTGCTCCAAAATCAGTTTGTCACATCCATCTAGGATTGTGCTCTTCCAGCAGCGCTTTTAGCCATCATTGCTCTTCCCCTCCTTCAGGGCTTGGTGGGGTGTCTTTGTAGACCTCAAAGAAAGAAAGTCGCTTGCCCGATTGAAAGCAGGATTGACATTTCAACTACTGGACAGCCTGAAGGGGAAGTGTGTGAGGTCCAGAGAGCCCTGGTGCTACTCTTCCTGCTCTAGAACCGTGCCAAATAACGCTCAAGTACAAGGCTGAACTCACATCAGTTCATCAATATGTAATTGACTGGCACTGGTACAGGTCCCTGTTGAGTGCAGGCTCTGGGCAGAGAGCCCTGCATCCAGCAGCGACCGAGTTCGCAGTGCCAAGTGGAGAGCTTTGTGCGAAAGAAACTTTTGTCATTCATTTGCATTGTGGCGGTAGAAGCACCCGCTCGCTATACAATTCAGTTTGAAATGCTGGAACATTGTTTGCTGTCCTCTGCCTGGGTCTTTGAAAAGACTCAGGCAAGAAAATGAAATGTGTTTGGGAAAATGTGGGGGGGGGGGAAACACGAGATGAAAAAGAAAAAAAAAACAGACATCTACAAATACAATAATTACAAACTGTTAATTAAGTCAAACATACGTCTATCTGAACCTCCTTACAATCACTGTCTCTCTAAGGTCTCTATTTATAATTGCCTTGGCAGCTATATAAAGCAAATTTACAACCAGAGAAACTGATGCATAAAAAGTAACAGTGACACAGCCAGCAGTGCAGAACTTTTAAAAGACCCTTGGCAACCTTCAGTTGTATTTTGATGACTGGATGATAGGAGTGATTTCAGAGGAATATCATTGTCTTAAGAAAAAAGATTACAACTGGCTATTTAAGTTGAGTGGGGGAGCAGGAATGTACAGTTTTCTGAAGATGCACGTCATCAGAATGCATCTGACACCACCAAACAACAGAGTTCAATGGCTCCAGGCTTGTAGGGTTTATATAGAAACACTTGTTCATTATGCTATTCAGAGCCCAATACTAAAGTAAGCATGATTGTTCCTTTACACATTCCACACAGTCTAAAATTGTTTCCTGACAGGGTAAAGAGGTTATTTGGACTTTCAATCTTTCCTCTCTCGTTATTTGCATTGTTGAATGGAAAATTTGGTATTGTGCTGATGGACATAGGGAGAAAAGAGAAGGGTAGACGGAGTTTCAAAAGATGATTCAGAAGCACAATAGCACTGACCTAGAAATGCATCAGCTATTGTTGTTTATGGATGCTGTTCTACGAATCACAATGTGTATGGTAACTTAAAAAGCCAACACAACAACACAAAGCACTATTAGTGTTTATTAGTGTTTAACAATAAAGGTTAAAAATTTGGAAACAGACAGACAGACAGACAGACAGACAGACAGATGATTGTATGAATGGATGGATGGGTGGATGGATGGATGAATGGTTGATGGATAGATAGACAGACAAAATGCAAATAAAAGCAGAAAGCAATGATGTGTAAATGTACTTTAACCTGCAAATAAATGAAAAACAGTACAAAGACAAGATATTTAACCTTTATTTTATTTTTCAAATGTTTTCCATAATTTTTTTGCAAATATACATTCATTTTGAAACTGCAGCACATTCAAAAAACATTGGGACATGGCAATTTAAGACAAGAAATGTTAAAGCGATCATGCTTGGGTATAAAAGGAGCAACCAGAGAAGGCTGAATCCTTTATGAGTGAGGATGGGCAGAGGGTCCACCTTTTTTCCTTTTTTTTTTTTTTTAACAATGATTCCTGTTCATCAACAAGCATTTGCAAGGATTTTAGCTATTTCAGAATATTTTCAAAAGATTCAGGGAATCCAGAAAAATTACTGTGTATGAAGGGCAAGGCCACAAAACCAAAACTGAATGCCCATGACCTTCAATCCCTCAGGCAGCACCGCTTTAAAAACTGAAACAAAAACCACATGGGCTTGGAAATATTTTGGGAAATACTGTCAACAACCACTGTCAGTCGTTACTCCACAAATGCAAATTAAGACCATCAACAACATCCCGAAATGCTGCTGACTTCTGTGGACCCATTTTTTTGTAAATAATGAACATTGTGTTCTCCGGGCAAAAGAGGGAATGGACTGACTGTTGAGCTGCTAACAAACCTCTGTCCCAACTACTGTGGAACGTTGCAGACAATTTTGAATAAGCGTATACACAAAAACAATAAAGTTAATTAGTTGCAACATTAAATACCTTGTCTTCTTATTTTCAACTGAATATAGCTCACAAAAGGATTTTCAGATCATTGTGGTCTGCTTTTATCTACATTATATCTTCTGTCTCAACTTTTTGGAATTGGGTTTGTAGGACTGTAAAATTGTAGGTTGGTAGTTTTGTAGGTAGACAGGATAGAAAAAAATCGAATCAGTCTGAAAATATGTAACTTTACAGGAGAAGGAAAATGTCCATTTGTAATGGCACTCAAAGAAAAAAGGATATTATGAAATAATTCTGGACCATTTCAAATTATCGTGAAATTTTCACACAATGTAAAGGAGCGGCTGGTGTATACAAAAAAGAAAAAAAACAAATAAGACATGGGGACACAAAGTTTTGTCCCAGAAAAGATGATATGTTAGTTCAGCTAAGAAGAATACATATTACAATATGGATTAGAGCTGTTTTTCAGTACATGTTCTTGTGTGTTCTTGCTTAACGTCATGTTCCACTGCTCAAGCGCCACTACACAAGAACCAAGGACAGTTAAAGTATCTAGATGTGTTCTTGATCCATCCAGAATATTGAGGATGAATCGCTTTATGACTTGCCAACGAGAATGACACAAAAAGTCCCTTCATTTACTGAAGCATCATCACACCTGGCAGAGGATATTGACCCACAGCTGTATGCTTATTAATTTGCTTTTTTAAGTAAATGGTGCACTTAATTCTGCATTATGTTAAAAAAAAAGGATGAGAAATAGACAAAGTTGTCAAATCACATAGATATATTGAAAATAAATTGAAAGTCTTTTTGGCATATTTACAGTTCATAACACTTCACATCATCCATCAATAGTGAAATAATAATATTTAAAATGTTTTTGATGATTATGAACTTGATAATGCGTTGGTGTCTGAGACATACACATTACGGATGGAGGTCGACTCTGGAGGTGTTTATTCTTAAGAAAAAAAGAACATTTTACACTAATATATTTATTAATTAGGTTGTTCCTTATACATTTATTCTTTGAAATTACTCTTCAGAATTTCAGTCTGTTAGCCTCTTAATCATATTTCCAACATCTTAAACACAGCCGAATATAAATGTCACTTCAGCAGGTCATCTGTCCTTCATCTTTCTCCTTAGCCTGGCTCTCCTTTGGATCAGCTCCTTGGCTCAGGAGTGATAGCAATTGCACCTTTTCCCTCTCTGTTTCTTGACTTTTACTCTGTTTATCCCAGACCACGCAGTTATCTATTAAAAATCCCAGGTTTTAATCAGTTTATCCAGCTGTTGGCTTGTCAACATTTAAACAAAATGAATGCCGTCATCATGGTCATAGCTGAACTTTGGCTTTGTTCTAGCAAAGACAAAGAGCACACATGTGGCTGCATCAGATCCTGTTTTGTCATTTGTATTGTACAAAAGCAATTTTGTATTGCACGTGTAATATTCTGAATTTATAGGTTACCAATTGATAGCTTCATCAGCTGGGCTCACTGGAGTGAGCTATCACACAATAGCAAGTACACAGCACATCTCAAACTCCTATGTGCATTGTCTGTCCTTGTGTTATTGTAAGTGCATTCGTGCAAGGTCATTTTTTAAAAACATTCTTCCCAAGAACAAAAATCCATTCTGCATATTCTGTGTATTGAGAAACACCCTACAGCATAGCTTTTCCTAGTGCATAATAGAGGTCTAGACAATATACAATATAATATACAAGCCTTATACAATAATAATAAAAAACCTGAACTGGTTGAAACAAAATCTTATATAGCATGTCTCAGTGCATGTCACCACACCTAACCTGATTATCAAAATGTAACAAACATGTAACATGTCCAGTTAAAATATGTGTAATACTTCCCAAGCCTCACCATAAATATGAAATAAAATTAATTTATTATTCAACTTTTCATATTTCCAAGAAAGACAGCAAATGTAAGATTGCCAGTTCTGTATTGAGATTGTTTGACTTTTATGAAACTGATACATGGATAGAATAGATAGAATGTTTAAAGTAAATGACATTAATTGATGTAGGGTTTTGTTTATGAATATGTAATTTTTATACATGTTTATTTATTTTTAGATTTATCATTATTCTTTACCATTCTAATTCATATATTAATTGACAGTCATTTATTTTTATTTTTTTGGCAGATCTGGTCCTGCATTTTGTCCGGGCAATTTGTAATAGAGAACATTTTGCCAATAACACATACCACATACAACTGCCAAACCATAGCCTTCAAGTATGCAGCACTGTGTAAAAGCTATTTTAAATAGTAGCACACATCTTTCTGAACAGAATGGCAGTATGGAGCACAGTGCGTTCTTTTTCATATAACTTCTTTAATAACATTCAGCGACAGTAAGACAATTCTCAACCACGACAAAAATGTAGTAATTAATAAATACTTTTATAACTCACTCACTTTCTCACTCACAATTAGTGAGCTAAAAATTGTCCAACAATAATATTTTAGGGCTCAAGTAGTTTTTGTATGCATCACTGAAGGTGAAAAAAAAACTGGTATGAACCCCAGCAGGGTCTCACGAAGGCAGTGTCAGTCAGTTACACATTCATTTTGGACATGTGTGAAGGAAAAGACTTATACACCCTTGATGTTAGCATGTGTATATTTGAAGCTGCTGCCACTGAAGTACAACACCTGTTCACTGCAATTAAATATACAGTAACTACCTGAACAAATGAGTATTAAGTCAACTAGTTTGGCAACAGGAACTACATTTACATTCACACCAATGCTACAAGACTGCTAGTCATACGTGACAATGTAAACAGCACTGTTAGTTATGGTCTTAGTCAATCTAAGCTTAGTCCTATATAACATGTAGTCCAGGCCAATACTGACCAAACTATAGATAGATTTGAACATGTAAATGCTTAGATCGCTCCACTGACTCGTGACCTTTTCCAGTAATACCACACATGTGATGACAGTGTTTTGACACCATAACACTAGTCACAAATGTGAAGGGGAAGAGACGCCTCTCATGTTAGTGTTAGTCAGAAATAGACATAATTAGATATTTAAATAGAAGGAGGGAAAAAAATAAAGCAGCAGTGGAAAACTTGCACATGAATAGACGTCAGTGCGTCATGCAGGGTGAGTATAAAGTTAGATTATGCCGGTGTGCATATAAACAGGGTAATAAATAGTCTAGCATTTTATAGAGCTCTTATAAATATCTTCATTCTGCCCAGTTTCTTAGACTAACTAGGAACTCAAGCAGGCTATTTTGTGCATGCAAATGCATTTACTTATGCAACATGTTTTTATTTTTAAAATGACTTTTTAATTCGCATAGTTACCTAACCATCCCTCCAGCCTCTTCTTAAGAACTGGGCCTGGATGACATATATGCAATGACAACTTTTCATGCAAATTCTCCCAAAAAACTCCCACCTCCTCACACAAAGATATTTTACACTATATAATTAATAAATGCTTATTCCCCCTTAACAGTTTATTTTACAGATTTCTGTGAGAAAATATAATGTAACGTGTCGTGAAATGCCCTTTGAAAAACTCAAGTACTACCAAATGTATTTATGACAATATTTTTATGTTTTGTCTCTCTGGTCCTCGGCACGCCACAAAGATTACACTTTGGTCCCTCAGGACAAAAAGTTTGGGGACACCTGCTATAGACTGTTACTGTTTTCACAACTTTGCGGATATGTAGGTACAGATTCTAAGCCAGCAAGATGTTCCATGATGCTGCTTAACTGATTAAATTTGAAATAGCCTTAATCTGAAAATTTTTTTTTTTTGGGGGGGGGGTCACCCTTATCACATTTAAATTAAAATTGAATTAATTCAGTTGACTTCTCTGTGTCTGAGGTGTCACAACTATAACAAATCCTTCATTATTCTATATAATTACTTATATTTGTGACACTAAGCGATGACATTTGGCAAAATTATTTATGTAATCAATTACTGAACTGATTAACAATTGATTGGTGCCTCGACCAACCCTGCAACCTTAGTGATACGGTAACTTCAATTAGAGGTAGAGGGTTGTGTCGAATATATACATTTCTCAAATAAGCATCTGAAACCTTAACTGGCTAATCATACATGATTCATTGAGCCTATTTGAATAGACAGTTCAGAGGAATACCAGTGCCGCCTGAATGCCAGATTTTTGCAGCAGCTGCCTAATAGTCAGCCAATATCATTTATCATTGTAGCTTTAAGGATGTCTAAAGAAATATGCAGTAGCAGAATAAAGCGAGATTAAAAGATGCATACTTAAAAAGGCAGCGTTTATAGTCATGGAATGCACTCCATAAACTGAGCTCTTTTTTGCATGAGGGTAAAAGATTAAATAAATGTCTGGGTTCTTCACAGTGACAGAGGCTAAGAAGTGCCACACTTCGTTTTGCAGTGACAAAACTACTGATCATTCACTATCATAAGAGAACATCAAGTGCTTTTAAGTATAAATCCATCATTTGGTTAACGTCAGGGGTGGTGGATGATGGCCAGCTTCCTGGTTGTACCCCCCAGACATGTGGCTGGTCTGGTTTTGTTAAGTTTACCAAGAAAAGTACAATGCCATCCTTATATTGCTGCCATTCACATCATAAAAAGAAAAAAATCTGCTACTCTGTGATGGCTGTGAAGAACTCTAAATAAAGGACATGTTAAAAAAGCACTATGGCACATTTTCCTCTGGGACTGGGTTTTGTGTTTCTGACTCACATTACACCCACATACAAAGCTGTAAATAACTCAGCAAGCAGGTGGGCCTGGTCTTTAAACAATCCAGAAGATCCTATTATCAGCTGGGTAGCTCATAGTTAATCCAATAAGACCTAGCTAATATGCCCTTGTTCTTCTATACAGCAGAATGCATACAGCAAACATCAGGGGCCAGGCTGTCATGAAGAGCAACCACAAACCGACATATGTCAAAAAAACACGCCCGCCAATCACAATGTGTTCACACCTGCTCTGGCAGACTGGAGCGATCACCCTCCCCTGCCCACCTGATACCCACTCTCCCTCATCAACACAAATGAGTTTGGATAATTGAATTGCAAGTGCAAAATTAAATCAGCCTTTTATAATTCATGACTCCAGGATCCTTCATAAAACGATCCCACCTGTTTATTTTGGTGATGTCCAACCATATGGGGAGCTGAGCTTACGGAGTCAAACAAGTGATGTCTCATTTATCAATATGGAGGTACAAAGATACCAGGTGCTACACAGATTCAAGATGTACTTAATATAAGCAAAAGGACTTTTCATTAACTCAAAGGCATTATATTTCCAAATTAAAATACCTGAGCTGGTGTGTTAGCTGTGTTCAGGCCATGTAATGGTGTGTTTCACATTACCAAACCATAACTACTAGCTTTTGTTTGGGTTGGTATTTAAAACTAGTAGATACCTTACATGACCAACGGTAAAGGTTGATCTGCAGGGATGGACCACTGTTACCTTTGTCTATAGTGATTCTAAGGTATCAGAGAATGTACTGGTGTTACTCTTCTTGTCCAAAAGTATCCAAATACTCTTCTCATTAGTGAATTTAGCTACTGTAAAAGGCAGCCACACTGCAAAATTCGATATATAAGCTAGTAAAGTTTTATATTTAGATTATTTAACCTATTTCTATGCATTTTTGCTTGTTTTGAATAATTTTATATGATAAAAGTGTTTTACTCAATTTGAAGATAATGACTAGATTTAACTTCAATCAATTACTTCAACTATCACTTTTGGTACTCAAACAGCTTGTATAGTCTCCATTGAAAAGCAGTGAAAATAAATGAAGCAGTTGCACATAAGTCTAAGATTATCATGCTCAATGGTAAGCATCAGCTAGAAGGGTACTAAGTCCCCAGCACAAGGCTATGGTGCAGAAGAACTGTTCTCTGGAGTGATAAAGCATCTTCAAATATTTTCAGGATAGTGGTATTTCTGATCCAGAAGTAATCATCCAGCATCAGCACCTGACCTCACAATTGTTCTTTCTCTGAACGTAATCAAATTCTCACAGCAGTGTTCCAACATTAAGTGTACAATCTTCTCAGAGGAGTAGCAGCTATTGCTGCTGGAAGCTCTCTGTCAATACCCTTCATTTCCAAAGAAAGACTGTATGAACGAGTGTCTATACATTTCTGGGTATATAGTGTAGGACACAAATCCTAAATTCAGCTAAGATAGTTTTTGCCACTTCATCACTTGTATTTATGACTTCATCCCTCATTTAAAATAAATGTCTTCATGGTAACCCCTGAAAATTGGAAGTTTACAATTTGATTAAACACACTATTACCAGTGAATAACAATGTTTTTCACCTAATGACTCATCACCAGTAACACATCTTTTCTGCTTCTATTAGCTCTTAGCAAAGTCTCAGTGTTATCTGCAATTCTAAGCCTTGTTTTTGTGATTCATTGGGTTTTGGTTTTGTTTTCACTGTTCTTTTTGACACGTCTCTGGCTTATATTTATGGAATTGCTCATGATGGACTTGCTTACCTGTGTTTTGACCTCTGCTGCTTGAAATGACAATGATTCTTAGATTAGCCCAAATTAACTCACTTGGTGCATGCATCCTGCTGCCTGTGCCTTCTGTTCATTACAACTATTATTGTTCTTGCTCAAATGCCACATCCAAAATAAACATAATAAATAATAATAAAATAAATTATTACCACAGGCGATCTCACATCATGCCACTGACTGTCATAATTTATTTGAATAAAAATAGTCTTAGATAGTTTCTTTATTTAAACAAGTGTGGACTACTTGAATTTCCATAATACCCCATGCTGCCACTGAACTGAGCATGAAGGGTACACACCCATGACCACATGGAGAGAGTCACACACATGGGCTACTGTAAATTGGAGAATTTTTAGAAAATCTGAACATTGGCAAAGGCTAGACATATGGGTTTCCTTCAAAATGTTCCTGGAATGAGATGAAGTCTCTCTAACTTACTTTAAGACAATGCGTCTCTCTTCCGGTGGGCATGCTGTCTGAGTTATTTGACGTGTAAATGGGGTGGCTCCAAGACGTCTAGTTCAAAAATGCTTTCAGATTTGCTACTGAAATTGGCTCATAGGTAACAGTGACTGTGCTTTGACTGATAAAACAGTGACTGTGCTTTGACTGATGAAAAAAGAAAGTAGCAAATAAAAAGAACAAAATGAAGACCTACAATATGAACCAAATAATGTATTCTTGTATTAGAATTATGGAGTTGCATTGCAAAATTAGCAACAAAAGATTCTACGTGGGAAATGGTTGTTAGACATTCTGACTGCATGTACAAGCCAGCAGTGAAGGTACTTGGCAAGTAGACTTCAGTGCTTAGGAATATATAATGATAAGTGACGTTGAGAGACTGTCCTTCCATGGAAGGCCTAGAATTTACTGCAGATAGAGGATATAAATGGTTATTATACTAGGTATTGTTAGGATTTTATTGATACCAATATCAATACTGATACTTTTCAATACTGGCTTCCTATCCACTTTTTGTTCCATTTTTACCATTCCACCTTAAATGGTGCAGCAGTTATTAAGCAATTATTATAGTGTCTGAGGTGCCAGCATGTAACTGCTGCATCACTTTAGGTGGAGCAGGGAAATTAGAACAAGAAGCTGGCAGATAGGAAGCTGAATTGAGCTTCATAGTTTTAGTGCTGATAGCATTTTGATAAGGTGATTTCAAAATATATCAAATATCCTACCTAGGGTTTTATGTAGGGGGCTACCTATAAATATGCATTACAGAAGGACATTGACAAAGTAGCACAATTCATCCGAACAACAGGAGGCTGCCCGTTCTCAATACCCATCCCTTTGTATTAATATTATAATTGTGATATTTAATCACAAAGGTAGTTATCACATTGGCTTTGGATTCACATTCTGTATCCACAGAGTCTACATGTTCAATGCTTTCTGTTTGTTTCCACGTCACAATTTGCCAAAGGAAAAGGAAAATCATTTTTTTTCTCTTGCAAGACAAGAGTGTAAGACTGCATCAAATTCAGTATCATATCATAAACTGTCTTCTTTTCTATTTACAAACACAATTGCAGTGTTGATTTAAAGTTTAGAACACTTTTAAGACACTTGTTTGAATTACATATGAGAGAGAAATAACTAATCCTGAATTACAGCATTTATTAATTGTTAAGTTGGAAAAAATCTAATTAAGCACGGGCGCTACATAATTTCAGGTGTGTGAATTAGAAAAGCACAGTAATCAGCGCATCAGAGGTCTGAACTTTGCTGGGTGTGCTTGTACAGTGTCAATGCCTGCAGACAGCAGGCTAGACAGAGACTGGTGCTGACTGTCAACAGTCTGTTGTATTCAACATTTGCTGGTAGCAGCTTATGCAACAGATTGTTTCTTGATAATGTGAGCACATAAAAGAAGGAACAGTGCCAAGGTAGAGCAAATGGGAGACTATTTTGAGAGAGAAGTCAGTGAAGTACAAGCCTGGAAGTTGGGAAAGTGTTAGTAGTAAGCAGATGCAATTATTTTAGGTGTTTAAAGTTAAATTGTAATTACTTCTGCTACACAGATTTAATGGCAAATAGCAATGGCACAGAGATCAGTGCACTGGAGTTCAAAACTCTGCATGGCATGAATTTATGTTCTAGCTAATGTTAAATTCACATACAGTTCACGTATAGTTCACATATTTACATGAGTCGATACGCATTATTTTGTTTAGGCTACACATTTAAAAGTTTCTCTTCCCTAAAAAAAATACTGGTGGTATAATAAAACAGACCTGTTTGACCATGAAGTACACCGAGTCATGTCAGACTGCCTTCGACACTAAGAAGCCTGAATATATTCGACTAATCCCGACCAATGGAGTGTAAGAGCACAATCTGGAATGGAGTACATCACTGCTGCATGTGAAGCAAATCGACAAATTGTCAGCACCTAAAACCCCACATAAAATACCATCTATCAGTCAAATCCCCTCTGATAGGTAAAGAGGAAAATCCGCCTCAGTGGTATATCTGCAATTCAATTGTTATTTGTCTAAGATGAAAACTAGACTGGGCTAGGCTGGCACTGGCTAAATGGATCATTTTAACATTTGGGATTATCAGCTTTTGCATTCGTGAAAAAACATCTCACGGATGAGACATCATACCTGTAATCATTTCATGTAATAGTTTTCTGTGAGGTAGCTCTTAGAGGCATTATTCACTTTGGACATCTGGTTCCTATCAGCACTATTGTGAATGATCCTGTCTTATCAGGTTTCTCTATAATGGTGCATTTCTAAATCAAACCACTCTAAATTAACTTACATCTTAACTACTTATGCTGACATTCTAATTTGAGTGTAAGCATTCATTCAACATGAGGTGGGTGGTGCACAGTAAGCCAACTGTGTTCGATTCCTTTTGATATTCTCAAAGAATATTATACCAATATCTGCTTACAGCTTATTTTATTTGAATGTGAACAAATTCTAAGCCACACTATTAGAAATAAGATCAAAATTGACTGGTATAGAAGTAAACTGTCACTGTCACAAGAGAACCTTGTATATTTTACATGAGAGGAAAACATGTCCTTAGCTTTTAATGGAAGGTAAAGAAAAGTTATCTTGCTCCATTCATCATGAAATTGTAACACTTTATAAAGAACATATGGCATTTTCAAAAATCATTAGCAGATCTTTGTGCTTCAGAACATTTTGTACATGGTGTAAAGTGGATATGTTACAGAACTCGCCTCACCACTATCACACACACATGCAAATTCTTTTCAATGTATGCTAAACTATTTTTGCTGAAAAATGGATGAGTAACAGTCTTTTATCACTACTTTAACGAGTCTTTTCATTTGAGACTAGTTCCTGCTTGTTGCACTTTACTCATTTCTTTTTTTAAAAGAGCATCTCATGCCTTCTCTTTAAATCAATTCCTCATTTGATTCTAAGCCTTCATATTTTAGCAAAAGGTCACCCCAATCACTGCATGCTGACGAGTATGATTTAAGATGTCAGTCTCAAAGCCTAATCTGGCTCTGTGTAGCCGGACACATCACATAAATTACTACTTGATATCTTGCCCTATCCTCTCTGACATTAGTGTACTGAATATTCTTATAATTATTATGCAGAGATTAAAAATCTTCTAAAGATATCTGATCTGTGTTATTTTGTAAGGTATTATTACAAGTTCATTATTTTTGCATTCATACATAGAGTTCAAACTACACCCCTTAAAAAAGGTTCTTGAAAGGTTCTTCAGTAAAGGTAACGTCTATATTTAGAACTGTGACAACCATCTGAATGCATATTCTGCGTTCAACTCTGTTTCTTTTTCTCTTGGTGTCTGCAGTGACATATTTGTCTCTAGCAGTATCTGAGCTCAGGACTGTCTTTTTCTCTAAGCTATTGGTAACTAGCAAAAATACTTTCTCTAGCTTGACAAAGCACTTCTTGTAAGTCGCTCTGGATAAGAGCGTCTGCTAAATGCTGTAAATGTAAATGTAAATGTAATGTGGTTAAATGGATCTTCTCTATGAAGGAAAACCTGCTGTATGCTGATCTTTAAAGAGCCTTTTTTAAAAAGTACCAAAACCTTCTTATAAATACCTTTTTTATTGGCACTATATCAACAATCATATGTATAACTCATGACTATACTATTTTGATATTTTGTTAGATTCAATAACATAAAAATACTCAAATTCAAGGTAGAACTGAGAAAATTCCAAAATTGGGAATTGCATTTTACTGCTACTGCATTAAGAGTGAGTTACTAATTTGAAATGTGACAGTACATTATACCCATGGCATAATACCTCACATTACTGAGTTACTAAGCTGGTGAGCTGAAATAGATTTAAGGCTGAACTAATGAGATTAAGAGTAAGTAGTTTTAAAGAATGATACGATCAATGAAATAATTTGATATCTTAAAATTATTAGCTATGCAAGAAACAACTTGCATCTTTTACAGCAGGATTTGAAAGATGTGATGAAAAGTAGAGCAAATTCATCTCCTATAAAAAGTTTCAAGTCAATGCTGTGAGGTGTGTGTTCAGAGTTGATCTCCCCTGATATGCAGCAGTGATGGATGTGGGAATGAGTGAAAGACTGGCCTAAGGCTTCTTAAATTGGACTGGGAGAGATTTTCCACCACACCTGCTCACAGCACACTGTGCTATTAATGAAAGTCTTCTGCTCTAACTAGATTTTCTCTGACTCTATCAGCACAGTGTGACTGACCCCAGACAGCATTCAATAGTAACTGGACAGTGACACAGTCTACAGTCATAGAAAATCTCAGACCTGGCAGGATCTTTGCAAACTCTGGCTTCTTCGTGTTACAAATTCTACAGCATACTACGGCCACGGTTTTCATGTAGCAGTATTGCCTGCATATATTGCACTAGTGAACTGGAATTAACTGCCCCATTTTGGGGAAAGGCAGTCCATATTTCAAGTGTAAGTCAGTCATTTTTATACAGTGAATCACACAACCTCAAATGCTGTCACACAAACCTACTGGTGTACAAGGAGAATGGCACCAATCAGATTTACAGCAGTGGGTTCTAGAGTGAATATATCGTAAGAACGTTGCTTTCATGCAATTTCTTTTGATTGTACAGCTTATAAGTGCACAGCAGACAGAGAGACCGAGAGATGCTTAAAATAAGGCAGCTTTTATGATGAAACTGTGCTCTCCTACTCCATCAGGCCTAATTAGACTCCTAATCAAATTCCACTTAAACACAGGAAGATGAGCTGACCAAGCCTTTTGGCCTCAAACCGAAAGTCTTTCCTCAGTAATCTACGCACATAACAATGAAGCAGGAGCTGTGGAGGAGGCTGACCCACAGCCTTGTGTATATAATTAAATCCACTAAACAAGCAGGAACTCCACTGCATCCTGAGCACAGTACACAACTTTAATGATGGAAGAGGAAGGAGAGGCACGACTCAGAAGAATGAAAGAATGAATACATTACAAAATCATTAGGAATTTCTGCCTTTGTAATTTGTCTCTTTTCAAAGCATCCGCGCACAAAAAGGCGAGGGACCAGCAGGTGGCTAAGTCTTAGCGGTTTTCATGGAAATACTTCTATAATGAAGACCAATTAAAGTTTTTTGGGGGGGGATGAGATTACAGCAGGGGTGGATGGAAGAGGCGTAGCGTTAGTCATGCATCATGGCACCTGCATAATTAGGTAACAGTCAGCTTAAAGGAAGACTAGATTGTGACTGAGGAATGAAGGGCTATCCTGACATTTTCAATGCTCTACTGCTAGAGGAGGAAGCTCTGTGGGGAATCAGGTGTCAGACAGGTGGCTCCCTAAGGCACAGACCCACAGGAGCAGAAATGCTACTTTCAGGTGCAAAACAATGGTGCAGTAGAGTCCTCTGTCATTGTCTCACTTGCCATTGGGCAGATTAAACTCTTATGCAGTAGATAAGGCCTTGAGTGTCAGGGTGAATTGAGATCAGGACCATGCTTAAACTGCTTCTTTTACAGTAGCTTCCAAGTTAAATAGTTCACTTTAGTTGTTTCTAACTGCAAATCTGCAGTATTAAATCTAGTCAATATATCTAATACTGCAAGAATATTATAAGTTCTATGAGTCTATTTCTAGGCTTTTACTTTTTTTTACACTTTTTACTTGTTTTAAGCAAATACAGTGAAAGTTTCATTTCGTTGGCAGATCATTTCTTGAAATGAGAAACTAGCTGCCAATGGAACAATCAATTCATTAGAAAAGAGCATTTTATTTACCAACACACGTTTTACAATGCAAAAAAGTCCTTGGCCAAAGGTCAACCATGGTATCTACACTCTATCCGAAACCCTGAATGATTGATTAGCTGACTGACTCAGACATTTGCAAAAAACATCCCACTTAGTCTAACAGCATTTTTCTTCCTGGCTTGATAACAGGAAAAAAAACCCAAAAAACAAGCAAAAAAAACATTGCTCTTTAGTATTCTGAAGAGCGAGCTGACCGGCCCAATATTTCACACTCTTATTAACAGTTGGTTTAACTTGGTATTAACCAGAGGTTGCGCAATGAATTAGAAGCGTAAGAAAGACAAAATGTGTTGCATCTGCCCTCATTCTGTTCTAAAAAAAAAAATGAATAACTATCACTGAACACCATTAATTGTAATTGTGCTTTTTTGGCTGGAACACATTCTCATATTTTAGAGATAATTAGCCGGTCATTGTATCACTATAATAAATCAAAAATACTCGTTTCTTCTTCGCAGCTGTTATCTGCAGTAAAAGCTTCATTAAAAATGGCCTGAATCAATAACCTTTAAAGATGTCATGTGATCTCATGGCACAGTGCAAAAACAAAGTGTTCTATTATATTCATCTATTGATTTATCTCCATCTTAGGCTTAAACTGTCCACTTATTATTTAGTCTTAAAGGTCCCGTATCATTAATATCTCACATTTCCAATATAGTACACGAACCTATTTCAAAATACACCATTCACCCCCAGTTCATAAAGTCCATATAAATGATGCAGCCAAAAGTATGTGGATACACGACCATCACACTATTGGCACTGTGAATTGGAGTAGTGGGTTATATACCGGTTCATACATTTTTGAAGTACTTTTTAAGGTATTAGTTTGGTCAATGTACCAGTATGCAAAAAAATACTCTTCCTCACTTGTTGTGTAGTGAGTTGCAATCTGATGTAAGTTAGTCAATTTATTGTAAAAAGAGCGGACATCAGATTCTAATGAATTAATTAGTTAATTTGGGGAGGGTTAGAAATGTAGTCTCTTAGGGTAAGCTTTTAGCTATTAGCCAAGAATAGAGACTAGCCATTTCTTGGTGTGAGAATCTTGCGCAGCCAGCTGTTGTAGGCAATGCGGCAGTCTCAGCCTACAAGTCAGGAGGCCCCACAGCTTTTCAGCTAAAACGGAGAGTGTGAACGGCTTGTAATATTTAATAAATTCCAGCAGCGTCTGAAGGTCTTAGATTAAAGCTTGAGTGTAAGAGATGCACATAACAGACAACCTCCGGATGCAAAACAACATTCTTTACATCCACTCACCTTTACATTGATGTCAAAGCAATATTATTTTGTTTTTACTATTTCACCCAATAAAGACATCTTAAATTAATTTTTTTTAGTTGCTAAACATCGCTCTTATTAAAAGCGAAGAGACATCCAGAACAATACACAGTTGTTAAACCTTGTTTCGAAAAATAAAAAACAGATTGCAATGATGTGCAACAACCTACTTTATCAGGGAAGTCCTTGCTCATTTCAATTGTGACGATGTGACGATGCCGTTCAGCATGTTTTACAACAGCATGGCTCGTAGTAAGAGTCTGGGTGCTAAACTGGCCTGCATGCATTTTTTTTTAAAATGTGATTGCACTTAAGTATCCAAAATGGTTAAATCATAATTCAATCCATAAGCACACAAGACCAGGGGTCGGCAACCCAATTGTTAAGTATAGCCATTTGGTCCTTTCAACAAAACTCAAACCACTTTGGGAGCCACAACATTTTATGTCCATGTTACCATCTTGGCTGTAAATATGTCTCAGTATGTGTTATATTACTAGTATAGGCTAAAAAATATAAACAAAAATGCAGCCTTCTTTGCTCTGCAAAATCGAATCATCCACTTGCTGTGGAACCACAAGACACTAAAAGAGTTCAGTGTTGCCGACCTCGCACTATACCATGATATGTAGTAAAACATCAGTAATCTTAATAATACTGTGATATAAATGTTTGCCCAGTACCGCCAACAACTAGTACAAAGTGATCTTAGGCTGGTGTGCTTTAGGTACACCTGCTTGGTCATAGAAATGCATTTCATGAAGCTCCTGATGCACAGTTCTTGTGCTGATGCTCCTTCCAGAGGTAGTTTGGGACTTTGTCACGAGTGCAAAAGAGGATAGGTGACTTTTACATGCTACACACTTCAGCACTTGGCTGCCCGACTCTGTAGGTTTGTGTGGTCTACCACTTCATGGCTGAAATGTTGTTGCTCATAGACACATTTCACAATGTTTCAGCTCAGACTGCTTTTTAAAAATGATGCACAATACAGAGCAGCCAGTCAGAACAGAGATCATTTAAATGTATCAGAAAGGCAGAGAAACAAAAGGAGTCTGTGTAAGTCTAACATATAAATGAAATTAAATTACTGTTTTTAAAACATAAAACTACACAAATATCAAAGTAGATATCAGGGGGGAAAATACAACAAAATTCAGTTTAATCAGGTTAATGTTATTCTGCATCATTAAACCAAAAATCTAGAGAGCACTACAGACTGATTTTGTGCCAGTCTGGCTGCTAGTAATTGTTTGTTGATTTTGTCATGCAATTTGTGCCATTATTACTTATGATTAATGGGAACCATTAGCTTCTACCTCTTGCCTTGTGACGCTGCAGCTCCAGCATACAAAACTAAAGACGCCACACAAAACATCCTAGCTGATCAACTCAATGTCTTAGCTGATCAGCTACACTTGGAATAAGTGGGAAATCATTTTAAAAATTGTATTTTTTCTCCTAACCTTGATTAATCATGGAACAGCCATCAAGTCCTTGTTTCATCTTTGTAAGGTGACCCTGACTGAACAGAGCCATATTGTGGTTGCATCTCTTGGAGTCAAGTGCCTTGTTCAAAGCCACCGAGGCAGTGCTCATTGCAAGAATGATGACTTCAGAGCCAGCAACCCACTGTTTTACCTCCTTTACCCTTACGTTGAATTAGCTCTGATATTATCACAGCATATTAAGTTTTAAGCAGCCACTGCAAATGACTCCTAATTGCAATAGTTGTCTCCCACAGAGCTTGTGAAGGGCAAGAAAAGAGAGTGAAATGCTCATTCCCTGAGGAGAGAGGGCACTGCTACAAACCAGCCTGGGAAAAACACCAAGGGACCCTCAGGTCCCACAGGACATATCTCCACCACAAGGAGATATCAGGAAAGAAAAGGGAGAGAGAAAAAGAACACTGTCACCTGAGCTAAAGGGCCAATATGAGGCGCGTGTAGAAAACTGACTTCCTATAGAGAAACACAATGTGAATAAACAGTAATAGTGGGCGCTGGTGAGGCATTATGACTACTGCTGTATCAGATTCTATACTGAACTGCCTCATAATGTGGAATTGGGTTTTCATATGAGACTCAATGCAACAAGTCATTATCAGTGCAGGAGCAGATACAAAGTTATAAAGCAATTTTTGATACAATTCAACAGCCTCAGCAGAGCACAAATCTCAAAGCTTAAAATGTTAAACTGTTGGCTGTCAACAGATTTAACTTAGTGGTGTGAAAAAGTGTTTGGCCCCTTCCTGATTTCTTATTCTTCTGCATGCTTGTCACACTTAAATGTTTCAGATCACCAAACAAATTTAAATATTAGACAAAGATAACACAAGTAAACACAACATGCAGTTTATAAATGAAAATCTTTATATAATTTGTATATTTGATGGGCTTTTTTCATTGCTCTGTTTTTACTGGATTTACACTTAGACATGCCTTTAAAGAGGTTATTTCAAATCTTCTATCAAAAGTTCACATAACATCTTTCACTTAATCAAATGAGTGCATTTACATGTACAAAATATTCTGAGAAAAAAAATCTGGGGGCACCCAAACGTTTGCAGACAAATGTGGATATTGTAAAAAATACAGTTTTGGTATTTCTATTATTTTTATCAGGGCCTAAAATTCATTTTTCAAAATGGGGGAATTCCCTTCTTAAATGTCTCACATAGGGGGGGATTCATACACTTTGAAGGGGATACTACTTGTGAGCTCAGCTATAGGTCTTACCTTGTCTTGGTCTTTTTGATAGCGTTTTAAACCCTGCATCTCTTTCATTAAGTTAACCAGACCAAATTTTGAATTAAACAACTGGTTTTCTGCTAAAAAGTAGGCAGATTTGAGAAGCCACTTCGTTTCCACTTCACACTGCAACACAATGCATTAGCCATTATATTCTTTGTTGAATCTGCCTCACGCTTTCTTTTCAGGGCTGCAACATGAGAAACACCTGTTTGGCGCACTAATGTTGACATTTTCTAACATCGGCTGGTAAATAAAAATAAAATCGAGCAGTTTATTTCACCATTGTTAATCCAGTTAGTCTGAAACCTGTCTTTGGACTGCTACTTCTCCTTGCTAACATCAGTGTTACCAGACTGAGGATCCTGAGGATTAAAATTGTTAATGTTAACATCGGTAGCATTGCTGTTTGCGCTAGCCCTTGTGGGTTGTGGTGTTTTTTATGAGTGGGTTCCACTTTAGATGATGTAGATTTATGTTTCAGCTAGCAGTCCACATTATCGAACCCTGTCTGTAAATGTTAGCGAGAGTGTGCTTCTTCTTAGGCTTGTATATAGTGGGAGAGAGAGCGCGCCAAGTGTGTTGTCCAGAAGAGAAGTTGGTCCGTTCAGCCAGTCTTCCTGCATTGCACACTGGTGCACATGTTAGCTGAACACTACTGAACATTGCTGTAAATGTCTGCAGGAAGTTCCTGCATTGTAAGTGTTTGAATGGGGGGAATCAATTAAATTAGGCACAATACCCACAATTCCACACTGAAATTCAGGTCCTGTTCATATGTTGGTGAAGGCATACAAGTGTTACAGTAAATTCAGTCTGTGATGTTTACTGCTTCTTGGGCAGCTCCATTTCTACATTACGCACATTCAAATGTAGAAAAATTAAGGATACCAGTTTAACATACATGCACTGAATAACCTGATAGCCAACTAAACTCTTTAATATGTCACAGTATGATGACCCTAGGCTACCTGAGCAATACAGTAACTGTTGGAATTGGATCTTATTCTTAGTGTGCATGTAAATATGCCTACTGATGTGGAGTGATTTAGCATTTCAGCCAAAAAAAAGAATATATGTTACACAGTAGATGAGACAAGAGAAAGAAAGGACAAAAGAGAAATAAAGAAAGAAAGAAAGAAAGAAAGAAAGAAAGAAAGAAAGAAAGAAAGAAAGAAAGGACAAAAGAAAGAAAGAACGGACAAAAGAAAGAAAGGACGAAAGAAAGAAAGAAGAGATGAAAGAAAGAAAGAAAGAAAGAAAGAAAGAAAGAAAGAGAAAGGAAAGGATGAAAGAAAGAAAGAAAGAAAGAAAGAAAGAAAGAAAGAAAGAAAGAAAGAAAGAAAGAAAGAAAGGACAAAAGAAAGAAAGAACGGACAAAAGAAAGAAAGGACAAAAGAAAGAAAGAAGAGATGAAAGAAAGAAAGAAAGAAAGAAAGAAAGAAAGAAAGAAAGAGAAAGGAAAGGATGAAAGAAAGAAAGAAAGAAAGAAAGAAAGAAAGAAAGAAAGAAAGAAAGAAAGAAAGAAAGAAAAAAGAAAATAACGAATAATTTAAAAATATGGACAGTATGCCAAATGTTAAAAAAGGCACTTTATCTTACAGCAGCATAAGATAAGAGCAATAACTTACGAGCTGTGACAAAGATTACAACATAACTTCACGGTATCATACCACAGTGTGGTGCAACACAGCATCATTGCAGATTTGATCACATCAACCTGCTTCCCTAGTTTAGGCTACTGTTCCAAAGTAGTTTAGCAGTATTAATGTAGGTGTCTATCCCGCAGTACATGTTGTCTCAATTCTGAGTGTCAGTGAGCAGACCGGAGTCGACCAGAGTTGATGGAGGGGTCTGACGCAATTGCAAAGGATCCATCAATGGACTATAACAGAACTCTCCAAAGCTTCAGGTAAAATCATCAAGACTCAAAGTGAAAAGGACACAACACTGGTCTGGATGGAAATGGTAGAAAAAGCTACCTAGTGTCCAACTTGTGGATCATTCGGTATCACACGCAAACAGTAATTCTTATTTACTGGACCTTCATTTCTTCACTTGTGTATATAGGAAAGCTTAGTGTGTAAATAGGAGATTAGTTCTTAGTTAATTTATGCTTACGCCTGTATAGTTAACCGTGGCTCTAATCTGTTATTTAATTTGTTTATATTTTAAAACTTTTCTATTTTATATTTAAACTTTTCTATTTCTATTGCACCAAGAGGGGGGGGGGCTGTAAACCAATTTCGTTGCGCAAATGTACAAGTACAATGTGTAATGACAATAAAGGTTCATTTCATTTCATTTTCATTTCATTTCATTTCATTTCACAGTAAAATCCCCACTGTGGCATTACATGCAGTACTGTGCAAATCATCCTTTCTACAACAAAAACAACCAAAGAAAAAAGGAAGAACAAAAAGTAAATAAATAAATAAACAACGAAAATGTATTACAATTTCCAGGAGATTGACTTCAGTTTTTCAAAGAAATCTGCAGGGACATTTTTTTCCTCATTTCCAAAGTTCAGTCTTGATTTAGGTAATCCAAAACACATTCAGTGATATTGAGGAATGGGCTCTGGGCTGGTCAGTCCATTGTTCTGTGAACACCACCAATTGTGTGTGATTTGTATTTTTTTGTATTTTCTCAGCTTTTTGACAGCTACATACCCTTTCAGAACCACAGTGTCATCTACAGCAGAGGGATGGACAGAAACAGCTCTCCAGAGGGGAGTTTTTTCCCACTCTCTCAAAAATTAAAGCCTCATGGACTGTTTATCTAATGGCCACAGGCTTGGTGGTCCACTAGGTCAGGTCTGTGCAAATTTGTAAGGAGTTCAATTTTTTTTCCCATTTTTGATCATTTTTAAACTCTTCTTTTGGAAACTCTTGTTTTTTTTTTAACTTGCTTTCCTTTAGCTCTTCTTTATTTAAGGCGATCATCATGTGGAATATCTAATCTCCACAGAAATTTCTGCTAAAAAATGAAAAGCTTGTATTCATTGGCCATTTTGACTGGAAATAAAATGAAAAAAGGGCGACCTCTGACTTTTACACAGTACTGTATATTCAGTTAGACACAAATGAGCACAAGGAGAGTTCAGTCAATGTTTGCAAAGGTCAATCTTGTCTGGGATTCTAGGTTTCAATTGAACTACAGAATCATGTTGAGAGGGCAGAGCTCAGGAACTGTGGTAAAATTTTTGAGAGAATAACATTTGCCCAGTGATATTAGAGGAATCTGTACATTTACATAAAGCTTTGTGATCAGCCCACAAAAAGCACAGCTCATCAAATATGAATGCCAGACACTGGAAAATTCAAGAGAAGCTGTGATTACTCTTCTGTCTGCTTAATGAGACTAAACACATGTTCCTTTCTGGTGCCCAGCCACACAAACGCCCAACAGTATGCTGCATAAAGTCAAAGGAATACATAATGAATGCAATGCTTTACAGTACTTCACAGTTGGACATGACCATGTAGCTGGTCTTACAATACAATTTCATGACCAGTCCATCCAAAATCCCAGTTAACGCTTTATTAAAACAACATAGGTTACTTATTGTGTTTCATATGTATTTATGAATGATGCCTAATATTCCAGACTTTCTGTTCAAAAATCAAGGAGCAGGTTGTTGAAATTCAATGTTTTTGATTTACTTGTAGACCATATGTTATCCTCAAAAGAAGAAAAAAAAACACCCTGCATCATCTGACTGCTGATGTCAGTCAGCTGACTGCAGCCATTACAAATGTACAATGTAAAATCTACATACTGTCCTGATGTTAGACTTGTTTACATGTTTCTTAGTTCATGACCTGCTACAATTTGTTCATATACATTGTCCTCCACACTGGTAATAATGAACATAATGAGCTGTAAAAAATATTTTGATCTTTCATTTAAAATATTAGCAAAAAATATCTAAACTTTATTGAAGGTATAATAATTATAAACTAAATCCTGTCATGAAATAAATAAAAGCTATCTGTGCCTCGAGTGTTGGCATCCAAGAAGCTCTTAAAGAGTTGTATCTAACAGTTAAAAATGCCCATTTTAACCATCAGTTAAAAATTAAGAAGCATAAAACAACCGGAGATGTTAAGAAGCTGCTGAGAAGAGGACGTATCTACTATAGTCTACGTAACTATAGTCTACTATAGTATCTATAGTAGTGCCACATACAGTTAGAAGGATGGTTCAAGTGGACATATAATCTTCAAGGATCACAGATGGAGAACTGCAGACATGAATTAGGTCTTGGGGTCAGAATGTCCCCTAAACTACAATCAGACACCAGGTACCTAACCACAAGTTGTTTGGGGAGGGGGTGGGGGGGTGTCAGAAGAAAGCCTCTGTTATCAAGGACCAACAAACTCCACAGTTTGCCAAATGTTACTGGAACTTTCAGTGGGATAGTGTTTGGTCAGTGTCACGGTTGGCTCCTCCCAGTCCTGTCCATGTGCTCATGTTTTGGTCTTGTAACTCCGCCCCTGATTGTATTCACCTGTCCCTCATTGTTCCGTGTATTTAAGCCCTGTGTTTGCCCTTTCCGTTTGCCAGTCTTTGTACCTTTGTATCGTGTCTTTGTACCTGGTCTTCGTTTGTGTTGATTCTTGAGATGTCTTACCCTAAGTCTGTACGTGTCGGCTCACTGACCCTGGAATGTTCTGACTACGACCCTGGATTTGCCCCTAATAAATCTCGCTTATCTCAGCGTGTGCGTCCGCCTCCTCGCTCCTCGTTACAGTCAGATGAGATCAAAATAGAGATCTTTGGCAACAAACACCAGAAGTGAGTTAGGTCGTCACCAAAAGACCGCCATGCAGAAAGAAAAAAAAACATCCCTAACATGAATTATGATGGTGGATCTGTAATACTGCAGGGCTTTTTTCTTCTTCCCTGGACTATGTATTTTGATACAGGGTATCACAGACTCCATCAAGAACCAGCAGAAAAAAAAATCTAACCCTGACTGCCTCAACCTAGAAGCTTAAAGTAGGCCATAGTTTGGAATTTGGCAGAGATGAACCGAATACCATTCACCAAACGTATAGTCTCATCTTCAGAGTCTGACCAAATCGGACTGAGCCATATAACTGCTACAATATCAAGTTTAGCTCAGTTTTGTCAATCTTTGCTAGATCAATATTACTGTTTTGTTCCAGCCAGTCCGTAAAGCATTTTAAAGCCCATTTTGTTTGACAAATGGTATTCGGTTAATTTCCGGCTAATTCCAGGTTGTTTAGGTGTTCTTCTGTCAGAGCTGCCAACTGAAAAACTAGCTCAGTGGTAATGACAGTTTGGTAATTTAGTGTAGTCTCATCTTCAGAGTCTGACCAAATCGGATGCAGGTCAAATGTAATCTTGTGAACAAAACAGCTTGTGTGGCTATAACTAACCTCTGTATAATAACAAATAAATTGTAGACATGTTTGGGTGATGTCAGCATAAATTAGTTAGCACATCTGCGGTATTAGCACAGATATTTGATGCTCACATTGAGAAATGTTGGCACACTGTCACTGTTTGATCCACTACTCTTTGCCCATCATTATTGTATTTAACTGAGACACCAAAGCGTTTTCAGCTCAAACTCACTCTCACCATTTTGCCATTTTGAACAGTTGCTAGTCAACCCTCCAAGGTAGGTTAATCAAACTAAAAGTATAGTGCCTTTTTTCAGTTGAGGACAGCTGCATAGCAGTAATGGTTTTCACTTCTAGGAACATCATGGATTGTGTTACCTAGATCTATAGAAACCACATCAATTATTTTAGTGTCTGGTGTCTTACACTTTTAGGAGAGATTTCCAGAGCTTTGGCTCTTAGTAAAATGCTAGCTACCCACTTTCAACCCTGTTTTGGGGGCTACCACCAGATTGCAATGTGATTGGAAAATATTTAACAATCAATTCATTAAGATAAAGTCAAGCAAGACCACGGAGACATTTTAAAAATAAACACAAGAATCTTTAAAATCAATTCTAAAAGACACAGGTAGCCAGTGGAGTGACTGGAATGTGACTGGAACCCTTCTTTTTCTTACAAGACAGAACCCTAGCGGTCAATGTAATGTATGCAATAGATTTATTGGGTGGAACAGATGAAAGAGTATTATAGTAGTCTAATCTTAACATCCCAAAGGCTTGGACAAGTTTCTAAGCTGTCTCCTAATTCATGGTTACTTGACAATGACACCATGTTCTAAAGGAACTACATTTCTTGGTAGAATACCTGTTTACATCGATTATGAATGGTAATAATTCACTGAATGATTATCGACCGGTTGCGCTGACATCCTACTCAATGAAGACATTGGAAAGGCTGTTGCTAGCTCATCTGAGACCTCTGGTCAAAACAGCTCTTGGCCCTCTGCAGTTTGCATACCAGGATGGCACTGGAGTAGATGATGCAGTTATCTACCTGCTGGACAGAATGTACTCTCACCTGGACACATCAGGCAGCACTGTGAGGATCATGTTCTTTGATTTCTCCAGTGCATTCAACACTAAACAGCCTGTGCCATTAGGGGAGAAACTACGGCTGATGCGATGCAGGTGGATGAATCCACCATCTCAGACAGTGGACTATCTGACTGGATGACCTTAGTATGTGCGACTGCAGGGCTGTGTCTCAGACAAGGCTGTGTGCAGTGTTGGGGCACCTCAGGGGACTGTATTAGCCTCATTCCTGTTCAACCTGTACAGGAAGCTGGTGAAGGACTTTGTTGACTAGTGTAAGCTGAACCAGCTTCAGCTAAACATCAGTAAGACTAAGGAGATGGTGCTGGACTTTAGGAAGTCCAAACCTGCCTTGTCACCAGTCTCTATTGATGGTGTTGATGTGGAGGTCCTCTCCTTACTGCAGACATGGTACTGATCTCCTGCTGTCTGAACTGTGCTGAACCACATCGCTGTATCTCCTCTCTGATCAATACACAATGTGCAATATATCACAACTATTACTGTAATGACACTTTTACTATGCAGTTTACACTATAATATTGATGCAACTCAGTTAGTTATGTCTATAATATGTGCTTTTAGTTTACCTCATACCACACAGTGCCTACTGTCTGTAAATACAACAAATCTGTCTCATATGCCATGCAAATATGTAAATGGATATACTTTTACTTTTATTTCTCTGGTTCCTTCCTTCCTTCCTTCCTTCCTTCCTTCCTTCTACTGAGGTTACAGGTTTACAATAGCTGTGGAAGGAAAAAGCACTTCTAAAATAAACAGATATGTCATAGTGCAGATACTTTCCATTTAATGAAATCAAAAGTGAACCAAAACTAATGGAAGGTAGCTGCTCTCTATCTTGATGCATAGCTTGGAGGCACTTGCAGCATTATGGCTGCCTCCAATCATCAGTACTTTAGCTGTGTGCAGGGTGCTGCATTAATCCCATTTAACATGATTAAGATCCCTGCAGAGTGAAGCACAAAAGCTAAAGTCAGAGGTGATTAACTGACAAAAAAATAATACAGAGACAAGACTTGGCTCTATATTGTTCTTCTCAGGGAAACTTTAGAAAAATGCAGAGCTACAGCAAAATCACCCGTTTCAAAAGCAAGAATAAGTTGCAATTTTCCCCCCAGTTATAGAGTAATAGTTGCATATAAATAAATGACAACTGAACAAAACTTGTGAATAGATCAGTCACAAGCTGATAGTGAACGCATTGCATCTTACATTTTTCATACCCTACAGCATACAGGCATAATTTCAGGGAGGGGATGGGGTAGTTACAACATCTCCAACAATAATTACTGGAGAATTATTATTATAATACTTATTAAACCTCTGGAGATCAATAGTGATGTTAAGTTTGCATGTGTTCTTATAGTAGACATCAAAAAAGAAAGGAGGAAGATGCAAGGCAAAGGCTGACACACATGGGGTGAGAATGCATGTGTTACGGGCAGGGGTTCAGGCTTGGGTGCTAAAAAAGTCTCTCTCATTAATTGTGATGTTTATTCTCATTTCACTCTCATTTCACTCTCATTCACTCAATGTGATATTTAGATAAGGTAAAAAATCATGAGGTTTTATGTATGTCTCAGTAGGAAAAGATCTGGACCAAAGAAATATATATTTTAGTCATTTTTAAATACATGCAACTTGTCACTGTCTATCCTGGTTGAAATAATTGCCCACAGCTGGACAACTAATGTTAATATACCCTCTAATATCACCCCCTGAACCCCAACCCAAAGTTATAACCTTGCCAACAGAACTATGATGGCAAGTCTTCATAGATTTATGCAACCCCATTTCCAAAAAAGTTGGGATGCTGTGCAAAATGTAAATAAAAACAAAATGCAATGATGTGCAATCATTTAAACAGTATATTCCATTGAAAATAGTACAAAGAGAATATATCAAATGTTGAAACTGGTAGCTAATTGGCAACAGATCAGCAACATGACTGGGTTTAAAAAGCGCATCCCAGAGATGCTCAGAGTTTCAGATTTTAAGATGGGGAGGGATTCACCACTCTGTGAAAGAGTGAGCAAATAGTACAACAATTCAATAATAACATTTCTCAATGTAAAATACCAAAGAATTTTTGCTTTTCGTCATCTACATAATAACATTAAAAGATTCAAAGAAACTCTGCATGCAAGGGATAAGGCCAAAAAGAAGCGTTTTCTGACCATGATCTTTGGACCCTCAGGTGACACTGCATTAAAAACTTTCTGTAAAACTTTCTGTAATGGAAGTCCTTTTGTGGACTCAGAAAGGACTAAAAACCAAATCTGTGAAAACAGTTTGTCACTGCATCCACAAATGCAAGTTAAAACTCTAAAATGCAAAGAAGAAACAATATATAAACAGGATCCAGAAATGTTGCCATCTTCTCTGAGCCCAAGCTCATTTAAAATGGACTGAGATGAAGTGCAAAAGTGTCCTGGGGGCCGACAAATCAACACTTGGAACGCTTTTTGGAAATTATGGACACTGTCCCCTTGGGGCTAAAGGCTAAAAGCTTTTTATCAATGCACAGTTCAAAAGGCAGTATTCATCAAGGTATAGGGGGGCATTAGCACACATGGCATGGGTGATGTGCAGATCTGTGAAGGCACCATTATTGCTGAATGATATATACAGGTTTTGGAAACATATCCTGCCATCCAGACAATGTCTTTTACAGGGAAGGCCTAGATTGTTTCAGCAAGATGATGCCAAACCACATTCTGCATATAATACATCATCATTGCTCCGTATTATAAGAGTCTGCAATAACATTTGGTGCATTTTGAAATGACTGAGCAGCTGAAATCCTATATCAAGCAAGAATGGGAAAACATTTCACTTTCAAAACTACAGCAGTTGGTCTTCTCAGCTTCCAAACACTTAGAGTGTTGTTAACGGAAGAGGTGATGAAACACAGTGGTAAACATGCCCCCATCCCAACTGTTTTAGAATGTGTTGTTAGCATAAAATTCAAAATGGGCATACATTTTTCAAAAAACAATTTTTTTCAGTTTCAACATTTGACATATTGTCTTTGTGGTATTGTATAGTACATGATTTGCATATCTGCACATTGTCTCAACTTTTTGGGAAATGAGGTTGTACCACACACACACGCACACACACAGTGTTCACAGATATGCACTGAACCGTCCGTCTTTCAGGAGGCCTATATTATACTGTAGAGTTTTGGAGGAACATGGAACAGATATTGGAATCTAGGCATATTCTTTTGCTAGATAAAATACAAAGAATTTCATGACTTGAAATACAGAAGATTTAAACAGTGGTGTCCTCATAATCTCTCTACTTTGAAGTAGGTAGGCACAACAGAGTCGGTGCAGAAATCCTAAAACAGCCAGGCATGCATGTTTATCGCTCATTGTGTCCCTGGTATTAGTGGTATTTCCCCACACAATACTAAACTTTCTTCAGTTTTTAAGCTTTGCTGAAGTTCTTCTATCTCAAAATGGACCATGAAAATAATGAGATTTCACATTATTTTACACCACAAGACCCAGGAAGGTAAATTATCACTTCCTCTGGTTAAAAAAAAAAAAACAGTGCAGTTAGGAAAAAATAACTACAGGGAAATTGTTCATATTCTGTGTCTATTAGGCCTTGACTGCACTTGGGAAGTTATTAACAGAGAGCAGACCTTCATGTTTGCCTAGAATGAGGAAGAGAAAAAAAAACACATTTTCTATTCAAAGCTTTAATGTAAATCAGCCACATTCTCACAGTGATGAAGGAGAGAGCAAAGCTAAAATCTGCATCTCATTGCATGAAGAAAATGGCATTTGCAATTGGCTTTTTTAATAACTGTATGTCCATGGCATTTTCAATCAGTGCAGTTTGTTTGTCTATTAGTCTGCTCTTAGTGTCTCAGTATTAGTAAAGCACTGACTGAATCTTCTAAAATGATACATCTTCTATAAAAGGAATGATGAACGATAAATGATAAAAAGAAATGCCATTCGGGAATACGAGGCAATCATCAGTGTGCAAATTTCACATGGTGGATTTCTCCAATGTGTCAACTAGAAACGTCACCTGATGTGACCGCATGTGTCACAGCACTGCAATTTTTCATATATGATTCATTCCTCTCTCAACAGTAAAGCAAGACGTCTCAAATGTGTGTTATTATCTGCACATCAGATTCTGAAATGTGTGGGGAAGTTCACTGACGTGGGGGTGGAGTGTAAGAGAGAACAAAAACCTCAATACTACACATCCCCACCATTGTTAAATAACTGCACTTTAATTCATTATTAACATTTTCACAGACTTTAAAAGACATTCATTCTACTTTTGGTTCCAGGGTAATTATCTAACACCTTATTATTCTGATGATTTCAAAACTATCAAGAAGACTCACGCTTCTAGTTAGCCTTACGCAAAATCTTGTTTGGAGTTTCAAAACGAATGAAGCAAACCTCATAACAGCAGCATAGTCAGAAAAATACTCTGATCAATTCCACAGCTTATGCACAAAACCCAAAACTGAAAGAAACCATTTTAAATGCTTCCCAGTACGTTGTATGATCATGTCTGAATTCAAGTACTAAAAATTTTGGCCAAAGAAAGAGCCAAAAATGCAGAAACTGCATTGAGGCTACTGGGAAGTATGTAAATAAAAGCAGGTGATGTGGCAAAAATACAACATTGCAACATTTTCAAAGAGCATTATATTTAAGTTTTCTGAGGTTTGATATATTTTTATTCAACATTTAACTACTGGACTACACTAAATCTAATTAACAGGACCAATTGTGCCCTCTTTTTAATGAAACATGGTGTTCTTTGAGCACTGTCAATATCTACAGTATGCACAGAAATGATTTTTGTGACATATTTTAATCACCAAACAATACAAAATTGTCATCCTGTCCATCTCTTCCTGTTAGACCTGCCCTAACACACTCACCTCAACCCAATGAGGGCTGTGTTAGCTGGCTGATTGGTTGGATCGGGTGTTTTAGAACAGGGAAAACACTGCCACATGCAAAGCAGGGGAGGTGTAGGACCAGAGAGGGAGCCACATCTTATTTACTAGTCTTACCATTGAAAGGTTATTTAGAAATTCAGATTGGTTCTTCATTAAATGAACCATTTCTAAAGAGCACACTGTTCTATGTGCTTCACAGACTGACTACTGAGCCCAAGGCAAACTTTTACAGACAACGACTGTAAGGTAAGTTTGCCTGTGGAGCATTGAATGGTGGATACAAATGGAAACCAAAGGAAAGAGTGAAACGATAAAATAACTTTAGGCATATTTTACAGGTTCAGTATATACAGAGTCCCAAGTTTAGCTCATTTAGGTTTGTTTAAGGACAAAAAAACAAGCTAAGCTGAAGCTTCAAATGACCGAGAGTGCTCAGCTGCTATCTAGTGATAATTACAGTACTTTGTAATTATTAATAATTACAGAACAGCACTATGTAGCTGAAACTGCATTGTATAGGTGTTACTGACGTTAACAGATGTAAATTCATATAATAAGAATAACTTCCAGACTGGAAAACGTTCCATATAAGACAAAAATGTAACAAAACCACTTTAAACAAGAAGTTTAAGGCCAGTATGCTGGCTGGTCTTGAAACAAACAATTTTGGACCTATCTCTGGCATAAACCATACACAAACACTAGGCTGGGGGGGTTAAATAAATGAAAAAATCTACAAAAAGTGGACATTCAAACGATAACAAGTCAAATGCCCAAACATTAGCAATTAAAAGAAAAAAGCTCTTTTTCTACTGGTTTTGGGAGCCAAAGTAGAGATGATGAATCAGCGTGCAGATGGCCTGGGTCAGCAGGGCTCAGTCTCTTCACAGCTAAGCAGCCCTCTCAGTGGCTTGGAAAGCAGTGCTGTTTGATCCCTCTACGCTAATAACATGATGCCAAAGTAACTCAGTGAAGTTAATGTTGATGCCTTTGTTTAACCCCAGTATGTGAGCATGTATGTCACATACAAATATCTACCCTGTGTAGATATTTATCCAATTTTATTTTCAAGCGGTTTCCATTACTCATGTCTACTTGATTTCTTTTTCATTTACCCTTATTATGAGTTTCAGTTAACCCCTTAACTAGTGGGTCACCAGATGGTCCAGGCTTCCATTCCACTTCTCACTGCTATGACTTAACACTAGGCATATACAGTTATTCATTTTAAGTAGGCATGCATTAATACCAGTACTGGTATCAGTCAAATACTGCGCTTACTTACTTGTACTTGTAAAATATGCACCAATACCAACATCCGATGCCACCTGATACCATTTGACGTAAGTCTAGTGTACACTGCCATGCTAATTAACAAACAACTCAAGCTGGCAGTGAACAAGGGTATGCTGCACAACAAAGAGTTGCTGACATTGTGGCATTCGGATGCAAAGCTGTTGGTTGTTTTAAACTCTTGGTATATTACCGCCACACACACTGAGATTTTAGCCTGTTTTAGCCTCACAATCACAACCATTTCTCCAATATGGATGGAGGGATGTAGGCAAGCAAAATGGAGGCAAAAAACATGCTTCCTAACATGTTTGCTCAGTTCTTGGATGGGCAGCATGATATTTTGAATGAGGCAGCTTTATTGGAAATATTTAACAGTCAGAGCTGTCTGTACGGACTGCGTTACACACAGCATGTCAATCTGACCGATGACTTTTGTACAGTGTGAGCATACAAATCACAGGCTTTGGTCATAGTTGATGGTCTATTAAAACATATACATTGTGAATCACCAAAGACCTGGGTAGCAAGTAGTAGTAACTGACCAAGATAAAAAATAATAATAATAATAATATTAATAATAATAAATGAATACAAAAAGAAAAAAAAAAAAAAAAACATGGTTCAATACTTTGAAAAAGTGACATGAATACTGCAAATCTTCAACTGTGCATCCAGGACATCTATTTTTATAGAGCTGTAAAAATCCCCTGCCATGCTTATTCGCCAGCTTCTTATTTGTATTTTCCATTCCACCTTAAAAGGTGCAGTAGTTAGGTTTAATAACGCTGTTAATCAGTTTCAGTACCATTTACAATAGAATAAAAAAGAATAAGAAGCTAAGCAATCATGTGTTTAATATTCAAAATGTTTTATCTGATTATGCTAATGAGCTAAGCAATTTTGTAACAATTTAGCTACAACAAAGTTGGCTAATTGGTAAAAGTTATCCTCACTATAGTGAAGCTTGATAACTTGCCCCTGAATCTGTTTCCAGGCTACTAAAATGAAACTGTGGCTAATCCACTGCTCTGATGGTGCTTTAGAGTTTAAGGGGTTAATGAATGTTAGCTAAATAGCTTTAAACTAACTACATTATGAATCACATGTGAAACGTTCAGCACGTTTTTTCTTCCAAGTTAGATACATACCACTACCACTATACCACAGCTGCTCCTGTCTGTTACTGTCCACATCAACAGCCTCATACTTCATACTGATGAGCACACAGAAACAGTAAGAATATCAGCAACTGCGATCTCTCTCTCTCCCTCTCGCTCAGAGAATATCAAATATAGCTGAGGGAGAGATGGAGCCAAATTACATGAGCATACGCTCGCACGCACGCGCACTCACACACACACACACACACACACACACACACACACACACACACACACACACACACATACGTGCGCACACACGCGCACACACTATTGAATTTCCCATTTCCCCTATACCAGAACACAGGGAATCAATCTCAGATAAATAATTCACCTCTGAACATGAGGTACCTAATTGTTTTCAGTCTGACTTTTGGTTTGGGGTCCAGACATCGATGTTTCTCTGCTTTGATTCTGGCTTTACTTGGACTACAGGCTCTGTAAACAAATGTGGCCTCTAGAGATTCAGTGCAGTTTTACTGTCACCCATCTTGCCAGATGATTAAATTTCATCTACAGTTATCAAAGTGCATCACCGATTGAATTTTGCTAAATAATTCATCTTGTTATTTGAGAGCATTTCACAAAATGACTTGTATTACAATGACAGAGGTCATTTAAACCTCAAATAGATCACCAGGGCAAAACAATATGACTGTAATCAAATATGATAAAGTTTGGACTCCTGAAGTTGTCAATTAAAGCATCAGGTGTCAGTGTTATTTTTGTTCTGTCAATCATCCTAATAAATATCCACTATCACAGCCTCAGTTCTTCCCTCAGCTTCATTCGAACTGTCACTCATCGCGTGAACCAGAGGACGTTTGAAGGTGGATGGATCGTGAGTGCCCTGGACTTTAATTACAGAATTTTGGGCTCTGTATTAAACCACACATAACCCACCCACTGCTTTGCACTGCTTTATAATTCCATAATATAAAGATTAAAAAAATGATCATCTTGTCTTTCAGGTAATGCTCCCAGGGCATTGTGGTCAAAGATCAGTCACAAAGTAAAATGTATTGCCATGACAAATATGTACCCTTGCATAGTAGATTTTCCAAAATTAAAATAACTAGGGGTGATGAGGAAAAGCGTATTTTTTTCTGTATTGAAAACAAATGAGCCTTACTTGTTGGGGGGTTGGGGGGCTGTAGAGGAGGGGTAAGCATGGCTCTTATGCGTCTGTCAGTCGCTCTAATCAAATCTGAGGAGCTGTTTAGAATTACCTTCACCCACGGTGGTGTGCAGTCAAATCAAATAAGCACGCTAGAGTGGATGTTGAAATTTTCCCACACAAGCTACAGGCATAATTAGCACAAAGGTAGTTTAGGGGAAACAAAGCTCTGCTTGGTGATTCTTACTGTGTAAAATTCTGGGAAAAGGGTTCCTTAGGTTCTATATAGAACCATATCTAAAAACAATTTGAATTCTTAAAGGCTAAAATCTTTATACACAGTACATGTAATGTTTATTTACATGCATAAAAAACACAGATATTGCTTATTAATTTTTTTAGTACATTTTTAGTCATGCACACCCAAAAAATTTCCCAAAAACAGGTGTGATATAATAGAAGAACTACTTTTGGTTCCCTAAACAATCTTTCATTTGATGGCTCTTTCCAGAACCATTTTGCAAATGCTATTGGGAGTGAGAGTGTGAGGAGTCTTTTTAAAGTTTAAAGGACCTCCGCAAAATGTAAAAGTTACACACTGTCAGATAAAGAGGTACAGTACAGGTAGAGATACATTTTTGTTCAGTGACAAACTATGCAAATGTACCCTTAAAGGTTTTGCAACAATGGTCAGGTCCAACTGTGTATTTATAAGGTCAATGATGGACGAGAGAGCCTAGATTACAATCTCCAGTCTAGTTCATCCCAAAGTGTTCAATGGGGTTGAGTTCAGGGCTCTGTGAGGGCCGGTCAAGTTCTTCCACACCAAACTCAACCAGCCATGCATTTATAGACCTTGTTGGGTGCACTGGGTCACAATCACAGGCTGGGACAGAAAAGGGTCATCCCCAAACTGTTCCCACAAAGTTGGAAGCACACAATTGTTCAAAATGTCTTGGTCTGCTGAAGCATTAGGATTTCCCTTCACTGTAACTAAGAGGTCTAGGCCGACCCCTGAAAAATAACCCCATAGCATTATCCCTCCTCCACCAATCGTTAAAGTTGGCACAGTACAGTTAAGCAGGTAACATTCTCCTGGCATTCGCCAAAACCAGACTCGTCCATCAGACTGGCAGTTAGAGAAGTGTGATTCATCACGCTGCAGAATATGTTTCTACTGCTTCAGATTTCAGTGGTTGCATGCATTACACCACTCCATCTGACATTTGGCATTGTGCATTTTGATCTTAGGCTTGTGTGTATTAGCCTGCTTGGCCATGGAAACCCATTTTGTGAAGCTCCTAATGCACAGTTCTTTTGCAGATGTTGCTTCCAGAGGCAATCTGGAACTCTTTAATGAGTGATTTAACAGAGGACAGGCACAGCATGCTGCAGTCCTTGACAGCGCCGCTCTGAGTTTATGTGGTCTATTGCTTCATGGCTAAGCTGCTGTTGCTCCTAGGTGCTTCCATTGCACAATAATAGCACTTACAGTTGTCAGGGGCAGATCTAGCAGGACAGACATTTCACCAACTGACTTGTGGCAGAGGTGGAATCTAATGACAGTGCCATGTTTAAAGTCAGTGAGCTCATCAGTATGACCCATACTACTGCCAGACTACAAGGCTATGTGCCGAAAGCTCAAAGAATCCTTAGCATCCCCCTGCTTGGAAGAGTGTTTATACCAAACTATTTGCTGCTAAGAGTTAAAGCTTATGGGAGCAGAGCAGAGGGTAGCAATATATTGAATGAATTTTTGATACTTATTTTAAAGACTGCACCCAGGGGCATTCTGTCAACACATTAGGTCACAGAGGACAGGTGCAGATTGGATGTCAACATCCCTTGGATGCCCTCCTACGCCTCTTTCCTGTCTCCCTGCTGTCCTGCAGTCTGGCTTTGTCAGAAGCAGATTGCACACTCTTTGGCATAAACAGTCACACTGCTGAAAACCACGTTGTGCTCATAATGACTCCACAGAAAAATATAACATAAGGCATATTTCACAGGCTCAGTGCTTACGTGCAGGTCTTTATATAGCTCCTTGAGGTTCATCTGCAGACAAAGAGACAAGCTAATGAGAAGCTGCAAATCTAGAGTTTAATTCCAGGCGATAACTATAAACTTTTGTGAGACAACATTAATAGCCCAGCAATCAGAAGGGGTGGAAGACTGATGCTGTAGGATTGGTCACATTTCTCTTCTTCCTATGTGACATTATCCACATGCCTTACATAAATTGGAATTTAACCTTGATATGTATTACATAGCAGGGTTCTTTAATGTCAATATTAAGATTAGACTATTGTATTTTCAATATAGTTTATGTATATATTATATTTTGACCACTGCTGTGCTATTTCACGCAGTTGGCATTTACATACTTTTAACTCACTACTTTAAATCAATACTACTACTCTCACATGATCTGAACACAAAGTGTTTGTGTGAACATCAGCCAGTTAACAGATTCATACAAGTGTGCTTTCTTTAAACTCCTCAGATAAAATTGATTAAGGGTGTTCTTTCTGGGAACATGAGCTCATTTGTAGAATCTAACATTAAGTATCTTACTTGATATTGACCTAACTAGGTAATTAATATAAAACATAATAAATAAATAAAAATAAAATTCCACATGTGAAACATGGCTTGTTTTGGGGAATGTGTAGTGTAGGTGATGGGGAGGTGAAGGCTGACTGGAAGAACATTTGGCACATTTGGGAGAACACAGGCAGCAAAACTTTTCAGCTTGTTGTGTGAAATTGGGATTGTTAACCTTTTTGTGGTAGAAATTCCAATATGTGAATGAACAAATCAACTATTTAAAAAAAAAAAGATGGGTGAGTAATGATTGATGTTGGGAGCAACCGGCATTTCATATTTGAAAGGTATGGATCTACAGGAAAACAAAAAACCCGAATTTGGTACAGAACCATAACACTATGTAGAAGTTCTTTATAGTTTGAAATGTTCTTTTCACTTTCACATCCTCTTCTACATAAATCATTTTTAAGGGCCTTATTCATTCTGGAATAGATAGTTGGGGAAGCAAAAGTGCTTCTTATATAGCATCACTCCAAAAAACTCCTTTTGCTACTCTTATTTTTAAGAGTGTAGACCCACTGTTATTCATCTTATCCCATTTTAGTTATGGCCAACTCCAAAATGTTGCGAGTTTCTCTTCTATTTCATGACAATGGCACAGTTCCAGCAGGTTGACATCTTGTATACACCTCTGTGAGGTCTTTTGAGCTACCAACCACGCAGTATTGTCAAACATGTCAACACGTGCACGGAAGAATCTTAAAACTCTCCAGCATTCACCTGACTGGTAGTTAGCATTAGGAGAGGGTTATCGTTCTGTATTCCTACCACATCCAGCCATGGAGATGAGAAGGTACAGTTGGAACTCAATCTTCAAGCCAGTAGTGGAGATCACCTCTAGACAGGCAAGTCATGCTTTCACCACATGCACCACATGAAGAGAAACAGCAGGAATAACACAGAAAGAAGGGAGCAGATGAGCATGTAGAGAATGTCAGTCATCTAGCAAAACTGTCAGTTACTATTATAGACGGGTGTGATCACGTGATTGTGCCTTGTTTTAGAGGCTCGCAGAACACATGCAGGGACAGAGGAAACAAAGAGGAATGGTATGTTGTTATACAGAGGTGAGGATGAAAAGAGAGGGTGAGCAAGAATAAAATGTAAATTTGACCTTTCTTTATTATTCTAATCCAATCTTAGGTCAGTGGTTTATCTCTTGTAACATTTATTTGCATTCAGTAATGACCTTACCCTCAAACACCAGGGGAATACTGATGGGGGCAAAACTTCAATAGCTGTCAGAGGCAATAAAATCTCTCACTTAAAATGACCATGTTCTACAGTGGGCTATGTGAGGAAGCCAATAAATGCAAAATATCTATTCAAACTACTTTAAAAAAACATATATCATCTGTCTTACATTCAAATTTAAAGGGATACATGCAGAAATAGGCCTAGGTCAATGCATTCACAGTTTTCCAGAATTTGCCATAATGACGGTCATTAAGGACCATATTTTCTAAAAGCATGTATTGTGAAAACCTATTAAAGCATTATTACTGGACTCTATTGATTTGGTGACCGTTCCATTACAGATTTATTCAGTCATATTTTTCTTCCACCTGGGTCCTGTGTTGATGCAAAATGCTAATGTTTGTAATATCACTTCAAAAATTAAATTTAGAAGCAATTAAGGACAGCGGTAAGGTTAGCAAGCGTTGGAAGTATTAAAGCGCTGGACAGTCTGCACTATCGCCCAAAATGAAATAAATTGGAAGTTAATTGAAGCTTAGGGAAAGGCTGAATCTCATCTAATTTAGTCTCATTATCATCACTATCTAGGAGACCTTATCCACATTCTTTATGCAAATTGGACTTTAACCATGATAAGTATTCATTAAGTGGCAGGGTTTTGTTTTTTTTTGTTTTTTTAATCGTAAACAAGTGCAGGATGCCCTTTGGGATGAATATTCACAGTCATTCAAAAGTTCAAGTAATCAGAAACAGTGATCAGTGTGCTCTTTTGTTATTCTTCATCAATCATTTTCACTCACTCTCCTTCAACGGTGCATTCCAAACTTGTGTTTTTTCACCTCATGATGTTCAGTGTGACAGCCTCCATGAGTGAAGTGTCACCACATGACCATGTCACTTTTCTGGGTGGGTGGACTGTCACATTTCCACTCTGTCACATGAAAGCAATGAAGACTGACAGGCTCAATGAGGATAGATTTGTTTTTCTGTCCCCGCTGAACAATGATGAATGTCTGTCAATCTCTCCCCCTGACTACCATCATATGGCTCCCCAGACTTCATCACCTGGGGTTGTGGAGGGGCGGGAAGGGTTTTCTTGGGTTACACTAGGGGATGGAGGAATAACATAACAGCTAGTAGCTTTATAAATCAGTTTGCACCATGAATTGCATTGCGAAAATGAGATTTAGCAATGGATGTCACAATAGGTGACCACGAATGGGTCATGCACTGCGGAACATCTTCATAAGCCGAGCTTTCAAAATGCAGAAAATTGCTATATGAAGACTTGATTAACCAAAGCATGAAACTCCAAGCAAAGCAGACTAGTCACGACAGAAAACCACTTACTAAACCTTTTAATCATCGCTGTATGAAAAATGCCTGAAACCTTCTTTTACGACCACGCACAGAACACTAAGGCAGGAACACACGCGCACACACACGCACACACACGCACACAGCAGAGTGGCAAGCTGATGATAAAGCTCATCCTGAATCTTCCACAGGTAAACATGGCAGTGATGTATGAGCTCCATCTCAGACTCTGTCCCAGATCATGATAAATTACCTTTAACAGGTTCACATGGTCCAGTCCCCAGTGGTGATACAAGAACAGCCTGAACGTGCTTCAGGTGTAAAATACAAATTAAACATTGTTAATACAGTTTAGTGCTGAATGAATAAATTGGAACTGAACCGCTTTTATCTTCCTCACTAAGCACTACAGCTTTTCTTCCCCCCTCACTAGGGTTTATGTCAATAGAACATGATTTTGTGGTAATGACCAACATTAAGCCATTACGAATTACTACCTTTTTTTAGGACAGCTCTCTCATTTGTATTGCAAATGGGTCTGTCTCTGTAAGCTGCTACACTCTTCAAAATAAAGGTGCCTCAATTGTTCTTGACTTGTGTGTACAATTCAATGAAAATCTTTAATTGGTATATAACCTTTACATTATATGGAGGTCCTTTAACCCTTTCAACTCTGCAGGGGCTTGTGCCGGCTGCTTTGTTTCCCTGTAACGATTGTACGGATGGCCGCAATTTACTGAGGCAAGTCAGATAAAAATGGGATTTACTACTGTCGGCAAACGCTTAATTTCGTACCATTAACTATTAACATTTCAATCAGAAAATCCAAACTTTTGATAAACATATTTAGGCATCTGCCACTTGCTCCATGTTTCAGAAGGGGCTTTAGAGGCACAGTATGCAAAGCTGTGCCATGCCTGCTGCCCCCTTCATTCCGGTTAAACCACTATTGTTAGTTTAAGATGGGTTTATATGTTTATACATTGACTGTGTTTTATTGTATTGGGGTTTGTCAGTGTGGGTTTGTATGTCTACCATAGAGAGAAACTGTATGGCTAGAAGTGACCCATCCTCTGGTTCTTCTTCACTGTCAATGCCACAGTATATTTCATCATTTACACTTTCCTTTTTTAAAGGAATTCACAGGAAAGATGTAAAAGTGTTCAGATATGCTGTTGATTCCTGCTTACTTTCATACCAGTGATGACATTAAGAAGCTCAAAACATCTGTTCTGAACTCACGTTCTATCGCAAGTCAAATCGCTTCCATAGGTGCATATAAATCTCTTTCACCATTTATGGCTTGACAAGGTATTTTAGAGATGAATTCAAGTCTGCATAGATTTATAGGGATATTTCATAGTCTATATGGAACAGCTGAACCAGTTAGCTAGCCTGTTATTTTAGCCTGTTTTCCCACTTTGTTCTTTCAGCTGTCAAAACAAACTAATTTGTAGAGACAAACTAATTTGTATTTAGTTATTGCCCTTTGTGTACACGTTAGTTATCATATTAACATTTAACAAAAGAGCATGAGAGTTTGCACTATTAAAAGGGCCTATTATCTACATTTGTCTTTTGACGTCCACTTATCCAGATCTGTATGGTTTTATGTACCAAAACAGCCTTAATTAATTTCTATGTGATCAATTTTCCAACCTGTCTTTATGCCTTTTTACTGTGGCCCATTCCAACAGCAGGCTAAAACACTCTTTAAAACTTCAGTGTGAATGGGTAGGGATAAGCTGCTGTAGGCTGAATACGCAGACGAATGTAAATGAGTTGGATTTTGTGACATGCCAAAAACAATTATTTCCCAAAGCCTACTCTTGCAGCTTGGTTTTCCTTGATAGACCATTTGAACTGAGAAGTGAATGTTTTTTTGACAATACTGGTCTTTAACTATGTTTGCTGGCTTCATTAGACTCTTTTACTTCAACAAAGTGAGTAAAATTTTTATTTAAATGTGATACTGGTCCTTTTTTTAAACTGACACCCATTCTGATGGGATAATTTTGATGTGGACAAATGGGATTAAACTCTGAGGCTGGTGTGAGCGTGTGTAGTTATTTGGCTTTGCATGAACGTGTTTTGGGAGTTGAAAGGAGAGCTGGGATGAAACGGGCCTGAGGGTGGCAAAGCACGGGATGAGAGATGAGAAAGAGTGCACTGCGGTGACACCACAGCATTCATTACTCCAACAGCACCATTTCAACACTTCTGGTCCTCCAGTGAAGCAGCCTGAGCAGCCATTACTTGGCATAATCTCCCCAAGAGCGCCGGCTTATCCATTACTAACAAGCAGAAAGCGTGATTAAGCTGAACGTCTTTGGCCCTGTCTCGTTCCATCCAACTCACTCTGTCTCTCTCTCCTTTTCTCTCTGACCCAGTTCAGCACTTTGATGAATGTATAGATCTGCTCTCTTGAGAATGAAAAGCACCATTCATTTAAATAGAAAGCCAGTGATTGGCTGACTCCTGTGTACAGTTACTGTGGCACTTAATGACTTGCGAGGTACAAGCATCTCTCAAGAGGGTGTACAAAGTCTGTAACGATCTGTCAGCGTTAGAATTAGCCACTGATTTACAGTTCATGGTTCACACATTAACACTGTGAAAGGATGTCACACCACCATAAGCTCTTTTTTACAGCATCCACTGTCAGCAGCTGTAATTACTCACACAGGAGACTTTATGGTAGATAACACCTTTGGAATGTCCTGCTCTCACTGTTGCCTCTGCTCACATAAACAAAAACACATTGACTATCACTCTCCTTCTCTTTTTCTCTGTCTGCATGGCTTTTGTTCTCTTTCTCTCATTCTATTTCTATCTCTCTCGTTGTTCTCTTTCCAATTTTCTTGTCTCTCTTTCTCAGCCTATTTCTCTGTGCAGCTCTTTCTAAATCTCTAAATCGTTCTCTGTCTATGCGTCAACCATTCCTTCTCTCTCTTTCTCTGTTCTTCTTTCTCTCTGTATATATATATATATATATATATATATATATATATATATATATATATATATATATATATTGCCTCTCCCTTTTTTTCCTTGTCTTCCTTTCTGTCTGTGTTTATGTATCTCCACTCTTTCTCTCACTGTCTGCATCTATGCTTTTTATCTCTCTTATTCATCTCTATATGTCTCCATCCCTTTTTTCCTCTATTGCTCTCTCCTTTCTCATTGTTTTTTGTCTTTCTCTCTTTCGTTCTACCTCAAGCTCTGTCTTCCTCTCTCGCTACTGCTTTTCTTTGTGTTTTTCCTCTCCATTCTTTCTCTCTCTCACTGTTTCCTATTTTTCAACCTCTCTCTCTCCCTCCCTCCCTCCCTCCTTCCTTCATATTTTCAGTATAAACCTTGACCCCAGCCAGTGCAGCCTGCAGCCTGACAAGCACCTGCTGATGGAGGCCTGAAAATCTCCCACCACCAGCAGCAGCAGTGTTGGAGCCTGTGTTTAAGGCTCTGCTGCCACACCAAACACCAACATGCTTTTTCAGGACTTACTCAGCACCTGAGCAGCTGTGTGATCGTTCATACGTTGACTTGTGATGAGGCAAACAAATCTCGTAATAGTGTACTGGTGTAGAGCTTGTAGCCCCCTAAGTGTGCCTCACAGCTGACGTTCTATCAGATCCTGGAAGATTTATGAGCAGTTTTGCAGCGCTGGGAAAACTGTGCCACTAGCCTGCATCACACCTGCAGCAGCTAAGGGGTGGGAAGGGTGGAAGTGGGCGATAAACACCAGCGAAAGCCGTAAATTCACAGAATGTAAAAAAATTAGCAAAATACCACCAACACTTACTGCATAAACTGCAAATAAGCTGTCTGTTCAGTGTAACAGACTCCATGAGTCAAAGGACTGTAGCTGCTTACTTGCATGTAAGGTCTCATGCCTTCAATGCATGTCAAGCATTGAAAACATGAGACATTACAGTTTTCTCCACACTGAAATGTCAATGAAGCTAACACTAATATCTTTCTTTCTTTTTTCTTTACGCCTTCTTCAACCTAGATGAGGTGCCAATCATCAGCACTCATGTGTCAATCAACTGAGATCAAATGTAAAATATCTTTAATAAAAAAGACACAAGGATCAAGTAGAGAACACGTTCCTTTCGTATTTGGTTCTGGATATGCCTGAGAGCACAGTTGCAACTAGAAGAAAAATAATTAAGCATGAAACATATGCTCCATGTTCCAGAAACGAAGCAACACCAGAGCTCAGTCTAGCGCAGTCTAGTGAAGTAAAAGGCAGAGTTGCACGAGTCTTACCAAAGACAAGCAGCTTATAGCTCAAAAAAGGTGAGAGGTGTCAAACTTTATCCAGTTAAATCCAGGTATCCGGGTCATCTTTATTCGAGTACATGTTCAATATTTTTCCTTTTTGGCTTCATACTTTTGTAAAGAGACTCAGAACATGAGAAATCTCAGGAGATGATTCAGAGAAAGAAACACATTATTACTGAATCAGAAGTTTAAGGAGCTAGAGGTCAAACTGTCCTTTGAGTTCTCTGAGCTTGCTTGAGCCCATATTCTGCAGTTTTTTTCTTTTTTTGTGTTTAATCAATTAAACCACCTAACTAAAAGGTACACGTTTAATCATTTGATTATGAATACATGTATGGCAATCACATGTAATAACCAATTCACATGGGTAACGTTTAATGTTAATTCAAGGTATAACTTTACAAAAATAGTCACTTTAGAATAATCAGAACAAGTTCTCTGGCATTAACATGTTCAGTTTTTGGGAGCAAATGGGTTGAAAGAACATTTTGTTGTCCTTTTTAAGCAAACAGAGAAAGCCTGTATATGAAGCAGGGGAATGAAGAGTGGCAGTGGGAGGTGTGAAGCAGCAGTGCTGGTAAGCAGGAACAGAACACACACAGAAAGAATTACAAACAGATGCAAAATAATTAAGTGCAAAGAAGAGGCAGCTGCAGCCAACATCTGTAAAGGTGCATGGTCATGTAAAAATAAGTGTGAATGCTGAGTGCTGTCGGCTGCTGTTCTCCTCTGCAGCATTGAACAACAGTGAGAAAGCTGAGAAGCCTGGCTTATTAATGTACATAATTTATACTTCATAAATGGGCCGTTTTTTCTGAGGATGAAAGTCAGCACTGTTCTTTAACATTCACTCATCACATTTCCATCAGTGTAGTGATCAAAGCTCATAATTTTTCTGTAGATTTCTGTAGCTCACCAGAACCCCTTAATATCTTCATCTCTGAGGGCTGTGAAGATCACAGACTTGGATGAGTGACGTTTCTCTGTATCACAATCCAAGTGACTATGACTTCTGACTTCAACAGAAATAGTACTACTATTATGATTACATTTACTACTACTACTACTACTACTACTACTACTACTACTACTACTACTACTACTACTACTACTACTACTATTATTTGAGTAGAATGTTCTCCTCCTGAAGAAATTCCACAATGTTCTGTCACAGAGGCATCTAGTCGAGTTTGTTTAGCCAGATACAACCATGATAGCCAGATATAATGATGTTTAGCCTACTTGCTTGACTTGATAATTGCACTCCAAGTCACACATTAGCCACACAAAGTCACACATAGCTAGCAAGCTAACAGTGTTTGCAGTTTAACACTGGTAATCAGAGGTGGTTAGTGATGTTTGGTGGGAAGACTGAGGTTTAAAGTAGTTTGAGAAGAACTTTTTTCAAATTTGACTGTACGGCACTGAACGCTTGGAGGTAAGGAGGTAAGGCACAGAATGAAGTGTACTGTCTCTAAAACTGGTCTGTTAAAAATAGGAGGCAGCTGTTCTAAGCAAACAGTTAAAAAAAGGATAGGAAGGGTTCTTGGAGTCTAATGGGAAGGAGATTTTAGGAGCAGTTCATTTTTCCTAGATTAAAAGCTTAGTTTCACTTTCACCTTTGTCAGAAAAAACAAGAAGATATGCTGATATAATTCTGAATGCAAAACAGACAAACAAGGAATACTTTCAGATTCAGATTCCTTTATTGATCCCAGGGGGAAATTGCAGTTGTTACAGTTGCAGCCATTTATGTAAAAATAAACGCTTTACTAATAATTTAATAATAAATTAACTAATAAATCGGCCACAACTGTTGGGGTTTTGTCAGTTCCCTTCTAGCTGTGCGAATGTCTATGTGAACGCACTTCTGTGGATCACTTTCATCAGTCTAATGGTTAACCCAATTTTGCAACTAGTTACTCTCACTGAAGAGTGTAAGAACAGTGAACATTTTATAGTAAGATAGAGTCGCTAGATAATATAAAAAAGATGACGTTTACAGCATTTAAGAGAATTTATCGAAGAGGTTTCCTTATAGCACTGAGCAGCTCTTCCATTTGCCATCATACATCCTAGTTTATTTCCTGTAACCTTGTGAAAACTGGAACAAAAGGCTGTAGTTCTTTTTTTTGCATGCAAGCCAGATGGCCTTTTCCTTTCAAAGTATCTCTCGCTTGTGAGACTAAGAATTGACGCGTATTGTTTACATGTAATGTAAGAGAACAGCTTTTACATAAAACAAGACTGTATGCTCAACAATAATGTTTCAGCCAATTATAATCATAATAAAACATCTCTTCTACATATGAACACAAATGAGGTAGCAATTAAAAGTTATGAATCTACACTTTCCTCATAATTTCTTTGGTTTCAACAGTGAATAAAGAATTCCCCCATGCTTTTGTTTATTGTTGATGACAACTATGACATCTATGGGTAAAAGTACCACTTCTCAGCAGGCATAAAGTTGCCCTGAGAAGTGTTGTATAGATACAGATACTGTATCTATCAATGCTGATACTAGCACTTAAATGCAGTATCAGTATCAGTCATGGGGACACTGATACATATGACCAATACTACAAAGCCATTTCTGATGGGTGCATTCACACCAGCACACAGAACTTAACAACACCTCAACAGTGTGGGACGACAAGCAGCAGTAAAAATGCTCATGGCAGAATCTGTAACAGCAGTTGGTAATGAACCACTTACCTGAATGCTGAGCTGCTTCTTTCAGTAATCACTCGTTTGCTGCTGCATGGTCACTTACAGTCTGAGTCTAATGTTACTGAGAGAGCGGAAGGAACCGCCACACTCTCGGCGTATATGATAGTATTCAGCCTTAATTTAACCATTAGCATAGTAGCCCAATAGCCAGACCTGTGGGACACCAGCCCCGCCTGCGGTGCACCTACGTCGATCAGCTATATCACTCAGCAGTGGGGATTCATGGCCCGTTACTTGAACCAAGCCAGAAAAAACTGAAAGCTGCTGATACTGACGGTGTGAACGATGCTCAGAGATGCAGCACAAGGGAACAAGACTTACATGTGAGACAACTGACTTGAGATATTTGAATGTGAAAAAATATTCATCTCTGTTTTTTTGCCAGAGAAGCTGCTGTGTGCTGATGTGCAAACACCCCAGGTTCATCTGTGCACTGTTCAGTTCTGTTCTTAACTGTTTTACACAAAGATATTTTACATTTACTTGTTAAACATGGCTGTAATTACTAATTATATAATAGTAAAACCTAAATATATACAGTAAATGAACAAAAATGATGTTTCTTTACCAAAATACAATATTGTAATTCATATCAGGACTTATACCTTATGGGACTTAGGTTAGATAGAGTTATTGGTATCTTTACTCTGCGTTGCTGATGCTGAAGGATCAGGTATCGGTAGGGAAAAAGTGATATTGGTGCATCTCTCAACACAGTGCTTGAAATCCTTTGTCACAAAGAGCTTTAAAGGTTAAAAGAGGTAAAGCACAGTTATCCCTCTCAGGGCTTACAGTCTAAAATCTGGACTGGGTTTCAGGCTGACGCTGAGAGGAGGATTTGGAATGATGTACAGCTTGTGTGTGTGTCTGGAGACTCTTTAACCCTCAGCATTACTCATCACATTTACAATCTGCTATCAGCAGCATGAAGATGAAACGTAGAGTCCATGAATAAATGTAGAGTTCAGTGTGTGTTTGGGGTGAAGAGAGGGAAAAGGGCAATAAATCACACGAATGCCTCTCCAATGATCTTTCTATGATATGTATTAATCTTATGCCAGGACACATGCATAACTTTGTTTGCACACAGTTGTTTGTTGACAAATCCTTTTAGTTGGTTATTTTTGGTAAGACATCAGTCTAGTGAAACTGGAACCTCAGCTCAACACTGCCCCCCTTTGGTGGTAATTAACATGACTATATTATGTCTTAAGTGTGTGTCTCTCTCACACACACACACACACAAAGTTGTTGATCTAGAGACAGATATGAAGTATCTGTAGACAAGAACAAGCTCACATGCCTAAAGCATCAATGCAAATTATTAAGCATATGGACCTGACATTACAACATGGAGAAACAGACACACAGGAAAGTTAAACCCTCTTCACACTAGCCATAAAATGCCTGTTGTGGAGGGACCTCAGTTAAACTACACTATTTAGTGGTGTTTTTTTTTAAAATAAAACTAATGGAAAATACTTTAATGGAAATGGACATACTTCACAACAGAAGAAGTGAACTGGACTTTGTGGGACAGCATCATTTATAAAAGTGTGACACTTGTACATAATCTTTTGATAAATAAAGCTTTAGCATCATTTTATCTCAGCACATCTGTTCCTGAACTGTTTTCACAGCAGGGGGTTCTCGCCCTTCACTTTGCTCACTAGCAGCCCAACACACGGAGATCCAACAGTGTCCACAACAATCTGATCACAGATGTATTGGGAGAAATATTTTATTTTATTAATTAAAAATATCAGTCAGTTGTCCTTTCATTGGCGAAATGGACAACTAGTGAGCCTGCAGAAAAAGGCTCCCCTCTAGATAACACTAAGCTATCCTTATTTATTTAGAACAGAAGAAACAAAATTGCTAAACTGCTAGACACTATTCAGCTCTAGACCTGACATTGGATTACCAACAGCCTTATGCAGCATGCTCATTCTGAAGCTGTGTGTTTAAGTGCTCAGTAAAGAGAATGAAACTTTCAGCTCAACCTTGAAGTTAATAGCACCCTTTCAGAAGATATATGACATTCTATGAAAAGTAAGGAAATCTGTTGTGTGGAGGAATGAAAGTGAATTTATGTTCTAAATTCATGGATTTTGTCAGGTATTACCTTGCTGAAAATGTATTAACTCAATGTCACAGCAAAATTACACCTCAAGAAAGCCACATAAAGAAACAGTCACAAAGGCATTTGAAGCCCCTGTGGTGTGTTTGCTCTAATCCTCAAAAAGTGAAAGTCTTCAGAAGTCACTCGTGGCCTAAATCAAAAATGACACTCGCCCAATATGATGTCTGGCTCTAATGCCAAGCATCTAAGGCAGCCTTTGACAGCATAGCAAGCACACTGGGATTCAGTCATTAATCCTAGTTACCTGGATACCTACGGGGGTCTGTCATCTAAACTACTCCTATCTGATGCATTCAACATCATAATAAAAAGAATAACTGGTGAATGATGATGTGCTACTAAAACCAGAGCAAACCAACCCAACAATCACCAAAAACACCAATGGATTGTTTGGAGACTCTAGAATGCTTTTCTCCAATTCTACTGTTCTGTTCCTTCTTATTTGAAACATCATACAATAACTTCCAGCATTAGGATGTTGGCGTTTCTTGGAGTCGGTGCATCAAATTCTTAAAAGGAGGCATTTTACTTTTCTCTATCTCTTTTGATATAGTTTCCTGTGTACTTTGACTATGAGATTGTGAGACACACAAAAAACAAACAAACAAAAAAAACTTTTATTTAATCCTATGTACATGCTGTCATGTCATCTACTCCCATGTAAAGAAATGGTCATTTTCTTGGTGTAGATTTTGTATGCTAATCACCAGCTCAATAATGGCTACAGTAGAGCGCAGTATAGACAGAACATATGTGTTTAATTTTTTAAACTTGTTGATGCCAAGGGTTGCACACAGACACAATTCTTGGGCATATATCAGCCAACATGTCATTACAACATAACAATGAAAAAAAGGCACAATAACAGATGCGTAGATGGGCCGATGCATGGTTGCCACAAATGGATGGATGAACGAAAGGATGGGTGAGGAAACACATGAATGAAGCAACAGATGAACAACCAATGTTTCTGCATGGACAACCGAATGAATGGGGGACATGCAGCTACACACAGGTGGTCTATCTTGCTAGCTTTTGATCATGCTGGATTCACTTTAGCTAGCTAAGCTTCTCCAACTTAACTGTTTTTGCATTGCATGCACGTTAACCTTGTGACTGGTAAGGGGAATGCTCATGGAAGGTTAATACTGCTCAGTTTACATCAAGAGGAGAGAAATATGGTAAAATATATTGGTTATTTATTGGTCTTTGGTCATTGTTCAAAGGGTGCACGGTTTTCCTGCAAGAACAAGATTAACCTAATCAACAAAAAAAATACAAAAACTTGGGTTCCCTGGGTCTTTAAGACTTCCAAAATAAATGTTTTGACTAGTTAAGGATTTACATCGTTTTCATTAAAGTGTCAGTAAAATAATCTAAGAAATATTTTTATCAAATATTTTTGTTTTTATTATTTATTTGATTACAATTAAATAAAACAATAAAAATTAGGAAGTGTGACATTTTATATCTTATTACAGACCAGACCTCGAGATTCACATATTTAATGTGAAAGGGTTGACCACTGGTGGAACAAAAGAGTACTGCTTTAGTCTCCTGTCACTACTGCTTTAAATTAGTCTTACACAACCATCCAGAAGCTCCTGACCTTTTCACTTGGTTTCAGGTTGGCATCTGCAACACAGTGAGTGAGAGTTTCCTCAGCCCATTTTCACTCAGACCACACAGTATGCTCTAATGACTGAAGGGGTTGGTTCGACTGAGCTCAACGATGAGAAGTAGCCATCTTAAGCACACGCACACACACACACACACACACAAAGACAACCCGATTTGATAAACAGGTAAGATGATTATAAACAGGTAAGACGCAAAGCAAGTGGGATAAAGTCTGCAGGTTTTGCTGGATTCTTACTAGACGTAGCCCGTTTTGCACATCCTTGTTCACTTTAAATACCAGCCAGCAACAGAAAACCGATGTACTGTGGTTTGATTCTGGGTGGAAGGCGGGAAACACCCTGGATACATCACCAGGCCATCGCAGGGCAGACACACACACACACACACACACACACACACACACACACACACACACACACACACCTACAGGCAATTTAGTAACTCCAATTAGCCTGACTGCATGTCTTTGGACTGTGGGAGGAAATCGGTGAACTCAGAGGAAACCCATGCGGACATGGGGAGAACATATAAACTCCACACAGAAAGGACCCTGTTCATCCGCAACCACAGAATCAAACCCAGGCCCTACTTGCTGTGAGGAGACAGCAATACCCACTGCGCCACCATGTCACCTGGCCTCCATACATCAATGTTAATTTCCCAAAAGTACAAACAGAAGCAAAATATCCCATAACCCAGAGATGTAGACTGGCAACCGGGCACAGACATTTTCATATGCAACTTGCTAATTAATGATTAATGTGTGGTTGGTTAGTGTAGTGGGTAACATCTCTGCCTTCTACACTGTAGACTGGGGTTCAATCCCCACCTGGGCAAACACCCTACACTATACCAATAAGGGTCCTTGGGCAAGACTCCTAACACCGCCTTCGCCTACCTGTGTAACAATAATCAAATTGTAAGTCGCTCTGGATAAGAGCGTCTGCCAAATACCGTAAATGTAAAATTATTTATGCATGTGTATACCACTAATTACTTGAGACAGACTCCTCTTCCTAATACCTTAGCTGACCTGTGACTCAACTCCGACTTGAGACCTTCAGCCAAAAAAAACAACAAAAAACAAAAAGAAGAGTAAAGGAGATCCACCAACCTAAACTGCTGAAGAAAAGAGACAAAACAGTGCAAGCCAGCAATTTAGCTGGAGTTGTCAATTTATCTATATGAGGTTTTGGATACAGATCACATCTTACTAAAACTCCAGCTGAGTTAGCCATCATGCCAGCTAATATTAAAAACTATAGACTAACCTATTGTTTCCTTTACACATTGCATTTACCGTGTGTAATGCTTCAGTCAAAGCTGACAGTTTTTTAGTTTACTTTTGTACACTGCAATGCCTGAAGCTAATAATGAGACCAAACTAAAAGTCTGTAGCAGTGACTCGAATCGCACTTGTGCTCCAGAAATTGACACTTTGCTCAGACCCACATGACGCAACTTGTGAACATCTCAGGTGTATAGCCCACCCTAGACTTAACCTCAAAACCCCAAAGGAAATCTTATTTCTTTTACTCTTTGCATTTGCAATTTTCATCACAGAAACCAAATAATCCCGCAACAACAAAAATTTCAGGCCTTCCATCTTCCTGGGGATATTTGGTCCCCACAAAGAGTTACACGTATACACACAAACGCAGACACACACTCTGTGTAAACTGTGGAGGATAAAGATTTGCCAAAACAGAAAGCCACAGGCAAAGTTAATTAGACTCTGCATTACTTTGCATTGAGGAATCTTCCCTCACTCATTCATTCATTCTTATCTGCTAATTTGTTAATTTAGTTGGATAATTTTCAGATGGGGCAGGCACAGTAAATCCATTCTCCCTGATACGCATGGATAAAAACGTTAGGGGCAACCAGTCACCAGTGACTCTGCTGATAAAATATTCATAGAGACCTCGTATCACGGCTGTGGTACGTTCATCATTCCACAATTCCTCCTCATTTTAGATCATGATCACATTACTCTCCCTCTCTCTCTCTCTCTCTCTCTCATAAAAACTTGCTCATATTCTCTTAATCTCTTATTTAATTATATAGCTAAAGAACACAAAAAGCATCAGATGGCTCGGTGCTTTGTTATGCTCTTGGACGTTGATGTACCTCCAGGCTAAAACATGAAAGTTACACCACTTTCTCTTGTTGCTGTGGGCTGTGATGTATTTGTACGTGGAGGTAAGGGGAGACGGTAATGACGGCATCAAGCTGACTTCAACACAATGCCACAACTCCATCCTCCAAAAAAAGGGCCGACTTCCAAAGAGCAGGCCAGAGTGAGCCCTGCGCGTTCCTCAGGCTCACTCCTTTCTCTCTTGCTGCTGATTTACATCTTATGGGCTCTTTCTCCTTCATCCTGCTGTCATTGAAGGTGGATTAGATTGGGCTTAGATTGCTTTAGACATCAAGCATCAACGGGTCCATCCATCATGCAATGCCTTTTAGCAATGGATCGTTACTGCCATCTATTGCTTGTGTGCTTTCCTTTGTCCCCTTCTCCTTCCCTCTCCTTTATTCTCTGCCCCCCCAACCCTTGCTCTTTCTCTCTCTCTGTCTGTATGTCTCTCCTTTGCCGTTTCTATCCTAACCTCCTAGTGCCAGTCTTTATGTATCCTTTCACCCCCACTGAGCTCTGTGGCAAAGCTAAGTCAAAACCACAGCTCCAGGGGACTAAAGGCTCTCCTAACCCCTCCTCTTTCTTCTTCTTCTCTCTCTCGTTCTCTCTATTTCCTGCCGTCTTTTACTGGGGACTTCTGAGTGGCAGCCAATCATGAGCTGAGTCTGCTCTCCCTCTCTCACTCACTCTTTCTCCCTGACAGCGCTAGAGAGAGAGAGAGAGAGAGAGAGAGAGAGAGAGAGAGAGAGAGACAGTGAGGAAAGAATGCACAAAAGCGTGGCAGAGGCAAAGTGTGAGAAAAAAACAAATATGAGAGAGAGAGAGACAGATAGTGAGTGAGCCAGAGACTCACCAAGCAAAGCAGCACACACAAAAAGCAGCAAAAAGGTAAAAATGACCGTAAAAAGAGACAAAAAAGTGACAAATAACAAAGCAAGTGTGAAAAGGAAAAGAAAAGCATCAATGAACAAGCAGAGCTAAAGAAAGCAAGCAATGATGAGATGGTGACACTGAGGGACAAACATTGGAAAGAGAAGCAGAGTCTCTCTCTCTCTTGCTCTCATGCCCCCATCCACACACACACTCGTACACACTCGCAGCGCGTACTCAGGCTGGGGATGTAAAGGTGACAGAGCGGAGACTGCTTGGCTTTGCTAAAGAGGGACACAGCAACATGCCTGCTAACGCATAGATCAGCAGCGGAGCATGAAAACTGAAGGTAAAACCTCTCTCGCTCTCTTCTCCCTCCCTTTCTCTCGCGCGCGCTCTCTCTCTCGGTCTCTCTCTCCATCCGTCCTCCCCTTCTCTCTCTCTTGCGCTCGCTCTCTCACTCTCTTGCTCTCAGGCGGATGATAGGAGCTTCCTGAAAGAGGGCAGTCATGTACGTAATTCCTCCCGCGTCCGCCGAATCTAAAGGTTATCATTAAGACAGATGTGCCCTGTAGACCAGGACTTCCGTAGTTGCTGTGGAGATATACATCACATTAAACCAGGGGGGAAATATTTGATTAAAGTTTTGCCAAAGAAGGATCTGAAGCAACTGAGAGAAACCTCATCGAAGCACAAGACAAGCATGTGAGTGGATAAAAAATTATATTTCATATGCTGGGAAGAGAGCTTTACTGAGAAATTTGGAGAAATTTTGTTATGAGTGAGTCTGATAGTGCATGCTCTTGGTTTACATCTATAAAGTATCGTTCCATTGCCTTGTAACCTGATTTTAAGGTTTGGAAAGCGTTTAGAGTTTAGAAATGCCTAACTGGGCTGGTGAAGGTGGCACTGACCAGGCTTTTTAAAGTGCAACTGATTCAGAAAAGAATGCAATAAAATTTCAGTCGTTTGTTCGGTGCACGTCTTGTCGAACTTAGTGCATGGGCAGTCTGCAGAGAAAGGTTTTGCAGTTGTTATTCCTACACCTGCGGGAAATCTCTCACCACTTCCCCACTGGACACGGCTGAATTTGCATAATATTTGATTTATATTCATATGCAAATGTCCATGTTCCTTTTTTTTTTTTACACTTTGCACATTTTAACTTTTGATTGAGTTGACTTAATGTCCTTGAAGACAGCCTTGAAATCGAGGGAATAAATGCAAATGTGCATGCTTTGAAAGGTTTTGAATTTCCTTAAAATCAGTCAGAGAACTTCAAATAGCTTGACACAGGCTGATAACAGAAATTTTGCTTGCTTCAGTGGCGTTCTCTAAGAATTGTTCTGATAGGAATTCTCCAATTACACAAATGCTTTCGTGTGATTCCAGTAAGCCGATTATTACTGCAACCGGTGTGTCATCTGTCCACTGTTTCGCTGCCTGGCCTCAGGTCAGATAATAAATGCTGTACGTGAGAGAGTGAGAATGAGTGAATGAGAGAGAGAGAGTGCAGGTATAAGCTTTGGAGTAGCGTCTATATATATCTGTTGTGTTATGTATTTACGATTAAAGATGTATTACCGCCACTCTAACAGAATCATAAGACAAAATCTGAGTTAAATAGTATGTGTATCAGAGTCATACTAGTATCAGCAGATACTGCATACAAATAAAATATGAGACAGATGTTTTGATGTGATTGATTTCAAACTAGTATCCGATTATGCATTGACTGATGTCTAGAAGAGCAGAATGTTAGAATGCTAGAATCTCTGCATTTTAATTATTTTACGTCATTTATAATCCTACAGAAATAAGTGTTTTATTGTTTTGTAAAGCTAATGCAAACAGATTTAGTCTACATTTCTGAAATGTGTTATATTAGCAGATGCAGAAAAATATCGGATCAGCCCATAATTCTTATATTGGTGCATCCCTAAACATACATTTACACACACACACACACACACACACACACACACACACACACACACACACACACACACACACACACCTCAAATATGAATTAGATGCTTTCTTCTGTTACTCATCCTGACATTTTCAAGTTCTCACCATAGTCAGTCATTATCCAATAAACAAATGACCATACAAATGTGTGAAATGCATCACTTTCAAGCAGAATAGCTTCGTTTTACCTTTTCTAAAGTAGACTGAGCTATTGCACCTCCTTTGCTATCACAGACACACGTGCACACAACATGAAACAATCAGTAGTAAACATACCTGTGACATCTGCTGCTTCTATTTCTACTACCTTCTAGACTGGTTAAATGTTCAAGTAATTTGTTTTGCATAGACACTTGACTGGTTTGCATATTAAACATGTGCAAGTTTGGATCGGTGCATTTCTGCTAACTTTTGTTGAGAGTCACTGTCATTTTAAAAAGATTTCGGCTGAAGCATCATCAGTGAATAGTGAAGAAAACAGAAATCTCAAAAAGCCTCTTATGAGAAAGTGCATCCTAATCAGTGTCCCTTCAACGCAATTTACATTTTATAATCAACATTTGGAGAGAAAAAGAAAACAGCAGCAAAGAGGCAGAGAGAGAGCAGGCGAGAGAGAAAGAAAGCGATAGAGGAACATAACTGTGGTGCTCTGTAACTGTGTGAGAGATGGTGAGCTCCACCAAGTGGTTGAACATTTCACTACTGCGTACAGCCCAGCATCCTTACCTACAGAACTCCTGCTCATTTTAGATCATCATCACCATACACGTTTTCTTTTTCTGTCTCTCTCTCTCTCTCCCTCTCTCTCTCACACACACTTGTGCTTCAACAGGCTGGCACGTTATCTAGATAAATGCGGAGGTGTACTGGGTCAGTTGTAGTATATTTTGTACTCGATCAAACATTCCAGCTCTCGTAATCTGCTGGGCCCGACCGCTCTGGGCACAGTGCAGGTGTGCTCAGAGATATCACGGAGGTTTATCTGAAAGACTTCAGGCAGTGTTTCAATCTTTTATGCCGCATGCAGTCTGTAGCTCATCCAATATATGTTTTGCTAGTATACAACTTCCCTCTCTTCCTTGCGTTCCTTCCCACTCCATTCCTCAATCCGCCTCACCACTCAATCCCATCAGAGCTTCAAATCCATTTTCCATCCTCCGTGTTTGAGCTACGTCAAGGTCATAGGGAAGGTAGACAAGAAGAAGGAAAAAAAGGGAAAAAAAAGAAAAAGGAAAAAAAAAAACTTTCCTCCAAAGGCAATGTGTAAAATGAATGTGCGGCCACAGACAGCGCTAGCCCACATATGCCTACAACCATCAGTCAGCTGCGAGCCAGGCGTGGACAGAACTAGCCCAGATCTCCTAAATGATCCATGTCTGGGGCAGTCTAAAGGGGGAATTCTGAGAGAAAGAGAGGGAGAGAGTAGATGGGGTTGAGCAAACGAGGCTGTGCTGGACTATGGGAAATGTAATCCCAGTAGAGGCTACTGTTCCAGACTGATTTTATAAGTCTCTGGAGAAATGGAGCAGTACCTCGCAGACAGGACTACTGCAATTACAAAGACAGAGTCTTGCTAGCCAGGGTGCAGCTGCTGAACTCCCCCAACTTACTACCCACTCTGCTGCTAAATGTGCTGGTTTTCACAAATTTTTTGTGGACAAGAAATGTTTAGAATTGTATGAAAACCAAGAAAAACATGGTAACATGTAAAGTGCTTTCAAACAAAAGCTAGACATTTTATTTTGTTAATCATTTCTTTTTACAGATTAGTCTTAGATCTGCTTATTATTACACATAGGTAGGTACACATGTATAATACATATGGGTTTAATACAAATAAGAAGTTACATACTGTGCTGTGCAGATGTAAGAGACCACCCTGCATTTATTTATTATCCATGATTAAATGCAATTAATCATCAATTGATGTAAATTATTCTTTAGTATCAGAGAAAAATGCAGAGAGAAAATTATACAGAGGTCTCCACAGTAAAACATATCACATTTTTCAGTAATAGTGTATCCACGGAGTGCCTCTTTTCAGGAGACTTGATTGTTTTTCAAAGAAATCTATAGGAATATTTTTCCACACCTCCAAGTTCAGTCTTAGAACTTGGTTGCATTTTGTGCTTCTCACAATCCAAATAACACATTCACAAACACATTCAATGATGGTGGAGGTCTGGACTCTGGGGTGGCCAATGCACTGCTCTGCAAACACCAGCAGCTTCCTTCTTTGATTTGAAAATGTTCTTATTTGTCTATTTTATGTTCTCCATGGCAGCTTTTTGACACACAGCTCCACATCCTTTCAGACTCATTGCATTATCCTCTCACAGTGAAAGGATGGACAAAAAACTGGATTTTTCAGACCTGAAGCAAGAGCGGAACTTGATTTTCTCCTCTCTCTCTAAAGTGAAAGCTTTAAGTGCTGTTCATCTGATGGCGACACTTTTGGTGGTCTACCAGGTCTTCCACAGTTGTTAGGAGTCTCCATTTTGTATCTTAAGAATTTCAGTTTTGGAAACTCAACATTCAGTCAACTCCAGTTTTGGAAATTCCTGTTTTTTCACTTTTCTTTTTACAGTTCCCTGCCTTATGGATTGTGTCTAATCTACTTTGAAATATCTCGTGAAAATGAATGATTGTACTTAATGGTTGTTTTGACCAGAAATTCTATAAATGACACATAACACATAGTTACAATACACACAGTACATTGGTTGTTGCATATGAGTAGCTGAATGTACATTACACATATTAAAATGTATGACCTTAAGTCCTGATACTGCATAAAAACAAACCTGTGTGTATATGCGCATTGTGTTTTTCTCCTGCTATTAGACTTTTTTTTGACTTGTTTAGTTTGGTGTGCCAATGCAGCAAATCTTTCCCCAAAAGACTAAAACTCCCAACTCCCACTGACAGTGCAGCTGGTTTGGCCACAGAAACACCTAAATGCAGTGCATTCCTCTTACATCCCTCATTAAGGCAAAATTACCAAGCAGTGCTCTAACCAAGCATGTTTGCACACACACAAACCTACCCGTCCACCACATAAGCCTGGGTAATGGGACAAAGTCAGGCTACAAATCAGAATCATTCCTTCCTTCTCCAGCTCTTAATATTATTATTTTCTTCATATGAGGCTACAGCGAAATCCTCCCACACTAACGCCTTTCTTCATAAACAACTTTTTAATACGCTATGGACTTTTAATACACTAATCAAGTTGAGATAATTAAGCGAAAGTCCCGAACATCTGGTGAGGAGAATTTTTTTTTCCCTTTTGCGGGCCTCCCCACCCCCCTTCGTGGGGCAGTAAGTGGAATTTTAAAAAGATACGCTGGTTTAATGCTTAATAGGCATGCTGCATCAAAGATTAATATCCAGAATGCTATTAAAACTCAAGGACAGCCTTGAATGATAATTAGAAAATGCAATCACAAGAATCACCATGCTTTAATTGCCGCAAACGTTTTCCGCGGTTTTTCCAAAATGCGCTTGTCATCGCTGTGGCAGAGCTCAACTCTGAGTGAGGCCAATAAGAAGAAGGCAAAAAAAAAAGGAGAACTTTATCAGCTTATGGCTTATTGGCATCCTGTGAGTCAGCCAATCTCCACACAACCACATAATCTCCTATCTGGACTCTTCCACAAACCACATCCTCTAAACAGTCACATTACATGACAGCAATGTCAACACTTTCTCAGCAGAACTGGTTACGTGCGCAGCACTTTTTCTTAAAACGACTGCTCCAAAGCCTCTCAGACAGCACGTGTGATGCACACTGTGATATCTCAGTGTCACCATGCTTAAGTAAGCAGAGCTTCATATGTCTGAGACAGCTTAACATTACCACAGGGCATGGAATCTTTATACTGCAGACTGCTTTATATATGCAGGATGCTGGTCTAATATTAATATAAGGCATGTAACCTTTATACTGCAGAGTACAGCAATGATGTGCAGTGATTATGTCTAAAAATAAGTGCTTTTGGAGGGGACAAACATGTACTCAAACACATTCAGGAATAAGAGAACTGAAGTGTTGAATGATGGATTGCATTTACTCCCATAAATGTCCTTGAGGTGTGATCGTGGGTGTTGTGCTTGTCATGGAACCCATCAAATCCATCAAACCTCAAGGGTGGTCACTCCACATGATGGATGGACATCCAGCTCACTATAATGTTAGCACTAAGGCAAGTGAGTCTGTATTAAACCTAATGTATATCTACCAAGGTCAGAGAATAAGCTTAAACAGACCCCTAAGGGGTAGCTTTACATTCCATTTCCTTCTTGGATATGTCGTCACCGGTGTGACCTTATGAGCAATGAATAGGGCACAGGCCATGCACATGTACACTGACTCTATACCTCATTCTAGGTATTTAATATATCGGCAGTACCATATATGAAATCTTGACCATTATTTTATGTTTGTCATGTTTTATTCATGAAGACCGCTACAGTGGTTCTGAATGTCAACGCTTTTTTTTCCGGATCTCTAACCCTGAGATGCAAGAACCGTATGTCTGAGGCCCACTGAGGCCTTCCCATGCTGGGCCTGCGTGAATTCATTACCGACATCAGCAAAGTCAGTGATTCCACAAATTACAGCAGTCGGCACACTTTCAAACCCCTTCCTTGTGAGTAATGCCCAGTTTCATCTGTATCTCATTAACTAAATTATTTCCCTCGCACTCATAAGATAATGTCCTTTTACATGCACTGCTTCAGTCACGTCGAATGGAACCATAGTGCTAATTTGTTCGTAGACAAAAAAAGACGAATGGCTTTGTTCTTCTAAATGCCTCCAATGACATTCTGCCTTTTTAGCCTTCCCTCTTTCTCTTGTTGATTCAGATCGGTGAACAAGAACGACAAAATATTATGAATCTGCTCCTCATTTGCTCGCGATCCCCCTAGAGATACATGGGGTAATAAATGCCTGTCATGCTGGCTTGGCACTTTGGCCTTCTACATTTTCCTTAAAACTGGGCTCCCATGGAATGAGGGAAGGAAGATTTATTAGGATTAAGTGCCAAAAACCCATAAATTATGTATGCGCTGCCTAAATTACCTATCAAGAGTGGTCCTGGAGGACACTGTGCATCATTGAACCATTACAGGTCTAGCTAAGCCGTCTGCTCTGTCTATTGTTTACCATAGAGGAGCACATAATTAGATGTTTGGCCAGAGCACTACAGTTTGCTGTAGACTTTTCATCTACTGCGGTGTACACTGAACCTTTAGGGAAGGAGTAAAAGGAGGGTTTAAATAAGCTTAGTGCTGAGTAAGTAGTCCAAGTACTGGTCACTCATTAATGCAGGCCGTTCAGTTTGACACAGCTTGTAACTTTGTTTACCTGCCTCTTTGGACTGCTGCGTCAGCTTGGGGTTATTCAATTATTGTTATCTTAGGCTGACTTCAAGGGGGAGAACAAAATGTAGCATTATGCTTAACTTTGTGCCTCATCAATCTTTTCTTGTCTTCTCCCAGGCCTGAAGACGAGAGGAGAAAAGGAGACTGAGGATAAGATGTCCTATTCTGACACCATTTGCATTCAGCTGTATCTCTCATACAACACTCAATTCCTTAATTGATTCCTTATCAAGGACTCTCCAGGAGTGATTGGATACAATGATAACCAATCAGCTCGCTTTGCTCATGTTGTTGTCCATCCCGGAGTGGAGCTCCGCCCTGATCCGCCCCGTGCCTGGAATTAGCACGGCCGAAAGGGACGGACGGACACTTCACCGCACTAAACGCGGCTGGATGTGGAATAGTTTCTTTCTCTTGGAGGAGTGGACTGGAAGTGGAAAGCAATATGTAGGCAAGGTAAGGTCTATGTTTTGAAAGCGATTAATGCAGTTTGGAAGCCACAAGGAGAACGATCCTAAGGGAAGACAAATAAAACATACATGAGGTTACTCAGTGTCAGTGCAAGAGAACTGGTTTGCAAAGCGTTGCCCATCCATCACCATGTTCCAGAAATAGGGAGAGAAAGAAAGGAAAAAAAAATGAAACCTGCAGTTAAGGGGCTGTAGAAGCGGGATACAAAAATAGCAGCAAAACAGAGCAAGCACAGTGATATTTTAGAGAACAAATATGACCTCCTTTGTTCTACAAGCAGACATGTGAGCAGGAGAAATAACTCACAGGGGGCACCAATGCCATCACATCATCATAAAAGCAATGTTCACTACAAACCTCATATCTCAATGCAGTATAGGTGTGAATAAACCTTGAGAAACAGCAGACATAAGTGAAAGACCCCTGAATGCACTTTTTAACACAGCAGAGAAAGTCGCAGGCCTGCGTGCCACAGTGTGAACTCCCTGCATTCCACATTGACTGAAAAGGTGTGCCTGGCAGCAGGCTGCACTGCGATAAAAATCACAATAGCGGAAGTGTTCTTCACAGCCCGCATGGCATCAGATCAGAGCGAAGCGCTTGTCAAGCCACCAGCGTTAGCGCCAAGCTCTGAGACAGCCGTAATTTAGAGAGCAGCAGTTACACTCCTGAGGGGGAGGGGGAAATCAGGGCGACTGTCGGCAGCCAATTTTCTGTTGAGGAAGCTCGCTTTCATCACTCCCTTCATCTCTCCCCAAGTAAACAAGTGTCATGAGTGGGGCTTCGGGGCGGAGAGGGGGCCTGAGACTGCGAGAGCAGCCTGATAGCATCGCTTCTTCTCAAATCTGTAAAGTGCGAATGAGCAGATCACTGGGTAAAAAGGAAGCACGCTTGAGAGTGCAGCGACAGAGAAGAAAGCGAATAAAAGTGCGAAAGAAAACAATAAATCAATCAAAAAGAAGGGCAAAAAAAACAAAAACAAGAATGAAACGCTTCCATCCGTAGCATTGTGTTTATGTGATGAAGCAGCAAAGCAGTGCTGACTGGGACGAGTCCATCAGTAGAGGAAGTGTTAGACTCAGCAGTGGCCTGGCCTTCTTCCCAGTGCTTTGATGCTTCTGTTCTTTCTTTCTGTCTTGCTCTCTCGCTCTCTTTCTCTCTCTTTCTCTCTCTCTCTCTCTCTCTCTCTCTCTCTCTCTCTCTCTCTCTCTCTCTCTTTCTCTCTCTCTTTCTCTCTCTTTCTCTCTCTAGCTGGCAAGTTTCTCTGGCATGACAGCAATCACATGCGTTTGGCCCCAGTCTCGCCCACTGTCCAATCTCATTCCCAATTAAAGTGCCAAAAAGACATGGGGCCGCCATAAATACTGGAGAAGGCAGAAGGGGAGAAAAAAAAACACCCACATGCTGTTTCAAGGAGGATTCTGAGGAGCTGCTATATCGTTAATTCCATCAGTTTCTATCAGTGTGCATGTGTGTGTGTGTGTGGGAGCCTGTGTACTGCCCGATGAATAGGCACTTAAAAGCCCAGCAAGAAGCCATCAAAAGCCATTGATGGTCCTTCTCATAAAGATAATTCAGCAGCTGTTGCCCAATCCTGCGGGAGGCCATATTTATTTCTGTCCAATCAAGGCCTCCACTGTCCTGTCATACTAAATTCCACACAGTGGATTTATTCTTATATCAGTAAAAGAACAGACAAAAATCCATAAATATACCAAGAAAAATACACCAAACAAAACACTCCCTGTGATGCATTTGCTGTGCATTATGAAACCCATGGAAAACGACATTCTGGCAAAAAATAATAACAATAAAGCTCTTTGTGGTGTTAAAACCCTGATTATTCATAGTATACTTCTGCAATACGAAGAAAATCCTTGTAAATTCATCAGTTTAACACCTACCCTAGCGTAGTTCACAAAACATATAAAAGAATCTACTAGGGGTCATCAAAGATATTGAGGTCAACAAAAGGATACTGATACACAGGGGACACATACATTGCCATCCAGCATTCAGCAAAATAGCAAATCTCCAGCACCTTTTTGCTAAACACGCACTTGGCACTAGATTGCCATTAGTCAGTGGAAGTACATAAGCACCCTGGCCCTGGTGAGTAGCAAGACGCTCAGAAGTGCTAGTGCTCGGCATGCAATCTGCTGCCTTTTGTGGCTGCAGTTTGATGCGAGGGCAGTAGCTCACGCGCTGTTCCATCAGCACTATTGATGTGAACAAAATCCTATTAACCTTCCAGAGCCCTGTGATTCACTGGGTAAGTAAACAACCTCATACTCTCCCTTCTTCCCTTTGCCCTCGTTCAACCCCTCCTTACAAGCCCCTTCCTGATCCTGCACACTTGACTTCTCTATTGCCTGTTTGGAAAATAATAAAAATAATAATAATAATAATAATAGTAATAAGTCTCATCAGTCATTGATATCCTGGATAATGGAGATTGTGATATGCAAGCACTTTTGAGGAAAAGGGACTGCTAACTATATGCATGGTTTTTAAGATTTTAACGTGACGTGGTCGAATGCAAGTCATTAAATGTGCTACAATTTGAATTGAGTTCCAACTTAAAATAGGTTTTACTGTAAACAAAAAGATAAAACTCAACTACTTGATATATGTTTATCAGAGTACAGTTCAAATGTAGACTTGATTCTATTCAGCTAAAGTGTCAGCAAAAAGTGGGAGGGAATTTCCAAACATCTAATGCCCACTGACTGAGACCTGAAGGGACATTCAGGTCTAAAATTACAGCACAATATGTTATTTTTTTGTTCTGCCTGTAGGTCAGCATCGTGTCCATCCACCTCATTATTTTGACAGAATCCATGATTTGAAATCATTGTCAAGTATTTATTCAACAACGTTCCCTCACTTCAAAATCCGGGATGCGCTACAAAAGTATATCATACAAGTACTAAGAATCCCTGCAGTGCTCAACCAATCCTGACTGCTAGCCTAGCTATTGAGCTAATAAATACAACCAAGCTAGAATTCACAATTCAACTGAATAATACCCATGGAGTGCATTATATCTGGATGTGGAAAATGCAGACGCAAATGCTAAAGCCAAAGTGATTGGCTAGGACATTGGTGAACATTGTGACCTTGAACGTGGGACAATAGGATTCATTAGTGAGATGATTAACACTACTGTTATCTCTTTTTGAGTAAAAGTATACATAGTTTTTGAGTATGTCTGTGAAATACAAGAAGGTGCTTTTCTTCATTTTCTAGAAAAAATATGTGGTACTTTGTAAAAGGTGGTTAATGTCTATTCAAAAGAACATTAAGTCACAGAAAAATGAGCCAACCTTACATCCAGCATCGAAACCAGAAAACTACTCAAGACCAGACCTGATGCTTCATGAAAGTCCAAGTCTTGAGTCTTTAGTATAGAGTTTTGGTTTAGTTTCGGTTTAGTTTCATTATTAGCTGCAGGCTTTGTTTGTCGCTATGAAAATCCTGTCAAGCTACAGATACAAATCTGAAGAACAAAACTGAAGCACTAAATGGCAAAAATGCAGTGGTTAAAAAGAAAACAGCAAAATAATGAGACAGTTTTTATAAGAAGCATGCCAGCTAGGTAACATAATAGCTAATCCATCTGAAGTTTTATTTACTTCTACATAGATGTAAAATGTAACTTAATAAATCTTCAGCCAGATTAGCTTACAACTACAGTTAAATTAGCTAATTACTATCTGAACAACATGCTAAAAAATGCAGAAAGCACTGCTTTTACTACATATGGAGTTTCGTTCGATCCATCAGCCTGAAGGTTTTTCTATGATGAAAAGCTTACTATAGGGTTTGCTGGGAGATGCAGAAGAAGAACATTGCTGTAATGACTGTGAATCACTGCAGAAAAATTGACAGACAAAGTCACAAACGTAACGTCCTAACAGTTACCACAGTTATACAGCGGCGATAAGTTATTCAGCCTTCTAGCAGTAATGCGTTCTTCTGTATTTACCAGCTAGAAGAGAAAACAAACAAACAAACAAATCAAATAGTCTGACCCAAAAAATTTACCCCAAAGCAGTTGTAGTTTATCAAAAGGTCTTCCCACGTAGAAATAACAAACAAGAGGAGGGGGGCTGGGTGGGGGGGTTGGGTCACACCAGAAAATCTCCAGACTACCATGTTACAATGGTTACATTTTTCATTTTGGCAAGCCTGTCCCTTCAGTGAAAATAGAACAAATGAGCAGCAGTTTACAGTTTAGGCTTCACATGGATTGAGGCATTTGCTTCAGTCACATTCACATATTCAAACGGAGCTCCATTTGCAGTACATATAGACACTCTACTCATGCATCCTAGACACCTGTTGCTACTCATTAGCTAATTGTCTGGTTGATGATACATGATTTAGGTAAACAATTGTAAACAAGCTAATGGAGTGACTTGAGCTTCAGTGCCTTGATTACAAAATGCCACAGAAATACAATTATGTACATCAGATTACGCAATCACTTGGAATAACGTGTCAATTACAGACAAGGCTAAAATGTCTGTTTCTGTAATACACTGCACCATCTGCAAAACAGAGATATGCTGTCACGCACAACTGTTAAGCAAAAAGCATAGTTTGCACATACTGAAAGCAATCATGCCAACATTTTTCCAGACACTTCTGCAGACAATCTTGCAAGGAGAGTGTGCTTGCAGTGTTAGTCCCTACCAGTGTCCATGGATGTGATAGAGCGGAGATAATTGTTGATGTTCAGGGAGTTTTCAAACAAGATGTTCTATGCAAGACGAAATGCACTGGGAACTAGAACTAGAGAGTATATGGCTCTTTCAAAAAGGCCCATATGCACTGGATGGATGAACCTGAGCTCAGTGTAAAATACACTGCAAGGAGAAAGAATGGAATGTAGTGTCACTGCCAGAACAGAACTTTGTATTTCCAAAACACACACACACACACACACACACACACACACACACACACATACATAGCAGCATATATATATATATATATATATATATATATATATATATATATATATATATATATATATATATATGCTGCATTCTTATTTCATATATATATATATATATATATATATATATATATATATATATATATATATATATATATATAAAATAAGAAAGCAGTGCAAATTGTAGAGGCCAAACCAGCCCAAAAGAAAGAGGAAAAAAACAAAACAAAACTTTGGTGTGACTGTGGCTCTGTGCATTAGCACTTAAACACACATGACTTTTTTTGGGGGGGGAGGATACATAATAATTATTCTGTATCCGTTCTGGGCTCATCACTTATTTTCCTATCTCCTCTGTGCAGCACTAAGCAAGTGTTCACCACCGACCTGACAAGAATTGTCAATGATTTCTCCCTTGCTCTGCTGACAATCCCTCTGTGTGTGTGCAAGGGATTTAATTCCTCAAGCTGCTCCGCAGTCAAAGGCTAATTTTGTGCTACGCAAATTAGCAAAAGCAACTGAAAAGCCGAGGACGACATAAACCCTGGCTGCCATCTCTCTGAATCCAACTCTCAGCTCATTATAATCAAGCACATGCTTCAAAAAATGCTGCTGCCTTCCCTCCAAAATGCAGGCATACTCTATATATTACACCCCGCTTTATCTTGAGGCACACAGTTGAGCTTTTTAGTGTTTGCAGCACTCATACTGCCTTTGTCATATAATTATTCCAGCTATAGAACAAAGGGTATCTGTTCACGTTTGCCAATGCCAGAGAGAGTGCAGTGTCGGGCCAAAAAGGGCGCTGGGTTGTGCCAAAAAGTGTTCACTGAGCAAATGAGTTCGCTATCAGTATTCCTTGCCATGCTGTGCTCTCCCTGTAGTGTCTCAGAAATGAGCAGAGGGACTGCGGCTGGCCTAGAACGAGGATCCAAATGGCCAAAAACACAACAATGATATTTTTCATGAGTCACTGTAAATGGCCGCCACATGGATGAGGGATATTTTATTCTGAAATGTCTTTTAATTTGTCCCTAAATCCCTCGAGGAACCTTTTTTTTCTTTTGGTGGTGGCGGTTGGGGGTGGGGTGGGGGGGGGGGGGGGCAGTAATTAGGACACCCAGTGTGTTCCGCTGAGGCCATGGAGAGCAGCCGAATGGAAAACATTGGCTACATTGTGGAAAAGAAACATCTGGAGTATTGTGATTCAGAAGCATCGGAAATGAAAAATACAAAAGGGATTATTATCAATTAGGCCTGTTACTAATGCCCCTGTAACTGCAGTAATGGTACATGTTGAGGTTGACGTGCATGGGACTGCACATACCCGAGGGCCATTTTAGTGCATTAGTCCATAAAAAAGATAAATGACCAACTGTAGTTGAGGGACAATTCAATTAAATAGCCACTGCTGTTTATATACTTGTAGAGGGCATTCACCCCTGTACAAGGCCTACAGAGGTTATCCTGCGTATAAAGGATTGTTTTGCTTTTAGCTCATATGCCAACGAACATCAGAGAGTGATAGTGTCACAGGGTTTTATTTAGATAGGTAGTCTAACCATCTGCATTATTTTTCCACATATTCAACACATGCTGAATCTAGCAGTGTCTTCTGATTTTTAAAAGCAAACAACTAGATTCACAAAGCCATTCATATATTGAATTAAACAGCATTCATATATCTACACTGCCACAAACATCTGGTCAGAAAGGAAAAAGAAAACGGCACATTTGATTTAAGCATTTTGACATGTTGCGCTAATGTGGTATCTGCTGCTTCACTTGGGCTTGCACTAATCAGGAACAGCTAAGATGAAATATGTCTCCTGTTGAGAAGGAAAGACATGGCATGTGTATATGATTAACTCACAGAATGCAAAGAATGCTAATAAGAAGTGAATCTCAGTCATTTCATCAGCATTGGCTGGCTTATGTTCTTTCACATTTGTACAACATACAAGTCAAAGATAACCTGCCATAAAATACGTTATACATCTTAAACTTGCTGTAGAGCATATAGTACTGTGCAAAAGTCAAAGACCACCCTGAACTTTTGAATTTTCAGCCATAAAGTACATGTTTTCTATCTTTTCAGGGGATATTTCTGAGAAGACTAGATAAATGATAAGCCTCTTAGGATTAAAGGGAAAAAATTATTGCAAGAGACAGAGAAAATAGGACTCCTAACGACCATGCAAGGCCTTGGAGACCAGCAAAACTTTCACCATCAGATAAACAGCATTTAAATCTTAGAGACAGGAGTAAACCCAAACTCCATTCCTGCTTCAGATCTGAAAAAAGTCTTTCTGTCCAATCTTCCACTGTGAAAAGAAAAACTGAAAGCATGTGAAGCTGTTAAGAAGCTGTTACAGAGAAAAGGAAACAGGCAAAAGGGAAGAGTATCTGATAGTGTTACTATAGCAATGGTCCTCAATATCATTGGATGTTTCTGGGACTACTTCAATCATAAGAAGCAGAAAATGCAATCAACTGAACTTGGTTAAGACTGAACTACTGAGATTTGTAAAAAATATTTTATATTTAATACACTGATCAAAAAAATAAAGGGAACACTTAAACAACACAATATAACTCCAAGTAAATCAAACTTCTGTGAAATCAAACTGTCCACTTAGGAAGCAACACTGATTGATAATCAATTTCACAGCTGTTGTGCAAATGGAATAGACAACAGGTGGAAATCATTGGCAATTAGCAAGACACACCCAATAAAGGAGTGGTTCTGCAGGTGGGGACCACAGACCAATTCTCAGTACCTTTCTGCTTTCTGGCTGATGTTTTGGTCACTATTGAATGTTGGTGGTGCTTTCACACTCGTGGTAGCATGAGACGGACTCTACAACCCACACAAGTGGCTCAGGTAGTGCAGCTCATCCAGGATGGCACATCAGTGTGAGCTGTGGCAAGAAGGTTTGCTGTGTCTGTCAGCGTAGTGTCCAGAGGCTGGAGGTGCTACCAGGAGATAGGCCAGTACACCAGGAGATGTGGAGGAGGCCGTAGGAGGGCAACAACCCAGCAGCAGGACCGCTACCTCCGTCTTTGTGCAAGGAGGAACAGGAGGAGCACTGCCAGACCCCGGAAAATGACCTCCAGCAGGCCACAAATGTGCATGTGTCTGCACAAACGGTTAGAAACCGACTCCATGAGGATGGTATGAGGGCCCGACGTCCACAGATGGGGGTCGTGCTCACAGCCCAACACCGTGCAGAACGCTTGGCATTTGCCAGAGAACACCAGGATTGGCAAATTCGCCACTGGCACCCTGTGCTCTTCACAGATGAAAGCAGGTTCACACTGAGCACATGTGACAGACGTGACAGAGTCTGGAGATGCCGTGGAGAGCGATCTGCTGCCTGCAACATCCTTCAGCATGACCGGTTTGGCAGTGGGTCAGTAACGGTGTGCGGTGGCATTTCTTTGGAGGGCCGCACAGCCCTCCATGTGCTCGCCAGAGGTAGCCTGACTGCCATTAGGTAGCGAGATGAGATCCTCAGACCCCTTGTGAGACCATATGCTGGTGAGGTTGGCCCTGGGTTCCTCCTAATGCAGGACAATGCTAGACCTCATGTGGCTGGAGTGTGTCAGCAGTTCCTGCAAGATGAAGGCATTGAAGCTATGGACTGGCCCGCCCGTTCCCCAGACCTGAATTCGATTGAGCACATCTGGGACATCATGTCTCGCTCCATCCACCAACGCCACGTTGCACCACAGACTGTCCAGGAGTTGGCGGATGCTTTAGTCCAGGTCTGGGAGGAGATCCCTCAGGAGACCCTCCGCCACCTCATCAGGAGCATGCCCAGGCATTCTAGGGAGGTCATACAGGCACGTGGAGGCCACACACAATACTGAGCCTCATTTTGACTTGTTTTAAGGACATTACATCAAAGTTGGATCAGCCTGTAGTGTGTTTTTCCACTTTAATTGTGTGTGTGACTCCAAATCCAGGCCTCCATTGGTTAATAAATTTGATTTCCATTGATAATTTTTGTGTGATTTTGTTGTCAGCACATTCAACTTTGTACAGAACAAAGTATTCAATGAGAATATTTCATTCATTCAGATCTAGGATGTGTTAGAGTGTTCCCTTTATTTTTTTGAGCAGTGTATATTATATCCCCACATATTACTTTAAAACTCTGAAAGCAAGTCTCCTGAAAAGAATGGAAGCTGCTAAAAAGGTGACTTGTGAACACATTTGATAATGAAATAAATTAACATTATATTTAGTTGAGGCTTCTGTGTAGTTTTTACGTTAATTTTTTTCTGCTTTTTTACTGGTGATAATGAATAAATTGTACGGAAATGAAACAAAGGGGTGTTCTCTGACTTTTGCACAGGACTACATCAACTGTGTCACAATTCACACAACTTGATCAAGTGAATGATGGGCAAATTTGATTTAAGTCATGTCTGATTTGAGCCATTGTACCATATAGAGTAGCATATTCCATCACCGAGATTAGCAGTTGCAAGACAGTACTCAAAGAATGGAGTCTGAGTCATTTCATTAACTCTGGCTAGTGTAATGCATTTATAATGATCATAAATAAAAGCTGGAATAGAAATAAATAACTTGTTAAATTGCTAATCGCATGCAACAAGCAATATCTGCAGTGCTCCTGGTCTTTTCTATACATTCTTTAGGGTATGTAAGTTGGACCACAATCCACCTCATATTTATGACCTACCAATGCAAGCAATTGCTGTTCAATTGTATGTTTACTCCAGAGATTAACACAATTATTTTATATAGATCCCATAAGCCAGTATACTCTGTTGTCTGTCAAACACCAATTAGCCTGGAGACGCTTGTGTGTGCGTTAGCTTTATGCAGTCATCTTCTTTCATTGTGTGTCTTTGTCTTAGACGTCTTCTTATGGATTTAAAGCTCACATCTGAGAGAGCCAGGCTGAATTGGAGGATTTTTCCATAATAAAGGACACAGAAAGTCTAATTATGGTGCTGTCAGGGGATTTTATACATAGCTGTGATGAAAATGGGATCTACATTATTATAGCAGCTCCTTCTGATCAAAAACTACATCAGCGGTCCCTCTCTGATTCTCTAGTATTTTAGTGAAATATACTGTTTATTCTCAAAGGTATCTGCAATTGAAAACATCTCTTACTACTCTTGTAATTATGAGGACTCTCTGTTCGAAATAATAGCCTAAGCCATATGCTACAGAAAATGTTCGGCCTCAATTACGTTCAGAAAAAATATCATTTTCTACTGATGATGTGCTCTGTAAAAGCAATAACAGTAAGCGAGGTCTGAATCTCAGGTGGACCATGCACACAGCATGGCAGGGGGTCTCCAATAACACAATTTTCTGTGTTCATACTGGAAGCTCCAAAAAGATACAGTGGCAGGTAAACATGCCTGTACTTTGCTATAAACCCAGTGAGACATCATCTGAAAAAGAAACACTTAACGCAACTCTGGATGTCAAATGAACGCTCAAAAACTGGTTCGTCCCACATTACAGTTCTATGAGACTGAAGTTGTCATCTGTAAATATGTGGAAAAATAATTAGATTTTATCTGAAGTTATTTATATCTTGCTTTGGCTGGCATGCACATTGTGGCCCTCTCTCTCTCTCTGTCACTCTGGAGAACATGGACCCGTGAGATAGAGCGCACAAACATTTCATTAAGCACATGCTAATGAGCTCCATGCTTATGTTTGCATACATTACTGCCTGTGTGCTGAAACCTCAGACAGTCAACCCAACCCCTTTTTCCTCTTTGCTTGACAATTTCTGCTCAATCAAAAGATTTATCATCTGGGTTTGCTCGACAGGTCAGAGGAGGTTAATTACAAATCACACCCAGGCTACTGGAATGTAAGAGGGTGTTTTCTTGTTTAGTATATATTATTACACATTGGCTAAATGGAACTAGACATCAGCCTTCAGTTGGGGCCATGAAGAGTAAAACTCAAAAACAGGAAAAAAGATTTACAATAATGCTCATATCTGCTACATGAACTTTTTTGGCCAGACATTTGAAGTTTGTAACAGACATGTTAACATATACGCTGGTAGAAATAAAGGTTCTGTGCAGGCACATTTTTTGTTCATCAACGTACAAACAGTGTCAATGTACCCTCATAAGTGTAACAGTAGTTTTAAGGTCCAATTGCGAACCTTAAATAAGTTTTATTGATGTGAGAAGTTCATTTTTGTACCTAATGTTTTAAAACAGAACAATAAAATTGAGATGAGTTGGGGTGTGGGGTCAATACAATTTAGAAAATTGAATTTCAATGGATTATGGTACAATCATGCTCCTTAATTATAGGTTCTGAGATGTACCCTCAATGGTACAAGAGGGGTACTGCCCCAGTGACAGTTTGGTACCTTTTTTTTCTGAGTGTATTCTGCCTTATATGTAGTGGTTTTACAGTGAGTTCTTCGGTAAAGAGCCCTCACACTCAGCTGCCGTAGTCTTCCATCTCTAACGACTGACTGAAATACACTGGCCAAGCTTTCACTTGTATTTGCAACCAGTAACAACAGGAAAACTTGACTGACTGTATCTATATAGAGATAGATACATGGAAAATAATACTGACTGCACAATTTTCCAGTGGATGTTTCAAGAACTGTTTAATGGACGTTAGCTCAATTTCATTCAAAACTTAACAACAGTATAACTATAACAAAATTACAATACAGGTTTAAATACAACAAGCATTATATTTCCATCAATTTTAAATAAACCAAAAATGACAGACACATAAACCATTAGGCCTTCATTTATGGCCTGGAAGACCCTGAGAGTTCTCCTCTGCTATTACTCTAGAAAACCATCTAGTTGCATTGCTTTTCATCTAGAGAATGAGTTAAGCCTAGATTAAATTGTGTCATTTCAGCATCACTACAACCAGAGCATTTCTGGCTGTACTGACATGCAAGAGAATATTTCTAACCCATAATGAAACTCACAGTTTCCAACTGTACAGAAGCACCCAATGTTTTTACCTGTACCAAAAAACAGAAAATGTTTCTGCCTGTACTGAAACACACAATGAAAGACCTTCGTATGAGTCAGCCATAACCTCCACAAACCTGACTCCATCATCACCTGCTGCGATGGCACAGAATAAAAGGATGTCTCAAGCAGCCGTTCCATTTCCTGAAGGTCTTAATAAAAGAATTCAGACAATGACAGGGCAGGAGTGTTTTAGCATTTAAAATTTTGCAAACATGTAAATAAGTCTCCAGCATCTAGCTTTCTGTTATAACAATAGAAAAAGTCCTTTTTGCTCTAACAGCAAGAACAACAAGTCAGATAAGTCAGAAAGTGGTATTCAGACTCAGTAAAAATCAATGTACTGTTCTACAAAGCACTGAATGCCGACCTCCAGTAAGTGGAGGTCTAAGCAAGTCAAAACACAGTATGTCGCTTGCTACAAAAGCACATACTTGCCTAAGGAAGGCATAGTTGTTTCTTTAAAAAAAAAAAAAATTAATATATGGTTCTACATGCCCTTAGCCCTTGATCTAGCAAGCTAACAATATGCATCTGAAAATGTGTTTCAACCTAGCCACCTACAGAAAAAGAAAATACATACATGCAAGATGACAGACTTGAGTAATGCACTACTATGTAGATTACACCGTATAATGCCCATGTATAATGGAGACCTAATGTAATTTCATGATTGGAAACACTGATAGTGTGTGGTGACGCAATCCTTAAAATGAAGTATGAGCCACTCAAATTATCTGAATTCTGATAACCGAGAGCAGACCAAAAAAATTATATCCAATTATAGCCTGCATTCAGCTGTAATTACTCTAATCATGAAATTGTGGCCTCCAATGTTTCCCAAACCACTAACATAATAGAGGCAATGTTCTTTTTGTTGCCTCTTATAGTCCAATGACTAATTTTCTTGTTTTATAATGATTTTAGTGAAATATTCATGACAAAACAGATAAGTGTTGTATAACGATCTCTGGACCAATCGGTTATTTCTGTCCAACGGGACGTGTGTAGTTCCAGAGATGGCCTCTTCAGGTAGCGTCTTCAATCAGGATAAGAAGCATTGCAATCAGTTGGAGAGGAAGCAAGTACACAACTACTCTTGTTGCTAAGAGACAGGTGCAAAAAGAAAGCTTTCTTTGGAGAAAGAAAAGAAAAACGATTATTTATGGTTAGGACAAATGTTTCTGAGCTCATATACAGGATATTTTAGCATTTAACAAACAAATAAAATATATGTTGAGTATTAATTAATTAATTAATTAGGTGTTATCACCAGGAGCCAACCAAAATTGTATTCTACAGTGAGGAAATAAACCTAGAGTAGTTTACCCAAAAGATGTACTACCAGCAAAGGATTTTCTAATGATTCCAAATCTAAAATACATGTAGAAATCATACTTTAGAGCAGAGGTGGACAAGAAGTAGTTGCATTTATTCAGTTTTTACTTAATTTTACTTAAGTAAACATATGATGGTTCTGCACCTTCCTGGGTATTGCAAACTTTAAGGAACTGCTTTAGATTACTTCATAAAATGTTTAACGTAATGATATTTGCTTCAGAGGAAAACACTTTTAGTACATCACCAAATCAATGGTAGAGAATGTGTGTGGAGAACGTCTGGAGAAGAGTTCTAACCAGACTGCACTAGGAGTACTGTAAAGCACAGCGGTAAAAACTTCAAAGTCTGGGGCTGCTTTTCTTACAAGAAAGTCTGTGAACCTGCAAACATTTATGGGATCATGAACTCAAGGGAACAGATCATTTTGGATGCAAACTTGCAGAAATCTACAAAAAAAGGATATAAAGGACATAAAATAAAGGAAATGAAAGGATATTTACCATAAAGAAAATGACTTGGAACGATCTCTTTAAAACAAATGCCACTTGGTTTGACATTTTTTCTCCAAACAAAGCAAACTAGTACAGCACACATCCAAATATTTTTGCTTTTTAAGAAAAGTCTGTCTTCAAAGTAACATTTAGCTTCTGAACTATTTTTAGCTTGACTGCATTAGGTTAGTGACAGCATTTGTACTGCTTTTCAGCTGGTGATACATCTTATTAATCTCTTCTTTCTAAACCAAAAGAATCCCAAAACAGAGGAATAACTCCTAACACAATTCGGTTGCTATGCTGACAGATGCTGGATGCACTAAGAAGCTCTGCTGCTAGGAGCTACACAGTACTTGAGTGTTTTTTTTGACCTGGCACTTTCGTTGTTCTTCTCAAGTTATAAAATCACTTTTCCTTTTTCTTAAATCATTATTTCAGTGAAGTATCGATATTGGAGTATAAGTTTAGGCTACATTGTCTATCTTTAGGCCTTAAAGAAAAATGTCTATTTTCCATAGTACGAAAATAAATGGAGGTAGAGGCAATTTTGAAAGGAGCGAAAGGAATAATCTGAAATAACCATTTGTGCTTCTTTTTTCCCCCAGCTTCATTCTGACATGGACACAGAGGACGGCTCTGTGAAGTATGTTCTCACAGGAGATGGAGCCGGAACAATTTTTGAGATTGATGAGAAATCGGGAGATATCCATGCTACCAGAAGACTGGATCGAGAGGAGAAGTCCTCCTACACGCTGAGCGCTAAAGCAATCAACAAAACCTCCGGCCAGGTCCTGGAGAGGGCCTCTGACTTCATCATCAAAATCCATGACATCAACGACAACGAGCCAAAGTTCAGTAAGGACACCTACGTGGCGAGTGTTCCTGAGATGTCCAGCATTGGTGAGTTTGCTTTTATCACCATTTTTCATTTTTCCTCTGCTTATTTAACGTATAAGCAGCTGATGAGGAACTGGATTCATTCAGACTTCAATCTGTTGTCATTTGTGTGTGCAACAGCAGACAGTTAATGTTGAAATGTCTGTTTTGCTGGTTCTGGGTGTTGTGTGTTTTGGTATATTCTGTGATGCACTTCAACTGAAGTACATCTTATTCAACAAGAAGAAATGCATCAACAGCCCCACTGAATTTACCAACCCGGTCTCACTCCCTATGCGTATGAAATCGTACGCAAAACTAAACACTGGGATGCGTACTCATGCGTACGCAGAGAGCTGCGTACAAATGTTACGCCGCTATCAAATACATGTAAATACTCGCCGATTCCCGACAAATCGATCCCTAGGCTATATTTAGGTGTCCAAACTGATCGTAGTATCTACTCTGTACAGTATATTAACGCAAACGCTAAAAAAAGATGAGACATTTGACGTTTTACGAGTTGAGAGAGAGAGACATAGAGAGAGATGCACTTACTGAGCGAATGCCCAGAATACAGTGGGATTCGGTCAGAATTCTTCACTAAAAAGACCAACATAATCGCTTTATTAAAACCCTTCCTGAGCAATGATGTCTGAGGTAAATATAAGCGTGCTATACACTGGAGCACAGTATGTTCAGGCCTGCCACAGAGTAAGGGACGGAGATACACACCAATGAGCACACACGTTATTATTAATTAATAATAATAATAGTATTAATATTAGTAATTAATATATTATTCATAATTCTGTTATTAATTAATAAACTATGAGAGTTTAATAGTTTCATAGTTTAGGGTTTGTTCGGTTTGTTTTTGGCTACTTTTTTCTGATGTGTGGAGACAAACGTAATTTTCACCTAAACGTATTCCTTCTTTTATTCTCTGTTTCTGGTTCTTCTCAGGTTCTGATATGCCTAAATGAACTGATTAGTATCCAAGCTCAAATAATGATGGATTTTACATCTTCAGAAGTGATGTGCGAGGTTGCCAATTTAACAAAGGAATTTACTTTTAGTCATTCTTGTTCGTTTTAGTTAACCTCACTTGTAACAGGAATTCATTCATAATAGACCACGTATGGAAACATCCCAATATATGTATGTATTTAGTTAACAAGAATGTGCTCAGACAAAGACTCTTACTGTGAAGTTCTGGTTGCATTGGTAAGGTTGCTATCCAATTTGAGCGCGATTGCGACCATCGATATCAAGGTTTTGAAGCAAAGATCGTTTAAGGGAGGGTCTAAGTTAGGGCACTACATTTCATACAGCCTCATTTATGAAAGCTAATGCATTGAAGTGAAAGTGAGCGCCCCCCATCTTTCGGACTGTGTGCACTTCCGCCCGATCCTCTGGACACGGAACCACAGCTCGCTTTTCCCTCCACACGGTGAGTGTGTAAGCAGTCCGGTGCTTAACTTGACTTCGTTTTAATAACAGACACATGCAATTCTGAATACATTAACAGTTTTTTTTCATTAATATAAACTTAAATAAAATGCAATATTAAGTAGGAGCTCGATTTAACATCCCAAGAGTATAAGACAAATGTGCACAGTCTGGTCATGCTGCTAGCTAAACTAGTAAACTAGCTTAGATTAGCTAGCATGCCTTTAATAAACTTGAGATTTTAATCACTCTTCCTTTTGTAAGTATCGCAATTTCTATAAAGTTATGTTGCCCTGTGCACCATGTAGTAGTTTACTTTTGACATGCTAAGAATGCGTGTCGGTGTTTAACAGGTGAAAATGTTCTTTGCTAGCTAGCATTAGAGCTGGCCTAATTAGAGCATGTGCCTAATATGTATACCTAAATAATCCACAGGTCTACACTAACATTACTCAAACTGTATGTCCATTAATGAATGATATAGAAATGACATTACAGCTAGAGCTGGTTGATATGTGAATTGTGAAAACATGAGTAAGAAGTTTTCATGATACGTGGTAGTATTTAATAAATGAGTTAAAATATTTTCAGAGTATAAACGCACAATGATATTTTTTTAAACATTTCACACACTGTGCTCTACCAAATCTAGTTGGAGAGGCCTGATTACTTTTATTACTGACAGTATCTGCAATATGCTCCGAAAAATTATATGGTAACATTAAATGTTTTGACATCTATTTTTTTCTTTTCACAGACCTTTCAGATCCCTCCTCACATCCATCTATCTCTCTATCCTTTATAGCGACCCAACGGCACTTTTAAGAGCCACTCGTCTGTCTGTCTATCCATACATCCGTTTATAATCTGATTATAGATAATCAATTTGTCTATCTACCTATCTGTTTGTCTATCTATATATCTATCTCTCTATCTCTCTATCTACTTACCTACCTACCTCTCTGTCGTTCTACCTTTTTGGCTTTCTTTCTGGCTGTTCATCTGTCTGTCTGGCTGACTGGATACCATGCCAGGTTCAACCCAAAAGACCTGCCAGTCATGCAAGGCACAAATAAATGTTGGCTGTAAACACTGCAAGCTGTGTGGGGCTTCTCAGCCCCAGAAAGTGAAATTGCAGCAGGCCAAAGACAAAGCATCAAAGGAATGGGCCCAAAAAATGTTGAATGGAAGAAACACCTCAAAGCTGATAAATTCCACCAATCTTCTAGTAAGTTAACTAATAATAACTAATCACATGGACTGTTTACATACATGGGTTTTGTAATACTACTAATATGTACTTATTGTTAACTTACAGCTCCACAAGTTTCACATGTTGGGTTATTACCCCCTTCTTCTTCTTGGGAGGAGGAAGACGAGGCAGGCCACAAATTTTAGGGCAGATGTTTTTTATCCTCAGCAGTTTTCTTCAGAAATGGAGAGGACATCAATTTCTACAATTCGTTTGCTGTATGAAGGTCTTCTAAAAGGCATGTTGAAATTAAGTGCATTGAGTATTTCACTCATTCATTTTCTGTGTCTCTCATATCTGCTTATCAAATCAGGAGGAATGAATGTTAATATGTCCTTCAAAGGACTGTAATTACTATAACATTACATTATAATAGTGTGGTATTATAATAACATTATAGTAATGTTTTTCTTCACGTAGTGGCTCTTAATCCAGAAGCCAACCCCAACTCTTCAAATGCTCCTGAGACCAACACCAGCTCTGCCCATACTCCTGAGACCAACACCAGCTTTTCACATGCTCCTGAGACCAACTTCAGCTGTTCAGATGGTCCTACAGAGAACCCCAGCTCTTCAGTTGCTCCCCTTCATACTGAACCTACATACACCTTAATTCTTACTCCTGTTACATCTGAAAAGGAAAATTCCACAGGTGAGACCCTTGCAAGCAAAGAACACAAAAGTTCCTGTCAGATGGTAATATTCACTATTATTACTCTTTCAGTTTATTACATTGAACTGTTAATGGTGTATCACTACGCTCATAAATGTGTTTTATATTTGTGTATTTACACAGTCATTTATACATTGTTTATAGATACATACAGATTAGTCACAAATTTAAGCAATAAACAATAAAAATGTTCATTTGTAAGGTGATCCCAAGCTGCTAGAAAAGTTTATTGCCCCTTGGCATAGATGCAACCACCTTTATAATCCAGTGATTATTCTGGTCAAAATGCATCATTCATGTATGTCTCTTAACTAAAATCAGTCCTTCTGAGAGTGAAAGCAAGTACCAAAAAATAATGCTTAACATTCACTGAATGTGTTTGCGGGTCCAGACTTCTATTTCTCACTCATATAACATAATTTATTAAGGTTTCTATAAAGTAACTGAGTTAGAACATAGATGTTCGTGAAGGCTACATTAACTGGACTTTTTATCTTACGCACTTACTATATGGGCAATAGGCCGACACAATTAATTTTTTATCTTTGTTGGTCCAGTATTGTTCCCTTTCTGTTAATGGAAATAGAAGAGGTTTGCTGATAAATTGTGCAGCACAATCTACACAACGGTCAATTACTGTAAACTTGTAAAATATATTGGCGATGTACTTGGCACCATGAATGAAACACGAGAGGTTTGTATTATCGGTCATGCATTCTGTGGAACTGTAGTTAATAAAATATTTTCCTCAACTTAGTGGTTCTTAATCTGGAAGTCAACCCCAGCTCTTCAGATGATCCTGAGACCAGCCCCATCTGTTCAGATGCTCCTGAGACCAGCCCCTTCTCTTCAGATGGTCCTGAGGCTAGCCCCAGCTTTTCAGCTCCTCCTGAGCCCCGCAGCAGCTCTTTAGATGAACTCAATCCAATTCTCTCCCCTGTTACATCTGGAAATGGGAATTCCACAGACAAGTACCCCTGCAAGAAAAGAACACAAGAAGTAACACCAAATGGTAAATTATTAGCTTCACTATACTTTTTAAGGTTATTGCATTGAACTGTAATCAGTCATTATGCAATAATACGACAGACAAAACAATCTAAGATTACATTTTCACTTTCAGCAGAGAGTTAGCAAAAACAGCTAGCCTCTTGTTTACCATGAAAACTTGATAGTCTGTTTAATTGTTGAACAATGGCACCCATGCCCATCATTTGCCTATTAAGCAACTGACACCCGCAATGCAGACCTAGCCGTGTTTAAATATCCCATAAACTAGTAAAGTAGATGAATGAAACGTTTGTCAAATCGTCAAACAATTAGCACCCACATCGGTACAGTTAATAAAACTATTGTATCATTGGAAACAAATCTAACCTTTATTAGATTCGTATTTGTGTAATCATAATTTTATGTATGTATCTGTAATGTATATGTATATTCAAATAATAATTCTGATGAAGAAATAATGTTGTTATATTTGTCATTGTTTCAGATCACTCTTATTGAACTGCGAATGAAAATAAGTATTAGATTCCTTAACATTCACTGAAGGAACCAGCAGGTTCAGACTTGTAGTCTTCCCTCCTTAAACTTTATAATACCTTGGTTGTTTTGCATTGTTTTCTATGTAGCAACTGAACAACAATGACAGTGCAAGTGAGACAGTAGTTTCTCCAGGTTGGAACCACATGGGTGACCATGTGGTTTATTTGAGACATGAATAGAACACTGAGATGAAATGTGTTTATATGGCCTACTTGTTTTGAACTCATATGAAGCAGAAATAAAATGCAGGGTAACAATACATGTAAAAAAAATATTTAACACTACTATTTAGACTAATTTTATGTGTAGTTATATAGATGCATAGTTATATAGTTTGCCTGTTTACTTCTAAATAAGAGTTGTGTTGATGTCTTCACTCAGCCAGAATGCATTGATGTCACAACTCAGCCAGCTTGTGCTGCAGCGAAAATTTCGATGTCACAGCTCTAACTACTAATATGTTTTCTTTCATCTAGTGTCCAGCTCGACATTTAATCGTACTTTTCCCTGCAAGAAAAGAAGAATAAAGATCAACCCAAGTGGTAAAATCATATTCTCACAATCTGGGGTTCTATTGGGTTCATCTATTTAATTGAATTGATGTATAACTGAAATTGTAATTATTTTTACCTAGACTAGTTTATTTGATTATATTAAGAAGAATGTAATATTTCAGAAATATTTTCTCAGGTGCCTGAAACATTTGCATAGTACCAAATACTGGTGCATGCAGCTCAAAAATTATAATTTCATCAAAAAGTTCATTTATTTCAGTAATTCAGTTCAAAAAGTGAAACTTATATATTGTATAGATACATGACAAACATAGTGATCTATTTCAAGTGTTTTTCTTTTAATGTTGGTAATTCTGGCTTACAGTCAATGAAAACCCAAAAGTCATTACCTTAAAAAATTAGAATATTATATAAGACCAATTTTTAAAAAGATTTTTAATACAGAAATGACTACTGAAAAGTATGTACAGTATATGCACTCAACACTTGGTCAGGGCTCTTTTTGCATGAATTACTGCATCAGTGCGGCGTGTCATGGAGGCGATCAGTCTGTGGCACTGCTGAAGTGTTATGGAAGACCAGGTTGCTTTGATGGCTGCCCAAACCATCACTGATTGTGGAAACTTCACACTAGACCTCAAGCAGCTTGGATTGTATGCCTCTACACTCTTCCTCCAGACTCTGGGACCTTGATTTCCAAATGAAATGCAACATTTACTTTTAGCTGAAAACAAGACCTTGGACCACTGAGCAGCAGTCCAGTCCTTTTTGTCTGTGAACAGCCAGCTTCTTTAGCAATGACCTTTTGTGGCTTACCCATCCTTGTGGAGGGTGTCAACGACTGCCTTCTGGACATCTGTCAAGTCAGCAGTCTTTCCCATGCTAGTGTAGCCTATTGAACCAGACTAAGGGACCGCTTTAAAGGCTTAGAAAACCTTAATTTTCTGAGATAATAACGTTTGGGTTTTCATTGACTGTAAGCCATGAACATCAACATTAAAAGAAATAAACGCCTGAAATAGATCACTACGTTTGTCTATCTATACAATATATGGCTTACACTTTTTGAATTGAATTACTGAAATAAATCAACTTTATGATGAAATTCTAATTTATTGAGATGCACCTGTACATTACAAACACTGGATATCTGGTAGGTTTACAGCAAAAGGTTGGCCCTGAGTACTAGAACCACTGCATTATAGGACATTGCTTTAATTAATCTAAATATATGACTACATACATTAACAAAGCTGGTCATAATGAAATTTGTACTGTTTGTACTTTAGAATGCCCTGTCCACACTATGGCTGACACCTACCCAGTCCAAAAAATTTTATCACAGAGGGTATCAAAAGAGGTGAGTGATCATTGTTTCAGTGTATAAGATAAGATAAGATAACACTTTATTAATCCTGAAGGAAATTGCAGATCCTGAAGGAAATTCATCTTTTGAATGCAAACTGAGATAAAGGGTCCTATTTTTATGATGTGTTAGGATAAACACATGCACAGTGGGAAAAAATATAGGCTATATTCCAAAATGAATGTCTCATCGTCACAAATCATCTACGTATCCAATCCAAGAACACATTAAAAGTAATTCAGCTCTGACTTAAGACTCAGTTCTACCCTGGTATAAACATGTTTAAAGCTACAGGTGTTCTCTGAATGTCTGGTACACCAAACACCCTGATGAGGTAAAATATTATGACCACATGCCTTATATGCTGTTGACCATATGCCGCATGCCACCACAGTAACTCCAACATGCTGAGGCAAGGCCTCTGAAGGTGCTCCGTGGTATACGGTACCCAGACATTAACTGCAAATCCTTTGCATCCTGTAAGTTGCAAAGTAGAGCTGCTGGATAGGACCTGCTGTTGCAGTACATCACAAATGCTTAATGTGATGTCACAAATGATTAAGCACAGATGCTTAATCTGCTTAAGATCTGGAGGTCAGGGAACTCTTTTGCATGTTCCTCAAACCGTTCCCAAACGGTGTGCAGTGTGGCAGGATGCATTATTAGGAGTCATCCTGAAAGATATCACTGCCATCAGGGAACCTGTACCTGACCCATAACAATGTTTAGGGAGGTGGAATGTGTCAAATTGAGCAACCCTCAGACAACCTTCTTTCATTGTTCCAAGGTATGATTCTCATGACGCATTGTGGGCGCATGGGACAAGCCTGGACACTCTGACAGGACTTTAGCTACAGCTAAACAGCCACATATAAGATAAGATAGCCTTTTATTATCCCACAGGGGTAAATTTGCAGCAAGGTGCAATACATTGTGTAGCTAGTATTAAATGTTTTTTTTTTTTATTATTATTTGTGACCCAGTAGCCCAGACAATATAGCCTTCATTCTCTCATCAATGAGCTTTGAGCACCCAACACCTTCTTGCAGGTTTGTGATTTGCCATTTCTGAGATGCTCCAGATGCCCAGGCTTCTGATGATTTGGTCACTCAGGTCTTCAATCTTGCCGATTTCTCCCTAGAACCAACATGCTGACTATGAGAAGCAACTGTTCAGTTGTAATGTATCACAAACCTTGACATGCGTCACTGTCATAATATCGGTGTTTGCTTCATCTGTGAGTGGTCATAATGTTTTTTACTTTGAGGTGTATAAATCTTGTGATTTTATGATGAGTATTATCTTGAAACTGATGCTGTTTATTGTTCTGTCTTTGAGATGACAATATTTGTAGCCAAGTCCTAGACTGAATGAAACCACTGTGGTATTGTGTGTCGATTCAGCATAATGTCTTAGAAGATGTTGTGGTGTATTTGTAGCGAGACCAGGTCAGTAACACTGTAATTGGACTGTGGAGTGTAATGAATAATTTATATTTCATCATAGGGCACAAAAGAGGTCAAAGTCCGTTGGCAGCAGTGTTCTGGGTGGTATGTGAACTTTGTCATTTGTGATTTAATTCTGAAATTAAAATGTGAAAGTTTATGTACTTACATAAGCAAGTCACTGCGGAGGATAGAGAGGATTACAAGGCTCATTTCTATTCACACTCCGATTTATAAGAATGTATTTTACGTAATGTGATGCCTTATATTTTGTTTTCTTTTTTTGCAGTGGCATCAAGTGGAAAGACACATGGGAGCCTTTCAACGAGATATTCCCGTAGTAATGATTTGAAATAATACTCTAAATTATTCATTTTGGAATTTTGATGTTTAGCATAACTATTTCTAGGTGATGTGTTATTTATTCATCATTACCCTTGTCATTCATAAGGTTATTATTGTTCAATAAAGATATTGTGCAACATCTTAAAACAATACTTGTATGTGGAATTAAAGTGTTTACCCCACACACCTTTTCTTTACCTACATATCACTTAAAATTGATATAATATTGTAAAACTTCATGTTGTATTTCTAATTGTTCTTAACTTGTAGCACCACATTCTCAGAATCAGTCATGTTCGCAATTTCAGTGATACACTATATTGTCTGTTTTGCCAAAAGTAACAATCAAAACTTTTGGTCATACAATTACCTGCAGAAAGCTCTGGGGCATTGTTGGGTCATTATCACTTATTTTATTGATTAGTCAGTCACATGCTTACACCAACATTAGATTTGTAATGATTTTCACTTATTCTAAAACATCATTATACTTTAAAATTAATGGTTGGGTTATTTTTGTACCATGAAGTGTATTGCGCAGGTTTATAGACATGGCCCTGTTCTACACTGGCTGTGTACTTCAACATAAACGATAAAGTTGTGTAATGATAAAAACAGATCAGTAACACGATTGGATATAAAAGAGCATCCCAGAGTTTCAGAAGTAAATAAGGAAATCATGGACATGGATCATCATCCGGGCTAGAGGAGGAGAGGGACCATCTGGTTTGTCATCGGAACACAAAAGGCCAGCATGCATGGTGGTATGTGGTAGAGGGCTAAGTGGATAAGTGCATATGGCATTTGGCATTGTGCACAGTTTGGCAACGACAAATGACATTTGATGCATTGTGAAAGGAAAAATAGGACAAAGGACACCCCAAACCATTCATGTATATACCTGTGCCCTTGTAATTCAGGGTGTGAGTTTGAAGAGGATTGGAGAAAGTCAAAAATTTGGTCCAAAGGGTTTTTTTGGACCAAAATTTTGACTTTCTCCAATCCTCTTCAAACTCACACTCTGACTTAGGGAGACCCAAACTTGGACTGTGCTGGTCTTATTTTCAATGTAGGTCACTCCAAAGCAGAGATCTCATAATCCCAATTCCAATCTACTCAAGTCACCAAAATAGGTGGGTTTTGTACAGTAGAATTTTACAACTCTGAAGACATATATGGCTTCAGTGAAACATGTACTATGTTAATTAATGCTTAGTTTGTGAGTTTTAAGCTCATTTCTTAAAATAAACTAGCATCCCATTTCTTGATCCTACTTCACATCTATATGACATAGTTCAAATAGGTGTGAATTTGCATCCCAATTGACATTATTTGACACAGTTCATATAGATGTGAATTTGCATCCCACTCACAAAGAATGTTCATGTGGGCAGGCCCTTGTTGCTAGGTGCTTGTAACAATGGACTAACCATGTATATATAGTGAAGAGTAACACTCTATGAGGGGGTGCAGCTACCTCCATCCATTGGCCCGCACCACCCAAATCCATATTACATTATGATATATGATGTAATATATGTATGTATGTATCTAATATGATGTATCTAAATTTTGGTTCAGCTGCGCTCAGCGGTTGGCCCTGTCTGGCCCTGTCTCCGCCCTTTGACCTAGGGGTCCGTGCTTGCAGTATGTTCATCTAGGGGGACTTTACAATGCGTCCATGCAGCAGCATGTGACTGCATTCATGCGTTGGGCCACAGAAGCATGTTATATGCCTGATTTTGCCCCTATAGTGCTCTATATAGTATAGCCCATAAGGGCACCTTGAAAGGTTTGCCACGTGTCTGCCCTTTGATCTAGGTGTCCGTGCTTCCAATATGTTCATGTGGGGGTCCTATGCAATGCGTCCCCGAGGCAGAAACTGTTGAGCATTCTGTTTTTATTTACATTTTTAGGGTCATAAATCATGTCACATAATTCAATATGTGACATAATTCATCAGCATGATAAAACATTTTTTTATAAACTTGATATTTTCATATAAGCTTGAAAGGTGCCTCCTACTTTATTTCTTATATAAATAATCAATGTATGAAATTTCACATTTATATGTGAATTAGTTGCTGAATTAGAGTTTTTTAAAGTGTGCAAATTTTTGTTATTCCTGGGGGTGTTGCTGGACCTCCAGGGGTCAAATGGCATTAAGAACTGTATATATGACTCTTCTATCATGCAGAACAACCTAGGCAGAGATACTGGGAGTCTGATACCAAAAAATGTTCCCTTCTTCCCAGTTCTTATGTTATTGCTTCTAGTGGCAGTTTGGAGTTGCACAGGCACAAGGTCACCAGGCACAGCGCTGCATTCATATGCAGGCTTTGCAATGCGCAGCGCTGGACTGGTGAAACCTGTGGAAATAAGGGAGACAAGACACCAAACCCAACGAGGACTAGGTGTTTTGGATTAATACTCAGGTGATTGGGAATTGGGTAGGGATGGTGTAAAGTGTGCTCCCCTAGAGGTGGAGGCAGGAATGGAGGGAGTAGTCGTGTCCCCAGAGCTGGGACGCCGACCCCCCGTGACACCGTGCAAACACACAGTGGGGCTGCCGAGTGCTGAAGCATGTAAAAAATACCTATGTCCTCTGTTGCATGATATTCCAGGCAGTTGCTAGGGAGTTACTATGTCATTGCTAGGGTGTTGCTAAGTAGTTGCTAGGGTGTTACCTGGCAGTTGCTATGACATTCCAGGTGGTTACTAGAGTTTTACTATGTTGTTGCTAGGGTATTACTAGGTAGTTGCTAGGGTATCCCAGGTGGCTGCTAGGGTGTTACCAAGTGGTTGCTATAGAGTCCTAACTATGTGGGTATGTGTGTGCATGCATGTTAGTGTATATGTGTATTTAGCAGAAGTGTCATGAGTGTGAGGGAGAGGGACCCTGCGTGTCTGTGAGACTGAGTGGCCTACTGCTGCATCATCGGTTTAAAAAACTGCCCCATTCATTCCTATGGGGATTTTAAAATATTTAAACTTAAATTTATTAAAAACTATAAATCCTATCGGATCCAAAAATACACAGCACAGGTCTCGTCATGATTATCTATGTAACGGTGTTTGCACAATTTTCCATCTGTGTTGGTGACCTACTTTTCCTGCACAGCATGTTTGCCCATTAATATAACTTGAAGATTAATGTAATGTATAGTGCATTTTCATGGTGAATAAAAAAAGACAAAGTTCTCTACCATAAAGATTCAGATACAGTACCATTTATTCACAATGTAAAGCATTTTTTTTCTTGACAATTGTCCATATTAACATTAGACTAAGGATAAATGCACAGAATAATACCAATTCAGCAGTATCCATTATGTGCACTGGAAAGTGTACAGCGCGTTTCATGATAGTATGCAAATTTAACTGTATATGCACAATGAAGACTATATACAAGCTTCAGGGGTCTTGTCTCCTGTGCAAAAACTGCCTCCTCAATTATATAATTACACACATACACACAGATATAACAATGAAATTAATTCAGGCTATTCTCAGGCCTGTGATACATATATAGTAATTCAGCACAGCTCGAATAAGACGTGAATGAGTAGGTGTCCTTTGTAATTTTTGTGATCAAAAGAACAGATTATAAAATTTAATAATAAAAAGTGTTTTTCACTCCCAGAGATGTCTTCTCCACCCAACACAGAATTGGCCAAAGCAATTACAGGTAGTTCTCGACTTACGACGACGACTGGTTCCAACAAACCCGTTGTAAAGCTGATTGGACGTAACTCGAGTAGGCTATATGTACAGTACTGTGTAATGATGTTATGAAAATCTTTAAATCATATTTTATCATCATTTTCCTTATTATTGTTATATGTCATACTTTTCTTTGTTCATTTTATGTCATTTGAAGCGTCTATTAATACACTTTCTTTTTTTTTTACAGTTAATTTAAAGTAAAACACTAATTGCAATTCAGAACATAACATATCTTCCGGGATGATGGTCAACCCCTTGTTATTCCGAGTGCCGATCGTGATTGTTTTTTTCCAGTGTCAATCAAAATACTCTTCTCTTCCATTGTGCGCTCTTTAGCTGAATCTCAAACCGCGTACTACAACACTAGAAAGCAAGCCTAAGTAGTGCACTACGCCAACGGCCGCTACTATTTAGGCAAGTCTCGGTTGTAATTCGGCTGTTGATTCGCTTTTCATTTGAGAAAAAGAACTAAGCACGAATTATAAGTTAAATTCTTAATTCTTAAATTCGTAGCTCACCTTTCATAAAACGGTCGTAAAGTCGAATGGACGTAAGTCGAGAACTACCTGTAAATGATGTGGTGATAATGCACCACATCATGCACCATAAGCTGTTTTGAAGCCCAAAGAACTAGACATGGGTATTTAATAATCTCAATGTACTTATGAAGAATCAATGTCATTGTCATCATCAGATGTGTCCTCCACATCTGACACTTGTTCCTCCCTGTCCTCAGACAGCATATCTTGGGATGTCATTTCTCCATGAAGAGCCAAGCTGAATGATGCTTTTGTGTGATGTACTTGGGCATTCACAACACTCAATCTCCTCCTCAACATGCTGTGATATCCACAGTGTGCGCCATTGCCTAAGAATTGGATGAAAAAGCAGATTAACAATGCCCCCCACACCAGGTTTTGCTGAAGCACAAATAGTCCTTCAATCAAGTTGCATACTCTTGACTACATACTACAAAAATGCTATTAACTGCAATGATGAAAAACTTACTTTGGTCCAGCAGTAAGGTTTTTAGACTCCCAGCAACACCTATGAGGGAGTTCAAGTGCCTCCTCATCTCCTGAACTACAATTTGCTCCTCCTCTTGCATTCTCCTGATCACCATCACCTGGTCAAAGATGGCCTTCTTTGTTCTGAGATCAGCTGTTCATAGAAAGAAATAGAAATATGTAAGCTTACAGCAAGTCAGACCTGCCAACCTGGGAATTCTTTTTGAGTAGCAACTTCTTGCGGTGGGGTGGCACAGCACATCACAGCAAGGCACGGCACAAGGTCAGGTACATTTGCACTCGGGCAACAGGTATCAGTGAATGCATGCATAAAAAACAAAAACATCTCAATCCAATACTCGAACATTTCACAAACATTTCACTCGAGCACAGAAAGCAGTCGAAGGTGACACATGGCGTGCGAAGACAATCGAGAATGAAAAAGGCGGTTTGAGCGCAACATGATGATAAACACGCACGCAGGACTTCTTGCTGTGCTCACGAGTTTCACATTCACGCTCGCAGGGGGATATTTACACAAGCGAAATGCTAAAACTTAAAAAAAAAAAAAGTTTATATTTTGCATCTTGTTTTTGAGTTGCCTAGTTTTGACATTGACAATTCACAATTCCCATATCCTGCCAGTTACCTCTGAAACTGTTTAGTACAGTCCTCCCTTTAAAACCAGTCACAGTATGAAGATGGACTGAGAGGGATGAAAACTAAATTCGTTACTTTCGTTTTGACGGCTCTCCGCTTGTAGCCTGTTTGAAGAGTTTGAAGAGAAAAACTACCACTATGATTGGTCAAAGTCTTCCCAACTGGTTGCTGCCCAATGCAGTTACACCCATAGACAACCTGCCCAGTGCGCAAATGCACAGACAGTTGAACTCAAAGCCATCGATGGCTTTTCTCGTATTTTGAAGTGACAAATCGTAGCAGCGTAGTTTGATGTCTAAATGCGTATCTGCTATGCAAAATGCGTAAAGGTTGGCAGGTCTGGCAAGTGCTGGCTCTACCTATTAAGCAACACAAGCAGTTATTTAGGATGTATTTAGTATGCAAAAGCTACATTTGAGCTCTGTATTGTACATGTTCTTACTGGGTCCAAGATAAGTCCAGGACCACACAAAATTTTCAGTCAAGAGAAGCTCATCAACAGCAGGCAGAATGATGTCCGTCTGTTCACGTAGCTCTTCAATAGCAGAAGATAAAGCTGCCTTTTCCTCTGCAATTTTCTGGCGCATCTTATGTCGTCTCTTGTTGCTGTCTGCGGAAGAAAATATCAGTCTACTTATTCAAAGTTTACTTAATCAATATCACTATTCACTTTCACTTCACTGGAGAAATAGGCTGACAGTATTTTGTTGTACTGTACAATCCTATATAGGCATAATGACAATAAAGTTGACCTGAATTGAATATAAAGACCTGAATAACATGCACAACAATATTTACATAATTTACATGATGTTATGTTTAGTACATTACAAAAGAAAGAAACAATCAGTTGGCTGAAAGAAAAATTGCTAAATAATGAGGAATCATACCTGTCTGACGGTAAAGGCGATGTTTCCTCTGCATGACACTAAGGTACAGTCCTTCAATTTTCTTCTTCAGAATGACCTCCCTTGAGGCTTCACCCTCCAAACTAGAATTTGCTATTAGGAAAAAGTGACTTTAGAATAAAATATTACTGAATAAGGACACAAGATCAATATTTACTTCAGTATATTACCTTCAGGCCAGTGTTGCACCTCAGTGACCCACTGTTGGATAACAGCATCATCAATCCTTAACTCAACTTTGAGCTCCTCCAGCTTAAGCTTATCATCTGCCACTCTCTGGACGGCCTTTAATATTACCAAATCATATCACCAAACATTTTTCAGTATTCAGTAACATTTTAAAAGCGTTAAGAACAGTTCCAGTCAGTTAAATGGGGTACCTTAGCATATCTTTGGGCCAATATTTTGTCCATGTTACTCATTTTCTTTTTGTTCCACCCCATTGCCAGAACTGTGAGCATGTCTGTTCTTCCTGTAAACAAAAAGTTTGAAACATTTAACTTCATTGTAATTTCAATGGCTGTGTATCACAAATACATGTGATGGGTTTATTGTATACCAAAAAATACTTACCACCTTTAGACATGTATTTTGTGGAGATAGCAGCCCTGGACAGGAAGCTATTTACCTAACATAGATATAAATGTCAGTAATTTTTCATTATCATGCTCGAACTATCAAGTCTCATTACAACCTCTACACTTCAACAGCTACATAGTGCTTTAAATTATCTTTACCTGCTCCACTTCCTCACCAATGGTATTGCCAGCGCCTTCTTGATTGCGTCCACCCCATTTCAACTGTAACACAGTTTTTGAGAAATCTTGGGAATAGTTTTCAAATTGATTTAAAATTCATATTTTGGTTTGTTTAGCCAACAGTTTTCACATAGCTGTTGAGATTTTATACAACCTTTGCTTACCTCACATGTCCAGGAGTGTGCTTTGGCATGCATCACTGAAAGAAGTGGATGCATCTCCAATAGTCCCTGCAGTTCAGAGCACTTATTGGAGACCTTTTCCAAATACGGATAATACTTGCATGCCACATCTGAACAGAAAAAGGAAACATTTGAGGGGGACAGTTCCTTCTGCAGATACAGAGGGTAAGCATAAATCTCCCCTCTGAACATATTCAGTGCTCTCAAAAGCACCCCATGCCGGCACACAGCGATTTCCAGCCCCTCCTCATCAATTTTTGAGGCAGATTTCCCAGAATGCTCTTTTGCAGCTGTCCATTGTGATGATCCGCACATTCCTTTCCCAGGAGTCTATAATTAAATAAAACAGCACAAAAATGCAAGGATTAGAAAAGAAAAACGAATGTGTTACACAAATAAGTAATTAATTTAAACAGATCAATGAACACAAAATATAAATTCTTAAAAAAAAAAAAACATTAGTGTACATTTACATGTTTGGTTGCCTGCTGGATTTGAGCAACAAAACTTGACACCTCCTCATCTCTGGCCAGGAAGGTGCCATCAAAAAGTCCCTTTGTGGCACTTCTGCACAATAGAAAAAGCTAGATTTCTGTAATGCTACAAACATGAACAGCTTTTGAAACAACATGTGTTCTGTTTGAAAAAAGAAGTATTCTGAACACAACTTCATACCCTGATGCATTCTTAAATCGGTATAATTTTCTATTTCCATCCACTGATACAGCATGCATTTGTGGTGAACATGCTGTACACCGGAAGGGCTCAACTTCCAACAGTTTGTCCACCTCATGCTGCGCGTAGCACCACTCCAGAAATGACCGCTGGAATGTGTCACCACATATTTTTCCGGTCTTGCAAAATAACAGAAAAAACACAAAGGTGATGAACTAATTGTACACATACATTTCTTCATTACATGTAATTAAAAAATACTTCAACACATTGTGTACCACACATTATACACCACACTGACGGCCAGAGTACAGCACAGTAAAGTAATTAGCTGATGAGTTAAACCAGGGGTGCTTGAGCAGGAATAAAATTACCAAACTGTGCAAAACTATCAGGGCATCCAGGTCCAGAGTTCCTTACCTCAAAATATAACAAGAACCACCAACACATTTTAACCTGTAAATGGGCATGTAAAAACCTCATGTGGGCATTTTTCACCCCAACCAAGGTCGCATACCTTCTATGTACAAATTAGAGAATAATGTAAAATAGATAAATGTATTCTACAGCACCTTTAAACAAATAGAAATAGGTTCTGCTTGATTGGAAAGACCATCTGCAGCCACAGTGACCCTTTGTGGATAAGACTGGCCCTGATCTACAACAAAGAAATATGATGCACGCTTACTCTGCCAAAATACTTTGTTCTTTCATCAAGCATTCCAATAAATGCTTGACGAGAAAGCCCAGGAGCCAGCTGCTTCAGATCCTGGAAAGACTGGAACAGGTCTACATGGAAGATGGTCTGGTGGTTGATGGTAGCAGGCCAATATCCACATTGTACTAGTTCATCAAGTCCAGTGGTCCAGCTTTTCATGCACTGAGAACAGCTCAATGTTGGCAAATTTAGTTGGTACCGTCCTGAAATCAAAAAGAGCTGTGTAAGCAGCATGAATTCAGTCGTTTGCATTTAATTGAACTGAACCAAGTACTTACCATTAATTCCAACAAGGATGACCTCTTTGCCACAGGTCAGCTTTAGCTGACTGGGAGAACAGGTACACTGTTGAGGTAGACGAACCGGCAACAGTCGAACTAAAACACAGAAGAAAAAAATTAATGGCAACAAAATTAATCAGAGCTGAAAAAACAGATGGCAAACACATTGCACAACTATTTAAAAGAATTTAAAACCTTCATGCTTTATCTGGTGTGACCCATCATTTTGAAGTTGAATGATCATGTTTGGGGCTAAGGGTTGATAGAATCCCTCAAACATGGCTTCTCGGTTATGGAGGATGTGCTGATGTATCTGTGTATCGCAGGAACTGCACAGGAACTGTCTTGGCAAACAATCTCTGCACCTCACAACAGATGTGTTTTGCAGGCAGATGTCACAGATATAGGTGTCTGTGTGCTCTGCGAGAAATATGTTTTTAACCATGGCTGATCTAGAAGCATTCCACTTCTCTGAGCTTTGAGCTTGCCGTTCAGCCCAGCTTAGTGGCACAGTGCCCTTCTCTTGTGGAGGAATGTCCCTGAGAATGTCTTGCAGTGCATTAAGTTCTTGAGCACTATCTGTAAATGTAAGACAAAAAATATTACTAAATTATTAAATGTGTGACTAACAGTTAGGTATGTATAATCTGTGTAACAGATTTCTACTGACCATAAGGTGTTGGCTCAGGCTGCTGAAATACTGGTTCAGCCACTTCAGAACTGCTCCTTTTACCTGAGTTTGGAACAAAAAGCAATGTGAGACCAAGGTACATTTTCATTATTAAACTATCAGAAGACCTGTACAATTCAAATTTAGAGACCAAAAAGAACATTTATTACGTGTAGTCGAGTTATAAGTCTTTGGGGGAAATTTTGGAATAATTTGTCCTGAATTATCCCTCTGTCTCCAACTAACAACACCAGATACGGGTTTTGCCGACCTTCTTTTCTTTGCCTATGATTGTAAAATAAAAATTAGTACACATACCCAGGCTCATTAAACTGCTTCAGTAAATATCCATAATAAAGATCATGCCATGCTCATACTGTTACCACAACATGTAAAAAGAAAAAAAAACACAGTATTACCAATTTTGGATTGAGCTCTGCTGCAAGTCTCTGTGCTTCCTGAAGAAGCTTGTGGAATTTATTACCAGAGTCTCCTTCAGAGTCCATGGTGTAAATGAAGGCAAAAATATGACACCTACAGATACACAGACAGACAACAGATGCACACACACAGACAATGCAGACAGATAAACAGGTAGACAGATAAACACCAAGACAGACAGACAGATATATGGATGGATGAATGGATGTATGGATAGACAGACAGACGAGTGGCTCTTAAAAGTGCCGTTGGGTCGCTATAAAGGATAGAGAGATAGATGGATGTGAGGAGGGATCTGAAAGGTCTGTGAAAAGAAAAAAAAAAGATGTCAAAACATTTAATGTTACCATATAATTTTTCGGAGCATATTGCAGATACTGTCAGTAATAAAAGTAATTAGGCCTCTCCAACTAGATTTGGTAGAGCACAGTGTGTGAAATGTTTAAAAAAATATCATTGTGCGTTTATACTCTGAAAATATTTTAACTCATTTATTAAATACTACCACGTATCATGAAAACTTCTTACTCATGTTTTCACAATTCACATATCAACCAGCTCTAGCTGTAATGTCATTTCTATATCATTCATTAATGGACATACAGTTTGAGTAATGTTAGTGTAGACCTGTGGATTATTTAGGTATACATATTAGGCACATGCTCTAATTAGGCCAGCTCTAATGCTAGCTAGCAAAGAACATTTTCACCTGTTAAACACCGACACGCATTCTTAGCATGTCAAAAGTAAACTACTACATGGTGCACAGGGCAACATAACTTTATAGAAATTGCGATACTTACAAAAGGAAGAGTGATTAAAATCTCAAGTTTATTAAAGGCATGCTAGCTAATCTAAGCTAGTTTACTAGTTTAGCTAGCAGCATGACCAGACTGTGCACATTTGTCTTATACTCTTGGGATGTTAAACCGAGCTCCTACTTAATATTGCATTTTATTTAAGTTTATATTAATGAAAAAAAACTGTTAATGTATTCAGAATTGCATGTGTCTGTTATTAAAACGAAGTCAAGTTAAGCACCGGACTGCTTACACACTCACCGTGTGGAGGGAAAAGCGAGCTGTGGTTCCGTGTCCAGAGGATCGGGCGGAAGTGCACACAGTCCGAAAGATGGGGGGCGCTCACTTTCACTTCAATGCATTAGCTTTCATAAATGAGGCTGTATGAAATGTAGTGCCCTAACTTAGACCCTCCCTTAAACGATCTTTGCTTCAAAACCTTGATATCGATGGTCGCAATCGCGCTCAAATTGGATAGCAACCTTACCAATGCAACCAGAACTTCACAGTAAGAGTCTTTGTCTGAGCACATTCTTGTTAACTAAATACATACATATATTGGGATGTTTCCATACGTGGTCTATTATGAATGAATTCCTGTTACAAGTGAGGTTAACTAAAACGAACAAGAATGACTAAAAGTAAATTCCTTTGTTAAATTGGCAACCTCGCACATCACTTCTGAAGATGTAAAATCCATCATTATTTGAGCTTGGATACTAATCAGTTCATTTAGGCATATCAGAACCTGAGAAGAACCAGAAACAGAGAATAAAAGAAGGAATACGTTTAGGTGAAAATTACGTTTGTCTCCACACATCAGAAAAAAGTAGCCAAAAACAAACCGAACAAACCCTAAACTATGAAACTATTAAACTCTCATAGTTTATTAATTAATAACAGAATTATGAATAATATATTAATTACTAATATTAATACTATTATTATTATTAATTAATAATAACGTGTGTGCTCATTGGTGTGTATCTCCGTCCCTTACTCTGTGGCAGGCCTGAACATACTGTGCTCCAGTGTATAGCACGCTTATATTTACCTCAGACATCATTGCTCAGGAAGGGTTTTAATAAAGCGATTATGTTGGTCTTTTTAGTGAAGAATTCTGACCGAATCCCACTGTATTCTGGGCATTCGCTCAGTAAGTGCATCCCTCTCTATGTCTCTCTCTCTCAACTCGTAAAACGTCAAATGTCTCATCTTTTTTTAGCGTTTGCGTTAATATACTGTACAGAGTAGATACTACGATCAGTTTGGACACCTAAATATAGCCTAGGGATCGATTTGTCGGGAATCGGCGAGTATTTACATGTATTTGATAGAGGCGTAACATTTGTACGCAGCTCTCTGCGTACGCATGAGTACGCATCCCAGTGTTTAGTTTTGCGTACGATTTCATACGCATAGGGAGTGAGACCGGGTTGGAATTTACACATCAGCTATCCCCACCGGTTATTGGATTTCACTCTTGAGGAAAAGTGCCTCTATAAACAGGCCTCATACCATGTAAAATAAAAATGTGTGTCTACTAAGGACAGGCTTGTAAATAAAACATCCCTATAGTCCTGTTGGGAGTAGACTTTTGACCTCCTAAAAGATTACTTTCCTAACTGAACAACGGCACGTGTGGCACTGGGGGAACAAGCAATGTCGCCGCAACTAGCATATTCAGAGCAATACATGACACACTGTAGGGCTGAGAATGTTGTCATTTTTAAGCGCGCACCTAATAAATTTTCCAGGCCACTTAACTGTTTATTATTTATTTAAACTATGACGAACATTCAACCTCTGATAATTTGCCTTAAGGGCAATGAAAATTTAACTTCATCCAGTTTAATTAATCCTGTTATCATCAATGAGTTTTACACCTATTAAGACAAACAGACTAAATCAAAGTAGATGAATGCAACAAAGCAAACGGAAATCCATTACTCGTTATGAAGCCCCAAATTAACCTGCAGCTTTATCTCAAATGAATCAAAACACATTTGCTGATGAGATAAAGCATGACAGGCTGGTTTGATTAGAGATTTTGGGTTAAGATAACATAATCATTATTGATCTTAATGATTATGACCTGCAAATGAATCAACAGCCACGAAAAATTAATCAAAATTAAATGAGAGTCACGCAAGTGTGTGGCAGTACATGCATTTTCTATTTACAACTCTAAACTCAGTCAGCTCTTTAATTCGAAGACATAATAGGCTCATGCAGAAGCCATATGCGTTGCAGGTACATTTGATATGCTAATCAAAATCTTGTTAAAGTTAATTCAAATCCATAAATAATGAAATAGTGTTTCTTCATATATTTCAAGTCTGTTATGCAGCTGTGCTACTTATCTAATCTTCTTGAGGGTAAGATTTAAGCACCAAAGCAGCTAACAGTTTTTCAATACGTGTGAAATACGCAGTGCTGCACAACTTAAATTACTAGCTCCATATCACAGAGATTTTTTTCTCTTTTTGTAAAGAAAATATTCTGATGTATTATGTAAACACTGAAAGTGTCATCATGTACCATTCACTGTCCAGGCCATGCATACCAAAAAAGCTTCTTCTGCTGTTACAATGTCAAGCTTTTTACAATAGAAGAACCCTTTTTGGTGCTATATAGAACCCTTTTCTAAAAGAGTCTATATAATACCATCAACAGCATATTCTCTGTCAATCTTAAGTTCTTTGAAGCTCTTTACTGAACCCTTGATGAACCATCCTTTTTAAGTGTGTACAGTTCTTATAGGAAATCTGCACTGAAAACAGCGTTCATTTTGAATTCATCACAAAAAACGAACTGCGAACGGTCACCCAATAATGTCTTCCAAGTGTGTCAAACTCTAGAGGGCGCTCCTAGGCGAGTCCAACATGAACTGCGCTTTTGGGTAATATCACAGTTTGGAACTGCGTAATCAGTCTTAAATATAAACATGCAGTCATTTTCATAGAATAAGACACAATATTTCAACACCGCTGTTACATTTCTGTCACTTATAGGGTTTTCTATTAGTGCTCTATGCATGTTCATGATGTCAGCACAAATTTTTGTTGTGGCTTTATCTGTTTTATCATTCATTGAAGACTCCCTCGTGAGCACCCTTTATCATCTTGCCCTGTTTTTGATATAATTGTAGAAACAGGAAGTGGCTACGCTCCCCTTAAACAGGCTCTGACAAAATGAATTTACTTATACTTATTTGGCCTACAACAGTTCCTCTGCCCATTCATCTTGACATAGTAATGAGAGTGTCAACCTGGATTGCTTTTTGAATGAGGCACATAACAAACCAGTCAATCAGAACAGAGGTTATTTTAATACAGTACTGTGAAAAAGTCACCTAAGCAAATTGTTTAAAACAACTGATTTGGGCAGTATGTTTTACTAATAAAAACAACAAGTGATATTTGAATAAATCCAAATAAAAATAATTACAACAGAACATAAGAATTTCTGGTTTTCAAAAAAGTAGTTGTGGGTTGTTAGAAGAACACAGGTTTCAGATTTCTCCTTGACGCCTCCAGCCATCACATGGATCGGTTACATTTCAATAACAGCACATCTCATTTAACTTGACTGAACTAAATACTTAAAGATTCTTCAAGAGTTCTTTAGTAAAGATAATGGTTCTGTTTAGAACCATGAGTTCTACGTAGAAGTATTTTATGTTAAATGGTTCTTTGAATGGTGAAATGGTTCTTCAGATCGATGGAGAATGAGTTGCATATAGTTCTATACAGAAGCTTTTTTAAATGTTTCTAATAATAGTTCTTGACATTGTAACAATAAAAGAACTGGTTATAGTGCTACACAGAACCTTCAGAATTTTCAAAGTTTTTATATAAAACCATATACAACACATTCTCCATCAACCTGAAGACCCATTTCACTGTGCAAAGAACCATTTAAGCATGAAATGGATTTATTAGAGCTTTTGTTTCTAAACAGAACTATTCCCTTTACTAAACAACCCTTCCAGAACCATCCTTTTTCAGAGTGTAGGTACTGGATGAGAAAACTATGCTTATTGATCAGATAAATAGCTTTTTAAATAAGGATCCTAAAATCTTCCACAGTACTGTATATCTGTTTTTAAAATATCCTGTTTAGTTCAAAGTTAAAGAGAGGTTAGTAAATCAGTCATGGCTGTTTTTAGCATTTGAAACCACAAACATTGTAAATGAATAAAACAATTAAATTCAAGAAGAAAGGCAGGATACGATCTCTATAAGAGTACCTTCACTGTTCTATGCAGAACCTGACTTTTATTTGCGGTTTCCGTGTGATGGGAAGTCACATATATACAGTAGGCTGAGGTGAAAAAGAAGCAGTCTTAATGGACCTCTCTCTGGCTCCCTGAGGCTGTGGCACTTGAAACTCTCCATGTCTCTGTCTCCCCCCACCCCCAAGCTCCTGCTCTCCCTTTCATTTGTGTATTTCTCTGCGGGGTTCAGAGTTACATCATCCACAGCACTCTGACTCTAAATGGGACACTGCATTCATTCACTACCACATTTTTCCTTCCTCCCTCCTTCTCGTCCCGATCTGTGCTGCAAGGATTTAAACACACAACATGTGTCGAGTCGATGGGGTCACGGGTGGCACTCGCGTTTAAGCTGAACAAACTGGCCATGTGTCGTGAACGTGCTCTCAGTTAATCAGGCCTGGCCATCCGTGAAGAGTGAGCCAGTGCCCGCTCCATGTTAGCCCAGCGCCATCGGACTGCGACAGATGTTTCTGCGTTCATTAGTATTCTCCAAGCTGGTCAGAAAGTGAACGCCACTCAACAGAGGTCTCCAGGATGCCAAGGACGGCGTGGATAGGTGGCAGAGACAGCATGTGCGCAAGGCCCACCTTCAGAGACGAGTCTGAACAGGGCCAGGTCACCTTTAAAGTCCATTTCCGAAGTAGGAATAAAAGTTGTTTATGATACATGAATGGAAAGAGACATTTAAGCCAAAACAAGCAGGGCGTGACTGCGACAAATATCCTTTGAGTGGCTAAAACATAATGAGAGGAGTTATTCGTCTTCACATCAGGGCTACTGTCTTCTCAAGATATCAAATATTTTTATTCCGCCCATATTTGCATTTTTATTGCAAATGATGGAATCTTCCCTCTAATTGCAATGTCTAGATGCAGCAGTCATCTGAAGCAATTGTTGAATGGAAAATGAAAGTCTAAAAATGTCATGCTACAATAATGTGAAATAGCCTACTTTCGGTTTAATTAGGCTAATTATAATGTTTCTTTGAGCAGATCAGACCATATTACTCGAGTTAGACGATCTCAAGCAGCACAGGGTATCAGCAGAGCATAAAAAGAATGGGGTGACCCAGTAACAGCAGACAGAGAAAATTTTGACTATCAAAGAAATGTCCATCTCATAGCAATGTTGGAGTAATTATGAGATTATGATCTAGATAAGAAAACCACAAGATAAGCTGAACAGGGATAAAAGAGCGAGTGATCTAGCAACGACTCGCCTTCATCACTGTTCACACTGGGGGGTGCACACGCATTTACATGTTTTAATTACAACTCAAAGGGTGTGCACATATGCTGGATTCACACTACCAAGATTTTCAACATGGTGGCGGCTGTGGAGTTTTTTTTTCTTCTTTTTTTTTTTTTTTATGTTAACACAAATCATACAGACCAAACCATAAATCATAGGTACACAACTCTTGGTCAATAGTCTTAGGTAGTAGTCCCACCTTCTAGTCAGGCACTCAATACCTCGTATTGGCCTCAAGGGGGCGCTGTAGCGCAGCCTAATGCATCTGGCCTTATATCTATCTTATATCTACACCAAAGTTTTTAGAAAAAAAAATCTTTTTTTCCTACATAGACTTTTTGCTCATTTGCAAAATATGCAAAACTTATTTTTGCAAACAAGTCCTGGGTTTTTCACTCAATCGTCATGTAACATATCAAATAATTCACAAGGCCTCAGTAATTCAAGTACTCAGTAAATCAAAAACATGCTCACTTTTCTGAGTAATATGGTTGCCATGAGCTATTTAACCTGGATCAGACAAAACCAGCTAAACATTCTGTAACTTGACAATGCCTCAACCAAAATATTTGAGACTTCATGGCCTTACATAAATGATTCTAAGATAGTCTATCAATGTTGGCACATGTACATCATTAGAGTGCGCTGTAAATGCTAAATTACTCAGTTGCTCAGCATCTGTAGATCCAATTATGGTGAAATTTTGCATGCTTCATCTTTAAGAAAGATTATAATTATAATGATTCTCTAAGGATGACTTCATAAATAGAAATTTATGGCCACTATCAGCCAATTTTATTTCAGCAAGCATTTGGAATGCTTAATATTGACTAATCTTTATGAATGTGTGTGTCTATGCAGGCACCACCTAATAACCAATGAAGTTTTCAAAGATTTGGTTGCTGGGGGCGCGACTGATAAAAAAATCAAATATATATATTACATATTCTTAATTAAGGTCAGAGAAGTGCTTTCAGATGATGCAGCACAGTTGTCCAAACAACTCTGCAATTATAAATGCATTTTAGAAAATGCATAATTGTTTCGCAGTTGTTAACTGGTTGAAAACCAAACTTTTCTAAGCAGCCCCAAGTTTTAATCCTAACTTTCAGATTTGGTCTGGTCTGTAGCATCTGTAGATAAGTAATTATCCCTCTACCAATTAATCATTACATCCCTGGCACATGTACCTTAAATTGCTGTCACTCAAATGTAATTGGTCTGATTGTCTCAAAATTTGAAACTCTTGTATACATTGAAGCTATAATGAGATTTCAAATTTTAATACAGGGTGGCCTTCAAGGGGTGCTACAGCACTCAAAAACACTTAATCCTTAAAAATCCCATTACAATTCTATTACAAAGCCTGCAGAAACACAATTGGCTCCATGTGATCCAGTTCTCTGTCCTGAATAAGTTTGCAATTACATTTTATGTTCAAACTTTTATTCCTTGTCTGGACTTTTTTATACAAAGACTACAGCTTATTCTATCAAGGTCAAAAGGTCAATTGGAACAAAACCCAAGACACATCTCTGTCGAACATGCCTGATCAATACTCCTACATATGGATACCATCTGATAAGTTCTGACTCCTTTTCACTCATCTTCTTTCTGCCAAAAAGCCCCTTATATGTGCGCTGTGCCTCATTTTGGCAGCTCTCTCAAATGATTAATCTCTGAGAACTAAAGACGTTTGCAGAACCTAAGTTCCCAAATTTCATGTGTCATGTATTTTGACCCCTTTATTAAAAACCATTGTATGTTATACAAAGCTCAGTATATATGATCAGTATATATGAATGTTCATGTATATCATGTTCAAAGACCACTGCTCAACATTTATGGCTAATGAAGACCTTGTGGTGCACACTGACTCCATTTGATTGTTTTTGTTTTCTGTGAATAAGGCCCAAACTGCAGTAGGCCCCATAAGGCCTCACTGGCCCAAACTGTGTAAGTGCTTATTGAGCTGTTAGTGCTTGGACTTGCCCTCTGCCTCTTGAAGCTATTATTATTATTATTATTATTATTATTATTATTATTAGTAGTAGTAGTAGTAGTAGTAGTAGTAGTAGTAGTAGTAGTAGTAGTAATAATAATATTATTTTCACTATCATGACATTTTTTTTTTTGCTTTACTACATTTGGAAACACCAGCAGTCCTTTACAATGTGTGAACACATCATGACATATGAACCAACAGAAAAGCTCCAAAATTGCTTGGAATAACATTTTTATATTAACATGTATTCACATTATGTACTTTTCATCTTCTACACAGTTATAATTTTAGAGATCCAAGGTTTTGACAATCATGACAATATTCATTGTCTTATTATAGCAAGTAGGGATGCAAATTATGGCAAATCCATTAACTGATAAAAATCTGACTGTAATACAATGACAGGTTACTCACAGTTCTATATTTTAAAGTTCTAAAGTTAAATGTACCACCGAGTACCAAGCCCACAGTAAAACGAGCATAAACACCATGACCTGGGTTAGTTTCGCACCTCATTAGCTCTTGAAAGCCATCTCTGTCCACCACATCCTTCTCTACAATTGTACATACCTATGCGTGAGTTCCTCACACCACAGTGCATAACGCTTTTGCTCAGAGAACACAGACCTAATAGTTGTCAGTCTTATCCCTATTCAGACGTGTCCTTTCGATATGGTACATCACTGTAGACGTGCTCTTGAAAACTGAAAAAAAGAACACCATCATTTTTAGCTGCACACTTAAATCATCTAACAGAACCAACAGCCTACCGCACCATCACGAGTACAATTCAAAAACATTCCTCAACTTTTATTCAAAATTTATTCAAATAGGAAACGGTGTTTACTGGAACTAAAGTAAAATTAACAATAGTATTGGTCAAACAACTTTTTTTTTCGTTTTTTCACTGATCAACGGGATCAATCATTTTCATCCATAATAGCAACACTGATTTTTTGTTTGTTTGTTTGATTTAATGTACAGTACATTAGAATTAGCATATCTGAGTTTTACAGATCGAGCATGTCTCTGTGAAGTAATCTCACCAACTCTCTTCTCTTTCTCCCTCTGCCATTTTCTCAGGTCTAAAAGTGTGTAATTTTTTTTTTACATTCCTTTCCTTTTCTTTCTTTCTTTCTCTCTCTCTGTTTCTCAGGTGCATTTGTGATGAGAGTAACAGCTACAGATGCTGATGATGAATCTTACGGAAACAGTGCAAAACTGGTATACAGTATATTACAGGGACAACCCTACTTCTCTGTGGAGCCTGACACAGGTACATAGATGACAAAATAAAATGTGGTCTGTTTAATTTCTGCTCAATTGTCCTTTACTCTGGATTTCTACACTGTGATGGTTGCAGCCTTTTCAGTCCTCTGTACACTGGAAAGCTTCCTCGACACAGCTTTTCACTTCATCCCTTCAGCTTGGGCTGTGATGTCAGGTAGTCAGAATACTCAGAGCACTTTCTGCCTAAGTGAACAATTAGAGTCTTTCTGGGGCACTGTACTGAAAGCAATGTGCTCCAGCTACAGTCTAACTCCGCTGGATCAGAAGACTAGTCTGACCAGCCCACACTGCTGCTTTTTCCTTATCCCATTCAGATTCAGAAATGCAGAAAGTTGCACTTTGAATGTACAAGGTCAAGGTGCTTTCCCTGAACCAGAGAACCATTTAATACATATATGCTGTATTCCACACCATTTTCCTGAACTGCAGCTCTGTATCTCAGCACACATCTGCCTGAACATGCAAATATAAAGAAAATACAGAGAGCTGGTTAGGAAATTAAAGGGCATGTTAAATAATTTGGGCAAAATTCAGTGCAACAAACTTGTCAGTCCAGTCACTTGAGTGATATCAATTTGCTTCTGATGAGGCTAAAATATTTGGCTGATTATCTGCTTTACTGAATAAGGTTTCTGTCCAATCGAATAAGCTTTTTGTCTAAATCCACGTGAAATGACTGACAGAGTAAAATCAATGTGGTGTAGCAAGGGCTTAGGACACCCCGTCCTCCTAAAGAGGAATTCCACCGATTTTTCAAATTACCTGCATAATTCAATCATTGAGATGTGAACAGTCATTTGATGTTATTTGCTGCATTGCAGAGAATCTTTCGAACTGTATGTACTGTTTATAATGGTCAAATGGTATTACACCTGCCAAATTATGTTTTCTTCACGGACTATTTTGCCTGACATTGCCATATATTTGCACCTCTGCGATTAATGGAAAGAAAAAGTCAAAATATTCTCAAAAACATGCTAACAAAATGTAAACACAACACTTTTTACTGAAAAGATTTTACTGAAAGCCAGTGAATCAGAATTCCTACATTAGTAACTGGTGTAACCACAATTTGCAGAAGTGCAGCACATCTGTAGAAAAACACCAGGTTTTTTTACTGCTGCAAAATGGAAACAAAGTCAAAAGTCTTACATTTATATTTTGCTGAACAGATCATAAATCAGTGTTTCAGACATCATTACCATTTTATCTAATGCCTGTGAGGGAACTTTTAGAGGCATGCAACACTTTGGACGCGTGATTCCCATCACCACCACTGTGACTCCAAGTATCTCTAGAATGGAGCATTTCACATCAAAACCACCCAGAATGTATTGGTTTCCTTCTTAACCACTCATTTTTGCAGATTTTTTTTAAATCAATGAAATCCACCATATAACGCCTCCTAAATAATTCTTGTCATAGATGTATGGTTCTTGGAGAAACCTTTAATTGAAAGCATCTTTACATGATGTAAAACTTCAAAGGTTCCTCACTCTGTTTTACAAAAACTGGTTCTTTAAAGAATCATACACTAAAAGGTTTATTAGAGAACAATGGCATCATATATTTTTAAGAGTTTAAATCTCTTTACAAAAACAGGTTCTGAAAGAAAGATTCATTGAATCTTTCATTGGGGAACTATAGCATTACAAGAAACCCTTTCTGACAGTTTTATTTTTTGATAGTCCAGCACTAAACACATGTGATATTATGAAAGTTACTGCATTAATATGGCAATATGAACATAATCAACAACTCATGCTTGTTTGTTTCCTATCAGGTGTTATACGGACAGCTCTGCCCAATATGATTCGAGAGAACAGGGAGCACTACCAGGTGGTGATCCAGGCTAAGGACATGGCAGGACAGATGGGGGGTCTCTCGGGGACCGCCACAGTCAATATCACGCTGCTGGATGTCAATAACAGCCCTCCACGCTTCCCTCATAGTATGTGCCTCTATTTATATGTTGGACATGTAAAGGAATAGTGAAAGGAAATCAAATGCACATTTCCATCTGAATGAAACTGTACAGAGTTATGTTACCAATTATCCATGAGGTGAAATTTGCAGTCCTTATGATCTTTTTACTACTGATCTTTACGTAAACATCTCTTGGTATCAATGGCTAAGATGAAAAAGACAGTATCAAAAAAGAAAAAAAAAACGCTCAGGGCACATTTCTATGCTGACCCAGAGGACACATTATGAACAAAAGGGGCTACTTACAAGAGAATCAGAGTGTGCATGTGTGTTAGTGAGAGTGAGAAAGTGAGACAGGGTGAGAGAGCACAGTTGGAGCTTCTTTTAGCTTGATAATCCCTCTTTTTGCTACACTCTCAAATCCAATACATGAAGCAACATCAGAAACACACAAGCTTGGGAACTGGGGAGGGAAAAAAAAAAAAAACAAATATATGAAAAACTCAGGTGCTTCATTGGAGCTGAGATTCTATTAAACAATAACCACAGAGAGGCAGCTTTGCCTCTCCCCCGAGACATGGGTAAACAAATAGACAAATGCACTCTGAAGCACCGGCATAGATAACAAAGAGTTCACTCAAACACCTGGCTGTTTACTCAATTTATTCACTCCTTTCTCTTCTATCCCTCTCCCGCGTTCCTCCTTGAGGTGCCTACCACCTCTCCACGCCTGAGTCGGCTGAAGTGGGATCTTCTGTTGGGCGGATCAAGGCCAACGATGCTGACGCCGGTGTGAATGCAGAAATGTGGTACAGCGTTTTGGACGGCGACGGGCAGGACGTGTTTAGTATCGTCACGGACGCCACCAGTCAGGAGGGGGTGATCACAGTCAAGAAGGTGAACGGCTTATGTTTCAAACATGCTGCAAATAGCTACCCATGGGCCCTGTACTTATAAACAAACCCCCATCCTCCACACATCCGCTTTGACTGCCCTGCACATATGTAGATTCACATATGCATGTGCATGCACACGCTTCTAGAGCTGAGGGAGCTGGGAAAGTAATCCCTTAAATTGAAGCCATCTTGTCCCATTAGCTCTTCAAAGGTGCTTAATTCTATTCACTCCAAAGGCCTCCCTTATTCTCTTCTGTATAGTATCGGGATCTATTTGCTTGTTGAAATCTGCCTATGGGGTCCCCTTTCTCTTGCACTCTCTCTCTGTAGGGTCAGGCTTTGAAGAAGCTCTAGCAATTATTTAAATTTTATTGCTAAAATAAGAATCAGAGGTAGATAGTGAAATACAGAATAGAAAAAAAGGAAGAAAAAATCTCTAATCTGCACGTAATTAAAGGGATGTATTAAGCCCAGTCATTTGTGCATTAACAAAAAAAGATACTTAACACTGAAGAAAAGGAGCAGTGATAAGCACCATTCAACAAGAGTATCACATAGTGGCTCAGCTTTAGAATGAGAAAAGTTCAAGCCCAACAGCAGCTAAGAGATATCATTAATCCGCAGTCAAATGCACTATTCTGGCCGAAGCTCAAAAGACCTAAAGAAGTAAGGCTTCCTTTTAATCCAAGAGGAAATGGGGCCTATTCAAACATCACACCATTTCTCTTTTAACCCTCTTTTCCAGCCACTAGATTACGAAAGCAAGAGGACATACTCACTGCGCGTACAGGTGACGAACACACATGTGGATCCGCAGTTCGGTCACTTAGGTCCGTTCAGTGACACGGCCACAGTCAGGATTGCGGTCACAGATGTGGACGAACCACCCGTCTTTGGTCGTAGTCATTACATCTTCGAAGTGGACGAGAATGCGCCTCCTGGGAGCTCTGTCGGCACGGTATCTGCCCGGGACCCTGATGCCACCAATCACCTGGTCAAGTGAGTCATAGTTAGATTTTTTTTTCCTCTCTAAATTTCATTGAGTACAGCTAATCCAAAATGCACAGGTTTTATATAAAACCTCTTTTACATAAAGATGTAGATTCATGACAAAAGTATAATTCTTTTCATCAGTACTCGTTTAGCCCACTTGATTTATGTGTGTGAGAAGATGCAGGAGATGATATTGTAGATACCCTGACTGCAGCTCAATATCTACTGGAACTAGATATATTAAAGCAGGATATTAGATCTTAGCATATTTACCATATATGCTCAGGAGAGAAGACGTTATTTATTATATACATCTGTAGCTCTATTTCCTGTATATCATTGAAGTCCTATTTCTTAACCTTGAAACATTTTACTGCAACATAACCACACTCTTTGGTGAACACCCAACACAAACTTGCCATACTTTGAAATAAAGGTGCCAAATGAAGCCAAAAATGATTCATCAGGTTCACGAATAGAAGAACCTCCTTTGGTTCTCTTAAGAACCAATATATAGCCCTCAAAAGGGCCGTTTTGTAACAAAATGTGCGAAAGTGAAGAAACTTAAGATGTCAAGAACTTCCACATGACAAGAGGCATTAGAGCAGGGGTGGACAGCTCCAGCACAGTTTGGTAGTTTCCCTCCTCAAACACACTCACTAATCCTGGCAAATTACAGGTGAGTCAGATGTGTTTTGCACAGGTAACCCACTAAAATGGTGGCCCTTGTCCCAGAGCAATTTGAGTTTTTACTTGGCCTGCTCATTCAAGTCAAAGACCAATTAGGAACCTTCAACCTTTTAAGAGTGCAGTGTCATGTACACCTGTTAAAAATAAAAGTGCCAAAAAGGGTTCTTGGTGTGATTCCTTAGAAGAACCATTTTTCCTCCCTATGAGTGTGAAGGACAAAGTTTAAAGAACCTCCACATAAACGTTCTATGGTAGTTAAAAGCTGTTCGAAGATCCATACATCCAAGTCATATACCATTCATCTCCTTCATCTCTTCTTTGAAATGGTGCCACAAACCACTTTTGTTCCCAAAAGAAATGTTTTGTAACTAGGTGTGCTTGCACATAATGCAGAGAGGTTCTAAACCAACTGAAGGTTTTCTAAGAACCATATATCCAAACCAAGAACCTCAAAGAAACTTCTTTTTATTGCGAATATGTGTTTAGCACCCATGCTGGGCTATCTTCTGTTCCAGCTGAGTGCAGCCCTGGTGTCTCTGATAAACTGAAGGTCTAGAGAAGAGCTAGGCTATACTGAGGAACAGTTTGAAATAAATAATGAGCTACCATGTCACACAAGAAGGCACTCTACACTCAAAGTGTATTCAAATATCAAATGTATATGTTTAATGTACAAAGCATAAATTTAAACCATAAACCAATAAACTTCCCGAGACGCAGGCCTCAGTCAAACTGGCTCTTCTCGTCACATTCTCGCTACTGCAGTTGTGTCTTTGATCTGATGCTCTCGGCTTGGTTAAATCAAATCTATCAACATGTCCCCAAGTGAGCGTGCATGCATGTGTTTATGTGTATGCGGTTGTGGTGTTGTATTTGTGTGTTAAGGGGGAAGGAAAAGCAAATTATTCATGGGGTCTCTGCTGGTGATTTCCCTGTGGAAGCTGAGCAGGATGAATACAGACAGTGTTTATCACACCATCCCCCACCCTCTTGAATTCCTTCCAACTTCTATAAGTCACAAACTTGACGTGAAAGAGCCTGCATTGTTTTCTGTTGCCTCCTAACCACACACACACACACACAATGAGCGATTATCTGAAATGTGGAGAGCTGTCGCTCCGCTTCTGGAATGCATGTCGTACTCTATTGCATATTTAAATGTCAGCAGAATATATAAGTTGACATTGATAAATGGTTCTAATATGAACGATTTCCTTTGCTTCCTTCTTGACATCAAAAGGAATAGGATAGTAAGAGTGATCAGCACTTGAGCTCTTTCAAATGAGATGTATGAAAATGCCACTTTATACCAGCAGCTGAACATAATTGATTATTGAATCACAGTCACTCTGAGGTGAACAGATTTACATCTAATCATAGATAACTAGTACAAGCAAGCAAGCAAAAAGATAAATAAATGCAGTAATGGTACTAAACAACTTGCATTTTTGGAAATAGTGATTAGCTCAGTTGAAACACCTTTAGTAGCTGAACTAATATCAATTTTCACCACTACTGAGTTTGACTACAACAACATTAGTTCCAAATTAGCAAGTCAAACCATATACACCCCAACATTTATGAATATTAAACGAGAGTCTAAGTGTTTATTTGGCTGCATCCCAAATGCAGGCACTGTTCCAGATCATTAATGATGACTGTAGGATGAACTCTGCCTGCAAAAGCGATGTGCACTAAAACCTAAACTAAAACCGTGCCTTCTCCCTCTGCCTGACCATGAACACTCTTCCTCTGCCTCACATTCATTATGGCCATTCTTCTGTGCAGATACACCATCGATCGACACACAGACTTGGAGAGGCTGTTTAATATCAACTCCAACAATGGCACCATCAGCACTCTGCAAGCTCTGGACAGAGAGACGTCCAAATGGCATAACATCTCGGTTCTAGCCACAGAAATCAGTGAGCACAGTTTGTTTCTGTCCCTTCAACCATGATGGTAAGAATGAATATTTTGCAATTAACAGTAGCACGCCTTCATGTTTGCTTTAGATGGGAAGAAGATTCTAGCCAATTATTAAATGTGAACAAAAGGCAGCTCAAGAGAAACTCAACTGTCAGCTAAAGCAGCATTTATTGGAGAGCACAGACGCAGTTTTGCTTTGTCTTGTTCTCAATAAAGTTCACATACACCAATGTGGAGAAATATTTCCCCTGGGCTCAGCATTCCACTTCAATTTTGCGCCCAGGATAAACAACCTGCTTGCAACGAGACAAACAAATTATATAACCAGTCGTAACTCAAAAGCCCATAATTATCACTTTTTCTCCTCCAACCAATAAAAATGTATTTATTACATTTCTAAAAGAGCAAATACTCTGTTGAACATGTAAATTCATTCGTTCTGAGAAATCCATAAAACCATAAATGTTTCGAATTCATAAAATGTTTTGAAGATAAACATCAAGCATATTGTATGCTGTGCTTAATTACTGTGTCCTCTGTAAAAGGATATTTGCTGGCAGTAACGCAGGACTGGAAAAAAAAGATGGATACGCAGTCCATCAGTAATTGGACAGTAATTTTATTGTTTTGTTCTGCGCTCCAGCACACTAGATTTGAAAAAGGAACATGACTATGACTATTATGATAAAAAGCAGAATGTCAGTCTTATTACAAATGCATCTACATCTATATTGGGGGCACTCTATAGGAATCACAGCCCATTTTTGAACATGATTCCTGTAATTCAGGGGATTGTAAACAATTGGACAATTTGAATTTGGACAAACGGCTAACAGACATATCACAGCATTACTGTCACGCACAAACGCAACTAGAGTTGAATCTAGATGTGGTGTCTGCATCTAGGCTATTATTGTTGTAAACTTGTGGACCAAAGAAGATTTGATGTCATTAAAGCAGGAAATCATGGTTGAAATATCATTGCACTCCTAACAAAACCATGACTCTACAAACTGATAACTTCACAGGCGAAAGCAAAATGTTCTTAAGCTCTAACGATTTTATTCCAAGCAAATGTGGACCATTTCTCTCGGTCCACTCATCGTAAATTGCTCACATAATATGAAAGACAGATATTATGCTCAAATGATGTAGAATAATGAAATAAAGCACGATACATGGTTATAATAACAACATAAAGCCTTATGAACCTTATGACAGAACAAAGTCTTATAAAAGAGCCGAGATTAACATGGAGCGCTGATGGAGTGAGGAAAATGTGAATGCAAAAAGGAAAAGTTATTTATCCAAAGAAAACCACCACAATGGTAAAACACTGCAGACATGTATGACTGCCAGAGGAACTAGTTCATTTTTTGATAAAGTGAATGCTGAGGACAGCAACAGAAAAATCTTAACTGCCCCTGTCTAACAAATGAGTGAAAACTCTGTACATCAACGTACCTTAAAAAGGGGCGGGGCTATATCAAAAATATATTTACCCAATATACATGCAAAATTACACCGACATTGCATTTTAATGGGAATTCTACCACTTTTTCCAAATTTCCGGCATAATTAAATGGTTAAAATGTAAACAGAGTCCTTCAAAGTGGTTTGATATAAATGCTCCAGTCTACAGAATCTCAGTGAGTTATAACTGTTCACCATGATTGAGATGAAGGGAACCAGAAATGTTTAATGCCTCTAAAAGCAAGATTCTATTCACGCTGGCTTCTTACAGATATACCAACATTTTTACCATTTTCAACATTACATATAAATCCCTATAAATCCCAGAAAATAAATTTAGCTTCATGGTTTATTTTTGGAAGTAAATAAATGGCTATATTTGTGTTGGAGACAATCTGACCCCTAATTCCCATCACCACCACTACAAAGAAATCTGGTATTTTCTTTAACATGAACCATCTCAGATGGAAACATACTGAATGACTTTGTTTACATCTCAAAGACTGAACATCTGGAAAACCAACCAAAACTCAACCACTGTTCCACTTCAGAGTACAAACTCTGTGTCCTCACTGAATTAGATTTGAGATTTGAAGGCATTATACAAAAATTTCATTATATAAAAGCCTCTGTATGTCTGTGATTGTTTACACAAACATCTCTCACTTTCAGGTACTTCTCTGCAAACCAGAGTGCCTGTGTTCATCAAAGTTCAGGACGTGAACGACAATGCACCTGAATTTGCCATGTATTATGAGACCTTTGTCTGTGAAAATGCCAAAGCTGGTGAGGTATGGAAACACTGTCTTGTTGGTGTCTTTCAGAGCCAAATAACTAAATCTCAGTAACTTATTTTCATCATATGCGATTCTGTAGTTCAATAACCATCCAGTGAACTGCGTGTGGCTTTAGTTACTCAATATCTTCTTGAATAAGTGATGAAAATGAACTTTGCCTACACCCCTTCTACATTTCAGCTCATTCAGACCATAAGTGCAGTGGATACAGATGAGCCTGTCATCGCACACCAGTTTGTGTTCAGTCTGAGCACAGTCAACCCTAACTTCACCATCTACGACAATGAAGGTAACTATCACAAAGCCACACCCAATACACAGTGAATCAGCTGGTAACATGAAGTTTCACAACACAGTGTTATAAGCATCTCAGTATTCAGCACCTAACAATTAGGCCCAGCAATCAGGACGACATTCACTGCCCTGTGTCAGAGGATCATAAATAAGACTTGCACATTACTAATATGCTAAGATATGATCACTAATGAATCTCTTTGGGATGAAGCCAGACAAAGATCAGGCAGTTGTTATTCAGTGCTGATAACAGAAATGCCCATTAATGCTGGCAATGTTGTTTACTCTACAGATAACACAGCGCGGATACTGACACGCAGGGGAGGCTTCAGTCGGCATGAGATGAACTCGTACCTGCTGCCTGTTGTGATCTCCGACAATGACTACCCCATCCAGAGCAGCACCAGCACTCTAACCGTGAGGGTGTGCGCATGTGACAGGAGCAGGAACGTGCAGACCTGCAGTACTGAAGCCCTGCTGCTCTCTGCTGGACTAAGTACTGGAGCGCTGGTGGCTATCTTACTTTGCATCATCATACTGCTCAGTGAGTAATGCCATAGATTTTACAAAAGTCCCACTGCACAACATTGCACCTAATATCACCTCCAGCCATTTCAAAAGTTTGGAATTACTTTTATAAGCACATAAGTGGCATGTTATAAGTAGCGCTGCAACTATATAAGTCTATAATCAATAAATCAGCACATTAAATTTTGGATTAATCAGGAAAAGGAACAGTGCAGCTATTAGTCACTTCTTGTAAGTCGCTCTGGATAAGAGCGTCTGCTAAATGCTGTAAATGTAGTCAAATCACAGAATATTTACCAATATACACAACACTGTATCTAAAACATATCAGCATTATTTCTCCTTTCGCACAATGCTCTTTCAAAATACCTACCCCTTTTCACGTTAGCAGCAGTTTAGTCTCAGTTTAACACTGATTTGGGTAAACCGGTAACTTTAGGGGCACAAGTCCACCTGATCCACTGCTAAATAAATATCCGCTAAACCAGATGCACTGTGATCAGTCATGATACAACCTCATTTCCAAAAAAGCTGGGACACTGTGAAACATTTAAATGAAAGCAAAATACAATAACGTGCACATAATTTAAACCCTATGTTTCACTGAAAATAGTAGAAAGACAACATATCAAATGTTGAAAATGCCAACAACACGTTCCAAAAAAGTTGGGACAGGTGGCATGTTTACCACTGTGTTTCATCAGCTCGTCTTTTAACAACACTCTGTAAAGCATTTGGGAGCTGAGAAGACCAACTGCTGCAGTTTTGAAAGTGAAAGGTTTTCCCATTCTTGCTTGATAGAGGATTTCAGCTGCTCAATAGTTCAGGGTGTTCTTTGTCATACTTTCCATTTTATAATGAGCCAAATGTTATCAGTGGGTGACAGGTCTGGACTGCAGGCAGGCCAGTTTAGCACCCAGACTCTCAATATGGAGCACTGCTGTTGGAATATATGCAGAATGTGGTTTTGTAATGTGGTGTTGCTGAAATGAGCACAGCCTTCCTTAAAAAAAAGACGTCCTCTGGAAGGCAGCATATGTTGCCAAAACATTTATATATCACTCAGCATTAATGGTACCTTCACATCACCCACACCATGTTTACTAATGCACCCTTACGCCACCATGAACTGGCTTTTGAACTGTGCTCTGTTAACAAACTGAGAGGTCTTTAGCCCAGAGGACGCAGTATCCATGATTTCCAAAAAGGTTTTCAAATGTTGGTTTGTCAGTCGACAGGACAATTTTCCACTACGCCTCAGCCCATTTTAATGAGCTCGGGCCCAAAGAAGGTGGCAGCATTCCTGGATCCTGTTTATATATGGTTCTCTTTGCATTTTAGAGTTTTAACTTGCATTTGTGGATGCAGTGGGGAACTGTTTCCACAGAGAGCAGTTTTCAGAAGTGATCCTGAGTCCATGCAGTGATTTCCTCTACAGAATCATGTTTGTTTTTAATGCAGTGCCACTTGAGGGCCCAAAGACCTTCGCCTATACTGGTTTTTGGCCTTGCCTCTCACATACAGAGATTTCTCCAGACACCGAGTCTTTTAATGTTATGCACTGTTGATGATGAAAAGCAAAGGTTCTTTGCTATATTATGTTGACAAATGTTATTCTTGAATTTTTTCACAGAGTGGTGAATTCCTCCCCATCTTAACCTAAAAGACTCAGCCTCTCTGGGGTGCTATTTTTTTAATACATACCCAACCATGTTATTGACCTGTTTCCCATTACCACTAGGCTTTTTTTTTAGGCATTACACAATTTACCAGCCTTTTGTTGCCCCGCCCCAACTTTATTGGAACGTGTTGTTGGCATCAAATTGAAAATGGGCATGTATTTTTTAAAAAACTATAAAGTTTATCAGTTTTTCTTTGTACTATTTTCAATTTTATATATGCATTTAAATGATTTGAACATCATTGCACTCTGATTTTATTTACCAAATGTCTTTGTAAACAGGTTGTATATTAATTGCATAACAATCTAACAGTATAATTTGTGAAATTGTATTGTGAATTTAATTATTTCTCAGCATTCGAGCCTCTTTTGGTGTAATCCAAGTCCATAACTGACCCCACAGTGATAAACTGCTTAACAACAAAAATAAGTGAATTGTTCATCCTTGCTAGTGCACTATTTTCCTATCTTTTGTGGGAGTGGGGAAATGAAGTTCCCTTTTACATCGGTAAGAGCTATAGTCTAAATCCAGGTCAAATTTAGCTTTTCTGAAAAAGCCTGATCAAGACTGCAATGATTAACGCTTCCTCTAGTCGAGTACGGCACCTCAGTGTGTGTTTAATTAAGCATTTAATTAAAACATGCCTTTAAGTCAAAACATTATAATGTAAAGTATATGGGCCGATAGGTATGGAATATTAATATCCAAGACGATGTGCTTCAAATACAATAAACAATCTTGCTAAACTTCAGTAAAACCACATCTTTAGCAAGTTGAAGATAAGACTTAGTTTAACCCATAGACTATACAGATTACAGCAGCATCTACTGACAGACTAGGTATTATTAGCCAGCTAAATGAAGCAACAATTAGACTCAGTTTAAACCACAGGTGTGGTTTAAAACGCAGCTTCCACGGGAAAAAGACAGCAGAGGGGTTTAAGAATCCAGTTTCAAGGTTTAAATTAGAGGGAAATTCTCTACCACAGCTAAAAAAAAAAAAAGGTGCAGCTTCCTCAAAGACATAGTTAAGAACAAAACAGCACCAAGCAGGCCCGTTTTCTGCCCACACAAAACAAGACGTTTATTTTTCAAGGTTTTAAAAATCTTAACCGTGGAGCGCGTTTCAATGCCTCACCGATGACGCTGTTTTCTGTGGACGGGAGTTCAAAACGCGTTTTCGAAACGTAACTGTGGTAACGTTAAAGTAGTAGCATAGCACAGCCTTGCCTCGCAGTTCAAAGTACAACAGAGTTTAGAATACAGCTTTTCACTTCAGCCATAGTCTAACTCACACCGGCCGTCCCCCAGTATCGGCCACTTCCACGTATCGCGCATTTCATTTCTCTCTCCGCCAACTGCTCAGGCGAATTTCAAAACACGTAAGCTCCCTCCTTACAAGGGCATTTAAACTTTATTCTAGCAAAAAAATCATAACTGAAAATAATACTTAAGTCTCACTAATAAAGCTGTAATTCTGCGTGTACAAAACCGCGTGAACACAGCTCATTTCCACTGCGCTCGGTGTAGAAAGCTCTTAGCGGTTAGCTTTCTCTGCGCTGAGGTAAAACTAAAAGGTTGCCGCCATGGTAGTGTTGCGTATATGGCGTAAGGGTGCCCACAGAGGACAAACTTAACCTCATTAGCCACGTTTACATGCAGCCTGATAATCCGTTAATAATCCGACTAATAGCTCAATCGGAATAGAATACGTCCATGTAAACACCTCAATCGGAATAACCTAATCCAATTGAGGCCATTCGGAATACAATGAACGAGGCGGGTAAACATCTAAATAATCCGTTAAATAGAAGAATAATAGCCATGTGAACGGTGTAAGTACATTCTGCGCATGCGCGGCGCGTCATAACGAAAGGTTTATACCGTTCAGCATGGCGGAGCAGAAACTGGTCTGTAGAGGAGACGAGGTTTATACTCTGAGCTTTAAAAGACGGCGGTAGGACGGACGACCAGCTTATGTGTCTCAACACGATGTCTTCCTTTATAAGTACATGTGAAGGACGTTTTTCTGAGTCTGACATCAGTTTAAAGCGCGTCAACTGGAAACTCATCTCACGCCGACTGGACCTCACGCGATGTTCGCTGTCATGGTAACGTTTACTCTCACCGCTGCTCCACGCATGCGCGTCATTCTGCATCGGATTACCTGTAGCGGGCATGTAAACGAAGATTTTCATCAGATTGTTGAGCAGAGTGAGCATAAACACCTCAGTCTGAGTCTGTAATCCGATTGTATTCAATCGGATTGGCAAAAATCTTTGCATGTAAACACAGCCAGTGTAAACCATTGAATCTGGTAGGAATGATGTGTAAACGCGATTTCTCATTTGACTGGCACAGTCAGGCACGCAGCAAAGAGCTGTGCTCTATACTCAAACAAGCAAACCATGTTGAATAATGAAACAATACAATAACGTCACATTTTACTAATAAATATATGCATATATTTGATGTTTTCTTATTTGGTGATGAGTTAAGGAAAACCTGAAGTGAGGTGGCCGACATTGGGGGACCCTCCATCATTCTAGCGATGGTGCCCAAGTAAATAAAAACGTTATTATTATAAAAAAAAAATGTTTTCTCATCATGTCAAATGACTCGAACATTAATCTACACATGCATCTTTCCCAAAAAACATTTGGGTGAGTAAAGTGCTTTCATTTATTTACATTCAGCTTAGATTCCCGGTGTTTTGTATTGAGGTGGCCGATAACAGGGCTACCTGCGCAACGGTGTTCGCTAAAAGGAGACAGTGGCACTCTTTAACTTCTTACTATGGGCTCCGTATATTATCCACTCACCACGCTGAGCTTCTGCTGTGGATGCAGCGTAGCCGGTCAGTCGTGCTGTCGCGCCGGGTGGGCTCGGTTTTACTCCATAGTTTCAGAGGAGGTTAAAATGCAGCATTTGTTTAGATTGTTGGGTCGCGTACAAACAGTCACTGCAATCAGTACTTTCCCTCTTTGGATCAGCTGATGTAAACGTCATCAAGCCGACTAATCGATAACACAATTCGTTGCCAACGTTTTAATCGACGTTAATGATTATGTCGACTAGTTGCAGTCCTATAAGCGATCATATTAATTTGTGTTATTTTATCTACAGTTATAGCTTATGTATTGTAAATGTGAACCGTATAAACTAGGCACAAAATGTATTTTTTTAGATGTTTAAGTATTTTAACGATTATGAATTATTATATACTGAAAACACTACACTGTATTTATACTACATTTGTCATATTATCATATCCTCAAGATTTGATCATCACCTTTTAAATATGAACCATGGATGTTCATTTCATTACAAAGTCAATATTAACGCTACACAGCTTTCTCGATTAGAATCATTTACAGCTCCAATCATCTGTAGCACTAAACTGGTTTTATATTATGGAAAACATTGATTCCAATGGGAATTAGCTGGAGATGATGTGAGAACACAGTGGGTAAATGTCGGTTAATACAACGATTAGGACCAATGGCATGCTTAAACCTTGTCTATTTTTTTTCTCAATTTATAAAAGTGTCAAATATACACTCAAGCTTTTACCCTCATAGTACACGTATACCTTTAAATAAAGTCGCTATAAAAGGTTCTTTGGATAGATAGTCAGAGTACCACTTTTTGGTCCTCTAAAGCTGTGTTTCCCAACCCTGGTCCTGGAGGCCCAGTGCCCTGCACATGTAGTGTTTTCCCTGCTCCCAACACACCTAATCTAACTAATCGGCTCATTAACAACCCCATACTGAGTTGATGTGGGTGTATTACAACAGGGAAACCACTAAAATCTGCAGACAGGCCTTCAGGAGCAGGGTCAGGAAACACTGCTCTAATGAACACTTTAATGGATAGTTCTTTTTATTAAAAAATGTGAAGAATCATATCAGTTCAGGCCAAGAATCATTCAGTAAGCTTTATTTTTAAGAGCATACAAATCTACATTTACCTGTCCATCCCCAAAACTGATTAGACCATCCTTTAAGTATGTCAGAGATATCTTAGTCTATGCTATCATGCTGGGCTCTGACCTACATCTACTCTCTCCTTGATGAATGATGGAGTGTGGATCACTGTAAGAGGGTTTTGAAACTCACAGCCAGCTACTGGTCACAGCAATGCCTAGCACCACTTCATCACACCCTGAAGTTGCTTGTCGATATAATCAAATGACTTAGTATTCTTAACAGGTACTCATCTACCACCACCATGTGCAGATGATGATCATGGGTCCCTTTTAACTGCTACAGAACAAATATAAAGTGTGTTAATGTCCAGGTCTTCTTAGCACTACAGCAAGTCGGGTGTTACAGTGTAATATTTTTCCTGCTGTTATTTATTCATTTCTCTTTTAATTTCCTCCAAAATACTTCAGATAATCAAAAACTAGGGCACCCCATTAAGACATTACTTTAGGTGATGCTTATAGAAAGTCTGTTCCACCCCCCTCCCTCCCTCCCTCCTCCTTCCCTCCTTCTCCACATCTCTGAAAGTGCAACGGTGGGGGAAAAAGGAGCTTTCATTATTAAATGCTTGCAATTGACAGAAAGGCCTTTGTGTTCTTGCAAGCCCCTAAGTAGGTCGCATGCTCCTGCCTGACATCGTAAAACACCACGTTTACCCATTTCTAAGTTAAAGCAGTATGAACAAAGTACCGAGCTCTGAACAACATGGGTTCTTCCGGAGGAAAAGAGGCAAAGAGCTAAAAGATGTTGTGTCTGTGTCCAGAGGCACCTCAGTTTGCCACTTGACCAAACGTGTCTCATGGCCCATGTGGGGTAACATTATCTGCTTCAGCACAACTGCATTGATTACTGTGGTGTGTAGTGTTCTTGTTAATATGTAGGCTAATATCTGCTGTACTCATTGCTCTGAACCTTTTTAAAAGCCAGGATTCAACTCCTCAGTCATCAATCAATCTCTTCATCAGCTGAGTTGAGTAGCAGAGTGGAGTGGTGCAGTATGGGGAGTCCCTGGGATTGAAAAGGATGAACACTGATTTAATGCACTTGCTCCATAGAGGGGCATGATAATAGCACAAATGTACATGCTATGCATGTGTATTTATGGATGCATCAAACATAATGAGCAACATTTTGTTGATATTCATGTCATCTTGTAGTGAGTGTCAGCTCATTATATTTAACAGGCTCTCTCCCTATATTCCATCTGCTCAACTGCAATAACTAGCACACATTATTTTGTTTCGCATATCAAGCACAGTCAGGCCCACCGTCCCCTCTCCTTCTCTTCCTAAATAGCCCTTTCTGCCAGTCCTTCATTCCTGAGTAGACAGGTTATAGCACCGGAGCTTGAACCTTAGTGCAATTGAGCTCAATATCATGGCATCTGCTTGTTACCCTCTTTCCCTCTCTCCATCGTTGACTTGCTCCAGTCTTTCTTTCTGAAGAGCTGTCTAATTCACCGCAGCCCACCACGGCGAAGGGGAGCATTGGGCCATAACAAGAGATTGCTACTTCCACCTCCAACCCCCCTCCAGACCTCAGAACAAGCCCTCCCCACCCGGCAGCCCTCCAGGCTGGGCCGAACACAGCATGCAGCCCCCCTGCAGGGCCTCCTTCATAATTAACACCTGAGTGGGAGGCAGGGGCAATCTCTCCGTTTACCTGCTGAGAGGAGAGAGCAGGCGCTGATCAGGAAAAACAAGCTGCAAACTGGAGCACCTGCTCTCTTTCCCGACATAGAACTCCCCCCCAGCACTAAAAAAGAAACCGTTTTTCTCTTTTTTTGATGCCCAAGCATAACGATCAGTCCCGTTCTGGTGCTTACAAAAGTTCAAACAAAATGCCCAATGAGATTTAAAGAGTGAAAAAGAAGCGGAAGATCCTTCGACATGTTGGGTCTGCTCAAGCCGCATCACATGTGAGCTTTCTTAAAGCCTTAAAGAGCATTCAGCAATATGACATGAGCGCAGAAGAGAAAGAGGGAAACGCAGAATAAAGCTCTTTTCTTTTTTCGTTGAATCTTTAATACTGCGAGGTGATCGCCCCAGGCAGTACTAAGTCTTTATCAGCAACAGAGTGTGGCTCTCTCCTCACTCTATTCATGAGGATCTTAAGCGCATGACACCTTTTGAAACACACTCCTCTGCATCTTCTGCTAAGCCCGCTGCAGTGTTATGCAGTGCTAGTTCCATTCTTATCTCCCCTCTCTGCCTTAGTCAACCCACAGCCGCGCAGTCTCCGGCTCTTTGGCACCCCCTCTCTTCTCTCTACTAAAATTGATAGCTTGCTCTCTTACTGTAAATCGACAAACTAGAACTTGTCGTTAGATGGCACTGGATTGTTCACTCTTTTCTGTTTTTTTTTTTTTTTTGTGGCCTTGAACTGGGCATTGTTTCTCTGGTGGCTTGCTCAGTGAATGTCGCCCAGTTTCGATCCCAGTGTTTTCTCTCTCTTGTTGCTATAGTGATTTTACTGGGTTGTCAGGCCTTTTCTCCATAATCACCGATCTGGCTGTTGCTTCTTTTCCATGGGCAGAAAGCTTACGCACTGAGAAGCATTGTGTATCTCCACTGTCGCCATAGTGATTATGATGTTTTGTTTATCTGTCCCGGTCTCCATAGTGATTGTGGTCCTGTTTGCGGCGCTGAGGAGGCAGAAGAAGAAAGAGCCTCTGATCATCTCCAAAGAGGACGTGAGGGACAACGTGGTGAGCTACAACGACGAAGGTGGAGGGGAGGAGGACACGCAGGCCTTTGACATCGGAACCCTGAGGAACCCCGAAGTCATCGACACCAACAAAATGCGACGTGATATTATCCCAGAAATGCTGTTCCCCTTCCGACGCATTTCTCCAATAAAAGACAACACAGACGTGAGGGACTTCATTAACTGCCGTCTTCAAGACAACGATTCGGACCCCACAGCACCTCCTTATGACTCACTGGCCACCTACGCCTATGAGGGCAACGGCTCGCTAGCAGAGTCCCTCAGTTCACTCGAGTCCTCAGCAACTGAGGGTGATCAGGATTTTGACTACCTTAGCCACTGGGGGCCACCGTTCAAAAAACTGGCAGACATGTATATAGGAAAAGAGACACAGAGAGAGACCTAAAGACAAGTTGTAACGCAGTACTGTGTATTCTGACTCGTGTCACTACATGAACTTACACCCACCAGAATCCCACTATTACTCAGCTGTATAATCCAGTTAGAATGAAGACTTGAAAATCTCACTCAGCTACTGGGGACATTTTAAACACACACACACACACACACACACACACACACACACACACACACACACACACACACACACGTTAGAATCAATGAAGACTTGAAAATCTCACTCAGCTACTGGGGACATTTTAAACACACACACACACACACACACACACACACACACACACACACACACACACACACACACACACACACACGTTAGAATCAATGAAGACTTGAAAATCCTACTCAGCTACTGGGGACATTTTAAACACACACACACACACACATACACACACACACACGTTAGAATCAATGAAGACTTGAAAATCTCACTCAGCTACTGGGGACATTTTAAACACACACACACACACACACACACACATTCTCTTTTCAACCTTCTCCTCTTTCTTCTAGTACTTCTTCCTCTTTCTCTTCTTTCTCTATCTTTTTTTTATTCAGTAAAGATGCCTTCGAAGTTTAGGACTATGTTGTGATCAATGGTGTGAAAAATGTGTTTTGTATCTATGAACAGTGATAGCAGCTTTCTATACTATTGATGTTTATTGCTAAATAAATGGATGAAAATAATCGGATTATTAGCTTAGCTTTTCTTGCCAACCAAGTCGAAAATAGGTACATGTATACAAGTTTTACAATTCTGAACATAATGTAAACTATTTGGTATCTTTGTTTAAGAAGAAGTGTTCCAGTGAAAGGTTTGTATGGGTTCTGTCAAGCTGTGCATTCATTTCAGCACATTGAATTAGATATGTAAAATGAAAAGTGTGCTCTTGTAGGATACTGATCATACACTCTTCATGTTGTCTGAATGCTATCATATTGTTTTATACTGTATTTATATTTTTATACTTATTTTGATAATAAAGTTTTGAAAATCACTAATGTGGTATCAATGTGTCCATTATTGATGCATATCCAGAGCCAATCCTGACCTCCTTTGGGCCCTAAGCAAGATTCTACAAAGTGGCCCTACTACCTGACCCATGAGACATGTTAACCATTTGCAATTGCCACACGGTCACACCCGACACCCCAGTGCTCCCACTACAACCCTGTCACCTTTAAAAGTGTTTGCTCCATCTGTCTGTCCAAGAATTAGTAGACCTAAAAAAGAGAAGGAGATATTAAGAAAAACAATATTTATCAATCGATATTTACTCCTCTACTGATAAACGTAAGCAAAGCACCTAAAAAATTAAAGATAATACTATCAGCTGCATCAGGCTCATTCAAATTGGTTCCCCCAGATTTCCTTTCATACATTTTTAAATAGAAAATACTGTTAATACTATGGCTTGACTGAGTACTTGATCATTATTGCTTACTGAGAGACTTGCAGCCTGGTATGTCCTGCTAATCCACAGTATTTAATCAATTGTCAGTGTGAATCCATTGCTTTCCATATTGCATTAGTCCAGAGATGTAACTAAACCCTGACCGAGAGACTAGATAATCATCGTCTTGTTTTAAAATGACATATGAAGAGTGTGTCATCATGCCCATATATTATCTGGACTGGGCTGGTCTCCACAGAGGTTGCTTCTGCAAAGTGCGAGTTTCATTTCACGCATGTGCATATAAACACGTTCACATGTGACATGGTTTTCTTTTCTGAGCTGCAGTTTGTAAACACCGCTGCCCACCGGTGTTCATCAAACAGCACAACCATTTTTATTTGTTAAATGTTAGTTATTTACTGACATCAAACGTAGAGATGGCAGAACCCAAGTTTAGTGTTGTCCCTGCAGTCTTCTCTCATGGTGTTTTTCCTTTGTTCATGATGGACAGTTCTGCTTCATCCTCTCAGTGAAGTGGTAAATAATAAGCAGCTGTGACACAAGGGGGAGGCCCTTGCATAATTTGTTGGGCCCTACACAAAGTGTAGTGGGCATATAGGGCTGACCAGCTCTCTGCAGAACACATGCATTATTAGTACTCAAAATAGAAGTTCTCACCATATAGCTGAACACTGGGCATATTTTAGTTATTTCAGACAACACCTGTTGTGCCATTCTGACTACCCTCAGAATCCAACTCCTCTTTGCATGCATGCACATCACACAGATGTATGGACTCTAGATTACATTTGCGATTTCTATTGCTTATACTTTTAAACCTATACCTTCAGTTGGAATATTCAACAAGTATTAATAAAATGGAACAGCAGGAGTCGCAGGCGTAATATGTAACATTCACACATCTGTGTGATGTGCGAGCATTTCGCCACAACACTTGTCTGAAGCGGCTGTCAATGGAGTTTAGGACACTACAGTGACAGCTACTTAACAGTGTTTATTCTAGTGTTGCACAATCTTACTAAAGAAGTGGAGGCAGACTGAGAGGTCTTGGGGATGTATTTATCCAATTAGAGTGACTATAGACATGGTTAACTGCAACTGCTAACTAAAACATAATATAAATGAATTTAAAACATAAAATGACATAAAAAGAGCTGAATTTGAAACCACTGGGATAGGCTCCATGCACGCCCATGGGACCCAGAATGATAAGTGGTTTAGAAAATATGTGTGTGTAAAACTTATTCAAAGGTAGTGAAAACCTATATCTGCTTGTTTTAGGGTGGAGGTTGCATCTGTATGTTTTATTCATATATTTTAAAGAGCTGCAGTAGCTGCAGTATCTGTGCACTATTTAAGTGAACAATGCATTTTCATAATAGTGAACCAGATCGCTTTCCTCACTCACTGCTGGGCACTTTGGGGGCACATCACTAAAATATACAGAGGTTGAAGTGCAAAGAGGGAGAGGTGTACTGAGTCCCAGAGCAACCTCTGATGAAGTAACGATGTGCCACACTTTGAAAATATTCCTTTATTTGATCAACTTTTACATCTTCCATTTGGGCTGCATTTGAATGTGTGGTTTGAAACAACAGGTTACCACTCCACAAATCAACACTCTGATTGGACGTCACTGCACTGCATCAAAGTTCATTCTAAAAGAGAGCTTCGGTGTGTGGAGCAGCGGTCTAATGTGTCAGTAATGTGGGTATATTGTTGTATCCTCCCACATTATAGCACATCACGCTCTTTGATGTAAATGATCAAAACATTGAAAGAAAAAAAAATGCATTTTGGATAACATCACTTACATTCTGTTGAAAATTCCAGCATCCCTGGGCAAGCATATCTTGGCTGATAGACTACTAGATCTCGAGTAGGGGAAAATAGTGTATCTTTGAATTTTTTTGCCAAAAACATTCCATTAATCATATCATCACAGCACTGATATGTTCTCTTAAATATATTGTTAAATATATTACCATTTGACTTGTCCTGACGATGATGTGATGGAGTTTCTCTCAGGGGACACTCCAAACAGAAACCAGAATTGATTTTTTCCCTTTACAAAATAAATAAGTAATTCCGGTCTGCATTTCCCCATGAAAAATGATATCACTCAGGCAATGAAGCGAGTACTATAATGTGAAATTCTTCTAGATCTTCATTTATATGACTAGTTTCATTGTTCATTTGATGCTCTTTGCAAATGTCTCCATAAATCAGCAATTTCCTCATTAAATAAGAAGCCCATGTTACGCCATGGATGAACATGATGAAAACTGTAAATTTGCAAAAACAATAAGAATCTTAAACCACTAAGAAAAGCAAAAGAGGAAATGAAGGCATTTATGCTTATACCTGCACATAAGAGTGTTACCTATTCATTCCTGTGGTAGAACTTGTTTCATCAGCCTCTAATACACTGCTCAACGCTGTATGTCCCCAGATGATTACCAACTGGTGCAGCTTCAATTTGCACTTCAGATAAATGGAAAATGCTGTGGTGGCAGAAAAGTTGGTTTTCAATGAGAGGTTGTGAAGTAGAAAAGTAGCATTTTTCAAATTGCACTTTTTGCAGAAACTTCATGCAAAGAACTGTGTTAGGGGAAAAAGTCAAAACAGATCGAAAATGAACAAGTTTCATTTGCAGGATACAATTTTGGTTATTGTAACTCTGAGCATGAAGCTTAATGAGTGTAGAAAACGTCAGGTTGGAAGAAAAGAAAAATATATAAATAATCAAATAAATAACAGTGACAAGACATATTGAAAACCATCATATTATGTCAACATACAAGTCTGTAAATAAGATAAATAATAGGTGTCCGTATATTAGAAGCACTAGCAATCTGTTAGTGTTGCGGCATCACCAAAAGAAGAAACACAGGGCTGGCCATGATTCTGCTGCAAGAAGTGCTCTTTACTGAACACACCGGCAGAAAACACATACAGAACCACTGAAACCATGAGGGAGGTCACCAACTGCCATATGCTTCACCTCGACAGTGACCAATCCCAACGCAAACCCCACAGGACAGACACTAAATAGCACAGTAAACACGTACACATAGCTTAAACCAACAACAACACCAAACATCACAACAAGTCCCTTTATTGGAGGGCATGCCCTACCACAGTCTGTCAGTCAGCTGGTTCCCAGCTACTTACCAGCTAAAGCCAAGTTCTTGGGCGTGCGCAAACCATCACACACACAAATCCACCAATTACACATGGTGAGAGGCAGACGACATGCATCTCAGACCCTCTTCATAACTCTGGATGTGAGTCAGTGCAATCTCGCGATAAGGTGGAATTGAAAGGGCGACTCTACAGATTCAGGAATTGCTTGAATCACATTTCTGTTTTACTGTACTCTTGCAGAACATGCTAAATTGCCCCTAGACGTGTGTGTGTGTGTGTGTGTGTGAGAGAGAGAATGTATATGTCTGTCCTGTATGCCCTGTGATGGTGACCTGTCCAGGATGTGTCCTGATTTTTGCCCAATGACTGCTGGGATAGGTTCCAGCTCCCCCTTCGACCCAAAAGGATAAGCAGTTTAGAAAATATTTGTGTGTGTGTGTGTGTGTGTGTGTGTGTGTGTGTGTGTGTGTGTGTGTGTGTGTGTGAGGGTGTATTATTAGAAAGTAAAAAAAAAAAAAAGCACATATTGAAACATCAAATTTGACACATGGACGTGTCTGTAGACCCCAGAGGGTTTGTATAGTCCTTGCTGAACAGTACCTTTTTACTGGTTTATTTCATTACTCATGTGCTATTTTTGAAAGCTTAATGCATTCTTTAAAATATACATGATCAGAGGGAAAACTTGTCTTTTACACAAGTGCCTAGCAATATATTTTGCTCTGTGGCCTACTGTAAATCTCACACATACATATATACATGAGGCGAGGTAAGGGAGATAAGCTACAACACACATTAAATTTATGATCTGATCCTAATGTGCAATGTAAATCTGCTATTCTGTTACCTTGGACAATACATCACAAGCGAGAATATTGCCAAGCAAGATCTATTTTTCTTTTGATCAGCAGCTCTCCACTGCCTTTTCTCTTCACATGTACTGCATTGTTCAGATTTAAACACACAGATCATCTTTTGTACAAACAAAACATATCATCTTAGCAATACTCAGACTGTAGCACTGATAATGACTGAATAGAGATATGCATAATTCAAACAGAGAGAGAGAGAAAGAGAAAAAGAGAGAGAGAGGGAGAGAGACTTATCCATTACAACTGTGCAATGAATCATGTCATTACTAATTCATGCACCCTCACTGTCGTGATAATGCAGAGAAATGGTTAAGGTATACACATTAAAGTTAGCTGTCATAGTCAAATGCAGACAGTTTGTAATATTAAAAAGCAGTAATTATTTACAACCCATCCCATAACTCTGTACATTTGACAGTTACTAAAATTTAGAATCATACAGAATGGTCACTTCAACAAAACTGCAGTAAGGACATCATGTGCAACGGGAGATTTTGTTTTTGGAGAAGATCTAATGATTTCTGCAAAATAAAAAAATCTAAATTATTTTTTAGTTCATTTTATTTCATATAATCAATATGCATGCAGTATTAAATTAAAATAAACTCAAAATGACATGTATTTTTATTTCACAGAGATCATCAGGCCTTCTAATGATGTTCATTTCATTTTTTTAAGGTTTGGTTGGAAAAAATGGGGTTAATTTTTTAGAATGTTTAATAGGAAATTATATCATCAGGACATTTTTTCTCAGTGATATTTAGGCACATGCAACCAAATTATCTTTCCTATTGGTTAGGACCTCAGGAGCTCAACTGATGGCATAATGTGCAAAATTAACTACAAACATAATTAGGATGTGACATTGGGATCATGTTTTGTTTTACAATGGAGGGGGCCAATTTGTGAAAACACTCTAGGTCTTCTGGAAGTCCTAGATACATCGCTGATTAAGTGTATGAGTACAGCCTGACCAATGCATTAGAAATAGAAAACAGTGGCAGATTTATACCAGGGCTCTAATGAAAAAGTCCCTGTCAAACCGCTACAGGGTAAAATACGCACTGACTTACTCACTTCATTACACACCTCCTCCATATCTACACTCTTTTCATTTAGGCGAATGTATAGGTTCACTTTGCAGTTCAACAATTACAGACTGAAGTTCATCTGTTTCTCTGCATACCTTGTTAGGCCCCTTTCACACTGTTCTTCAGTGGTCAAGAGGATCATTCTCAGCACTGCAGTGACACTTGGTGGTAGCATGTCACTGTGTTATGCTGGTTTGACTAGATCAGACACAGCAGTGCTGCTGGAGTTTTTAAACCCCACTCACTGTCCACATTAGACACTCTTGCCTTGTCCATCTACATTTTAGATGTAAAGTAAGAGACAATAGCTCATCTGTTGCTGCACAGTTTGTGTTGGTCATCCTCTAGTCCTTCATCAGTGGTCACAGGTCGCTGCCCACAGGACGCTGTGGGCTGGATATTTCTAATTTGGTTAAGCCACTGATCTTTTGCCCTCAGAGTGCCCATGTGGCCTCTTGCTCAGTGTGTTTTAAATGGTCTCCACTATTGTGTGAGACACAGTAACGTATTCTTGCCTTGGGAATACAGCTTGTAGGTCAGCTTGGGTTCATCGAGCTTCATTGCTCATGCACCCCCTCTAGATTTCACTTTAGTTACTCCAACTTAGGCCTGTGCGGTAAGAATCCTCTTATTCATGTAACTGTGTGGAATTAACCACAGTAACCACAGGCAATTTGACATGGAATTTGAGGGAGGTTTTTTTTTTTCACTTCACTTTATCTTGTTTTTCCGTGTATAGGTTATTTTAAATTCATAGCAATAATAATAATAATACTAATAATACTAATAAATAATAGTAATAGAAACACTTTTTTGTCTGGTAATTTTGAGACAGAAATAAAAGAATATAATTGTTTAGTAAAACTTGTATTTTTATATACTCTTCTTGAATTTGGCCATGAAGCTGTAATTAATAATCGAGTAATAAAGATTGGAATTGCAAATGTCGTATAAACTTTCACTGAATTTCACTGAATGCTGTGTGACACTGCTTATTTCTCCTGATGTAAAAGATCAGGGACAGGGCTTCACTCCATTGTTTCTCCTGAGACTCTAAAACAGTTTTGTCTGGTGTCTGATGCTGTGTTCTTAGATGTCCAAAACTGTATAGGCTACGGTTCCATATCATCTGACTGCAGAGCATGATCAACCACTGCAGCTCAACAGCTATGTTTCTACCTTCTTAAAAAAGATGGTCCTTCAAACATTGTTTGATAAAGACAATGGATCTGCATAGAACCATGAAGACTGAAAGAACCATGTGCATACATAAACGTATAGCACCAAAAGAGTACTTCTGTTGTTAGTGTTAAGCTGATAACAATAGATTAACTGTTTTTGGTGCTCTATACTCCTTTCAAAAAGGTTCTTTATAGAACCATATACAACACGTTCTCCATCAGTCTGAAGAACAATTTTACCATGTAAAGAAGCATTTAAGCATGCAAATGGTTCTCTGAGCGTTCATGGTTTTACATAGCACCACTGAAGCACCCTTGAAAAAAAAACATGTTTATGAGTGTAAAACTAGCAACGTACACTAAACATGAAACGTTTAAATGTTATATTTATATTCACTCAACATGTTCAGTTATGCTGAGTATTAATAAACCTGCATGTGGGAATTTTAGTATCTTGCAAAGGGTTGCATTTAAGGTGCAAGGTGCTCAGGTGTTCTCGGACTTGTCGCAACCATCACAGCACTACAAATCCACCAATAAAGCACCAATGCTGTGTTTTTACAAAAGCATTACATTCCACAATGTGGTCATTATGAACAACCAAACATAAATGTTGGCAGTAAGGAGCACAAATAACTTACTAAATCATGTTTTTCATATCTGAAACATAACTGTCTGTTTGGATAGGAATGTCTGGCATGTGTTGTAAATCAAATAGCTCATAAAATCTCTGTGCACATGCTTGACCCACACATAACCCCACCCCACCATTGGACTGTGGACCAGTGGAACTGTGTTCTCTGGAGTGATGGACCACCATCCAAAACCTCTGGGATGTGTTGGAGTGGCAGTCCTGATCCAGAATGAATCAACATTAGTACTTGACCTCACTAATGCTTTTGTGTCTGAATGCAATCAAGTTCTCACAGTGATGTTTAAACATCTAGCTTCCCAGAAGAGCAAAGGGTGTTACTGCAGTAAAGGGCAGGCAAACTCCCTATTAGTACCCTTAATAACAGGAGAACCGTTGGATGAGTGGGTGTCTAACTTTTGAACACATAAGAGCAAACGTCTGCCTTAAAGTAATTACAGCGCTGTGATATATTTAAAGATGAATACTTGTTTAACAAATATAAGATGTAATACAGTGTAACACTACCAAGAACAATTTCATCCACCTGAACAAACCATTTCATTGAATTCTCAGGCACTACACTGTTTAGGGCTAGGTTTCAGCTCTAAGCCTAAATTAAAATTGCACTCATTACCTTCACATTAGATGTGAATATGACCGATGAGTCAGTAAAGGACCATCATAGCTAAAGGGAGTGCTACTCCAAAGCTGTAACTACGACTGGGCAAGGCCACAGCATGACCTGCTGCAGCTGATTCCGTAAATGAAACCCGAGGTCTCAAGTGAACTCAAAGTGACCACCAACCAGACATGGTATCACAAAATATTAATGGGGCATGGTTATTTAAGAAGAGATGCAACTTCTGGGCAATATTGTGGGAGAAATGTACCATTAAGATCTGAAATAACCCAGTAAGAATCCCTCATGCCATTATCTTTTGGAGGTAATGGGAATATGAGGAAAATACTGTGTTCCTAGGGCCAGTAATTTGAGCTGTCACGCATTGGCTGCATTTATTTTACGGTACCTTGATTCTGGAGCAGACCACTGCATGAAAAAGAACATTCTAATAATAACAACGGTGAAACTTCTTCAATCATAAATTTCGTGTCTAATTGGGATCATTTGTCTTTGATAATGTTTCAAATGAGCCTTAATGACACTGAGCAGCAGACAGTGTCACATTAAAAGCCCTTAAAACGCATGCGGTGCTCTCATTTATTTCTCAATCAGAAAAGGAAAATGTGACACGCAATGCCACCATTAGTCTGCCATAGCATAAAAGTGGCTGTCAAAGTCATGACTTTTTGATTTCTCTGGATATTCACCACCAGCGGGGCAACACTGACGCAAAGCATGGCTTCCTGTAGAGGTGGAAACAGTTTAATCACAGCTTTTAGAGTGGGTAGGGGACCAGGCATCACACAGCGAGCTATTTGGAGAGAGCAATGACCCATGCACTGCAATGAACTGTGGGAAATGTCTCGTGTCCTAAGGGACACTGCAGGGTTGCTGCGGTAACGTGATGGGAAAGATCCTCGCATACATCAGTCACGCAGATCGCAGGGGATGATCATAGGGATCAGGGTGGCAAGAAGCTCGCTCGCTTGCATAACACCCGCTCTCGAGAGGCGTCATAAACCACCAGTGTGCCACTTGGAATAATACATGAAAGCCCTCTTGTTAATGCTACATTGGCAGTTCACAAGTTGACTACTGGCAGAAGGTCGAACGGCCGATCTTCAATAAGCTGTCAATTACAGCATGCTGCACAGGCCTTAGATGCAGATTGGAGATCGGCTTTCATATCAAGCATTTGCTTTTTACCATTTTACAGCGTGGCGAAGGAATGTCAAGTCAGCAAGGACTGATGTGTGAAGTATACTACTTTCTTGTGTTTATTTCAGCGGCGTCAGCTCTCTCATTAAACCTACATAGGGGAGTGTGTATGATATGCTAGATAAGGCTACGACCAGTCACACTCAAAAGTGACTCAGATGATGTGTACAGTACTCCTGTGGTATTTCTTGTTTTAAAAGAGCAGCCTCAGCATTTAATATCTATAGGGGCCATTTTGTCTTCAGGTGCAGAACTCAGACATGATGGGAAACTTTTCTTTCTTCATTTTCCTAGATCTGCTCTTTGTTCTTCACAGCATGAGTGAAGACTACTTTGCTCAGAATGAATAATTCACAGTCGCTAGTTAAGTTTGCCTTCACTTTAAACTTTTACTGTTTGGGGCACATTCTTTCCCCGAGTCACCCACTGTTAAACTGGCAACCTGACATGTTTAATGTATGCCTTGCCACCATTATTTGACACAAACTCCTACAGGAAGTGACTGTAGGAGGCAGACTGCAGGTTAGCGATCAATAATGGAAGCGCTATGTGATGTGACAGGACAGGTCAGCCACCTGACTTAACCAGAGCAACCGCAGAAAAACTGTCACAGGAGAGATGAGAAATGAGTCAAGCAAAGTCAAAAAGTCCTACAGAGAGAGGGAGGATAGCATCCTGGCCTGGTCTGGCCTTTACCTTGCTCTTAAAATAATCATGTCAGATTTACAATACTGTGCGAAATTGCCATTCAAAAATCCAACAAAGAAGCTGCTAGTGTTCTCAGAACAATGGACCGGCCATCCTAGCGTCCAGGGGCCGTGTTACAGAAACTTCCTATCTTTTTGTCTTAGCTTAAGATCTGACAGGTCTAGATAAGATTTTTTACAAATTTTTATTAATAGAAGCAAATCTTAAATTAAGAATCTTATTTACAGTGTCTTATCTTCTCAAGTTAGGAAATCTTAACTTTCTTGGTTGAAGTCGGCAATCAACCGCCATGTCTGTTATCTAACAACCGACCACACAAGCACAGCTGAAACATAAACATGTCAAGTTAGTTAGCCAGACAGCCAACGTTAGCTAGCATTCATAGTAGATGCTACAGTTACGAATGTTAAAAAGATCACAAAACTAAATTGCAATAAACTGAAAGTTAATATTGTGTCAGTGCTTCTTGCTGTCTATTCAGAGCTTGGCCACTCTCCAGTTTCAGTTTCATTTCCCAAAAACTTTAGCCAAGCACACTAACATTATTCCTCTTAATAAACAGACACACATTCAGCTCCTCATTATTCACCACCATCACTCTAATACTGCATCTGACGAGATTTAATCTAACATTACCACCCAAAGGTACTAGGAGGTGATGGTGGAGATCGCTTGTGCAGTGTCTGAATTCGTAAAAAACACTGTTAAAACAAACCTTCAGGTCTGAGTGCAACCTTAAGTCTGAGTGCAAAGGGAAGCTCTACCCAGTATTACTGTTCCATATAAAGTGCTAGTTGAGTGTATATACAGTATTCAAACTTTTGCATATGACTGTATACATATACAGTGGGCTACTGTTAAAAATTTCAAGCATGTGAGAAAATTGTTTTTAAAAGGCTGTTTATTCAGGCAGTTAGTGTTTATTTGCTCAGGAAAACACTAATATTACAGTACATAAAAATAACATTATAACTTACATGATTAATAATTTGATGTATGTTAACATATTCATTTAACCATTTCCAAACCTCTCCTTGAGGAAGTCAAGTACTCTTAGTAGTTATAATTTAGTCCCTGGATTTTCTGAATTAATGCATCATTTAGTTCAATCAGGAGTGCTGGTGAAGTTATTCAGCATATCTATGCGATGGAACTAAGATGGTACTGTATCTGCTGGAGTATCAAGGAAAAATCTGGATACAAAATGTCCTCGGAACTAGCTCACAAGATATCAACTTTTCTAAAAACAAGGAATGCTTAGATGCCTAAGAGTACAGTACTGAGTACTGAATATAAGAGAGACCCACAGGGGTAGTAAGATTCTGTCCCCAACCCAATGACATCTCTAATATCATCTCAACCCCAACCCATTCAGCTTCAGCAACCTTCCCCTCCCCATTCCTGCCACACCCAACACTGTAGCTCTCCCTATCCATGAGCCCCATCACTCCCCACACCATCCCTGTGCACCCCAACGTTGTCACTATTATTCCCCTAGAAATATGTAAAATTATGCCATTTATCTAGATTAAGAGACATACAAACATTATCTAATGAAATGTGTCTCACTACAGCAATATTACTGAAGGATGCAGCCACATAAGTCTTATGTCAACAGGTAGTTATCACTAGTTTCAATAGTTTAAAACTAGACTGTATTATTAATATTGATTTCACATCCACAAAGATTTCTCTCTCACTTCTCGGCTTAGTTGAACTGTATCATATTACTAAATAAGCAGCAACTGAAATGACTCACTTTTCAGTAAACAAAAGTTAAAGTTTTTGCTCATTCTGTTCTCTGTGTTCAGCAGATGGTGAAGTTTACTAAACAAATGAATCCAAACCCTGACACTTTCAAAGTGGTTTTGGCTTTTAGGTAAAAAACAACATCCAGGCTCCCAGGTACATTTAGGATCAAAATACATATATACAACAAATGCTGGATAAACAACTAAAACTTTGAGATAATGGTGGATTGCTAAGCAGTTGATAGCAGTTGATAGTTGTGACCAGAAGAAATAGTATGAGATCGGTTTGAGAATAAAATCAGTCTGTTAAGAGATTATACGGAATACATTGACCTTAGTTAATGTAAAAAAAAAAGAACTAAATGAAAAAAGAAAACTTTCATTGCCATTTTTAATAGACATTTTATTACCATTGCCACAGGAATACCACAAGGTTTCTTTCTATTCTGTTGTCACAGCAGGAAAAAATAAATGTGGCTTATGCACAGTATTGTGCACAATTTTTAAGCACTGAAAACTGAAAAAATTAAAAAACTGTTTCAGTAAGCATTTAACTGCTCAGAAAAAGTATTAGAATAAATATGGATAAGGTGAATACAGTGAGTAATTTATGTATGTCAATGTGCTTATTTAACCATATCCAAATCTCTCCTCAGGGCAGCCTGGTATTTATTGTGGTCATTATCAAACATGTGGTTTGGCTAATCAGCGTTTCAATGTGTTAAACCATGTGAACTGGGGATGGAATTTAACAAATCTATGTGATGGCTGGGGACGACATCCATGAAATGTTTTTTTTTTTCCTCAAAATAATACGGATTTTGTTACTTTATTGTATTTATGTCCACTTGCATGTATTCAATAATGTGCTTGAGTGCCTAAAACATTTGCATATATATATATATATATATATATATATATATATATATATATATATATATATATATACACTGCTCAAAAAAATAAAGGGAACACTTAAACAACACAATATAACTCCAAGTAAATCAAACTTCTGTGAAATCAAACTGTCCACTTAGGAAGCAACACTGATTGACAATCAATTTCACAGCTGTTGTGCAAATGGAATAGACAACAGGTGGAAATTATTGGCAATTAGCAAGACACACTCAATGAAGGAGTGGTTCTGCAGGTGGGGACCACAGACCAATTCTCAGGACCTTTCTGCTTTCTGGCTGATGTTTTGGTTACTTTTGAATGTTGGTGGTGCTTTCACACTCGTGGTAGCATGACACGGACTCTACAACCACTTCTCAGGACCTTTCTGCTTTCTGGCTGATGTTTTGGTCACTTTTGAATGTTGGTGGTGCTTTCACACTCGTGGTAGCATGACACGGACTCTACAACCCACACATGTGGCTCAGGTAGTGCAGCTCATCTTTGCGAGCTGTGGCAAGAAGGTTTGCTGTGTCTGTCAGCGTAGTGTCCAGAGGCTGGAGGCGCTACCAGGAGACAGGCCAGAACACCAGGAGATGTGGAGGAGGCTATAGGAGGGGAACAACCCAGCAGCAGGACCACTACCTCCGCCTTTGTGCAAGGAGAAACAGGAGGAGCACTGCCAGAGCCCTGCAAAATGACCTCCAGCAGGCCACAAATGTGCATGTGTCTGCACAAACGGTTAGAAACCAACTCCATGAGGATGGTATGAGGGCCTGCGGTCCACAGATGGGGGTTGTGCTCACAGCCCAACACCGTGCAGGACTCTTGGCATTTGCCAGCGAACACCAGGATTGGCAAATTCGCCACTGGCGCCCTGTGCTCTTCACCGATGAAAGCAGGTTCACACTGAGCACATGTGACAGACGTGACAGAGTGTGGAGACGCCGTGGAGAGCGATCTGCTGCCTGCAACATCCTTCAGCATGACCGGTTTGGCAGTGGGTCAGTAATGGTGTGGGGTGGCATTTCTTTGGAGGGCCTCACAGCCCTCCATGTGGCAAGAAGCAAGAAGCAAGAAGCAAGAGGCAAGAAGTCTTGGTGTGACCCTGGATGGCCAGTTATCGTTCTCGACTCACATCGCGAACCTGACTCGGTCATGCAGGTATCTATTGTACAACATCCGGATGATCCGACCCTTCCTCACCCGAGAGGCCACCCAGGTGCTAGTGCAGTCTCTGGTCATCTCAAGGCTTGACTACTGCAACTCGCTCTTGGCTGGTCTTCCCATGCAGACCATCAAGCCTCTGCAACTCATCCAGAATGCGGCAGCACGACTAGTCTTCAATCTGCCCAAGTTCAGCCACGTCACCCCATTGCTGCGCTCCCTTCACTGGCTTCCTGTAGCTGCACGCATCAGATTTAAAACCCTAACGCTGGCCTACAAAGCCAAAAATTGACCAACTCCTACCTACTTGATGGCAATGGTAAAATCTCAAACTGTACCACGAGCCCTTCGAGCTTTGAGTACAGCTCGGCTTGACCCGCCATCCTTCAAGGTGCACGGAAGACGAGCGTCGAGAATGTTCTCTGTACTGGCACCCAGGTGGTGGAATGAACTCCCACTGGCTGTCCGAACAGCAGAGTCTCTTGCGGTCTTCAAACGCAGACTGAAGACTCATCTTTTTACACAGCACTTAAATGAGCATTGAACTATAAGCTGCACTTATTTTATTTATTGTATTGTATCTTATTGTTATTGTATTGCATTGAATGGCACAGAGTTCTGCGTTCAACTCTTTCTTTTTCTCTTGGTGTCTGCAGTGATTTATTTATTTCTAGCAGTATCTGAGCTCAGGACTGTCTTTTTCTCTAAGCTACTGGTAACTAGCAAAGATACTTTCTCTAGATTGACAAAGCACTTCTTGTAAGTCGCTCTGGATAAGAGCGTCTGCTAAATGCTTTAAATGTAAATGTAAAATGTGCTCACCAGAGGTAGCCTAACTGCCATTAGGTACCGAGATGAGATCCTCAGACCCCTTGTGAGACCATATGCTGGTGCAGTTGGCCCTGGGTTCCTCCTAATGCAGGACAATGCTAGACCTCATGGACTATGGACTGGCCCGCCCGTTCCCCAGACCTGAATCCGATTGAGCACATCTGGGACATCATGTCTCGCTCCATCCACCAACGCCACGTTTCACCACAGACTGTCCAGGAGTTGGCGGATGCTTTAGTCCAGGTCTGGGAGGAGATCCCTCAGGAGACCATCCGCCACCTCATCAGGAGCATGCCCAAGCGTTGTAGTGAGGTCATACAGGCACGTGGAGGCCACACACAATACTGAGCCTCATTTTGACTTGTTTTAAGGACATTACATCAAAGTTGGATCAGCCTGTAGTGTGTTTTTCCACTTTAATTGTGTGTGTGACTCCAAATCCAGGCCTCCATTGGTTAATACATTTGATTTCCATTGATGATTTTTGTGTGATTTTGTTGTCAGCACATTCAACTTTGTACAGAACAAAGTATTCAATGAGAATATGTCATTCATTCAGATCTAGGATGTGTTATTTGAGTGCTCCCTTTATTTTTTTGAGCAGTGTATATACATACACATATACACACACACACACACACACACATTATATATATATATATATATATATATATATATAAAATGTGTGTGTGTGTGTGTGTGTGTGTGTGTGTATATAAAGTATATAAACCACCACCACCTACCCACCCACAAAGATATAGAATATTGATATATATAAAGGGTTCACACATAAGCCCATAAACCTCAACCCTTGCAGGGTCATGGCACAGACAGTAAACAGGCACTTCAGTGCCGACTCAAAGGTGTGTGATGAGAGAAACGCCGACCAGCTGGGCGATTAATCATTTGAGTCATGCTGCTCCATAGTCCCAAAGGATGCACTCATTGCTTTTAAAATCTATCTTAAAAAGCAGCTCAGGTCTCTGGGGAAGTAGAGGGTAATAGTGGGGCAGAGGCTCTAGAGGAGCTTGGCTATGAGGATAGCAGCCTAACAAGCTGTGGAGGGCACCTCCGGGATACATTGAGGTGATGTTGTGGTGCTTGGGGGATTCTGAACCAATTTGGGATAGCAGTTTGATATATTGTCAAGCACTCTGAAAGGTCTAGCATCTCTGTGTGTATATATATTTCTTCTGCCTTGCCACTTAGTGGTTATGTTGCATGCACGTTTAAGGCTTGTCAGCTCTTAAGCAACTCATTTGAAAGTCATTGCAAAACTAAATGCAACAGGGATAATACAACATCTTAAAGGTATACTGTCAGGGGAGTAACACAGCATTACGATCTGATATTACGACCATTATTGATCCTAATTTATAAATGCTCTTCACTCCATAAAAGCCTTTCCTAGAGTACATATAATCTAATTTACCAAGAACTTGGCAATTACTCCCTGGGAGCAGACACTTACACCAGTGGAGGGAAAAAAGTGCTCAGTGTCTCCATTAAACCTTCTGCAGGGGCATTTTTAGATGGAGATGCTGAAACTTTGCCAGATGATAGTCTGTGCTGTGCGCTACCTTGGATCTAGGCATGAAGTAGACCTAGATTTATTCATGTCAATTCTTTTCACTTCATTGTCAATGCTGTACAAATGGATATCACCTTCAAATCTAAGACTTGGGGTTCGGCTGCCTCCTCCCTCTCTTTCGCAACACCAACACTCGTGATACTTTTGCAAGCTTCATTACACAAACATGGCAAAAAAGGAAGCCTATAACCATCAAACACCATTTTAAGTGACAGTTATGACCTCATTCAGTGACGCCCGTCACTACAAATGACTTGTAAGCACATAAAACATAGGAATAAGCCTGCTATATTATAATCACCGTCTTAAACAAAACAGAGTTGCTTTAATGACCACACAAATTGTTGCATATTTTGCCTCCATCTGGGCGATTTTCTTAGGGGAAAACTATAATTGCTGTTTTTGAATTCGGGTAGCCTGCCTTTCTAGCACTGCAGTAATATGCATTCATCACATCTCAGATGATTATGGAGGCAGTGGATGCCAATCATGTCATTTCCAGCTTAATGCTGATGCCATGGTCCTCTGACAGTGAGGATGTGCAATTTAGGGAGTTTAGGGAGAAAGCAAGGAGAAGACAGCCACAAGAGAATTGTAAGGGGGTGATTTAGATAATTATAGTTTCAGCTGCCAAAACCGAAGGCACACATTAGAGTTTTGCGTAAACACCAGGGTATTCAAACAGCAGAAGGTAAAATTGTATTGAGATTATTTTGGCTGGTGTAATATAACACATCGTTTTGGGCTCAACTCAGTCTCAGGTTCTTCTCTGAGGCTCTCTGAGTTAAGTTAAGGTAAAGTCAATTAAAAATATAAATTTGACAGCGCGAGAGTGCTCAGTGTCACCACGTTCTCTTTCACCACACACTCCCTTACGGGAGTTTGAGGGATGGTGCCATTTGGATACAACCAGTATCTTTCTATGATACAATGCCAAAATCAGGCATAACTAATCAAGATAGTTTACATATGGGTTATTAATTTGCCTGAAAGGTGCATTCCTTCTTCCTTCTACTTGCCTAATTTTGTGAGAACCGAAAGAAATCCCATTGTTAAAACGTTTTGTTTTGTTTATAAAAATCATTCCGGTCTTAAAATCTGATTTGCTGAGCCGCGTTCAAAGCCATTGTAAAATACATGATATACACACACCTATGATGGCCTCACAGCAACTGAACTGTATTACTGTACTACAGCATGAATGAATCATCTTTGGAAGTAATGCTGCTTGCATGGACCACCAAGCGTACTGATGAAGTAAGAAGCCATTTTTAGTTTAAACCCAGAAGCTGACAACTTATTTACTTAACTAGAACTAGGCTGGTCATCTAGCTAACAGGCTGAAAGTAGGCTAACAGCTTAAAAAAACTCCATTATTAATATCACACGATTGAATTAAAGTACTTTGATATGATTCACTATAAAGCTGCACTATAAAAGTATAAAGAATGTCACTTGAATCGCTTCCATGCTTCAAATGTTTATATTTCAGTAGTGTCAACCTTGGGCTGAATCCCAAACGGCTCCAAACTCCCTAAATAGTGTGCAATTAAGTAGTGCACTGTTTGTTGAGTTTGATGTGGCTGAATCCCAATGGACTATTGTTTAGTAATATGCACTATGAAGAATCAAGTGTTTAAAATCCTACGTAGCGCACTGTTGAACTGGTGCTATATTAGACGCGGTGGTAAATTGGTAACCCAAACATACTTATAAAGTGAAAGTCTTTGCATTTAACAATAATATGCTGTCATATGCTCATTGCTGTATAACAAAAAGAACAATAAACAGCGATGGGCATCCGAACCTTCTACTCCTCATTCAGCTGCTCATGGTTGCTTGGCAACAATACCGTACTACAAGGGAACTACATTTCTTGATGGAATACTTTTTAATGTCAGTAATTATTAATAATAACTTAAATTACTATGATTTTATTATGGGGAAGGGAGTTTTAGGAACTCTGCTTTGCATTGTGCCTAACAACACCCTTTCCTGTGATTAAACCACTGCAATGCTTGGCCTCTACTGGCTTATTGCTTTTTTTCTAGATCATCTGAGATCTATTTCAAAATGCTCATGAGGCTATTGCAAGCATATGCAAGACTTTTCTTTTGAAGTTGCACACACCTTAACATACATTCCATACAGAGAAGTAAATATATATACAGTGAATAAAACTTACATATATAGAGGCACATTAAATTAGTTGTGAGCATGTCATTTTTGTAATTCTTAAGTATTTAGGGATCACTGATTATCATTCCTTTTGCATCCTCTACCTCTCTTTTCAGTTTGCTTTTGAACAAGATAATCTATCTCAACTTATTCAGTATGTGGCACCACCTACTGTTTAAAGAGCCTCATGACTCATCCATCAGCATTCGTGCCAAACTAATCGTTTAAAAGGTTAGAAAATAAGCTTTCAAGCTGGCAAAATTAGAAAATCTGAATGTTGCAAAGGAGGAGCATGATTTATCCCTTACACGTCTCATTTAGTATCCACTTACCTAATGTTTAAAATTGATTGAGATTCACATCAATGTTGCATCCTACTTTTTCTGTGTTTTATGCCATTATCAGTGCTGAAATTGCACTTCGATTTATTATTTACTTAGGCTGGCAAAAAGGCAAAAGGACTGAAAAGTACATGCTCGATAATGTCATTTCTCTCTACAACCAGTTCTACAAAGCTTAGCATGTGGCACCACCTTGTGGAAAATTTGGACAGTTTTAAACTTTAAACTCAAAACATAACCATCCTATTCATTATAGAAGAGTCAGTCCTGCATGCTTTAAGATATCTACATGAACTATAGTCAGACACGTCATACATTTGAACACTTAAAACTGTAGAATTGCACTACTTGAACAGCCATCTGAAATCAACAGACCAGAGAAAGCCCTTGATGGAGACACTGGAACAAAATGGGCTCCTCATAAAAGCCCTCATATAAGTCTGCAAAGCTCAGCACTTTGAAGGAACATTGCAGATCTTCTAGCACCTCATTAAAAATGGGGTCAGCGATAGTAATTCATGACACTTCGTAATGCTTACGAATACTTGCTTTGTAAAATTCGACTCATATTCTAGCAGCCTTTCAAATACATGTGTGGAAAGAAAAATACAGCCTTTGTAGCTGTCCCCAGCTCAGTAAACAGGACACTAAAATATATGATGTAGACCACACGATTGTTTGGTCAAAAATATATAAGTACAGCACATAGAGAAAGCACATGGATGCTCGCTAAAATCCTGAGTCTAGGCTCACTAGGAGAGATTGCTCATTTTCCAAATAAATAATGACAGAGGAAATAATTCTAACACAGTCTATCATGGTGTACACTTCTAAAACGAACCAAAAAAAGACAGCAGAACAGAGATTACAAAACAAAAGAATGGGCAATGGCATGAATTTCCAATGCTGAGAGAGAGAGCGAAGGGAGATGAAGGACATGAAAAAAGATGGTGACCTTGCTCTACAGGTGATTATATTGCATAGCACTCTTCCTTCTAAACTGTGCACTTGACTATTAAACAGCCAAAGCTGAAGTTTGCTAACTTATACAGTGGCGCACAAACTCTGTTCTCTAACTTAGGCTACTACCTCTAGTTTATTTTCTATCTCAAGCTAACAAAGTGGGCTGGAAACAGTAATGTTAGCTGGCTTGCTTATTTCTGTGATGGATTCAAAGATGATCACCTTGTTGGGAAAGATATCTGAAAGAAATAAAGGATTGATTTTAAACAGCTTACTGAATAATGTCATTTTTTAAAAGTAAAATGATGAAAATGTAATACCAGAGCCAGGTTATGGGGAGCTTGGCCTATTCTTACTTCCCCCATTATATCAAAAACATGACAGCAAAACACCAGTGGGGACCTAGCGAGTTCAATTAATGCAAGTAAATGGAGCTAAATGGCTAAAAATAAAACTTAAAATAGTTTCAAATCACTTGTCCAGAACTTTCCTTTAATTTTATAAAGTACAAGGATGTATTTCACTAAAAAAGCAAAGAAAACTAGCATTACTACTAGTGAGTGCTGTTTGGTTGGTGTGAGGAGAAGCTCATTGGCTGTTTGTGCTCACAGACATCATGGATGTACATGAGATGCTGTTTTAAACTCCTATAACTTGAATTCTAAAGCGCTCAAAGTATAAGAGCAGTGTTAAAATGTTTTATGCTGTTCTGTGTTCAGGAAATGATTGTATTCTTTTACATTAACAATGTTTAAGCATTTATAAACTATGATTTTGTTGAAAAGCTGCATCATAAACCATTCATTTTGGACATACTCTGCAGCGCCCGCTAGCATTTGAGGAACTCATAAGATAGAGTGGCAATTCTCCTCTCTACAAGTTCTCTGGTAACACATCATGATTTCCCAAAGGCATCTAAAGCTGAATTCCATGGTCAACCCATTATAATGATGGAAAAAAGGTCTTGGTCATTCGAATGTGAAAGTGGCTTTGGAACTCCAACCTAGCAGTCTAATACACACATGTGCTTGCAGTGACATCTTTCAAAGCCAAAAATAAAGGGAACACTTAAACAACACAATATAACTCCAAATAAATCAAACTTCTGTGAAATCAAACTGTCCACTTAGGAAGCAACACTGATTGACAATCAATTTCACAGCTGTTGGGCAAATGGAACAGACAACAGGTGGAAATTAGTGGCAATTAGCAAGACACACTCAATAATGGAGTGGTTCTGCAGGTGGGGACCACAGACCACTTCACAGTACCTTTCTGCTTTCTGGCTGATGTTTTGGTCACTTTTGAATGTTGGTGGTGCTTTCACACTCGTGGTAGCATGAGACGGACTCTACAACCCACACAAGTGGCTCAGGTAGTGCAGCTCATCCAGGATGGCACATCAATGCGAGCTGTGGCAAGAAGGTTTGCTGTGTCTGTCAGCGTAGTGTCCAGAGACTGGAGGCGCTACCAGAAGACAGGCCAGTAAAACCAGGAGACATGGAGGAGGCCATAGGAGGGCAACAACCCAGCAGCAGGACCGCTACCTCCGCCTTTGTGCAAGGAGGAACAGGAGGAGCACAGCCAGAGCCCTGCAAAATGACCTCCAGCAGGCCACAAATGTGCATGTGTCTGCACAAACGGTTAGAAACCGACTCCATGAGGATGGTATGAGGGCCCGACGACCACCGATGGGGGTTGTGCTCACAGCCCAACACCGTGCAGGACGCTTGGCATTTGCCAGAGAACCAGGATTGGCAAATTCGCCACTGGCGCCCTGTGCTCTTCACAGATGAAAGCAGGTTCACACTGAGCACATGTGACAGACGTGACAGAGTCTGGAGATGCCGTGGAGAGCGATCTGCTGCCTGCAACATCCTTCAGCATGACCGGTTTGGCAGTGGGTCAGTAATGGTGTGGGGTGGCATTTCTTTGGAGGGCCGCACAGCCCTCCATGTGCTCGCCAGAGGTAGATGAGATCCTCAGACCCCTTGGGGGGCCCTGGGTTCCTCCTAATGCAGGACAATGCTAGACCTCATGTGGCTGGAGTGTGTCAGCAGTTCCTGCAAGATGAAGGCATTGAAGCTATAGCCCGGCCCGCCCGTTCCCCAGACCTGAATCCGATTGAGCACATCTGGGACATCATGTCTCGCTCCATCCACCAACGCCACGTTGCACCACAGACTGTCCAGGAGTTGGCGGATGCTTTAGTCCAGGTCTGGGAGGAGATCCCTCAGGAGACGTCCAATTATTTTAAATTATATATGTTAACAAAGCATCCTGCACATATTGCACTCCAAGACATTATGGCATAGAAAGTATCCGAGACATGGCATAGAAACTGACTTATCATTTGAGGGCTAAAACAGTGACATGGCCTAAGTGGGGGTGGCGTTGGTCAACATGAACAAATTTTTCATGGTGAATGATTTTCCACTATTCAATTTTAGGGTGTAAGTAAGTTTATTTTATTTATATAGCACATTTAAAACCACAGCGCCTCGCCTATTGTACAGCACCTAAATAGTCAGTTTGTATTCAAATAACATTCAGTCACATAATTAGCTGAAAGTTTAAATCTTGTCTGAACTTTGTAATAACCTACTTGTTTGCAGACATCCAATGTTTCTTTCAAAATCAAGTCCCCACTTTGCTTCAGTAACAGTCTCTACTCGTCTGTGAAGACTTTATACTAGATGTTGGAGCATTGCAGTCATCCATAAAAGCATTAGTGAGGTCAGGTACTGAGTATTGGATGATTAGCTCTGGATCACAAATGCTACTCTAATTCATTCCAAAGGTAGTTGATACAAGAACTACAGAGAACACAGTTCCACTGCTCCACAGGCCCAGCACTGGAGAGCTTTATATGCCTCTAGCTGACACTGGCTGCTCAAAATCACATTCCATTGGCAATGTGCAACATAAGGGCTGAGGCAGGTTGCAAGTGTGAAATGGCTTTATTGCTGCAGTACTCTGTACATAAAACAGGCAGGGGCCAAAACACAAGAGAAGATCCACATAAAAAAAACAAACAAAAAAACAGAAGACAAGCAGGGGTCAAACCACACAAACAAATAAAGAGAAAACAGGTTTAGAACTCCGATATTAAAACAGAGTGACTTCAGAAACACGCAGTGAAAGCACAGGGGTATAGGTAGCAGTCTTAAAGAATCTCGGATCAGATGCAGGTGTGCATAGTGAGGAGGCAAGTGGGCAGAGCCAGGGAAAGTTTAAGTCATGTCTCCCCAGAGGGAGGAAACAAGACAAAATGCTTTACTCTGGAGATTTTATGAGTTGTGTCTGTGGAACTCAATGCCTGTGCCAACAGTGAGTGCACCTTTGGGTCCCATACAAAAAGGACACTTCATTTTAGTAAGTAAACTGAAGTAACATTCAAGTGTATTTCACAAGTATACTTTGTGAAGTAAGTATACTAATACAAATATACTAGAAATGTTACTGTGAGTGTACTATTTCAATACTTCTTGGGAATAATGGCCCACTTTTTAATTTATAAGAAAGAAAGAAAGAAAACATGGCTAAGTCATCCACCAATTCCAATGTGAGGTAAAGATATGTCAGCCTAAACCAAGCTGAATGATTAATACACAGAAAAAGTTTGTGACGGAATCTGCTGCTGTTTAACAGAGTTCAGTGCTCATTTAAGGCTTTTGTCGCTCTGCATGCTGTGCTATTGACAACAGCCACACTTAACTCTGTCTCCTCATTGTTCTCTACAATCCCCATTTCATTTGACAAGTTTATCAACATTAACTAAATTAGATACAAACAAAGTTTTGGTCTGTAAAAAAAAAAAAAGAAGAAAAAACCTCAAAGCCACAGTCAAACCTGCCAGTTTTGTAATATAATAAACGTAAAGGCTTGTTAAGGCCAGTGAATTTGTTATCCTTGTCACAGTTGCCTAAAAACAATAACATTCTTATTTCACTAGAATGGCTAATAGTATAAACTAACAGATGTTATGACACCATTGAAGTTGCTCTATAGCTAGGACAGTATCTAGGAAATTTTGTCTAGATCGGATGCCTCTATACTCCCCTCTCTCATCTGGAATTAAGATAAGATCATGAAGTTGGGAGCTGCAAGTCTGTAATAGCTACTGTCCAACTGAGTACTCGAGTACCTGTGCAAAAACCTACAAGTGCCAGCCTTTTTATTGGTGAAGGCAAAGCTGCCCCAAGCTTTACTCATGATTAGGCCCATCAAATTTAAAATGGGGGGGAGCATCAGCTAAAGTACATGTGTATAATTACCTATTAGTCATAGGAAAAAGGCTGCACATGCATATTATGCACACACAAGACCCATTAGAAGGCAATCATGGCTTTAGATCCCCTGAGACAATCTTTAATCTGAATCTGTGAGGAACAAAAACGTGCACAGCTGGAAGTGTATGACTTGCAACACTGATCGATCTTGTCTGAATTTTGTCGGCATCTCGTCGGCATTTTAACGTCTTTGTCACATGTGGTCGTGTTTTGCAGCATATTTTATGTGAAGTTGAATAAAGGGGATACATTCGGGTTTGTTTAGTAAGGTTTATAAATTACAGTACTGCAACAGTGTCTGAGTCTAATGCAAATGTGGCATTGCTGTTGTTTTCCTGTGATCTGTCTTTAATGTTACTCTTCATTGCTTTTGCTGTAAATACCACTCATCAGATTTTATATAGTTAGCCTGGTACTGCGGCAAGAAAGTTTGAAGTCAAGCTGTATAAAAGGTATAAAAGATGTGCATAAGTGATGGTTATCAGATGATTGCAGTTTTATTATTATTATTTTTTGCATTTCTCTTTTTCTTCACTGCACATTTCATTGCTCCTGATTCATTTCACTTTGGACTAAATTGTAAATAAATCATATTAAAAGTTTGGCTGTGCAGTTTCTTGACCGCTTTAATGAGAGTGGGTTTCAACTACGGATGTAGACAGTCTGGATTACATGCATGTCAACTCCCTGTCTTCTATATTCTATGTCTTCTACATTTAATGGGCATGTTCACAAGGTTACTATCCTAACTCTCTGATTAATTGATGTACAAATAGGTTTGTACATCAATTAAACAATAAATCAACGTCAAGGCTTTGGAAAGTGGAAAGTTCAGAAAAGTAGGTTTTTTTTTGTGTTTTCACAAGAACCAGTACTGTATAAAAAAGCTGCTGTGGTGACTGTACTGCCAAGCAAGACTAAAGACTTTTGTAAGACTACATTTTTTTGTTTGTTTGTTTGTTTTAACCACTGTTTTGTTAGCAAACTTGGGTACAAACCTTGGAGTATTTACTTGGTTTAATTGATTGCACAGCATTTCCCACAGATTTGAAATATTCTTTGGTACTGATGTGGAGGACGAGGGGAGTCACACTCTATTAGGGTGACCATATTTTCTCTTACAGGATATGTCCTGTAAAAATATTTGAAACCTAAAACAAAATTGTCCAGGATTTGGCTTTGCTCTCCAGTTTACGTGTTCGCTGGAGTCCCGTGCCAACCTCCTACACCCTGTTTAATTTACAAAATTCATAATAATAAGGGGTTAAACATGTCAAAAACAAAGAGGCAAGCTGGGCTGAAATAGCACCCCTGCTGCACTCTTACAGTACGCTCTGTATACTGTAATCAGTCACTCTTAACAGAACTACTGTGTGTGTTTCTTTGCTGAGCTGAACTGCCCATCCTGTTGCTTCATCTGCCTTGATCGAGTGCCCACTGCTCGCCAGCCTTCTGGACCAGTTTGACCACCATGGAGATTCCTGCAGTAAAACAATGTGCAAACCTCACCTGCGTGAACTGACCCTCCTGATGATGCTACTGCATTTTTAAATCATAGACATGGCTTTTCCTGCTGTTAGCATTTGCTATCCAGTGTCTACCAGAGGAGGATGGGTTCTCCTTTTGATTCTTGGTTCCTATCAAGGTTTCTTCCTCTTCTTGCTCTTAGGGAGTTTTTCCTTGCTGCAAATTCCTTGCGGATTTGTTTGTTTGTTTTTTTTCCCCTGTAAAGCTGCTGTGTGATAATGTCTGTAAAAAGCGTTATATAAATAAACTGATTTGACTAACATCTCTTACTTGAATATTGGCCACAAGCAGAGACCAAATGACCAAAATACTTTTCTCTAAGATATAGCCATTTCTTCCAAGCACAGTATTTCAGCAAGGTTACAGCTAGCTTAGTGACCGCATGGCACTTCCCTGACGCTGTGAATTTGCACGCATCAGGATACCTGACTTCTGAGTCTCTCCTCTTCTTCTTGCACCTTATTGTTAAAATGTTTCTAAATTAGTTTAGATTAGCTACAACAACATAGACCAGCTTGGTATCATTAAATTTTAAACTAGAAACTCAACATTATATAGCAACTCTAAACAAACCCTGTAGAGGTCCACTGTGAATGATGAAGGCTGATTTCCACTTCTGCATTTGGATATCTGTGAACATGTGTGGAAGTGTGTATGATGTGGCCTCTGCAAACCTCTGTGAGCTACTTGCCCATAATGAACCCCTTCTCTGCATCTTTATGCAGGACCTTTACATGCATTAACTTAACAACCCCCTACAATTCATGCAGCCTGTTCTCTGCCTACCTTTCCCAGAGTTGGCATGCAACTACTGCTTAATCTGAATTTACTGAAATTCTCCACTCATCTGTCAGCCTATATTCTCAGTTTTCTATCCCTAATTTGGTTTTGTACTTGCTTAACTCATGTAAATTGTATTATTCCTCCCTTCAATGTCTAGGTTTTACTGGGAGGAACCCTGCTAACCCCCCCTTTCTCCCCACCACATCTCACACACTTAATGCCTGTTCCTGGTGCATTTCATAGATTTTCTAATCAACCATTAAATGCTAGAAGCTGGTGAATTTCCTGCATTAAAAGAAAAACAGAAGATGCTTTGATGAAAGTTGAGATTTTGTTCTTAGAAGCTTGACTTTACATCAGTGGACCTTTTTCTTCTATTAGAGTTAGAAATTTTCCCACTGGTTTTTATTAATGACATACTTGATGACACTTCTTATTCAGTTTCTGAAACCATATTGCCTTTCTATTCCACTCTCCTACCTATTACTCTTCTCTCCTCTCCCTGCCCTCCTTACATCCCTCCTCTTTCTCCCTGCCTTTCTATTCCACTGTCCTACCTATTACTCTTCTCTCCTTTCCTTGCCCTCCATACATCCCTCCTCTTTCTCCTCACTTTTCCTTCTTGTTAAAGGCGAAAGAACAAAAACATTCAAATTCTGCATGTTGCTAACCTTTTGATTATTGCAAATAAATCTTACTCTTATCCATTATTACATTATTTTTACTATTACTATTATTACAGACTGTATAATCATTTAATTTGACTTAATTCCATGTGGTTCCATTTTTACCATTTTCATATATACTAGATGACATTACTATGCAGGCTAGACATATGTCATTACCTTACATTACATTTAAGTCACTTTGGTTTCCAACTCATTTTAAAATCAACATTTTTCAAAATCAAGTAATATTTATGCAGTTATTACAATTAATTACCACCACTAATTATGAACAAATTGTTGATTTTTGTTATTAGTTTTTGAGATAATTAAGACAAAATATAAGTTTAATAATAGCTTCAGAGAACTAGCTACAAACTTTTTACATGTAACAAAAAAATCTCACTAGCCCATGGCAGACTGAAACATTATATAACTAAGTAAAACTTCCAGCAGGCTAACAACGCCGACATAAAAAGTAGAATGTGAGAAATGTGGTGGAAAAAAAGTTTAAAAAAAAATCACTTGCACATCAAATTTGTGCAAAGATCTTTTATTATGCAAGCTTTTGGTCAGAGACCTTCTTCAAGACACAACTAGGTAACAAATGAATAAACGCTAAATACAATGCTAAAAGGGTTAAGTACAGCACTTATAAGCCTTAATGCAGAAAGGGTGTCAATCAGTTGAGTTGGATTGTGGCTCAGCACCATGGGAATTGTAGCCCAGTGCACTACAAAGACCACCATAAAACACAGACATTTGAGAAACATTAAACCCTTCAAACATTCAAAATACACAAAGGGAATAACAATAGAGATAAATGGCACCAGCCATCATTATTAAGACTCAGGGGATTTGATGTACCCAAGGTGTGAATCCAAAAAAGTTCTCTCTGGCATAATGTCCTGTCATCATCACCCCCTCTATGTGGAATAATTTAAATAACAATCTATTTCCTCTCTCAATAACCTGAGAGAGGAAATAGATTGTGAATGATTATTGAAATGCTGCTGTGTTTGATCCGCTCAAACTGTTGCCTTCTCATCGGTGACCATGGCTCTGTTTGGGGTGAGAATCAGACCTGAATAATCTTTCCACTGTTGCTGTTGAACTAGCAGAACTACATTTTTAGGTAAAATCATATAATCCTCCTTTGCTGTAAAATCGTTGTAATACACAATTCTAATACAGTTTTCACAGTAAATGGTCATAAACGCTGATTCACCAACCTTAATGCTAAAGCTCAGTCAGGATTACACAGTCGCCACCGGCCCAATGAGCAACCGCATTCTGTTCCTCAAATTTAGTGCAGATTGGCTGAAGCCTGTAGTGAAACTGTAGTGAAACTGTAGTGAAAAATTTCACTATAGCTACAAAAAATTTGTAGCCACTACAGCTACTAGCTAAATGTCATAAAACTGTAGCAGCTACAGCTACTAGCTACAAACATTGTAACTAACTACAAAAAGTAGGGCACTACTTAGCTACTCCCCATCCCTGCATCTAGATGTGTACTATTAATGATTGAAGCTCAAAGAAACCCATAGACATTGACATAACCTGGAGTAAAAGTAAAACCTATAGATGTGCCCTTGTGTTGTAAGTAGAGCTCCCCTACAAAGGAGAAATAATTTAAGGACTAGCCCACAAATAAATGAATCGGGAGTGAGGTCAATGTGAATTTGGAGATAAAACCCAAGGGCATCTAATCCTTTCTAATGAGATATGTTTGTATAAGTCTTTGACTCTTGAAATTGTATTGAATGACATCGGTAGATCGGCTCACTTTTCTCCACCTCATGGATTAGTTTCTACTCATCCATGTTTGTCTGTTTTAACTGCAGTAACAGTTAAAGGGGAATTTCATCTAAAAGTTAGATGAAAAGCATAATTCAGCGATTGAGCTGTAAACAAAATCATCCCGAGTGGTTTGCTGTGATATGTGTAGACTAAATAAGATTTATTAAAGTGGTGGTGGTAGGTGATGCAGGGATTGCTATGTCTACAACACAAATATAGCCATTTTATTTGCTATAAACAACCACTGAACCTACATGTACCTTCTGAATGAATTGAAACATATTTTAGGCCAAACGATCACAAAACTATTATAAAACAATTTGTCAGACATCAAACAGCATATACCTAACCATTTCACATACTTTCTGTGAGGGAGCTTTCAGAGGCTTTAAACTCTTCAGATGTCTGGTTCGTATCACCAGCACTGTGAAAAATTCTGACTCTGCAAGATTCTGTAAAATGGAGAATTGCACACCAAACCACTCTGATGGACTTTGTTTACATGTCATCCATTGAGTTCTGTCACTCATGTCTAGAGTGTAGACAGCTTTATTGTTTACAGTGGGAGTGTTTTTGTTTTGTCGCTTGCTGCTGTTCTAGTTTTTTGGCAGGCATGTTACTTTAATACCATTACACCAGGTTAGTTAAATACCATTATACCAAGTTTTTAATGACTGGTTGTTGTTGCTACGTTACAGGAGAATAAGATGGAGTGGCACTTAAATAGATTAAGGAGATCACCACCTAAATTTTCACATGCTTGTTGTATTTTCAAAATTATGGCTGAAATATTTGATTGGTCCTTCATGCAGTTTCAGATTTCTTGACAGACTGATTACAAACATCAACACAAAAGCACTCAACATTTCCAATAATACAGATTCTTCATCTTTTAAGGGTCTTATTGGCACCTAACATGTTAGTCTGTTTGTACTGGAAGTTCTGTCCATAAACTTCTCAAAGCATCATGGGGCACAGGAATAAGGTGGATTCACATTCACAGACTGCCTCTCTGTCAATAACATTGTAAGGTTGAAATTAACTATGATCAAAGGTAATTTTAGGATTTTACCACTGGAGGGGCTCTGCTTCCAAAGGGGATTTAAAAAATGCAAAAATGGCAATCAATTTCCCTGATTGTCAAGGCCTTTAAGTGCGTGCTAATTAGTACAGAAATACTGGAAACTCTACTACCCACCTGTTGACTAGTAAGGGTGGCTGAAGTGATATTAAGAGGAAATTACACAAACTAAACTTGCATTTTTTAAAGGGTAAACTGAAACGGCCTTTTATGATGCAACATTTAAGCCACACACCCCACCTACCCTCCCCTCAAAATCACTGGCTCTGTGGTTTCCACTGTGGAGTCACTCAATTTCCTGGGCACTACCATATCCAGGGACCTGAAGTGGTAGAGGAACATGCTCTCCACAGCCAAAAGAGCACATCAGAGAAAATGTTTTCTGAGACAGCAGAAGAAATTCAACCTGCCGCAGAGCCTGATGATCAATTTCTACACAGTCCATCCTCACATCATCAATAACCTATTCTGGTTCTGCCAAATCCCAAGAGGACAGCAAAGAAGCTCACTGGACACAGTCTGCCAATGCTTCAGGACATCTACAACAACAGGCTAACAAAGCATACTGGCAAAATTATAGCTGACCCCTCTCATCCTGGACATCACCTCTTCCAGACACTTCCCTCTGGCAGAAGATTCCAGGCCATCAAAACCAGCACAACCAGACATGCCAACAGCTTTTTCCTCAGAGCTGTAGCACTTATCAACTACAGCTCACACCTTACACTTTAATTTAAACTGAACCTAACAAACCTACCTAACAGTATTAAAGTCTAACTCCTTCTGTTATGTAATGCTTATTTGCACAACTCTACAAATGTTATGATTCTATAATATTCTGTACATAATTGCTGATCGCTGTATGTTTACTCAGACCTGCATATTCTTATCTGTACATGTACAGACATCCATACTTCTTTTCAGCTCCTTTTACATCAGCTATTTTTTATTCTTTATTTTATTTAGTTGTGCAAAATGTAAATAAAAACAAAATGCTATGATGTGCAAATCATTTAAACCCTATATGTATCAGAAAATAGTACAAATACAACATATCAAATCTTGATACTGAGAAACTGTATAGTTTTTTTAAACAAGTACGCCCATTTTGAATTTGATAGCAGCAATACGTTCCAAAAAAGTTGGGACAGGGCAACAAAAGACTGGTAAATTTATGTAATGCTAAAAAATACCTAAAGGTTAATTGGCAACAGGTCAGTAACATGACTGGGTAGAAAAACAGCAGCCCAGGGAGGCTGAGTTATTCAGAAGTTAAGATGAGGAGGGGTTCACCATTTTGTGAAAGACTGTGGGCAAATAGTGCAACAATTCAAGAATAATGTTTCTCAATGTAAAATAAAGAACTTGGGGATTTCGTCTACAGTGCATAATATCATTAAAAGATTTACACAATATGGAGAAATCTCTGTATGCAAGGGACAAGGCTGAAAACCAGTATTAGCTAGCCAAGATCTTTGGGCCCTCAGGTGGCACTGAATTAAAAACAGGTATGACTGTAGTGGATGGGCTCAGAAACATTTCTGAAAACACTGTCTGTGAACTCAGTTCATCACTGCATGCTTACATGCAAGTAAAAACTCGACGACATAAAGAATAAATCATATATAAACAAATACTGCCACTTTCTCTGGGCCTGAGCTCATTTGAAAAGAACCGAGGAAAAGCGGGAAAGTGTTCTGTGGTCCAGCAAATCAAAATCAAATCAAAAGAAGAGGTGATGAAACACAGTGTTAAACATGCCCCTGTTCCAACTTTTTTGGAATGTGTTGTTGGCATCAAATTCATATTGGACACATTTAAAAAATGAATAAATAAATAACATTTTTTATGTTGTCATTTGATATGCTGTCTTTGTACTATTTCAAAATAAATACAGGGTTGATATGATTTGCACATCATTGCATTTTGTGTTCATTTACATTTTGCACAGTGTCCCAACTTTTTTGGAAATGGCATGTACATTTGTACACTCATCAAGACAAATTCCTTGTATGTGTAACACACTTGGTGAAATAAAGTGATTCTAACGTCTGCAGTTTTGTTTTTGGTTTGAAGTCATTTAGAAAGCATGGCACTACAAGCATGGACAACCTGATCAGTGCTTAGAGTCAGAGTGCAGTTTTCAACTTATTATTTCATGTCAGTTTAATTCTGATAATTCTTTCGCATTTTCTCAAATCACTTTATCTTTAAATGTCCATCAATGTGTTAACCTGCCACTCCTTTTTTAGCACAAGACATGGCATACCTCACATTTCAAAAGGGTTTGTCTCAGTGCCCCTGGTTTTGGTAAGAAAAATGTATAGGTAACTAATAAATGACTGCATAAGATTCTTAATATTACGTTTTTCTTGATACGCAAAGACCACAATACCATGCTGCACCTTCTCAGTCATTCAGACTCAGCATTAGCAGGTTACTGACAGCCTTAAAAACCAGAATCTTCAACATTTCTAAAACTATGAAACCGCAGAATGAAGGGGAGAACTCAAGACAGTCTGCTGGTTGTTTACTGTGAGTACAGGGAGAATTTTAATTTGGGAGAGAATGACATTTTCAGGGGGACTGAAATGAAAAACAGTGAGCCTAAGGGGGGTAGAAATGCCTCTGAGTGTGGTATAATAATGGCATTCACTAGACTTGATGCCATTCAAATGAAACTGAACAACCACTTTATTGTCAACTGTAGGGTTTCTTGGCTGCTTTCCCCTTAATGTTAGCTTCCAAACACCTCGCATTAGCAGACTGCCGCTACCATGGAGACGGGTATACTTTGCACCCCTACTTCCCATCGGCTGAATGGGCGAGGGGTGGAACATGGAGTGCGCTCAACACAAGAGGTTACACTTCACTTTATACTCAAACTTTAGAAATTGTGTTGAACCATAAATGTTTTTCACCTATATCACTGGCTTCTAAGTCAGGTCCTGGAAGCTCAACTGCACTGCCAATTTCTTTATGTTTTCTTTATGTTTTCTTTTCTTTTTCTTTACTTATAGTTTTTGTGCCTGAATAATTATAAGGATTACTTTAAATATGACCAGGAGTTTCAAAAAGTATTGCAGCGTGTTTGAGAAATGTGTAAAAAAAAAAAGTACATGATTACTCTGGGTCATTTTTTTGTACATCAGTTATTCTTGTGGTTTATTGTAACAGAGTCTTACTGTGAAGGCAGAGCTGGCCCACTTTGTTCTGTGTCTATGCCTGCACAAGTGGAAGAACAGGTCAGTCAGGGCTAGGATGTGAGTGAGTGGAGATCTGATTTAATGCTAGAGATAGCTGTTAGCCTAAAGCCTTGCTTTCTGTACATCATTGCTAAGGGTGACTAAAGCCTTTAATAAAGTACAACAAATTGTGCATAAGTTGTACGGCTTCTTTTATAACAGTGTACAAAGACCAGACAACATTTTTCAAAAGCAATGAAATCTCATTGTAACTATATACTCACAATGTAATTATGCATCATCTAGTGGCAAGCATCACTGTGCTCTGATCCCTGTGTAGGCATTAGTCATGCTTCACTCTGCTTACTGCATCCAAATGGGTAAATGTTCAGCTAGCCAGTACAGACTCATACAATGTCAGTCAGCGTTTGAGCCTAGCTTGGGATCCATAAATGGCTGTAAAACAGAGGAGCTGAGATAAACTGTCACATGGACAGACATATGCCAATGACACTGGTGCACAGAATGAATCATGCTAATGAATATTATCATCAGTCACGAACCAAGACAAATGCACACATACAGCCTGTGGAAACATAGAGAATTTACGTTCAGGGAGATCTTCAATGTGAAAATGCGATAGAGAGGGTGAGAGAGTAGATGGGTCAATAGTGCAGCCAGGCATTGGCAGTGGCCAATGGCATAGACTCTGGTCGCCAAGGTAATGTGCCAAAGACTTGAGACCAGGCCAGCTGAAGAGCTCTGTTGGAAGTCTCCACTGCAATAGAGGGAGGGAGGGAGGGAGAGAGAGAAAGCCCTAAACTATGATCTGTTTAGGCCCTATTAGGAGTGAGTCAAAGTGTGTCACAATTAAATGGTCCAGATCCGATAAAAGCGTCTGAACAGCAGGATCGTCTTTCTAAAACAACAGGGTTTTCACTGCTAAGGTCCTCACCACATCCACTTTCACAAATATTCATAGAACTAACTTTAGGGCACTTCCACTTCATATAATTTCTCTCACTTTCTCTCTCACTATGTGGACAACAATTAGCAGAAACTCTTCACTGGCAAGAAAAGCTTAGCCAGAGAAAATACGGTAAAATAAGGCAATACATCTATTTTTTTTCTTTAATTAGATAACGTCTTAAAAAGCACTGTGACTTAAAGATAACTGATTTTAGGAGCAATTACCTTTATCTGCCTCACTGTAAAAATCCACCTTATTTCAGGTGATTTAGGTGACAGTTATGATATTTAATATCTGTTATATATCTGTTACAAAAGCATTTGTGACTATTGTGTAAGTCCCCAGTTTAACAACCAATAAACCTTTTGTATTGCACTTTTAGGAATATTAAATAAGAAATATTTGTTTGATTTATAAGCAGTATTCCAGGTGCCTTTCAATAAGTGGTGCCTTTGATAATGAGGAAGAAAATGCTGAAAATACTAAATCATCTTTGTAATGTATCAGCTTGATCTACTAGATCTAATAGACATCTAGTGGACATCTGCTCATCCAACATTTCTTTAGAAATCAAGGATAGTAATAGGAAGTGCATTCCCCCTTTGCAACAGTAACAGCCTCTACTCATCTGAGAAGGCTTTACACTAGCTATTAGAACATTTCTCTGAAGGTTTGATTGCATTCAAAGACAAAAGCATTAAGTGAGGTAAGGTACTGAAGTTGGATGATTAGTTCTGGAACAAAACCACCACTCCAACTCATCCCCAAAGTACTGGATGGTGCTGCATCACTTCAGAGAACACAGTTCCACTGCCCTACTAACCAATGTTGATGCCTGGAAATGGCCATGGTGAGCTTAGGCTAATTTCTAGCTACGACAGAGCATCCTGTTCTATTGCCAATGCTTTTCCATGGATATTACATTATTTGTATGTAAGCAGTTTGAGCACCTGTGTCTATAATGGCTGCACCTTAAAGTAGCTGAACTTACAAATCAGAAGGAGTGTGTGGAAACTGTTGGACATACGGAACATTCTCTAATAATATTTCATCTCTTTTAAGCACTGCTGCTGAAGTCTAGATGTGCTAAGACTTTTGTGCTAGACATCAGGTGCAAATAGGATGCATTTTTCTCAAAAAAAGCATAGCGTACTGTTAATGTGTGGACAGATGAGAAGTGGACACGTACTGTCAGAGAATTTTTCTCAAACTTTTCACAGAATCTTTAAACAGAATCACAGAATATATGTGGTAAAAAACACTTTCTCCCCAAGTTCACTTGGTTCAGTTGACTTACTAATTAACCTACATGCAAGCATCACCTAAAAATAAAAGCCAACTTACTTTATTGCATTAGTTAATCATTTCATCTGCATGGTAATTTATTCTTCGACAGGCTTTTATCTTTGCCTCTTGAAAATGTTGAAATGAGTGTCAAAGGCATCCCAGTTTAACTATGTATTTATACCCGCTCCGTTAACCGCCGATGGCTTTGCCTAATGATTTGGTCATGTAAATTCAGTCCGAAAAACCAAAATATACCCTGGAGAATAAGAGGTTAAGTAGGAGTGTCCTCCACAACTGCAGGTCTGACTTCATATGGAGCGATTCTCTGTAGTGAAGTCTTAGTGAGTAGGAATCAAGTGCTCTAAATCAGCTATTAACAGGTAAAGAAGAGAGAATAAACAATGAAATGAACATTTTCTGATGCATAAGATGAAGGCAACAGCTTAAAAGTGGCTTCACATGAAAATAAACATCTACTTTTACAAGCCCATGACCCAGAAGGAGAGTGGCTTAGAAGATGTGTGTGTGTGTGTGTGTGTGTGTGTGTGTGTGTGTGTGTGTGTGTGTGTTGTGTGTGTGTATTTTTACAAGTTTCAACTGGAACTGTAATGAATCTGTTTGGGAAGAGGATTCAATTCTATTTTACCCCTATGCACAGTGAGGAGGACTGTTTGAGAAGCAAAAAAATGAGACATTTTCCAAATATCTACGGGCACATTTGCAGAAGTAGTTTGCATCTTGGGGTCACCATCCCTCCAAAACTACAATTACACCCCCTAACATGTTCTCAAGCTGGAAGGCTTGCAAGAAGAAATCCTCTGAACTACAAACATCAGGAACTTGGAACTGGAATCTATGGTCAGATGACACAATATAGAGCTTTTTTGGCAACAAACAGCAGGGTGGGTTTGATATAAAAAGAGTCAAGGTCATGCAGAAAAAAACGAATTCCTCACAGTGAAGCATGGTGGTGGATCAGTGGTGATCAGAAGCCATTTTTCTTCAAAAGATACTGGGAATCTTGTTAAGATACATGGCATCATGGACTTATGGCATTATGGACTCATGGACTCTGAAGGATTTGGAGAGATTTTGTAAGGAAAACGTGTCTCACAGCCCTTTATTTGTGTGCTCCACTCTTTTCCAGCACCATCAGAGAAGACCTAATGCTGGTGTCCAAGCAATAAGAGGGTGCAATAAGAATTAGATCCAGGGGTACCAATAATTGTAATACCTGTGTTTTAGTCTTTTTAAAATCTTTACCAAGGTTGCCAATAATTCTGAAGGATGCTATTTATGCACCATAGTTTGGTATTGTTACAATCCATATACTTTTAATATGTTATTATACATATTTACATAGTCAAGATTATAACTACCACCAGCTTATCAAACTTTTACTATTAGCACTGTCTCTCAACTCAGTGCTTACTACAAACCAGGCATGTTGGGCACATTTTAGCATAAAATACCTCGGAGCTCACATTCATACACAGTGTACCAACAGATATTGTAATTTGTACATGATACAACATTTAATTTTTTTCATCTGTCACTGTATTGCTGTAATTCCAAGCACATAACTTGTGAAAGAAATTGTGGTGAAAAAAAAAAACTTGCTTTTGAATGTAATTCAAATGCATGCATTAATTCCACATGAATTAAACATATTACATATATTTATATTAAATGTTTGCATATTGCAGCATAATTGCTATCGTTCATTTTAGTTTTTGGCAAGAATTGTGTTGATATGTATTTTATCCAAGTAAAACCAATGTACACATTGAATTTAAGCAAATTCACTTCTTTCAGTGTTATTTTAGAGTGAGTATGCTACTCAGTTACATTTACGTTATATACATTACAACTTTACATCATACATTTTCAAGATTTTTTTCAGATACATTATAACAATTTCAACATAATAAGAGTGAAGAGATCTAAGTTCGGTGCTTTTAACCGCAATGTCTTATATCAGCACTTGATGGCAGTATACAACCGACAATGAATTTTCTACCTGTGTGAAGAGTTGAGTCTTCAGTGGGATTCTTTGTTAGATCAGTGTTTGATACCTTTTTCGCTTTAACTTTTTACATGAGTGAACAAAGTACTAGGACACTGTACATGTCATTGATAAAATGGTGGGACTCAGTCTAATCCCTTTCACTCCCCCGTCCCTGCCCCCTGACATACCATTTAATGTCCATAATACCCACTTTTGCAATTGTGTTTTCAATGTTAAGCAATTCACACTATTTTTCAGTTTTTTTGTAAACATTTTGTTTATTTAGTTCATTTTTATTCTCATGTCTTTTTAAGTTTAACCTTTTTCAAAGACTTTTTTGTCTTCTTCACTTGTCAAACTCCCATATGTTCATTAGTCACCTTCCTATGCCTCATAGCAGTGTGTAAATTATCTTTACTAATAATAGTGTCTGAGAGCGTCTGCTTGTCTTCAGCACTGCAAAAGGTAAGGCCACCTGGGAATCTCTTCCTTTCTGACATTCACTGAATGTGAAAAGTGAGCAGATGTAGAAAATTATCAATATTGTTGAAATGCAGGCTTTAGTAAAGTCACTTTGTATAGAACACTATTAATAACAGAATGTTAGCAGAACAGAGTTAAATTGCTTAAATTAAATGACTTTACTGAAAAAAAAAACATGAAAACTTATTGCCTCAGACATTTAAGTTACTTAACGGGTTCAAACTTAAACAACTGTATATTTGACTAATAGGTACTTTATAACTGTCAGTTATCCACATTTCTAAGGTTAATTCAAACGCCCTAATATTTTTAAATGGTTTAAATGAGCTGGCGGTGCTCTGCTGTTCTGAGTTCTACTTACTCTTGAATAAGCTAGATTAACTTAAGTCAACTTTGCTAGGACCTCTAGACAAAACACCTTCATGCTGAGGATAATAAAATCATGTCAAATGCATCCAAACTTAACATTTAGTATGACAATATGCTGTGACAAGCAACTACCATTATGTGAAGAGGACCCATTAAAAATGAATTAAGAACCCATTACAAACCCACCTAGAATGCTGGGAAGCTTTTTGAGCAAAAGACCCTTCATTCTGTAGAACACATGGAAATGAACTGATCTTAACTAGCTTTACTTAAGTAACTAAGGCATTATACAAAACATAGTAAGAGTTATTAGAGTTGCATTAGTAAATTTATCAAATGAATAACATAAACAAAAAAAAAAAACAAAAGTTTGTGCAATTGTTTGACAGTGCACATAGGAGAAAAGAAGGTAAGTGGAAACAAAGCACCTCATTTCATTACTGTTTATAATAAGCCCTTGTCAACTTGCTTTTCCTTAGGGGGAGTCCCTTTTGCCTTTTTAATAGACAAACTATTACTTTACCTCCTTGAGTTTGTTAGACGATTCCTTTGAGGACTAAGGGATCAATACCTCACTCAGGAGGTATCTTGACACAATTTCTTTTATCAAAATAAACAAAGAATGAGTTAATGAAATGCAAAGATATTATGTCGCCATCCTCTGCATCCTCAAACTGCCCATCAAAAGTTTGGGGTCACCTAGTTCAGTGGGGAGTGTACTGGCCAGGGAGTAATTTTATAGGGTGTCTTATTACACATAAATAAAAACACACTGTAAAAACCAGTGAGCATAGACTGTTATTATTATGCTGCCTCACTGGAAATAGCATTGCGTCTCCGGTGTCTTACAGAAAGTGGAGGACGGATGTTGTTAGTTCACTTGCCTCATGGTGAAAGAAAGTGTACCTCAAAAAATAAAATAAATTAAGTAAATAAAATAAAAATGTTATTTTCACACTTACAAATAAAAACCAAATCAAAATAGGGTTTTTTTTCTAGCATTACTCTTATTATAAATGTTTGCTAAGAGGATCTGACGAAATTTGCTTGAGATATTACATGAATGTCGATTCAGTCATCAATTGACTGCATTGTAGCTACAGCTCTATGAAATGCTTAGATGAACTGTGTTTAGCGTGGTGCTAGCAATGCTAGTGTAGATTAGGATTGTGCAAGCAATGTTAATCAAATGAAGAAAAGCCTAATTGTATTAAAACATCGTTACATGTGACACACAGCTGTATCCGGGTCTCGGTGGGCCTGTTTACACCTTGCTTTGACATGCATTTTTGGTGACTGGATCACAATCAGACTACAGTTGACCACATGAAAAGCCAGGTGTAAACACACCCAGGACGGTCAGAAATTAATTATGACCACATTTAATACATGTGTAAACAGAGTGCTTTTCATGATCCATTTACAGTGATACACGAGTGGTAATCTCTGATTAGCATGTGAGGGAAATACAGTAAGTCAATATAAATATGATACATGTTGTTGCCTTTCTTCCCAAAGTAAGAGCCGTCTTGCACTCCGTGCTGATGACGCCCAGGCCAAGCAAGTCAACTCATATCTTAATGGGGGGAAAAAAGTAACCATGTAGTGTGTTGGCATGCTTTTACATGGAAAAAGTGAAATCGTATCTCCTCTGGTCACACTGGGGATGCATTTTGGTGAAGTATAAATGAATTCCAACCAAAATTTATCCAGATATGATCTGGACATGAAACACATGTTAATGTGATGTGTAAACAGGCTCACTGTGAACAAAACATAAAATTAATGGTATATCTCATCCTAAAAATGACAGAACAGCTAAGTACAACACAATCTGTGAGTTTCCCAGTCAATGTCTTTGTAGTATGTCATTGTGAACTGTCTCACATGTAATTGAGTGGTCAGTGTTTCAGTGTTCCTGTACCTAGCCAGTGCCTGAATTCATATTCACCATGTACTGATTGATTACATACAGAACTAAGTTAACTGAGACACAAGCCGTAGCCATAGCTTTTAAAACTGTTTTTTAAAAAAGTTTACTTTTAGTTATTAATAACTTCACAAAACTCTTTAAATCTTGTCATTTTCCTTTGGAACTGTAGGAGGAAAAAGTACTCCTTGAGAGTAACATTATGCTCAACACATTTTATATCTTTGCTGTGATGTCAGCATCCAAACTTTTCAGGTGATTAAAGCTCCTGTGTGGCTTTCAGTATGCACTATGGACTAAATGGACTATTATTATTAATATTAATATTAATATTAATATTGTTATTAGTATGGACTAAATATATCCAAAGTCTAAATAGCTGTTTTCATGTTAGGAAATGTTTTAAAGGTATTTTTTCCTTAGCTGAAAGGCAACAGTAAAAACATGACTGGAATTTCAAAGAAATGTAAGGCAAGGTGTCTTGAAAACTTTCGATGGGCAGTGTACCTGACAGCTTATGCGATCAGACTATTTTATTCTGTAGTTACTGAGTTCATGTTTGTCAGGCTCAGCCAAGTGTTTCCACATAGTTTACATATAGTGCTAGTTTGAAGGCAAACTGAGCATGAAACTCACTTCAACTGAACCACTATGTTTGCTTCTGAAGGAAAATGTATATCTATGGAAACCACTATGCCCTCCTCCTTTGTTGTGCAAATGGCCATTTGTATGACGGAAGTGATGAGTCACGAGGGCAAGTTGATGAGGGCTTGTTGAAAGCATTGATGAAATCGAATCAAAGACCAAGCTTTATTTTAATCTCTGTATTTATGTTGACATCTCTATATTTAGATGGTGTGACCAAAGGCACATAGTTAGCCAGATTCCTCATTGTTTTTTGCAGAGGCAGTGCTTCATTTTGGATACTGAATCACGCATGCATTAGATGGAACTCCGAAGATCTACTTCAGCAGAATCACTTAAATAAGAGAGAGAGATACAATAATAACAATCAAAAGCCATTAAAGCACCCAGCTGCCTACAGATAACAGTACTACTGGCAGAGCTTGCCTTTTTTCAGTATGTACGATCCTGTTTTTCAAAGACCAAATAAATGGAGCATGGCCAGAAATATATGATACTGTCTTACAAATTCCATTCTATATTATCAAGGCTTGTCTGGAGAGTTAGTCATGGCTGTGTAGCACTCATTGGAGCTGAGCTATAGCTGAGGACCCCCCTTTTTGGGAGACTATGTAGCAAAGACTATGTAGCACTACAATATATTGAGATCTTTGTGGCTTTGGAAGGTTTTATACATCTTATATTTGACAAAGGTTGGTAGGCTGATGCTATAAAATGGGAGCTCCATATACACGAGGTGCAGTTTTGGCTTTTTTGTGAAATTTTAAGTTCTTGCAACAGGAGTATCGTCAAATCCACTGTTGTCTGACATTCTGGTACTTCTACCAGGATAAGGTACAAACATAACTGACATATGCAGCTTTTGGTGGGAAGTAATACAACATGAAACAGCTTTGTACCAGTTGTATTGTAATGTTTATGTGGGTTTTGGGGTTCTGAGGCCTGTTTGACTGTCCCCGCAGTCCAACGGGCTTTAAGCTCTATGCAACAGTTTGGAGAGTGAATTTTATTTTTATTTTCATGGTACTGTCATCCATGGTACTGAAGATTTTGTCTTACTTTTTCCTCTTCTGGAACTTTCACAGGCTGTTTCAATTAAGCTGTATAAGCTTATTCAGACACCCAATAATGTTGTTGGTCTTATAGACAAATACATTGCACCTTGTAGTGTATAAGGTATGTTATATATCTCAAACTCTCTAAAGAGATTACACTGTATAACAAATACACTGTATAATACTGTATTTTCAGTCAAATTAAATATGTTATTTAATTGTTCAGGTGATATTTTGGAGGAGATTAGATATTCCATTTGCATAAACAAGGACAAAGGTAAAGGAAAATACCTGAAAAAACAAGAAAGAGGAGAAAATCAAGTGCCACTCATTATTCAGGTCTGAAAAATCCATAATTTTGTACAGTACTGTAAAGTATTTTACAACTCTTTTTATGGTATGTTATATACCTTAAACTCTTTATACCTCTTCTAGAAAGTTATTATTTGTTAGGATACTTGACCATTTGATCAGCTCTACCATGATGCACTCCTGGTGCATGGTAAATCATTGCACTTAGTCTAATAAAACACCTAATTTTAAGTTTCTTATGCACGTGTACTTGTAATGAAATCTGTCTATGCCTTTCAGCATACAGTGGTGACTGACTAAAGGACACTGGTCTACTTTACAGTCCAAATGATATAAGGGAGCCATATAGACTAGCCTACATCAATACTGCCCACAAAGTTCATAAATATACCCTATACCTGTGACTCCACAGCAGACTCCGTCCCTGAATTATTAATAGCAAACCTTTTCATTAAAAGTCTAGTGTATTGAACTTTGCATCAATGTACTGGTGACTGTACAGTGTTCTCAGTTCAGCCCACAAACCATATCTGTGACAGAAATTATGATGCTTGTTTCACATCAGAAATAGACAGATATTTTCAATATTCAGGTATAAGATGATGAATTTCAAAAGTAAATATGTAAGCATTACACATTCTAGTCTTACTCACTTGGGTTCAATAAGACTGCAGCTTTATTGAACCCATGGCACACAACTGAGTTTCTGCCATTGTTGAGGGTCATGTTTAACATTAAAGGAGCATGCATATTTCATGAAAGACATTGCACAGGAGTGGAGCCTTGATATTTAAGGTGTGCTATTCATATTTGGCATCTCATCCAGAAAAAGCTGCAATATGACCTTAATATGTCAGTAAAGATGACACCGGCTGACTCAGACTGCCAATATCATGTGAGAATCAGCACTACAAAAGTGAAGGTATAGCTGGAATACTCAGATCAGCTCATGCACAAATAGCAACCTTATAGTGGTTATAAGAGTCTGCTAAATGTCACCAACTCAGGCTTCTTTTAGAGGACTACCTCAGTAAAAACAATGTTTACAATGTTTGATGGTTAAGGGGTGTTGTTAGGCTATGATGTCATTTGAGTCATGCTAGTTCCAATTCGCTTTCATGTTATTTGCAACATTTGTTTTGTTTTGTTTTTTTTTTTATTTAGAATTGCATTGGAACAATAGATACTAAAACAATAGTTTTAGTACATAAATGCTACAAATCTGTAGAATGTGTGCTGACATGTGTCGACACTTTAGCATATATTAGTTAACCCTTTATATGGCCAGGGTCCGCTAGCAGGCACCGAGTTTTATTACACACTTCTAAAACCTAAGAATAGATCAGCCAGCTTGCACTGAAGTCCCTGTAGTTACTGAATAATAAGCATTAGCATGTATTTAGCCTGGGATTTTAAAGGTGTTAAGTAAGAGTTCACTAATTAAGGTACTCCCAGAATTTTGCAAAGTATACAGATGTTAGAGAATAGAAGCAAACTGCGTAGTTTAAACTGACATTTTCAAACTGTTTCAAACTTATATAGTTTTGTTTGACAACTCAGTTCAATTTTGACCCAGCACTTTTAGTGCTTCATCAAACTAATGCAAACAAGTGTGTTGAGTTTTATGGAATTGCCAGGCTATTGAGTTGGAGTACTGACTTAGTTACCTAGATACAACAATTAATATGCAGCTACTGTCAGTGTCATATCAACATATCATTACAATTCGTCAATGTCAACTCTGACACACCTGATTCTACTTCAAATGCTTTCTATACAGATTACATGACTGTGCGCAAGTGCACAACGAGCACAACATTAATTAGTTTAGTCTCTTAATTAGAAAAGATGTCTTGATACTTTTGGACACATACATAATGCAACAGTCTTTCTACACTTAAAATACATAAACCCCATCATTCCAGCCAAAAGCTTTACCATATTGACTACAATTAATTATTGGGATATTCCTTGAATATAAGCTGTAGGCTTATAACGGAAACAAGAGTGATTACTGTAGTATCCTCTAAGAGAAGGGCAGTTCTATTTCTTCAGTTACAAAACAAAGAATGAGATAAAAATGAAGAGAATACATTATTTACAAATCTGAACTCATATAAAAAAGAACCCTATACACTAGACACTTTCTACTTTCCGTTACAGTGCTTTCGCCAAGTTTTCTCTGGAGCCTAGCAGCAACATCTATGTGTAGCCTGTGTGTTCAAATGAAGGTTGGTTATGAATAGGTTCTTTAATTAATTAATTATTTAATTATGATTATATTTACTGAGTAACTGGGGTTTCCAGATTAAAAAAATTATATGTTGCAGCACACAAATTAAAAAAGATCTCTGAGTTCTATGTAGTTATTTATTGTTTAGAAAGATGCAAGGAAGGAAAAAAGACCCACTTATTGTTTTCTTTTTCCTTGGAATGCAAAATGGTTCCATAGAGGCTTGCCGATTAACTAGTTCTGAATCCTGTTCTCCATCCATCCATCCATCCATTTTCTAAGCTGCTTCTCCCTCAGGGTTGTGGGGAGGGGGGGTATCCTGTTGTTGTATTTAACATAAATACTGGTTATGGGTCTGTTTGTTAAGTGGTTGCACTTATTGTGAATTTATTTATTATTAAAAGTATTTTAGTTTTTTTGTTTAATTCTGTATTCTGTGTGAATTTTGTGTATACTGTCCAAAAGGTCTAAGTACTTATTTCAGTATTATTAATAATTATATTTCAATTTTATAGTAATAATAGTAATCTATTGTCTTAGCAGCTGGTGTCTGACCTTTCACTGTTTATATCTGATAGCCTAGTTGATATAATACTGGATAGTTCACCATGAACTGAAAGAGAAACAAACACAGATGACTGCGAGCCACCTGAGTGTTTGTTGGCTCTATGGGAGACTTCAGGATGGTAACTAGCTTGCACAAACTTGTCAATCTTGTCTATACATGGATAAGATATTTCAGTGAAACTGAGTAGGAGGCTGCCGCCATTGCTTTAGATGCAGAAAGCTATCATAACCATAGGAGGCATGAGTATGACTCACAAAATGAGCTGTAGGCCACTGTAAAAAAAGTATGACACTGTTAAATTAGAGCATGGCCAAATAATTGAAATTAAATGATTACTTATGCACACACCACATGGACCCTTTACACAGAATTAATTGAGAACGTCTTTTGATTCTGGATAATACTGAAAGGCCTAAAAACCTGCATTTTCACGCTTTTTCAGAGAATTACTTTTGCATATAAATTTCATCATCGTCGTCGTTGACCACTTAGTCCAGATAGGGCCGCGGTGCATATAAATATGATAGCTAGAAATTTGCCCTTTTGCTAAGGTAAAATTTCAATAGTATGAAAACCATACGGACAGTAATCAATGGGTTTTGATTAGCATGGAATTCAAAACACAGTGCAGCCACTAGGCCCACACTCCCAGTTCCCATGCCAAATAACTCGCCAGTAGTTTTTTATGCTCTTCTGTAAAGTGAACTATGTTGAACTATGTAGGAAAAGGTTAGAGCGGTTAATATTTATGAAATCTGAACTGAGCCAAGTGCAGGTATTGAGCGAGGAAACATTTTGTTTAAACCATGTCCTTATCTCAGTCCACATGTATTATCAAGTAAGATCTTGGTGAGCTGAGTCTGGATAAAGAAGCAATAGGTTCTGTATGGATGAAAATTGTAGTAATTCTGAGACAAACATATATTTATGTTCCTTCAAAGCATCTCAAAATCAACAAAGCAAACAGGCCCTGACCGTAACCTTTGTTGTTTAATCCTAATTTCTAACCCTACCGTCTAACCCTAAACTTAACCCTTGCATACTTTGTTCCAACCATGCTCCATCTCAGTCATATTTGAAGGATACTAAACAGAATTTCCTCTCATCAGCATTCTTCTTTTCATACAGACAACTCAGCAGACGTAATCAGTTACATTACGCTTTGAAAGATTTGGAGTGCCACCCATATTTGTAATGAGCACATCCCTAGGTGGTTAGCTAAACGACTGAACCTGCACTTGCAGGCCCATTATGTAAAGTAACTGAAGGGCAATGACTTTGATTTTCCTGCCGATGAGCACACAACATCTGCTACATGCATACTAGTGTAAATAACAGATGTTGTAGATTCAAAGAAACGCTTAGAGGAAATTACACATTGTCGAACGCAGAGGATGAACACACCTTCACAGAGGGCAATGGTCCATTAGCTTCAAACCACAGAGAATATTCTCAAATGCAAATAAATGGAAATTGAAAGTAAGCCTTTAAAACATGACAAACCCAGTATGCAGTAAAAGGTCTCCTGTTTAGAACAAATAGCAATGCCTTTCTTTAGTTTTTACCACAAGGTTATATTTTCACAGCCAGCCATTTGCGATACTTGCACAGTATTTGCAGGCCTTTCATATAAAGAGGTGTGGTTGACTGTTGCATGTACAGGTCAAAAACATACATACAGTAGTTTATGTGTACACAGACTCTTAGCAATTCCCCAGGGGGCAGCATGCAATCACAGGGTCACACTGTTCCTTGGTCTAATCTCCTAGACCAGTACATTATGTGCACCATGGCTAAGCCTTTTATTCTTTTAGACCTCCCATGACAGCCACCTGCTGTTGACCCTCATTTTATCCTCTCTATGCCTATTTCTGCTGTGTTGCCCAGTGAGTTTCTTGGTTGAGTCACACACCATACTGAGCACTCCTTTCTGCTGATGGGTTTTGCTGTATGGCTGCTTACAAAGGGACGCGCTCTACATACAATCATGAACATTTTATTATTGGGGAAAGGTTATGCTAGGTCAAGGAGATTACAACATAGAAACACTCAGAGAGTGTGATGGGAGAGTAGTGCTTTCATACATGTTAACCTCCAAAGAAATCAGACATTACATTCACAACCTCCAAACTGTAGATTTGAACTGGTGAAGTTAAAATCATAAACAACAATGGCTTTACTGTAATTATTCACCTAATTATCATTACCCATTGCTTTCTGCAAAATCATCAACTTTATTTGCATTATTTGATATTTAATGTAAGACATGTACAGTCCAATAGGTGGAATGCACAGAGAACACCTCCACATCCTCATATAGTTGACATGTGGCAAAAATTCTTTATCATTTTACAAAAACTTCTTTGAACCAGATTCAATGATGGAAATTAAATGCTACTAATAGTATTATTTCATAGACAGCTAAACATTCTCTTGTACTGTGAAATAGACATACAAACAATCAAAGGCAATCAGACAGAGAAGGTGACTTGAATCAGGGAGCAGAGTCAGGTTGTGTTCTGTGATGAGCTGACCGTGCAAAAAGTCTCTGATGAGGTATCTTCTTCCAGATGAGACTGAACTGCAAATGTATTATTGCTAAGGCATTTTTAAAGCTACTATGTGAGGTTTTGGGATTTGGGGATTTGAAGCTCTCACACCTCTCTGGTGTAAATTTGTTATTGTATTCAACATGTGGAAGAACATTTAGTAACACTGCTTGTACTTTGGAGCCTTTTCCCAATCAGATGATTGTGAACACATTGAAAGAATATTCAAAGAGAACTGAAAGATCTACTATGGTCATTATATCTTCATCAGTATAGTGTTGATTATGCTGCTTCTTGAGCCTGGGCTTGTAAAACATGTAAAAACGTATGATTTGTTCTGAAAAACTGCTGTGAAATCCGACCCGATGCCTTAGACTTTTAAAATACTATTTCAAGCTTTACAAGGCGCTTCACAGGCACCCCATATTTTAGTACTTTTTTTCTCCTGAATAATGCTACTTTTTTCAGTTGTATCCTCCAATCTTTCAATCTTCATAGTGTTGCTTTACATTTACATTTATGTCATTTGGCTGACGCTCTTATCCAGAGCGACTTACAGTTTGATCATTTTACACAGGGAGGCGAAGGAGTCTTGCCCAAGGACTCTTATTGGTGTAGTGTAGGGTGCTTGCCCTGGTGGGGGATTGAACCCCAGTCTATAGCATAGTAGGCAGAGGTGTTACCCACTACACTAACCAACCACAAGTAAATTACACTCCAGACATTGCAACTCCAATCTCTCAATTCAATTCTGTTGAATGATGCTCTGATGTGTTTCTCATATGAGGCTACCTCTGCTAATCATTGGGATATACAAGCATTTAAATGTTCCTAATATTATTTCACTATATCTTGAGTTGCATGTGACATAAAAATCATGTGTAGCTTACTTATCTGTTATAAACAGGCATTGGACAGGGGCCCTCTAAGATTCAGGCCAAGCAGGCTTGGTTGATAATCTGCCCCTGGGACAAATAAATAGGCTATGTACACTACACAACATGTTGTAATACCATCACTGTACTGCATGTGATTTTCTCTGGCTCAGTGCATATATAATGAGTCACAATTAACAGTATGCACATAATATAAATAGTAGTCCATTTCATTTCATTTATATTTTAGTTGAAATGGAATCTGTGTTTGACCTCTAGCAGCTTAAGTACCTCCCGACATGCAGAGTCAGGCGAATAACTCTCGGTACAGTAACAGTACGCCTCACTGTGTAATCTCTTATTTCAGCCACATTTCTTAGTGACAGGCTGCTGTTAGATGAGAGCATCTGCTCTGAAATTAGACATTCTGCTAGGCCTGCTATTTAACGGCATTAAGGGTAGGGATGAAAGTGAAGGACACTCCAGTGTGAACACTAGCATAATGGAGACACTAGGCTGTATATTCCCTCGGTTTTTAACGGGTGGAATGGCAGTCATTTAATTACTGGTCTGATTAATTACTCCATCTTGTCCAGAGGAAGAGCGGTTAGTCTCCACACGCTATATAACATCGCCTCACCAAGCCCCTAACTCCGTAGTCTATTTAGCACACGGACATTGAATTCACAAGGCCAGGGTATGAGACTCAGGTTAATATGGCTATTCACAGCTAAATGGATCAGTGAAGCTTCCATTTACCTCCATCAAATGTAGGACAAAACCAGCCACTGGAAATATGGAGAATGAGGACAGTCTTTTTGTCCCTCAGTATAGACGTAGAATTTAGAGAAAACAGTTTATTGCAACATTGAAAAGATATTGCAATTTAATAACATTTAATAGAGGACAGATTTTATTGTGTTTGGGGCTCAGCAGTTCAGTAACATTAAAAACAGATCATTGTTTTAATTGGTGGTGGGGCGGTGAGTGAGAGGAAAATAAGAGACAGAAGAGAAAACTACACAAAGTGGACTACGAACTGCACAAAATTTGTTTAGTCCACGTTTAAAAAGATTAAACATGATGTAAACATGAGGCATGTCAAGACATCTCAAAGTTCCTAATGCTAAACACGCAGCGTCAGCTCCAGTGTATCTAGTGCAGCCTTCTGTATCCTTATCTTTATTCGAACAGGCCTCCGCAGATGTGGAATGAGTTTAGTGCCCCTCTGTTCTGTAAAGCAACTGGAACATTATCATGCAATGCATTCACAACACAGAATGACTTCAGTCTCAGTTAGCCAAACACATTTGCCACATCAAGGCAAGTGCTATCCACAATAAAGATAATGCTTATGCAGAAGGGACACTGATGGACAGAAACAGCAATTACAATAATGAAAGACTGGAGAAATCCGCAATGCTGCAGTGCATCATTGAATTGCCCGTGACCAACGCCCAAAAAATAAACACACACCGCGCTAACCAATTCAGTGTTATACACCAAGTCCAAGCGAGATATACTGAATGTGACACCTCCAAAGGAACATTATGATCCTGATTTAATTTAAAGATGTTGATCTGTCTTATCTGAATGTGTCAGATTTGACGGAACACTGACAGACAATTAAGGCCAGATGTTCTTGCAAGAGCGCAAACTGCTTTAATTCTGTGACAATATAAGAGGTCATAATGCGTTTAAGTGTAAACAACTAAGGCTTTTGTTTTAAGGTGGAAGCTGCAGTGGAATGATGTAGCCGGTAACGAGCTCAGGGCAATATCTACATATGTACGTTCGGTGATGAAGAGATAGAGGTGTAAATTAGCAGAGTTGCAAAGTTCCTTCCCTCATAACATTCCACAGGGATGTTCTACTACTCTGACTCAAAAAATTGTTCCTGCATCAAGTCACAATCTGCAGAGCACATTCTCGCATGCATAAATACTGTACCTCTGGCCTTGAGAAGTGAAATATTTTGCAGGTAAATTGTTTTTCAGAATGTGTTCAGGACCCGAGGCACCATCATAGTCATTGTGGCTGGCGCTATTGTGAAATGGCAACAGGCTTTCGAGACATTATGTTTTTTGGGGCACAGATTTAAGTCTGGTTTTAGGAGGCAGAGAAAATGCAAAACTGAAAAGAAGAAAAAAAAGATTTATCAGTACAGATTTTAAGGTGTTTTATTCTTGCTTCAAAGACCGCTAAGCTTTAACATGAACTATTTATCATTATAAATAGTTTATCAACGATTTATCATTATAAATAGTTTATCAACTATTTATCATTATAAATAGTTCATGTTAAAGCTTAGTGGTCTTTGAAGCAAGAATAAAACACCTTAAAATCTGTACTGATAAATCTTTTTTTTCTTCTTTTCAGTTTTGCATTTTCTCTGCCTCCTAAAACCAGACTTAAATCTGTGCCCCAAAAAACATAATGTCTCGAAAGCCTGTTGCCATTTCACAATAGCGCCAGCCACAATGACTATGATGGTGCCTCGGGTCCTGAACACATGCTGAAAAACTATTTACCTGCAAAATATTTCACTTCTCAGGGCCAGAAGTACAGTATTTATGCATGATCATTTAAGATGAGCATCTAAGCCAGCATGCTCAAACTACTCAAACTACTCTAATGGCTCACAGAAAGACATACGCATCCAACAAGATCACATCACACAATGCGTGTTTAGGATAGATTTGTTACTGGATTTGATCTTATTCATTCTCTTCTCATTCCAGCATCTTTTGCTGATATCGGCCTTATACCAATACCCCTCAATACTCATATATTATCTGCAGTAAACAGCCATATTTTGAATATCTCCAGCCACTTTTTCTGAGATTCTCCTGTGTTTTGAGCAATCCAAGAGCGTTTCCATTGAGGTGAGAAATGCATTTTGTATTTTTCACAGAGAGTAAAATGCATGTTTAACGCTTGTAGTTTTGTACATAACAGCATTCTTCCTATTTGCTTCTGAAACGGAAAGAACAAAGTTTGGCTTGTTAACCAAAGTTGGCCTGAGATGTTTGATTTGACCTGCCAGAAGGTTATCCCAACCTTACTCCCTTACCCAATGATAAAACAAATTAATTTTCATACTATATGGCTCATTCTATATTATATATATATATATATATATACACACACGATTTTAGAAGATGATTTGTGGAAACATGTTAGATCTTCAGAGGGCCAAATGGCTCATTTTAACTTGGATTATGATCAGCAATAGGTAATAAAAATATTGCAGGCCACTTGAGATGAACAATTATGAACTAACCCACTTCTTAAACTCCTAGTTATCAGTAATTATGATGTGCAATCAAATAATAATAACAATAATTTACCTGCACTTACACAAAATAAAGGATTTGTTAAAATAAAGATATTTCTGTATAATTACTCAATTCACTCTCAATGGTCTATTAAAAGTAGATGTAATGACTTTCACAAGTTCTGGATAATGTACTTTATATGAAGTGGATGGAAGACCTCATGAATTTGAAGCAGGTTTTCAACATAATAGCAGAATAATTTTTTGGAATATGTCCATCTACTGCATAAAAATATATTGTATCTTTCCAGCTGAAAAAAAGTGACAGACCCTTTCAAGAAGGGAAAAGAAAGTGATTAGCCGTATTCCATGCTGGGCAGGGTAATCTTGCTGACTGAGCTAGTCTGCCCAAACTGCCCCACACAGCCCCACTTTGCACTTGTTTCCATGGCAACTGTCATCATATCCCACAAAAACACCTTTCCAAGCAGATGATACGTCAGCGTCAGCTACACTCAGTGACCTGGCCTCCTGGCAAGAGGCATTCAATATTTTGCACACTCACTAGATGAGTATAGGCTTGTCCAGATATAAAGGTATTCAAACATCCATGCTAATTATTGAAATCAGCAACTCTAATGTGCACCCATAGCTGACATAGGCATTCAAATGCACCCCAACAGCTTGTTTAAATTGAATAGAAAAGCCATGCCAGTAGAATGGGATGCTCTGGAGGAACTGCACAGGAGTCTACACAGAAAACAAAAGTGTCTACAATATTTAAGTACATCAAATCAATAAAAGAGTATAGAAGAACTGCGCTTTCTTGAGAGAATACCTTTTCTTAAGAGCGTGCAGTAAATGCAGACACTGCATGGATTATAGTTTATATGCAAATATGCATGGCCACCTTAGAGAAGCCTTCTGATGCTGCAGAGCAGAATGAGTCCTCTGCCAACTGACCAAAAAGTATAGGCTTTTATACAGCTTCTAACAAAGACATTTTGGTTAGGTGTGAGGTCAAGCCCTAGACTGTCTAGATGACTCAGCACTGAATGTAGATTTGTAGGCTCTGTGATGTGAAGACAAATGGTCGATTTCCAAATGGTTAATAAGACCAATAAAATTACAATACAGCAGACTTCCTGAGGAAGCACAAAAGTACAATCTGACAGTACAAGTCAACCATCAGCACCTGGCCTCACTCATGATCTTGTGACTGAATGCATCAAATCCTCACAGAAATGTACCAACATCCACTGTGAAGTCTTTCAAGACGAGTAGTAGCTGTTACTGCAGCAAAGGGTTCCAGTCTTGTGGGGCCAGACATGCTCTTATAACGAGTATGAAATTTCTTAACCAAGACAATTCCTCATGAAGGCAGAGCTCAAAATAAGAGGCAATGTATGCTCTTCAATGTGTGACGGACAACACGCCTGTCAGCAGTCCATAGATGTAACACAATTTAGCATCTCCAGAAACCTTCAAGTAAAAATGTGTCACATGAGTAGTGAACACATTAGTTGTGGTAAAAATAAACACTACCTCTCACAAAGGGAGAAACAGTTGTGTTAGCTTTTTTCTTCTGTGATCAATTCTTCTTCAGATAATAAATAGCACAGACTAAAGGAGTTTGTAACTAATTTGAAGTAATTGCAACTAATTAGAACTAATTAGTGTGATGGAAAAGAAAGAAAGAAAGAAAGTTGCTCAAGACATTGTCAAACACCTAGTTAATTATATGATATTTTCAGTAAGCATGACTGTTTAAATCTTTAAAAAGTTAGTACTACTTTAGTTGACTAACAAGCCAGTTCTAGCCATCCTCTGGGGCATTCAAGGCTGTTTATAGCACTAGAAACACAGATCAGTCAGTAAGATAACAGCCAAATCACAGCTACCCTTCAGAAGCCTATAGCTCTAAAGCTGTGTGAGCCATATTCAGCTTCTGTCTGTGTTACATGTCATGCATCAGTACACTAACTCACTGTGCATTTTCCAAATACTGGCAGCTACCAATCATTTTCAATGAGAGGGTGAGGGTGTGATGTCAAGCCACATCGGGTTTGACATCACTAAAAGCGAAAGCCTGGGGCAATGCGACCCTAGCGATTTGGGTGACAGAGGAAGTTGTGAAATGATTTTAGACTTCATGCAAACTGACTTTTGATGCAGTCAGATATTGGAAGTGTTGTTCCTTGTAGCAAGAATATAAAGCCTGGAAGTTCACTAAAGCTTTGAATTAGTTAATTAAGGCCACTACACACTGCACTGTTCATAAAATGTATTTTTCTAGTTTATTCAAGGTACTAGAAGTTCACAATCCAAGCAAACTAACAGGCCTCATTTTTGGAATAAACGCAGTATTCATTATGGTGAGTTTATGATTATATCTGTTTTGACTCCTGAAGTTAATTCTTCTCATGGTATTAATTTGCTTAGAAATGTCGAAAGTCAAAAGGCACCAGACTAGCACATCACTCACTGATGACGGACACTGGTATAACTGGCAGTTAGCAGCTGATACCAGCTTTTGTGCTGGTATGAGTGAATCAGACACAGCAGTGCTGCTGGAGTTTTTAAACACCTCAGTGTCACTACTGGACTGAAACTAGTCCACCAACCAAAACTATCCAGCCAACAGCATCCTGTGGGCAGTGTACTATAACCACCAATGAAGGACTAGAGGATGATTAGCTCATACTGTACAGCACGAGATGAGCTGTCGTCTCTAAGTTTACATCTACAGGATGGACAACAACACAGGTGCATCCAATAGAGTGGACAGTGAGTGGACACAACACACACTGACACCACCACCATGTCAGTGTTACTGCAGTGCTGAGAATGATCTACCACCCAAAGACTACCTGCTCTGTGAGGGTCCATGGGGGGTTCTGTCACTGAAGAACAGGGTAAAAGGGGGCTAACAAAGTATCAGAGAAACAGATGTAATTGTAGAACTACAAAGTGCACCTATATAGTAAGTGGAGCTGATTAAAGGGGCAATGAGTATAGAAATAAGGAGATGGTAAGAAGGAGATCAGTGTACATTTACAGAAAATTTATATTCAAGAAGTTTGAGTCTGTGTTTCTAATTTTTGTTTGTTTCTATTTATGAAGGTTATTGAGATAATGTCATATCATGATAAAATATCTTCTCTTCAACCTACAAACTTGATATTGATTACAAATTTAGAATCCACTCTTCTAACAAAATGCCTGTGCTTGTTTCAATGCGTTATGAGTGAAAAATAATATTTAAATACTCCATACCTTTATTATTATCTGTAATAACTGTGACTTAGCAGAAGATTAAAGAATTGGATGACAACCCACTCACCCTTAACTAATTCATGCTTAGTGTGGGCTTATTAGAAAGTCTATAAGCCTGTGAGGTTTACTGATTGTGGAGCAGTTGAAAACTTTCCATCTTCTCTCTCTTTCAGTCACAGAGATGTAGAGTTGAGAAGTTAACAATTCTACTTGAGCATATCATTGATAGACAGTTAAAGGATGCCTCCTTCATGCATCATTTGTGTGTCAAAGTATGTATTAGTCTTGTTTTTACACTTCCCCGCTCTCCTACAGTGTTAAGGGGTTTGAGCTCTCAGTTTAAAGTATGACACACTGAAGGTCAGTGAATCCAAGCGCCAGCTCTGCACAGCAGTCAATGGGATCTTTCTGTTAGAGGCCAGAAAAGATGTGATGCAGACATAAGTCAAGAAGGCTGAGGTAGAGAAGGGCATCTTTACCGTAAATGGACCTTTAGATACCTTACATTGCTTTGGGAGATGCAGTTAGGATACGGGTTTTAGTACAAAGACCAGAAAAGATGGATTGCCAAAGTTATTTCATGCTGAAAAGAAAAAAAAAATCTTTCTTGTTTCTTCTCATACAGACCTGCTGGACATAGAGTGGCAGTGATATATAAAATTCTGATGCTTTTCACCTTTAAAAAAAAAAAAATCTGAAGCAATATTCACATAATAGATAATGGAACTACTTTTGATTTCAGTATCAAAATAGTCTGGTACAACTGCAAATACAAGAACATTCTGCATGGTCAGATGTGAATTATAAATATTTTGACATATTCACCAAATAAATGTTCTAATTTCTATTTATCTAATAACTCATTGAAATTAATATTGATATAGCTAAACTGTCATAAAAAGTACTGTTCAGGGAAATTTTAAGGCCTCTAAGGTAAAAATAATGTAATTATACCTTTAAAGGTACAACATGGTCTTTAAGAGTGAATTGTGTACCTTACATGAGCTTTAAGATTAAGTGACCCTTATTAGTCCCACAATAGGGGGATTTTCTCCTCCACAATCTAACCCATTGCTGCATTTAAACACCACATACACTCTAGGGCAGTGCTTCGCTCAAGGGCACCTCAGTCACTTACTGTCGGCTCAGGGGATCGAACCAGCGACCTTGCGGTCACAAGGCTGGTTCCCTAACCTCCAGCCCATGACTGCCCCTATGAACTTGCACATTCACTTTTTTCTCTAGGGAAGAGAAACAGCTTTATGCTTTTTCATGACTCAACATTTCCACCTCCCACCAAAATCTCTGCATAATTAAGGCTTTAAGATATAAACAACATCATTCAGAGGAGTTTGATGTGAATTGCTCCATTCTAGAGAAACATACCAAACTGATGGTGATAATAGCATCTACTCAAAGTAATTTCATGTTTCTAAAAGCCATTTCATGTAAAGTTACATGAAATGGTTACACATACTCTGACTAATGCCTGGGACTTTGCTTTACAATGGATTTGAAAACAAGTTTGGGACTAAAACATATTTTTAAGGAGCTATTCATGGCACAGTGGCAATCGCAGGGCAATTCATCATCATCATCATCATCATTAACTGCTTAATCCAGATAAGGTCGCAGTAGCAGTTGTCAGAGCAGAGAATCCCAGACAACCCTTTCCCCCGCAACTTCCTCCAGCTCATTCCTGAGTACCCCAAGCTGCTCCCAGGCCAACTTGGAGATGTAATCCCTCCAGCAGGCCCTAGGATGACCCCAGGGTCTTGTCCTGGTGGGCCGTGCCTAGTACACCTCCACCGGGAGGCATCCGGGAGGTGTCCAGGGGGCATCCGGATCAGATGCACAAACCATCTTAATTGGCTCCTCTCAACACAGAGGAGTAGTGGCTCTAGCCCCTCACCCTGCAAAGTAAGCTAATATCCACTACTTGCATTTGCGATCTCATTCTTTATCATTACCCACAGCTCATGAACATAGGTGTGGTCGATCTCACAAGCCCTCTTCCCATCGCTCCTGAACAAGACCCAGAGATACTTTAACTCCTCCACCTGGGACAAGTCCTTTTCCTTTACCTGGAGTGGGCATGCCATCCTTTTCCAAACAGGGCATTTTAAGGCAAAATAATGATCTGGGTAGTAAATAAAAGGGATATGTTAGTGCTGTAGACATTGTGACCCCCAGTTCCTTTCTTTACCACTCTAAAGAAATTTAACTCAAGTAAGATTCTCTAGAATGAACATCTTATGAACAGCTCATACCACTTTGTTTACATCTCTTCAATTGAATTTTGCATACATTTTGAAAATTGCAGCAAGATAAAATAATTAGCCTGGAAATGGCTTTATGGAATCAGAGAAGCCTAAAAAAATGTAACTGCAGTGAAATATGGTACAATTATGCTCCTTAACTAGGTATTGAAGACATACCTCTGAGGGTACCACCACAGTGACAGCATTTGTACCTGCCGTTTTTTTGCACAGTGGAATATGCTGGCTGTGTTCCTGTGCACCTGTGGTCTTTCATCAGGCAGAGAGGAGGCTGAAATTTACATGTTCAGCTACAGTGGGAAGCAATGACGTATAGAAAATGATCACTTCCAACATTCAAATTAATGCATTGAAATAGTCTCATGTGTATGAAATAGTCATATGACTGTTTTATAAGATTAAATGCATTCAGCTCTGCATGCATTCAGTTCATCATCAAATCTTACCAAATATGGCAATAATAGAGGAGAGATTACAGAGAGTATAGAGTTTTGCCATCAGCCTACTCTTTACTGTCTTGTTCCACAGTTTATTTTTATCCCCAGTTGGAGTTTGAGTCTTCTTGCGAAAGATAAAATAAACACAGACAAATAATTTGCACTCCACCACCATTTCTCCAGTCATTACTGCATTGCTTATTTTGTGTTTGGATTGTTCTGTGTAGGTCTGTAAGAGGAAAGCATGCCAAGGATAACAAGCTGGACAAATACAGAACCTTAATAAATATGCATGCCTATGCCATTTAGCTAATGCTCAATTAAGACACCTGTCTCCATAAACACAATAATCTAGCTTGTAAATTAACTTGTAACTTACATGATTGCCTGGAGTCCAGTGAGGAATATTTTGGATAAATCACAACAAATGTAAATGCTTTTTGGCTTAGAACTGCACTGATATGAGGCGTTCTTCTAAGTTCAATCCAAATGCATTGATAGTTCAGTCCAGTTGTGAGAATGTAAAAGAATGTATGGATAAGAAATCATGTAAATAGAGATACAGGATGATATGAATATAAATACAGCCAAATACATGGAGCTTGTAAGTGCAGACCATACCTTCAGTACTTTGTTTTAAATAAATGCAAAACCATAGAAAGAGGAAAGAATTAAGAGAACCCAGGAGTTTTTGGCAGTTTTTTCTTTACACTAGAAGGCTGGACCCTCCTTTCTGTATGGAAGTGAGGAAAGGATAGCAAGGAAAGGCACCATTTCCCTTTTTATGTTTGAATTTTGCCCTCTGTTTACCCTGTTCTCTTTGATAATGCAATTTTCAAATGTCTTTTTAGAAAATGCAAATGATATAAGTGTGATTCACACTATTATTACATAATCACATTAAGCATAAACATGCAGCTTGGGAATTATATTTTAATTTCAATAAAGCCACTTATAAAGTGCCTAAATATCTGAGTAAATTAAATGTCAGTGCTGGAATACCAAATGGAATGAACATGACAAAATTGAATTAGAATTTTTCATTTGAGCCCAACACACATACATGTGCCCTGCACTGGACTGGCGACCTGTCCAGGGTGTTTCCTGCCTCTCTGACTCTCTAGGCTAAACTTTTAATAGGTATATTAAACTGCATGATGTGGAGGTTCTTTAATCTTTAAAAAGGTTTGCACTCAAAAATGGCTTTTTAACCTTTAACCCAACAGCAGGCTCTGCCGGGTGCTTTGAGCTTGCCTGTAGAAGCCGAGGACAGTCGTAATTTGGTTGTGAGTTCCGAAAGAAAACGTAATAACTAAAGCAACCTTTGGCACGAAGTACATATTAGATATCCTTACATTATTATTATAGTTTCATTTGCAACATATTTTTAATCATTTAAACATCCTTTTTCCAATGAATTCCCTGTTTAAAAGAGAGTTGAGATATGCTGAGCTCTCAGCTATGGAGACAAAAGAGTCTGACAGGATTTCAGCTTACCTTGACAGCAGCAATGATACGAAAAATAAATTCAACATGTAAATCCTTCTAAATCTTTGTTGTGCTGTGTTTTCATTATATTAGCTGGAATACTAAACACAAGTTCATGTTACATCACAAGTGAAATCATTTTGGCAGGCAAACATAAATGCTACTCAGTATTAGTGACTTGGTGAGTCAGGGTTTGATACTAGTTTGTATTAATTTATAGGGGCATGTCAGTCTACATAATCCAGCTAAACCGGTCAGCAGGCTTGTAGTAACTAGTGACAGGTGATGTGCTCAGCTCACTTGTATTTGGCTATAGCCCTTTCTGTGTATGCTGGTTATCTTTTAACAATTATTTAAAGACATTATTATTGTTATGTAGTTTCACCATTAGAGCTACACTGTATGCCTACTGCAATTTCAGTGCCCATTTCCCATTCAATCCTGGGCTCACAGCTCTGTGTTAATTTCTCAGGCCTGGATTTTCTTCATTAAAATTCCTCTGGCGTCTAAATTGCTGTAACTATTTCTTTTTAAGAAATCAAAAGTGGCTCTTCTATGGCCTTGCTCCAAAGAACAGTTATTTAAAAGTATAGGGAATATATTTCCTAGGACAAGACATGTATGCTCTTTTAGTTAAAATGTCATTGCATGACAGAAATACTTTACAGAACCACAGTGTATTTGTCAGGCTTTTGCACAGACATTTTACAGGGCAGGGGCTGGAGAGAAAAAAAATGTTAGTGGAAAAGTGAAATAAACTTCATTTACAGCATATTGCAAGTACTCTTGTCAAGTGAGACAGGGTGATCATGTTCTGTAGAAAAACAAATGTGTATTAAACAAATACTAGCGTTACTGTCTAAGCTGGGTTGTGAACCCCAATCTCCAGCATACATGAATGCCCACTATATTATCCACTTACTATAAACAGCTCTTTTTAAGAGCTCTACAGAGCTCGGCATAGTCCCAATTTTTATTTACAATTATAAATACCTGTCTAAGCACATTATTAGCACACGTCAATGCCACTATTGTGTTTCGTTGATGTTCACAATAGCCACATTAGGCAATTGAATGCTTTCTTAATGACAATGTCAGCATTTTATCTTAGTCCTGTGGGGCTAGTGCTATGGAGGCCAGGCTGGCATTGACTGAGGTAAAATCCCCATAGGCAGTCCATACTGCACCAGTGGGAGCACTCATGGAACCCGCAACTGACCCATGAGCTCTATTCCCGTGGCTGATCCTGAGCTGAGCTGAAACAAATACTAAAGAACGGCTTTATGAAATACAATTATTGTACACACCAACCAATAGGGCACATGTGCTCAAGTTACTCTTGGGGTCTAACTGTGTGCATGCCTGGTGTTTCATGTCACATTAGAGCAGACTAGACCTAAATTTGAACTTATTTTTAACCTGTCTCTCAACCTTCCTCTAACTTAAACCCTATGCCAAAGTCAAAGCTTTCAAAACAGTCAGTCCAGGCAGTCTGACTCATCAATCCACTAACACTTTCCAAATACTGCTCCTCAAGCAAGAGAACCTTCTTTTTTCTTCTAAGGATGGATGGCTGCTGTCTTCCGTATTTCTTTATTTGAGGGCCACAGTTTGATCCACACAGTTTGTCACTGTTGAAGGCACACTGGGAGGGTCTGCCAGTGCACATCGGCTAGGCTTCACTTTGCCTTTTCATTTATCACTAACGCTGCTAACAAATCACTGTGGTTTTTATTTTTTACTACAAGCTTTATAGTCTCAGGGATAGCTTGTCAATCTATGTTTCCACCTAAATGCTTCTTGGTTCTCTCCGAAAAGGCAAAGCTAAACTTTCCCTCTCAAACACTTCAAAACATCTCTCAAAAAACAGGCTGTTTCACGCTAATCTGCATAAACGAGACAACAAAACAGACACGTATAGAAGGCGTTCAAGCCTTAAAGGATTATAAAAAGCTCTGGATACAGAGTTCTACAATATAACAGTACTCTAAGGATTAAGGATGTTTTTGAAGAACAAGCTCCCTTGACAGTGTATGCATGTTTTTATTTAGATCTGATATTCAATAAAATGCTAAGATATAGAAATACTTCAGACCCTACCTCTGATGTCCCCGATTGAGAATATGTCCAAAAATAAAAGCTCTCAAGCACAATCTTTTTTTTTTCCCCAGGAGTGGTTAATCTACAGATTTTGAAGGGTGAAAGAAAATACACCTCAAAAAGAAATACAGTGAATAAAGCAAAGTAAGAAATCTAAATAATGGAAATATGTTGTCAGTTTCAGAGCTTCAGTATGACCAATCTTAATGCATTTAGGTGTAACATATTAATGCAACCTTAGAATGAGTTGTGTGCTCTGCCAACGGATCAAGAATCAATACCAGTAGGCTCTTGTGTAGAAATAAACCAAAGAGCATCTGATATAAGATGAATATAAAGCTATTGAAAAGCATGGATTAAAAGACAATAAAAAGATGAATCATCTCAAAGTCTAGAGCTTGCAGGCACCTGAATGATTCAGTAAAAATGAACAAAAGTGCTGTTCAGAATTCACAGCAAAACATTTATATGATGTGTTTGTTTGTGTCACCTTGGAAATCTACCGTTGGAGCATTCGTTTTTTTTTTTTGTTATTTTGCTTTAGAGAGCTGTGCATAACTAAATAATTTTACAAGCATGGCCTCTACAGGTAAGTACGAGGTCATGCTTTCTGTTACATTCTCCTGTGTTCTTGGTATTAACTACATAAGTGTGAGATACAAACTCCAAAATCATGGTAACACTGTACAACATGTGCTAAATAACTAATATGTCTGTTAACATGAACAACATAGGAAACACTACATTAACAACAGCCCACTATTATTAAGTAAACAAGTATCAAACTGCATCAGTTAATGCTGCATTCACTGTAAGTGTTGACTAACATTAACTAATCCATGTGTTCATATTCAACATCAAAAAAACACATAAGATATTACTTTAATAACAGTTAATCCATTCCATGAAGGCTTAACTGAGTATTATTTATTTGTTGATGTACATTAGGCCGACAATTCAAACATCCCCAGAGGACAGATTACAATGTTATTAATACTAAGTTTTCATTTAGTAATTAAAAACAGATGGATGTTGTTTGGTTTACATTCAGTTGACTTTAGGTGGTGATTGAGTATATTTACAAGAAGATTAAAAAAAAACAAAAAAAAAAAAACATAATTTACTTCCAAAAGTTACAATGCAAAGTTGGACTAAGACTTTATATTCATAAATTAATAATAGTTTAGGCTATGTCTTACTTTTATATTTTACACATATAATACAATATAATTTATTAATATACATCATATATAAAGAATGATAATGAATGTATAGTGAGCTGTAAATTAACTCAATTTTTCCCCCATTTTATCTTTTTTATTTTTATATTCTGAAAAAAACTAAATCTACGCTCAGTCTCTTCTTGGTCGGGATCTTGGCTCAGATCCTACAAAGTATTTTTTGTCTTGGAATCAATGTGCCCAGTTCTGGGTCTTGACTTGGACTCGCATGATGGAGACTTGTCTACAAAACTAAGTTAGTTCTTCTCTTTCTATACTTTATGCTCGTTTTGTGAGCAGTTTGGTTAAACTACGTGCATTAGCGTAGGTCATGCAGAATGTACTCTATTAGAGAGCTGATTTTAACATTAAATATGAAATATATTATCTTTAACAACCTCATGGTAGACCTTTAATGACAAATTTCTCAGAACTACACTTTTGCCATATAATCTGGATGCCTAGAAAACAAGCATGATGTCCTCCTGATATGATGCATGGCAGTCAGGTGTCCTATAGACAATCTGTCCAATGAAATAACTTAGTAAAAGATAAAACTAAAGGTTATACAGCAATTGAGAATGCACACATGCTGGAGAAGGTAGCTCGTTCGTGAATCAAGGTGTGACCGATCATTATAGATGCATGCTCTGACACCGTGTAGCTACAAGCTAATGATTTGTGACATGTTAGGTAACAGTGAGCACATGTCTGCGGGGGAGTAAATGCACCAAGCATAGAAAAATAGGTTGTTTTCTACCCAGAGGTCTTGTCTCAGCATCTTAGCAGCTTAAGATGACATTTAGAAGCATTAAAATGCATTTGTGTGACTTTCCTAATTCCTATTAATTAATTCACTTGCTAGAAGCATTTTACTGCTTAGTTGTATTGTATTAGCACATTAGAATCGTTTTATACATGCAAGCAAAATGGTTTTATGTTATTGAAGACATTGATTGAAAACTGATGAATGCTATATCTCTCAGCTTGTTGTTGTTGCTGAGCTGCAACTCTTTCAGTGCAGTGCTTCATGGTCACAAAAGGGCCCTTTTGTGTTAGGAAAACAAAAAAATATACAGTATTACAGTGAATACAAATACGAATATCTTTTCTGTCACTGCACAAGTACAACGAAAATTAGTATGCACTTCAGTACAAGCTATGCAAGTCAAAAGAATAATAAAAATTAAATAAATAGTGAAGGATAAAATAAAAGATTTACAGCATATTTACAGAAGACAAAATATGCAAGGTGCTATAATGCTTCAGTTTCATGTAGGCACACCAGTGGCATGAGTGTATGCAAGTTTTGAAGTGGGGGGGGGGTTATTAGAAAAACATGGCCTGAACATTTCTGTACTATAGTGACAGTGTTCATGGCTGGAATGTTGTATTGTAAAGTGACACATGCCGTTGGTAAACAGTGATAGGTAGTGTAGAAGCTTCACATTCTATCTAAATTGAACAATGTGCTATAGCATACTATATCATACGACAGTACACAATACAATAATATATTGTAAAATGTTTTCTATGCTACGCTATGCATACTATACATACTATACTATACACAATATATAAAGAGAACAGTGTGCAATATTAAAGAGGTTTGTCTTGTATGTTTGAAATAGTTGAACATTAGTAGCACTCAAGTGATGACAGAGGGTCCTCTCTGTGTGGAGTTTGCATGTTCTCCCTGTGTCTGCGTGGGTTTCCTCCGGGTTCTCCGGTTTCCTCCCACAGTCCAAAGACATGCAGTCAGGCCAATTGGACGTGCTAAATTACCCCTGGGTGTGAATGTGTGAGTGACTGTCTGCGTCTGTCTGTCTGCCCTGCGATGGACTGGCGACCTGTCCAGGGTGTATCCTGCCTTCCGCCCGAAGACTGCTGGGATAGGCTCCAGCACCCCCCGCGACCCTGACGGAGAAGCGGCTTAGAAAATGGATGGATGGATGGATACTGCCTTCTAGACGACGTCTGTGGTATGTGCCCACCTCCCGGGCCCCAACGATGATGGCTGCAAAAGCAAGCAGGAAGGCAGGGCCCGAACACCCAACCTCGGTGAGGACGGCAGGGAGAGAGCCGCGAGTGTGGTATGGCGGAGCGCAAACCCCGACCTCCACAAGCGATGGCGGGAGGAGAAGGACGAGGATGCTGGTGCTGGCAACGAGAAGGCCGAGCTGCAAGCTGTGGGTGGTGACGGGGAGGCGGAGCAGCTCCTTCCCTCTCAGCTCAGGTGCCCCTAGTGAGAGCCAGCTGATGCAGTGCGCCTTTTAAAAAGAGCTGAGGGGAACATATAGAGAGACAGACGAGCAGCAGCAGAAACAGACAATGTGAAGAGCTGAAAAGCTTTAGTAAAAAGACTGAAAAGTCTAGCTGTCTGAAGCCATTGAAAAGTGGCTAGTGTAGTGTTGGCTGTGTTTGCTTTTATTTGGGTGAAATAAAGAAAATGGCTGCTGCAAAACTGAACCCTGCCTCCACTGCCCTCCTTGAGCCACATGCCCTGCTACAATGTCTTTTTCAGATATGTTCTGCATGTGTTAAAACATGGCAGTGTAATGGGGGAATGCCAGTGTTAGACTGGCCTGCCTGCAGTCCAGACCTGTCACACATTTAAAATGTCTGGTGCATTCCGAAATGCAAAATCCAACAACAAAGGCTTTGTACAGTTGTGTTATGCAGATTTTATTATATAAGTGACGGATTGTAAAAAATTCTGCTTTCAAAACTAGACCGCTGGATCAAAACTCGACTAAGTATCTAAAACATACTCCTGACACGTTCCAGGCCTCAAATTTGAATGAGTGGATATATTAACAAAAAAAGCAATAGTTCATGAAAGCAACAAATACCAAGTTATTGTACTGTTTTCAATCTAATACACGTCATCCAGAATTCACTAACCACTAAAAATGTACATGGAACTTTTGGAATTCAGGTTTGTATATTCACATACTGTTATAGCTAAAAGTTAATAGAATCAGCAATTTTCTGCTCTGCTGTGGATCTCAAACTATTAATGTTCTAAGTAATATTGTATGTTGTTTGCTCACTGCTAAATGTCCTGATAGAAAGCTGTTAATGAGATCACCTCAGACATCCATGTGCTTTCACATTTAATTACATTTCAACCTGTAGCCCAAAGCAGAACAAAAGTGAACCAAAATGGACTTGTAATGTCCATGTCATAACCATCAAGACCATTTATTCACACAAATTGTGTGAAAACGTGTAGTGCATGAAGAATCAGGAGGAAAATGTGTTGTGTGTGCAGGTCTGGACACTGAGGACCATCATAGAAGATGTAATTAAGAAGCCAGTTGTTGCCATCAGTCCGCTGCCTCGTGCTTGACCTCGTGCACTTGATGAATGTTTCAAGATTCTGCCATGGCACTCGAGCAAAGAGCCGTCAATGTAAGTCAGCGTGCTCTGGATGAGGTAATTAATCATAACACATAGGCCTATTCTCTTCAATGATTAACTCTTCAGCCAAATGAGCTGCTTGTCTTTAAGGTTAAGGGCATTAGGGTAGGAGTTTTAGGCACCAAGGCTGTAGCAATTTCAGCACAGTATCAAAAAATCTGAAAAAAATGTTCAAAAGAGTATTAAAATTTGGAACTGTAGCCCCAGCACAGCCCTCAATCTCTTCCAATGATCTCTCATTTGCCATCTATTTGAGAATCATATATGAAGTACAAAAGGAGGCATGCTATAAAAGGTTTTATAAGACTTAGTTCAGATGTTGTATTATTTATAGCTCTATTATTTAGAACATCTTTATAATAATGATGATAGTTTTAGTTTTATGAATATTTTTTCATAAATATTGCTATTATTTGTAATTTCATAAGATTTTTTAAATACTGTACAAAAGCCAGAGGCCATTCTTTATTTACTTCATTTAAACTCAAAGTAGCCATTAACAGGTTATACATGTTTAATTAAGATTAGACACAAGATAATCCACTTGCATAAGGAAGGGAAAGTCAAAGGAAAATGTGACAAATGAGAAAAAAAAAAACAAGTTAAAAATGAAAAGATACAGAGAAAATGGCACTGCTAACAGCCATGCAACTATCCCCATCAAATAAACAGTACTTAAGGCTTTCTGAGGAAAAACGAGAAAACTCTTGCTTCAGATCTGAAATGAATCCATAGGTTTTACTGTAGGCCACATCCTCTGTCAGAAGACAACTCAATGCTATGGGTCTGAAAGAGTGTAGCTGTCAAGAAGCTGCTACTGAAAAAATGAAATACACAAAGAAAAGAACATTTGCAAATCAAACAAAGAAGCTGCCGTTTTCTCAGAACAATGGACTGACCGCCCCAGAGTGCAGACCTCAATATTACTGAATGTGTTTTGGGATTAACTGGATAGCAGAAAATGCAACCAACTTCTAAAACTGGACTGTTTTTGTGAGAATCGTGTAAAAAGATCACTCCAGATTTCTTGGAAAAGTTGAAAACATGTCTCCCAAAATGAATGGAAGCTATAACAATGGCCAAATGAGTAGATTTATTTATTTTCAATAAATGATTTTTATCTTTGTGAGCCAAAACAATCTGTAGTGTATAAAATGGGCTCTGTAGAATCAAAGCATTTTAAACACATGAAATATTAAACATTAGAGCAAATCTTGACTTCATTATTGAAAATTGCAGCACTTTTAAAAATCTCTCTTTTCTACAAGGGTATTGTTCAAAAATGTTCAACCCCTTGACTTTGAAATTGGTTACTGAATGGTACTTTTTGAATATATATTTTTATTTTAGACCAAGAGTGGGTGTGGCTCTAACTAAAAATAAGTATTAAGTGCTGGATATGGGTATCAAGGAGCACTAATTTTATTGACATGCATATAAATTGTACTTCACACAGCTAATCAACACTTTGAAACAGTCATGCCAATGTGCTCAGTAATGCTTAGAACACTGACTGCTGAAGCATTGACATTTGGTATTAAATGATATGGAAATGTTTGAATATCTGTAATATTAATTTGATCATCTGGGTAACACATGAACTCTGCTACATAACACTAACATAACCATGCCATAAACCTGTCATGGCAGATGTTTGCTGTCATGAGTTGAGATTATATCAGGTAACATAATGTCATATACAATACTGGTAATTGTCAGTGTTAACTAGAGTACATAGCAAAAATTAGCAAAGATTAGCGTATGACAAACCATCATGGTTTGAACCGCTGTTATCTGGATATGGTTTAAATACAGTGTTTAAAGTGTTGAATTTCATCTCTATCATATATATTGTTTGGAAATGTCATGAGTTCCATACACTTTCTTCACTCAATGATATACAGGACTATTTAGAATAAATGACTCTATACTGGTACTATAGAAAATATTCCATCTTCTAAGTGGGCCATTCATAGCAAGCAACTGTGAATCTTTTATTTGATTACTCCCCAATCAGTTTAAAATGGGAGTCTAAATGGTTATCTAATTAGCTATTATACAGTTTGAAGTCTGAATGCTACAACAAAGTGCATACATTAACAGTGCACAGCCAGGTATAACTGCTATTTGTGCATCCACCATAGCACGACCTCAAAAAAACACATTCACATACATGCTCTTCATACAGTGTAGAGAATTGCATGTGCTTTTTAATGCACTGATTTATGACTTTTGTTCTAGCTACTGGCTTCACTTTCACAGAGCAATCCATTTCCTAAGGTCAAGCATTCACATCGGTGTAATCACTCAAGCAGTTGTATTCCGGCCCAGATTCCTGGAAGTGCAGAGAGACAGTAGGAGTGTATTAGGCAGGAAGAGGTTTGGATTACAGTGCCTGAGGGAACCTCACTGCCCTCAAGCCGCCTCAACAAGACCAGACAGGGCAGAGGTGTTTAGAGAAGCACTGGTGACACCTGTCTTGCCTTGCGTTCTCCCCCTCTCCCTCTTCCTCTCTCTCTTTTGGCATCTGGAGGAACAGAAGGCTACGATATGAAGAGGGAGTGAGTTCTTCTCGCATTGCTGAGCCCCAAACCTGTGCCAAATTATTTACAATCAACGCTGCACATCATGCCTGCTTAACAATCGGCGAGTACGATTTATGACTTGCTGTGGAGCAGAATTTCAATAAGGAAAATAGGCTGATGCAGGATAAAATGGAACTAAACCATCTGAGAAAGTTTAAATAAGTTCCACAGTGGAACACAACAGATAGTGCCAGGGTAAGCTTAGTTTTACAGTGAAACCTTTATACAACTTCATTTGCTTGAAGCTTACATAAAGCTACATTTCACTTGCATTGCATAAAGTCTCTCACAACTCACTTGAAACTCAGACGCAACAGCTGCAACTGCAGCAACAAAGTGAAAAAAAATCCTAAATAAGCAAAGGAAAATAGCAGACGAATGCCATGTGATCATAAAGATGTCATTTAAACCAGTTCATTTTAATGAATGCATCATAAACAAGAAAATTAAACTGAATGTTGGATCTTGAAATAATGTTGCTTATTTTCTGGTTACTAGTTAGCTTAATTAGAAAGCTGAAGTGAACATGACAGCTGTTTGATCAACTGCCTGTGCAAGTGTTTGTTCTGCTTTATTAGTCTGCTTTATTGTGATGTATGCAGCTTATTAAATTTTGTTCCTCCCTTGAAATAAATATAGTACAACAATGCAAATGCAATCTAAGTAATGCATCACAGGTGACTGCATATAGTCATAACCAGAGGAGGTTGGGGGGTTCTGGACCTCACATGAGAGCAAAGCATTAAGTTAGACTACTCTCAAATGTACAGAAATGTGCCTTCATAAAGCTGTTTTTGCACCGCTTAGTAAAATCAAATAATGTTATCTTATGGTTATGGCTGGGGCCACCATATGGGTGATCTAGTTGACTCTAGCTGGCACCAAAAATGATTCCAGTCGGTAAACACAACACATTTTGAAACATTCTATTTATGATAAATCTATTTACATACCAGTCAGTTATTGCGATTATGCAGCCATGAATATCCAATAAGCATTATCATTGTGTAAGTTTGGTGGACGGTTGCATCTGCATGGGCAAAACATAGACAGAATAATTTTGGCATCTTATAGTGATCACCTTATTGGTATACCTGAGTGATTTTGACAAGGTCTTAACTAAGGAATTAACTGTGGACCGGTTTAGATATTTTGTGAAGAAATGATAGAGCAAATCTTCAGCAAAATAAAGATATGCACAGAAGCCTCCTATCCTTCTGAGTCACAGGGGGTGCTGAAGCCTGTCTCAGCAGTTGGGCAGAAGGCAGGAAACACCCTGGACAGGTGGCCAGTCCATCGCAAAATAAAGACCTTTACAGCAAATGGTCTTAGGATATTATCAATATGTTTGTGGAGACACTATAGCTATAATGTCCAGGGCACCACGAAAGCATAGCCTGGCTTTGCTTATGGGGTGCACCAACCATGCCTGTTGATTATTAAATAATAGATATCCCTATCTAAATAATGACATAAAACACAAAAAAGGCTATATAAATCAATATACACTCTTGAGTGAAAAAAAAGGAAGAGCCAAACCCAAAATGGCTATGTATATTTAGCTTTGAATGGTCTGAATAACAAAGCATTAAATAATTAAATTATTAACAAAGACAAAATAACTTAATATGAGAGATTTACCCAGATTTTATTTTTATTCTCTACTGGGTTTAAAGAATCTGACCAGGACAAAACTCAGTAAAGCCATTATATTTTGGGCTTTTGCTGCCCAGGAGTGTATACATGCACAGACATCACGTTAGGTTGGCTTTATGCGGTGAAACTTAAGTAAGCATAGATGGTAAGTGCACTTGACAGTCCAGAAGAAGCTGCCTCTATGTTTTACGTACACTCAAGTGATAAAACGGCTGAATGGAACAATCATCTTTTTCACATTTGAAAAAGTTGAAAGCCATTTCAGCACCAGTACAACAACAATAATATAGTCCACCACAGCACCATTAGTGATTGGATGGATCAGCTGTTTAGTAATGAATAAAGTGAGTGAGACCATCTCACATATTTCACAAGACAGATATGGCATCTCACATTGAATTTTAGCTCTAATGATGGGGTAGCAGTGACAAATTGCTGCAGACGCTGATAGAGATTATGCTAGAAAATATGTACATCAATAAGTGGCCACATGATGAATGAGTACATGGTGTATGAAATGATGTGCAATGCTAAGCTCATCATAGCTCACTGGAGAAATAAAATGTTAAAACAGACACACTAGCAAGTTCATACAGCTTCATTCTGTGGTGTGTTCTGAGGTGTGTTTGCAGAATGCAGCACTTTCTTTGAAATTGTCATATTTTATAACATAACAACATAAAGACGTTTACTGTGGCAGAGGGGTATCTAAGGGAGTTTGTTTGGCACAAACTTGCTATGCATGTGGCTGTTGGACAGGACAAAAAAAATCACAATATACATATTTAAACTGTAAAGTCGAGAGTTATTACTTTCATTTTGCTATACTATTCAAATGTAATTACATAATTACAAGTTTAATTATAAAGTTATTTATGTGATAAAATATATTTAAGTCTGTATCAACAGGTTTGAATCTGAACTTCTTTTATTGCATGTGTTTTGAGGCTTTTTGTAACGTGGAGCGAGGAGGCGGATGCACATGCTGAGATAAGCGAGATTTATTAAGGGCAAATCCAAAATCAGGGTCATAACAGTCCAACGTCAGATGGCCAACACGGATAGATCGGGGGGCAGACATGACATAAACCAGACTAAAACCGAACAAACAGAACATCCAACATAGCATATAATGCAAACAAAGATTCAAACAACAGCAAACAAAGACCAGAGAAAACAAAGGGCAAACACAGGGCTTACATACACAGGGAAAACGAGGGACAGGTGGAAAACAGGTGGAGACAATCAGGGGAGGAGTCATGAAATGAGGGGGCTAAACCAAACCATGAACACATGGACAGGAATGGAAGGGGCCAATCGTGACACTTATGTTGTAATAATAACTGGGAATGTCATCAATTAGTCAGCACAAAATACAGCCACTCAGGGCATGAAAATGCAAGGCACCCAAAAACAGCAAGCAAAATGAGTCCCTCCCATTGGAAACAACAGAAAATAAATAGTGCTGGTTGATAAATATGCTCCTAAAAATTGTGTGGTTGTTTGAATAAAAATGAATTAAAACGAAGCAGCGATATTACACAACTAAGTCATGTCATGGCCCATGTATTTCTTCCTTTGGGGGAGTAGAATATTTGTTTCACAATTTGAGCATGATGTTATTTACATGGCTAAGTTAAGCAAAGTGCATCCAGGCTAATGTATTATACACAGCTTAAATGTTTGAGAGAGGGGAAAAAGATAGTATCTGATTATATTGGCAGATACTTAAGGTTGTGGTATCTGTGTCAGTATCAGAAATGAAAGTTGAATTGAGACACCCCTACTTCATATGTTAAATATATGTAACTTTTTGCAATTAAAGAAAGAAAGAAAGAAGAGCTTGACCTCAGGGTAAAAGTAGCTGGCACTGTTTGAGTAAAAAGAATATGAAAGCAGGAGACAGGAAGTTAGTCAAGTGCCATGGCAACCAAACCAGTAAGCATAGACTTCATCAGCATGCCCGCAGCACTTGTACTCTCAGCGGGCAGATTATGGCCCACATTCAGGATCAGAACTAATCAAAACATCACTCACTCTTTATTTCTGAATCATGCATAGAATATTAAGATACCGTGACTCACTATAAAGGGCACTACTTTCAGTCAAGTATAGGAATTGAGTAATTTGCCCACTAGTGTTCAATAAAAAAAACAATGACCAAATTAACAAAGCTAACATTTAATTGATTCAGAAATATATTTGCTTGCCATTTAACTGTTTTTGGTTTGATTTAAATAAATAAAAACAATTCTAGTCTGTAATGCTGTGTCAAGCCCATGTTGAAGTTGGTTGCATTCCATGTCTGGAAAATACAGCAGAGAGTGAAAACTGTGCCAACCAACCCCACTCTCCCCTGGACACTTGACAGCACACAATCTCAAACATGCCATCTACTGATTAGCACAGAGTACGACATCATTCTCATTGAGGTTACAATGACTCTTCTAAATGAGGTTATATGTAACAATAAATTAAATAATGATGTAACATTAAGTTGTTCATTAATGAGAAATCACAGGGTGTGAAGCTTTGTTAAAGTACATGCAGCAAGAGGTGTTCTGCACTACAAGAAAGAAAATGACACAACAGAGTCATCTTTCAGAAGGACAAGAGAGAAGAAAACCACAAGGTACAAGCCAAAGACATCAGATATCACAATTGCAATATATTGTAAGCAGATATCTGGAAAAGTGCACCTAGTAGTTACTACAGTTGTGTAAAAAAAACCTCATGGACCCATTGAAATCTGAAACAGTAGTAATGGGTCTTTGGTACAATACCTCACAACCACTGGAATAAACAAATGCTGTTCATTCTTGTGTTTTGGATAATTGTCAAGTTGCATGCTAAAATTTCTTTTGGGTTTAGGATCACAGACAGATGCCCTGCCAGTCTTCTTTAGACTTTTCAAATCTTGAAATTCATTGGTTCTTCAGTGATTTTAAGCCATCCAGTCTCTGAGACAGCATTAGCCCCACAGTGTTATACCACCTCCACCAGGCTTTGTGGGTAGAGTGAGGTTTTGATGAGCAAAGTGCTGTTTCAGAGGTACTGAAATAGAAAAGTGTATATTGTAGAGCTTTGATTTCCTCTGTGATGGCTTTCCATGATCACTGCTCTTATTCATTGTTTTTCTCATGGTAAAGATCTTTAGTTGTTACCTTAGGTTTCTTTGTCACTTGTATGAGGATTTTGCAGGAAGCCCATTACACCAGGGGTGCCCAATCCTGGTCCTGGAGGTCTACCACTGTGACAATGCTTCGTCGAACCCTGTGAGGAAACATGAAGTCACTGGGTAGGTTATGACTTGAATGGGTAAGTGGAGTGCAGTTGCAGGCTGAAGATGAGATGACTCTGAATAGTTCTTTGGAAACAGTGGTTATTTACAATGTGAAGACTTACAAAAGAAAAACTGAACAAATACAAAATAAAAAGTGATTAAAATGTTGACCCAACTCAATAGCAGTACAGGTAAGTATAAGTAATCTTAGGCTGTAAGGCCATAGGACTATATGCTTTAGCTTTACTCCCTTCTCCTCAGCTTCCTCACAACCTGAGGTGAGTATCCTTGAGCTAGCGCACCTACATAACCTTTCCCCCAACTCTTATAGGATTAGCCCCACCCCTGCATCACCTGAGCTGAACCATTCCACTCTGCAGGTGTGGCTGTCCTATAAGAGTGGATTAAAAACAAGGATAAATAAAATAATACTCCCATATCACAAGGCCTTAATATGTAATTTTACTGGTAAAATGTTTTATTTAGTGTGCACATTTGTTAACCTGTCTCACTCTGTTTCTGTGACCTAGGTTAGAGATATCACCCCCTCACGAGCTAGCCGTGGGCCCTCCGGCACGCTCATGAGTGAGCTCCATCTGATCTATTTCCCTTTTGCTGAGTCTACTCGGAAACAGACAACAGGTGAGAATTACAGGTAGGTGTTCAGGTAAGTATCACACTGAAACACACACACACACACACACACATATATATATATATATATATATACACATATACACACACACATATATATATATATATATATATATATATATATATATATATATATATATATACACATATACATATAGGGCCCCACCCTGGAGCCAGGCCTGGGGGAGGGGCTCGCCAGCAAGCGTCTGGTGGCCGGGCATTCACTCATGGTGCCCGGCCGGGCCCAGGCCGAAGGAGCTACATGAGTCCCCCCTCCCATCGACCCACCACCGATGGGAGGGGCAGTAGTAGGGGTGCGGTGCATTGTGGATCGGGCAGTGTCCGAAGGCGTGGGCCTTGGCGTTCTGATCCTCGGTTGCTGAAACTGGCTTTTGGAACTTGGAACGTTACCTCACTGGCGGGGAAGGAGCCTGAGTTGGTGCGCGAGGTCGAGAGATACCGGCTAGATATAGTCAGGCTCACCTCAACACACAGCTTGGGCTCTGGGTCCAGTCTCCTTGAGAGGGGCTGGACTTTTTTCTTTTCTGGAGTTGCCCATGGTGAGAGGCGGCGGGCAGGTGTGGGCTTTCTCATAGCCCCTCGACTCGGCGCCTGTATGTTGGGGTTTTCCCCGGTGGACGAGAGGGTAGCTTCCCTACGCCTTCGGGTTGGGGAACGGGTCCTGACTGTTGTCTGTGCTTATGCACTGAACAGCAGTTCAGAATACCCAGCCTTCATAGAGTCCTTGGAAGGGGTGCTTGAAAGTGCTCCTCCTGGAGACTCGATTGTCCTACTAGGGGACTTCAACGCTCACGTGGGCAACGACAGTAAGACCTGGAGGGGTGTGATTGGGAGGAATGGCCTCTCTGATCTGAACCCGAGTGGTGTTCAGTTTTTGGACTTCTGTGCAAACCACAGTTTGTCCATAACGAACACCATGTTTGAACACAAGGATGTCCATAAGTGCACATGGCACCAGGACACCCTAGGCCGCAGTTCAATGATTGAATTTGTAGTCGTGTCAGCGGACTTGCGGCCATGTGTACTGGACACTCGGGTAAAGAGAGGAGCTGAGCTGTCAACTGATCACCACCTGGTGGTGAGTTGGATCAGGTGGTGGGGGAAGATGCCAGTCAGACCAGGCAAACCCAAACGTATAGTGAGGGTTTGCTGGGAACGTCTGGCAGAAGAACCTGTCAGATTGATCTTCAACTCACACCTCCGTCAGAACTTTGACCAGATATCGGGGGAGGTGGGGGACATTGACTCAGAATGGGCCATGTTCCGCTCCTCCATTGTTGAAGCGGCTGACTGTAGCTGTGGTCGCAAGGTAGTTGGTGCCTGTCGGGGCGGTAATCCTCGAACCCGGTGGTGGACACCCCAGGTGAGAGATGCCGTCAAGCTGAAGAAGGAGTCCTACCGGACATGGTTGGCCTGTAGGACACCAGAGGCAGCTGGCAGGTATCGACAGGCCAAGCGATCTGCGGCTTCAGTCGTTGCCAAGGCAAAAACCCGGGTGTGGGAAGAGTTCGGTGAGGCCTTGGAAAGTGACTTTAAGTCGGCTCCGAAAAGATTCTGGCAAACCGTCAGGTGACTCAGAAGGGGAAAGCAGTGTGCCACTAGCACTGTATATAGTGGAGATGGTGTGCTGCTGACTTCGACTGAAGACGTCATTGGGCGGTGGAAGGAATACTTTGAGGACCTTCTCAATCCCACCAACACGTTCTCCAGTGAGGAGGCAGAGTCTGGGGACACGGGAATAGGCTTGTCCATTACTGAGGCCGAAGTCGCTAAGGTAGTTAAAAAGCTCCTTGGCGGCAGGGCTGCAGGGGTGGATGAGATCCGTCCCGAGTTCCTCAAGGCTCTGGATGTTGTGGGGCTGTCTTGGCTGACACGCCTTTTCAACATTGCGTGGACATCGGGGGTGGTGCCACTTGATTGGCAGACTGGGGTGGTGGTGCCTCTTTTTAAAAAGGGGGACCGGAGGGTGTGTTTCAACTACAGGGGAATCACACTCCTCAGCCTCCCTGGTAAGGTCTATGCAAGGGTACTGGAGAAGAGAGTCCGGCTTATAGTCGAACCTCAGATTCAGGAGGAGCAGTGCGGGTTCCGCCCTGGTCGTGGAACACTGGACCAATTCTTTACCCTCTCCAGGATTCTTGAGGGTTCATGGGAGTTTGCCCAACCAGTCCACATGTGCTTTGTGGATTTGGAGAAGGCATTCGACTGTGTTCCCCGGGGTATTCTGTGGGAGGTGCTTCGGGAGTACGGGGTACATGGCTCTTTGCTACGAGCCATTCAGGCCCTGTACAAACAAAGCAGGAGCTTGGTTCGCATGGCCGGCAGTAAGTCAGACTTTTTCCCAGTGAGAGTTGGACTCTGTCAGGGCTGCCCTTTGTCACCGATTCTATTCATAATTTTTATGGATAGAATTTCTAGGCGCAGTCAGGGGATGGAGGGTGTCCGGTTTGGTGACCTCAGGGTCACATCGCTGCTGTTTGCAGATGATGTGGCCCTATTGGGGACATCAGGCCGTGAACTTCAGCTTTCACTGGATCGGTTTGCAGCCGAGTGTGAAGCGGCCGGGATGAGGATCAGTACCTCCAAATCCGAGGCCATGGTTCTCACGCGGGAAAGGGTGGAGAGCCCTCTCTGGGTCGGGGATGAGCTCTTGCCTCAAGTGGAGGAGTTTAAGTATCTCGGGGTCTTGTTCACGAGTGATGGTACAAGGGAGCGGGAGATTGACAGGCGGATTGGTGCTGGGTCAGCAGTGATGCGGGCTCTTTACCGGTCTGTTGTGGTAAAGAAAGAGCTGAGCCATAAGGCAAGGCTCTCGATTTACTGGTCGATCTACCTTCCCACCCTCACCTATGGTCATGAGCTTTGGGTAATGACCGAAAGAACGAGATCGCGAATACAAGCGGCTGAAATGAGTTTCCTCCGCAGGGTGGCTGGACTCTCCCTTAGAGATAGGGTGAGAAGTTCGGTCATCCGGGAGGGACTCGGAGTAGAGCCGCTGCTTCTTCACGTCGAGAGGAGCCAGTTGAGGTGGTTCGGGCATCTTGTTAGGATGCCTCCTGGACGCCTCCCTTGGGAGGTGTCACAGGCAAGTCCACCGGGGAGGAGACCCCGGGGAAGACCCAGGACACGCTGGCGTGACTATATCGCCCAGCTGGCCTGGGAGCGCCTCGGAATCCCTCCCAGGGAGCTAGTGGAAGTGGCTGGGGAAAGGGAGGTCTGGACTTCATTGCTCAGGATGCTGCCCCCGCGACCCGAACCCCGGAGAAGCGGAAGATGATGGATGGCTGGATGGATGGACATATACATATACATATACATATACATATACATATACATATACACACACATATATATATATATATATATATTATGTATATATATATATATATATATATATATATATATATATATATATATATATTACAGTCTCTGGTAATGGGCAACACATTTACCTCATCACAGCCACTATGCACAGTTAAGCTCCAATGCTAAACTAACACTTGACCGGGGTAATCAAGGCATCCAGGTGTATCTGGCTGCTACAGCCCGGTATGTTAGATCTGAACTCTCCAGTTGAATTAATTTAACCAGTAAACATCACTCTTCTGTACTGAAATGCAAAAAGTCAAAGCAAGCTGCTGTCACATTTCTATGGCATTGGGTTTATAGATTTGATCTGAACATGTTAAACAACTGTATGTGTTAGTCAGTTACTAGCTAAGCAATTATCGATTCAGTAAAAGGACAGTTTTGAAGGCGACATAGTATCAAAAACTCACTTTTCAGTGCTTGCACACATACATTTGGGTATCTGAACCAACCCAAAAACTGTGAAATAAAACAACCCAGCTGTCTAGGTCAGAAAACATTGAATTTAATTAGCCGTTCAGATTTGGATCCCCTCCATGTGTCAAGTACAGGCCCATTTGGCTATCTTCACCCACGGCTTTAGATGAAGAGTCACTTCAAATGGCGAAGGTGTACCATTTCTTTCTCACAAGCACCAGACCTGCTAGCATTATGTGGAAGCTACAGCTGTGCCTACAACAGAACTGTTCTTTTGATCCTCTTACTGATCCTAAAAGTGGACAGAAATTGATGGCACTGTCCCAGCTACAGTTGGCAGAAACCTGTATGTGTGCTCTAAGCACTAACACAAAGCTGTTGTCAGCTGCTTATTAGCAAGCTTCTTGTTCAAATTTTTACTGTTCCACCTTAAATGGTGGAGCATGAAGCATTATAATAATAATTGCTGCAACATTTAACGTGGAACAGGAAAATCTGAATAAGAAGCTGACTTCAGCCTCATGTGTCTGACTGCTTTTCAACGCAGGACTGGTATTGAACTTTATACTGAAAGAAGGATCAGTACCAAGTGTCCATGGCAAAACTGCAGATGAAGGAACTGTAAGTAAAAATAATTATGCTATGAATTTCTAAGGCTGTTTAGCAATAGCTAAAGCTAACTGCTGAGGTACTATATACATGTAGATGTAATTTTCTAGAATCTTTTTGCTGCAGGATCCACAATAACATTAATGTTATTAGTTTGATAGTTGAATGTCGGTAAGATGACCTTGTATGAATAAGGCGAGAGTAAATAAGAAAAGTGGTGTAGATGCCTCCAGAGTATTTCTTGCTTTGGTAGTGCGAAGCCATACTCACGCCGGTGCATCCCATGGAAAAGAGGGTTGGGGTAAGCAGTGGCTCAGTATCAATGAAAGAAACTGGCACTCAAACCAGCTGATCTGAGCAGGGCTGTGTAGACCATAGACTGTATAGTCTATTGTTTAGACAGGGTGAGAATGGTGCTGTGGTGCTTAATCCTTTTGAGCAAAGCATGTCACATTTCATTAAGACCTAAGTGAACTGTGAAAAGATATAATAAAAGGTATAATATGTACCTTTAAAGCAGTGTCAGCTAAATACTTAGTAAATGCTGTATGCGTAGACTTAAGTACAAACCTAAGTGCAACCCAGTCTAGGTGCCATCCTAACAGAAATTGTGATAATTCTAAGATGTTCACTAAGTTTTTCCAATGGCTATAAGATCAAGCTCTGAAACACTGTACTGCCATTCAATCCAGTCCTATTCAACACAGTTGTCACGCTTCCTGGATCTCAGTCGGACACTCATATCAAGGAATCCATTTCCCAGAACCCCTCTGTCAGTGATGGGACTTCAACCAATCACAAGCCATCCAGCAGATCACAATCACCTGAAATCGAATCATCACCACCTGTTGAACTCTGTATATAAACTAGTCTGTTTGGTTCATGTCTTTGCGAAGTATTGACGTTGTCTCATCACTGCATACCAAGCCATTTTTTTTCCTGATTGCTGTTCCGTGTTCTCGACTTTATCTCCCGTTACTGATTCTCGCTCCTGTTTTGGCTTTGTTTTGTGTTTGTGTTTTCTCTGGGTATGACCCTCGCCTGTTTTTTCGACTCCACTTTTGCCTACTCCTATGCTTTGTATCTGGCTATTCTGGTTGTTGACCTGGTCTGTTGTTAACTCTGTGCATCTCCATTTGAATAAATCTTCCAGGTTCACATTTATCCACATGTGTCTGATTTGCAAACCCAGCGAGTTAACCAGTGAGGGTTCAATCATTTGTTGTATGAAACTGCAGAGACATGAAGAGACACCATGGCTAAGAAAACTATAGACCAGATGAACAAATACATAGGTGTGCTGTGCTTTTTGGATGGGCAAAAGACACTGAGTGTTGTTTCCTCCTGAACACTGTGACAATAGTGACATACAGCATGGTGTTTACATATAATTAAGCTATGATGTGCATTTCTTTCAAGTGTTTTTCAGGCCTTTGTATCACTGTTTAGCTCAAAAGTTCATATCAGGGACATCATTTTAAAGGTAGACAACCCTCCCCCCTCATGCACACACTGCTACAACATCAAACACATCTCACCTCTATATCTCCTCTGATCCTCTTGCTTATCCTTTTCCCTCCTCCCTTCCTGTTGTCATGGAGATTTTCAGCATTGTCTGAAGTTTTCTGTCACAGCCCTTGCCTTTATCCTACTGAAGAACTTTAGTTCATGCTCATCTTTGAGCTTGTATTTATTTCTTTACACATCGTGGAAGAAAATCTTTCAACCATGCCCACTCTGAAAGGAGCCAAAGAGCCTCCAGTGGCCAAATGTGCCACATTGTGTAGATGATGAGGAAAAAAAGAAAGGTAGGTCACAGATGGATGATCATTTTTAGGGCATGCAACAACATCCCTGGGAATAAGGAAGAAATTTATCTTGCCATTTCAGCACATCATCAGTTTTTGGGGTTGGGATGGGGTTGGAGTGGAGGTGAGGGCATGAAAATTCTTCCACCCATTTTAAGGAGAAAATTCAGAACACTCAGTGAAGTGCCTTACATGCTGCCTTTAAATCTTACAGTTACATATGAGAGGAAAGCTGGTCAGGTTCTGACAAGAACTTTGACAAGAACCTTTTTTTAAAAGAGGCTTTTTATGAAGAATGCGATTTTACTTTAATTTCTGTTTTAGTGAAATTTTTTTGGATTGAGTGTCGATTATTCACTCTTTTCATGTACGGTTTCCTTCTTTTGAATTTGGATGAATTACCACTGCCACAAGGTGGCACTGAGTTGACCCAGAATAGGAGTCAGAATACTCTCCACCTGGTCAAATAATTATTAAGCTGCTTTTTGCAGCCCATAGATCTTCTTTTACTGGATAGAATTTGTACCACCTCAGAGACAGCGCAAAAGACCATAGTGAGCTGTAGATTCGTGATGAAAGACCAAGCAAAAGTCAAGAGCTCAAGGAAAATTGCCCTTTATTGGCTGCCACCTAACAATGGGGGGGTAGCACACAAACCAACTACAGTAGAAGTCACATTGGGCAAAGACATTTTTTCAGGGCTAAGACCTGAAACCATGAACCCCGAACAACATATATGATGCTACACTGAACATCTTATGTAGAGAGTCACACAGTGTAAGCAGTTAAACCACACTGACTGATGCAGAATCAAGGCCCTCTCCTAGGAGAAGTATTCAGTCCCCACAGAAGGCCCCAACTGCCCCAAAGACCAAAATAATGGGCCTCATTCACCAATATCTTTAGGTTTGTTCTTAAAATTCTTGCTGTCCAATGAAAAACATGTATCACCATTATTTATTTATTTATTTATTTTGCAATTTTTTCTTTTCTGCTTCATTTGAGCTCAGCAGCTGTCCTTTACATTGTGTGATTATTTCATGATGACTGGACAAATAGAAATGCTCCAAAATAACTTTTTAAGCAGGTTTTCAGAAGAAATTTCTTCTTAAGAACATGAACATGAATAAAAAGCTGGTGAATGAGGGCCATTGTCCTTAAAGTGTCAGGTGCGGATGCTATTCCAAGTCAGCAGTCAGAACAGGCTAGTAGATGAGTTAGGGCACATGTTATCCTTGTGCCCTGTTAGTATATTATGGAGTGGTTGCCAACACTTAACCAATTAAGCAACTAATTGCTGAATACCACATCTGACACCTACTGCAGCATCTTACATGGCTCAGTTCAGTTGAGGCTGACGGACAGGCCTTTCTCACAGGCTGGATAACTTCTGCACGACATTAATGTTCTGTTGTAGTTATTTGCAGGTATTTCATGCTAGGCTTCCTGGCATGCCAGAGAGGGCTCTATCCACAATGGCAATATTTCCAAAGAGTGCTCAGGACTCCCAGCGGCAGACTGACTGAGACATGATGGAGATGGCAGTTGGGTGTTCTGCATAGTCAGCAAGCATCAAAACTCTTATCTGTGCTAGTGCCCAGGTGATGGAATGAACTACCCCTGGCTGTCAGAGCTGCTGAATCCCTTGCTGTCTTCCAAAGCAGCTTGAAGATGTATCTCTTTGAAAAGCATTTAAATTATCAATAATCTCCAGCTAGAAAAAAGAAAAAAAACTCTCTGGAATCTTTGTGTAAACAGTATAAGTGAATTGATATTGTACATAATTTTAGATCTTTGTGTATATTCATTTCAGACTTGCACTTCCTAAGTGCCTCTATCTGACTGAAACTGGGTCTGAATAGCCCTGAGAGACGTGAAGTAAGGGGTCAATGAAGCTTGACGTTGACTATATTGAGTGATTGAACTGTCCTGGTACAACATCAGGCGAGAATTATAGCCCATATTTTATTCACAGCAGTCTCCTCTCTAGTAGATCGTAATGTTCCTACTTTTTAATTACAGTCTATAAAGTCAAAACTCTTGGGGCCTTAGGGTGATTTTGCCTAACTGTTTTTGTATTTTGGTCAATTACAGTTACAAAGTATTTACATGAGAGAGTTAGATACATCATTTTGGACATGCAAATGCTAACAGATTATATATAAATTTGGCATTTTTGTAAGCAAAACTTTACTTGCTGTCTCCTTTTTTAACTTCTTACACAGACTTCGGAAACAGTTGGCAGGAAATTGACTACAGTGTCAATGAGCTTAAAGCACACATATAAATCATTACCATAATGTGGCCAAAATTTTTATTTATTGGATCTAAAACTAGTGCTAAAACTCTAAAGGACAAAATAAGCTCAGGGCAAAATATTTTTGGGTTGTTTGACTTATAATAAAACAAAATAACAGTCAAAATATTTTTAGAAACTTTAGAAATAAATGAAACTGGTGAAAATAAGATTGTGTTTTTAGTTTTAAATAAAGGGTAATTTTGTTTTTCATTACTTTTTAGTGAATAGTGCTGTGGATCACTGTTATGTTTATGAGGAATAACCACAGAGACACAGTACCTGGATAGCGAGCAGATTTTGGGTCATATTCAAACTGGAATACTTGTTGAGGTTTTGCCACGCCTGGATGAGCCCATGATTAATTACGGAGGTAGAGTCCTGACTGCTATAATATGTGTATCTTGTCTATATGCCAAGCCTTTGCTGAGTTATGAGGCCCAAAAACAGAGATAATGTCAGGGTTCATTTTGGGTCATTTTTTGAGCCAAATTTCTCATTGATTTTTTTTACCTCAATGTACCAACTAAAGGGAAGAAGGTCTGATGATTGTTGTCATATGTGTACCATGTTGATAGGTCACACTGTTCCTGTGCTATGAAAGCTAAAAGACAAACATGCAATAAATGCCAGCAAAATGCAAGCTTGGGATATTAAGAGTTGATCAAATTACCCTCCTGGGGACAAATTTTATTAGCATGCTCTCTGTTTTTACTCCAGTCCACATGTATCTTCTTGAACAAGACTGAAATCAAGAGAACATGGCTCATACTATGACATATTTTCAGAGGTAATTTGCCATTCACATGGCCATGTTTGCTGGTTTACCAAGATTTCTTTCATTCATTCATGTAAGATGACATATGCTCAAACATAAAAGAGAGCTATAGTAGAGAATTTTCACAGAGCACTTACTTCAAATGTGAACGAATGAAAGCAAGCTGTAGGATGAATGAACTATCTTGCATTTTCATACAACATTGGTGTAGAAGAACACTCTCCATGAAGCACATGTAGCTTCCCATCTTCTTAAACTACCAGCCCTTTGGCACTATTGAGTTCCCCAGATGTTCCTTTAGCATTTTTTTAGAAAAATAAAGGGAAAGGTAATGATAACTCTTCTGAAGTCCCTGATTATGGATTCAAACTGATTTGGGGATATACTGTTTACCTTTGCAATAGTAAGATAACAAGCATGCAAGTGGGAAGCATAATCCATTTGTATGCAGATATCCTGATGATTGCACACATCTCCAAATTACAGAATCATTAGTGTGCTTGATTAAACGTATGAAATTTGGATTGACTGATTATTATTTTGAGACACACTTGAGTACATTTACTAAAGCAAACAATGGAGGAGGATGTACCACATCCCAATACACACACCCCTGTCTTCCCATCATCCATGGAGAGATTTCTATTATTCTCAGCACTGTGTTTGTTTTCTTTGTGCGTTTTACCTTTGTGCTCATAGACAACAAAACCTTTGATTAGGTTGGATTATTCATTTCTGCATGTTCCCTTGGCTACTAAATGCATTTTCTGAGAGACAGAGGGGGAGGAGTATATTCTGATGAATGGTACACCTTGGAGAGTTTGCAGTGCCGTCTTATCTGCAGTCTGACACCTGATTGACTCTGAAGGCATTTGACTCTTTTATTTCCTCTGAAGGACTATTTAGAATTCATTTTCTACTTGGTGGAAGAGTGTACACAGAAAACAAGGAGGTGCATCTGGCAACGCAACAAAGAATAATTCACTCCAGCTAATTCTGAGAGAGTGAAAGCAGGCAGAGAACAGAAAACGCAATTCAATAATTAATTAAGTTGTTGTCTGACTTTTGCATTTTCAACAGCTTTGTAATAGAAGAAAGTAAAATCTTTCAAAAATAGACTTTCTTTTTAGAGTTCTTTTGCTGGAATTGGAAAACATGCTTGGGGAAGAGTTTGAGTAGCAGTAATAATTAAAATAATAAAAACAATAACAACTTTTCGATAGGCTCCAGCTCCCCCGTGACCCAGAAGAAAAGCGGCTTAGAAGATGATAACTTCCTCAGAGCAAAGCATATTTATTGTCTGTGACAAGAGTAGCTGATAGAGACTTGAGGCAAGTTGAAAGTTTAGGTGAAACCTTTAAAAGGGGGTTCTTAATACGTTCATTTGTAACAGCAATGGTTATAAAACCATAACAACCCAAAGAACCATTTGAATGATTAAATGGTTATTTCCAGTTAAAAGCTTTTTTTATGGTGGAAAGCCTATTATACAGGGTTCCTTAAAAGAGGCTGATGTGTATGATTTAAGCTTACAATGGAAAGTAAATGAGGTTTTTCTCTTTTTAAAAGGAAGTTTAAAAAGGTCATGGTTTTAAGATCTTTCATGCTGTGTAAAGCATGTAGGCGAGTGAAAATGCAGAGGTGGAAAAATAGACGTTTAGTGAATGAATTGCACCAGAATTTACACAAAGACCCTAAATAGCCAGAGAACTGACGAGAAAACCCTTTAGACCAAATGCAGAGCATTCGGAAAAGTCGATGATTTGGCAAAGTGAAATTTCAGTTTAGTCAGAAGTCCATTGTTTTGACTGTTATGGTTAATGTGCAGAGTGACATGACATAAGTTGGATGGATCCATTTCATATACATACACACTGAAATACTTATGAAATGCTTATATTACCTGCAGTGTAACTTTGAAAGCATTGCATCGCTTTCATTTGAAGTATGTTTTGACAGATGAGACCAAAAGGATCGTGTCTCGTGTATGTATTCAGAAAATGTTCAGTCTAGAAATATTTCTTCATATACTGGTCTATAAAAAAAGGATTACATGAATAGTTATCAAGATTGTATATAATCATGTTATACAAATTTACAAAAGAACCTTCAAATAACTGGTGGTTAATCCATGAAGTAAGGACAAACTGTCAGTTTTATTAAGACAGCATTTACCCAGTCTTTCTTTCATGAGCATGGCATGATTGAGGGGTCAGTGACTTCTCTATGAATATAGCAGCAATGCAAATAGTAGTGGGGTAATTCTCCAGCCACAACCTTCACAAACAAGGGTCTCTGGATCTGAGTTACCAAATACTCCCAGAACTGTGACCAGTAAACCTACAGATCACAGACACGTTGAATGGTGTAAGAGATAACCTCCTGTAGCAGTAACCCCAGAACGCACAGACAGCATGGAGTTTGGGAGGTACTGTTGAAGGACAGTGAGGAGCTGAGGAACAGCTTGTTTTAACCATGCTTCAAGCATTTCAACTTGGTCTAACTTAAAATGGTCAGGTTTAATATATGTTGTAATGGCCATGTTCCATGCACAAATGATTTTTAAACAGTTATTTTCCATTCACTAAACACCAGCATAAGATAAACTGTAAACGTATGCATGGTTTTTCAATTGTATTCTTTCGCATATTGCCAGTGTTGGGGGTTGCAATGTGTGACCAGAAAGCAGACGCTTGTGGTTAAAGCACAAAAGTAAAGTTTTTACATGGGTAGATGCAGAGAGGAGTCAGAAATCAGGCATGGGTCAAATCCAGGACAATCAGCAGAACAAGAAGGGCAACCATTACAAACAAGGGCAAGGCAAGGCGGAATCCAAAAAACAAGTGAAGAGTCAGAACCAAATAACAAACCTACCAGGCAAAGCATGATCAAAACATGATCTAAATAAAACACAAGAAACCTGCTCAGTAAGTCTCACTAGGGAAACCAATACTTTGCAATGTGCTAAACTAAAGCCTGGGCTTTTATACTACTCTAATCCCTCACATGACACTACCACACAGCCTTGGATGATCAGAATTCAAGTGACCTAGTCACTTGAATAGGATGATGGTGTCGTGTTCGTAGTCAGGTCACCTTGCAGAAGATTTTGGGAAATGGAGTCTGAGTCCAAAAACAAGAGAGAAGGGAACAGCTCCTCCTCATGAGTCCGCAACGGATTCTGGGAATTGTAGTTCTGTTCCTTATGTGGGCTGGTTGCAGGCATGAAAGGAGTAACATGATACAAAGTAATGCGTTCAAGTTAATCATAAGCAGAAAGTCATTATTTGCTTTACTCATATATCTCTAAGAGAACAATATTAATTTTGCCCAATGCATTTAAAACACATTTTGAATATACTTTAGTCATGATTATTTCATTAAAAGAAATGATTAAAAGTTTTATTTTATCACCAACAAAATAACACACTTCACAGCTTCAGTACTGACACACACACACACACACACACACACACACACACACACACACACATCCTCTACGCCACTTCTCCCTCAGGGTTGCGGGGGTGTTGGAGCCTATCCCAGCTGTCATCAGGCGGAAGGCAGGAAACACCTTGGACAGGTCACCAGTCAGGGCAGACAGACAGACAAACACATTCACTCACACATTCACGCCCAGGGGCAATTTATCATGTCCAATTGGCCTAACTGCATGTCTTTGGACTATGGGAAGAAACCGGAGTGCCCGAAGGAAACCATGCAGACACAGGGAGAACAAGCAAACTTGGAAAGGACCCTGGTTGCCCAGCCAGGGAATCGAACCCAGGCCCTTCTTGCTGTGAGGCGACAAAATACAAAATATAAATATTTTTCATTTAATCCAAAGTTTACTTAACTGTAGAAAATGTGTTTGGTAATGAAACGTCTAAGGTTACACACTCATTTTCAGTTTTTGGGACACATTTATTTCAAAACAATGGGATCTAACTGCTCACCCTGTGGCTATGAGGGACAGGGATTCAGTCTCACTTCCTGATCTAAGATGCAGGGGTATGGCTAAAATACAGCTGCACCTACAGATGAAACCGTGTTTTGGTAGTGACGTGAAAATCTGGAATGGCTTGTTTTTGTATTTGTAAACAGTCACGGAATTTAGTCAATTTTGTATCTCCAATTTTGCTGTTTTTGACATAATTTGAAAATGTCTGTTGTCCTTTACATTGAATGCAATTTTTAGGATGAATGGACCAAAAAAACCTGCCCAAAATGACTTGGGGGGAAAAAAGTCTGGTCCCATTGATTTACATTAAAAATAATTTTTTCCTTCTCCTGTAAAGTTGTCATTTTGGAGATACAAGATTTTGATGGCAGCGATATGCACTGTGGGACTGCATTTTATATAGAAACATGTTATGGTAGCTGTTTTTAAAATCTTTCTATTGGCTTGGTTCTAGAGTTTAACACATTAACTGTATGCAGTTATGAAACTATGGTTTCAAAGAGCATTACCTCTTCATAGAGCAATAGTGAGAATAGTGACATACTTATTAAATGATGTTTACAGGAATGGGCTATTTCTTTATTTCTTAATTAAAGTACTCAAATGACTATTGTTTTTTTCCCAATTCTATTTAGCACAAATGTGTGTGGGTATTAGAGAGTAACAAAAAAGTAAAGTAATTGTAGTCAGTAGTCAGAAAAGTCAGATTCTTTTTACCAGCAATAAGAAAAGAAATCCATTTATAGGCTGAGAAATGTAATAAGTAATCTGTAATGGATTACCATTGTTAGAGTATTTACCTCAACACTGCAGCATACTCTAAACCTTGTCACAAAGTAATTAAACACAATTTCTGTGTGCGTGTGTGTCTTATATGTCTGTGATTGTGAAGCAAACAGTGTCAGAGTCACAAACAGAAATATAAAACAGTTACACACAAAGAAAACACACACACTTCAGCTGAGAAGACGTGCAATTGGCCAAAGCAGAACACATTACGACAGTGTTATGTGCTCTGTTCAAGTGATTACATGACAGAAGATTGCAAGAATTGGATGTGAAGCACAAACTGGAAAGGAAGACGAGAATACATGTGCACACACAAAAGCTCACATGAGCACAGCTATGGTATTAAAGCTTCAGGAAAAAAAATACATTCAGCTTGCTCTTGGACCTGTTAAATATTTGATTTGATATTAACTTAGTATAATCCTATATGGTTTCCCTTTCAGTATATTCATATCACCTCTAAGAATGTAAGGTAGGACTCAGCAGGCATACACAATCACATGAAATTCAATAAAATGCTTTGCTTCTAGCTTTAGAGATCTAATTTCACGCTAAAATGCTCATGGAATTATAGTCTTGGCTTTTGCAATTTGATATGTATGTAGTGTTCTTTTTGGCATGGGCTCTTCATGCTCGAATAGACACTCTGAAAAATCAAAAAGCTAAAAAGGGACCTTTCTTCACATCTATGATTTTTGGTATCATATCTCATACAGTAACTGCTTTTAGACTATTTAGACTATTCTTACATTCAACAATTCATTCTGTGAATTGGGACTATAAAAATAATGGCCAAAGAATAGTTTACATAGTTTTCTTTTGTAGGTGTGGACAATGCTGATAAGGTATGCTATACTAAAGCTAGTGTTTGCACAGCACTGAAATACATGCTGCCTTCAATGACATACAAATAGCAAGAAAATATAAATACACTATCAAAAAAAAGGTTCCAAAAAGGCCCAATGTATGTCCAGTGCAACATGACAATTTGTGTGATTTTATTTATTTGTAATTTATTTTGCTTAATGATTTGCAGTGTGTGGGTGGGATTTATTTTGATACATAAATCTCCATAAATGTTATAAATGGACCTTAAGGGGAAAAAATTAAACATAAGAAATATGTAGAATGTGGCCCTTTTAAACACTGCAGGTGATACAGTATATTGCCAAAAGTATTCTCTCGTCTGACTTCACATGCATATGAACTTGAGTGACATCCCATTCTTAATCCATAGGAAAATTGGAAATTGTCCAAAATCTTTTGGTCTGCTGAAGCTTTAAGAGTTCCTTTCAGTGGAACTAAGGGGCTGAGCCCACCTCCTGAAAAACAACCCCCCTCCACCAAACTTTACACTTGGCACAATACAGTCAGACAAGTACTGTTCTCCTGGCAACTGCCAAACCTCGACTCGTCCATCAGATTGCCAGACGAAAAGCATGATTTTTCACTCCAGATAACACGTCTCCACTGCTCTAGAGTCCAGTGGTGGCGCTTTACACCACTGTATTCGACGCTTTGCATTGCGCTTGGCGATGTAAAGCTTGGATGCAGCTGCTCAGTCATGGAAACCCATTTCATGAAGCTCTCTACATTGTTCTTGAGCTAATCTGAAGGCCACATGAAGTTTGTAGGTCTGTGGCGACTGTCTGCAGAAAGTTGGCGACCTCTGCACACTATGCACACTCTGTCATTTCATGTGGCTTACCACTTTGTGGCTGAGTTGCTGTCGTTCCCTTCGTTTCCACTTTGTTATAATGCCACTGACAGTTGACTGTGGAATATTTAGTAACTAGGAAATGTCATGACTTGACTTGTTCCATAGGTGGCGTCCTATCAGGGTGCCATGCTGGAATTCACTGAGCTCCTGAGAGCGCCCCATTCTTTCACTTTGGTTTTATCCACCTGTGGCCATGGAAGAGATTGGAACACCTGAATTCAATGATTTGGATGGGTGAGTGAACACATTTGGAAATATAGTTTCCTGTAATGGTTGGTGCATTGCAGGAGGATGGGAGCAACATGATCTGTTTAGAGTGAGGTGGTCTGTTTAGAGTGAGGTGGGTCAGGTATGTTGTAGGCCTGTATGTATTTTGTATGTACTATTTGTAGTGTGTTGTCATGTGTATTTGTTTGTCTTAAGTCTTGATTGGGATTTTAAAAAGTAGAACAGATCACCATAAAGTTCACTAATACATCTTATGATGAATGCATTGATGAAAAGTGATTGTTAGTCTTGTGCTTTATCTTATTTTTATGCTTTTGTGCTCTACCTTTGACTAATACTACCACCACGGGTTAGACCTATTATATATAGAATGACTTTTGGTTCCCTAAAAGCCTTTCAATAGATATGTAGTTCTTTAGAGCAGTGGCATTGGTAGAAATGAGTTTTGGGTAGGCCTGTGAAGTGAGAAGGCTTGGTAAAAAACTTGGTAAATATAATTTCCAAAAACATGTTCACTAATGTCCTAACATCAGGCTGTTGCCTATTCTTAACAGTGGGGCAGTTTCACCCTACTTAGTCCAACTCTACACCCCATGATAAATCCAACCAACTTTGCAACACCCTTTATTATAGAACATGAGTCCGTCCTGCAAGTTAAAACCAGACAGCTGAGATGTACAAAGACTAAGATAATCCTTACTGCCACAGCATTGAAGTCTTTAGATGTTTGCTTTGAATTTTTTAATGCGGTGCATTTTAGCCATTGTGGTAAATTTGCATTTGTGCATGTGGACCATGCCTTGAGAGGAGGGAAATGATGAGAAGAGGGGAACTCTGAGGAACTTGGGCTGAAGTTCTGAGCAGCCTCTGCAGGTTGATAGAGGGAGTCAGCACTGTTGACTGGAGACTGAGTGCAGGATCAGAGAAAGTGGAGACGGCAGGGTACAACATTTCATTGCGAGAAGCAGGAGTGAAGGAAGGGTATTTATAGGATGTATGAAGAGAGATGGAGGAGTTTTTCAAGTGTGGTCTTTCCACAAACTTCAGTTGTTTCATAGCTCTATGAAAACTGATGATGACAACATTTCTTAAATGTGTTTTTGGCTTAGATGGGTAGAAAACAACATGTTCTTCTCTGTTTGAAGACACAATCTCTTTTTCATAGATTATAATCTATATAATCTTTCATAGACTATAATCATAGTTTTTGACTACAGCTGGAAGTTCAAAATCAAATATTGAGGCTTGAAGCAATGGCAGATAGGACAGACAGTGGTTGATATGCAGCGATTGGAGGGCTGTGGAAATAGGTGGAGATTGGAGGATAGCATGATTTGATTTGTCATAATACAGTGATGACACCCACAGAAACCAAATCCAATTTTATTGTCACAGAAACATTATATTAATAAATATCATTTTGCCATTTGATTGTGGCCGCCATTTAATTGTGAAGGCCTGTAGTTGAGTAGGCATACCCATGGCTACACTCCTGCTATAGGGAACCATGTTTGTAAATGTGGTGTGAGTATGAAGAACCTTTTTAAAGTTAAAAGAACTTTCACATTATGTAAAGGCTTTACACCATTCCTAGAACTTTTGGTTCCTTAAAGAACTATGTTTGAAAAAAATGAGTGGCATTTTTTTGTGTTATTGCTATAAACGCTTCTGTCAAACCTTTTGACACAATGTCAAGTAGAGCAATGCTCTTCTATTTCCATGTATTGAGTCACAAGATGATTAACCAAATCCCTAATGCCTAATTTGAAAGCACTAAAAACAACCATCAAAAAATTTTTGAAAAACAAAAACAAAACAAAAAAAACAAACAAATAAAACAGGTACTGTCTTATGCAACTCTTGCCTCATCTGTTTCACGTTTCATATTTATAAGCTGACTGTTTGCAACCATGTAAGCTGCATTTGGTCCATGATAATGAGTGTGTTGATTGCAGGATTGCACACTGCACAGGAAATAACAAGAGAGATCCAAACTGAGCAGTGTTTAAAAATAATGAGACTCTTAATGAGATGATGGTGAATCCAAAAAGGGACCTGGTAAAATGCCAAAATAAATAAAGAAAACACAATAATTATATGATAATGTCTTTCAGAATGCACTTTAAATGTGGGTTAGCTAAAGTTCACAGCTAAAACTTATACACACTCCATTTCAACAAAGGCAAAGCCCACAGATAGAAAGCTAAGCATGCACAAAGTCAATATTATTGATTAAACCTCTCATTATGACGTTACAGATGTATTCCTGTATAAAGCATAAAGATGTATAGAGCTAGATGGATAGTTTGTATTTCATCAATTTGTATGCAATGTATGTCAAAATCAGCCACAACTGATAACATTGATGCAGATAACCAATGTTTACTGTTGTTAAGTAAAAATGCTAGATTCACAGGACTCACTGCATCTTCTCTGGACCTTTCACTGGTTTCTTAACATGTTTCAATCATTTTTAACGCAGGAAGAATGGCAGCTCTAAAGAATGGTGGGCCTAATGCTGCTGCACTGGTGGTAGATGAATTGAGATTATAAGGCACATTAGGGCACATAAATCATTCACAGCCTCTAATGATCTCATATCTCAAATAAAGACAGGCCCTCAGAACATATCCACAGAGCTCCAGCAACAATAGCCCCACAATATGACTTAAGGCTTAAAACTGCACTTCTAAATGACATATATTACAAACCCATCAAAAGCTGTAATTAGCCTTGTCCAGCCTTGTCCACCTGCATACTTATCTGAAAGTGCAGAATAAACTCAATAATAGTCTGTTAATAATGTAGAAAAAATAATCTGCTGTTGTTTTATCTGGTTTATTTTCTTCACATTGCTCTATAAAGGAGATGTGAATGTCTTTAGATCTCAGAAGTAATGAAAACTTTACTGATCTGAACAGAAAAGTCTAAAAAGATCAGAGTTGTTGACAGCTTCAAAGTGAATCTGAGACCCACCTACACAACTTTTGAAAGGAAGCTAACAAACAAAGCCCACTGTGAGATGAATAAGAGCTGAAATGTACAGTTTTATTGTGCACTGACATACATTATTTATACATTGTCTTGTCAGAACTAGTTGGACACCATCTCTATTTACAAATATATTATGTTTTTAGAAAATCTGACGCATGACAGTGGAAAATGTTGTGAAAGGACTTTCAGTGAGGGATGATTGATGATGTTATTATGGATGCATGTCAATAGCCATTGCAGTGTAACTGAAAAGTTCAAATTTAACTATTGACTGTTTTAGATAGATTAAAGAAGGAAGGCACTGCTGAAGTAAAGAAAAGAGTGAATTGGTTGAAAATTCTTTATAATCCTAAAACGCATTAAGGTGGGTAAATTAATTCAGGGTATAATTTTTGGAATATTCTATCACTAAATAAAAAAATTATCGCTTGATTTTCACGTATTCTACAAACAACCTTTCAAGTCAAAAGGCTTTTATTGTCATTCCATCTATGTACAAGTACAGAGTGGAGTGAAAATACATTCCTCCAGGAACAACAAAAAATTAAACTAGAAACAATAAATACGATAAATTAAACAGACATTAGACACAATAAACAGACATGACAGTGCAGCACTGACACAGCACTCATTCTGGACATGAGGTAGTGAGAATAAGGTACAGAGATACTTAACATGCTGTGATCTGTGAGTCACACAGTCAGATGACATAAACACAGCAGTTACTGAGGTAGAAAAACCTGAGTAAAACAGTGAAAACACAGTGTAGCAGCAATGATCCAGATAATGCAAGTAGAGCATCAAAAGAGTTGTGTATGTGGAGTATGTGTGCGTCGGGGGGCGGGGTTAGCTCAGTCCTTGTTTGAAAGCCTAATTGCTTGAGGAATAAAGCTGTTGCAGAGTCTGGCAGTGGTGGCACGGATGTTCCGGTACCGTCTGCCAGATGGCAGCAGTGAAAAAAGTCCATGTGAGGGATGAATGGGGTCATCCACAATGCTGGTGGCTTTCCGGATACAATGTGTGGTGTAGATGTCCATGATAGAGGGGAGAGAGACCCCGATGATCTTATCAGCTGTCCTCACTATACGCCGTAGGGTCTTGTGGTCTGAGGCGGTGCAATTCCCAAACCAAGCGATGATGCAGTTGCTCAGAATGCTCTCCACAGTCCCCCTGTAGAACATGGGGAGGATGGGAGGGGGGAGATGATCCTTCTTCAGTCTCTGCAGGAAGTAGAGGTGCTGCTGAGCTCTCTTGGCTATGGAGTTGGTGTTGAGGGACCAGGTGAGCTTATCTGTGATGTGGACACCGAGGAACTTGGTGCTCCTGACGATTTCTACAGCAGAGCCTGTGATGTTCAGTTTGGGGTGGTCACCTCGCACTCTTTGGAAGTCAACAACCATCTCCTTAGTTTTGTCTACATTCAGAGACAGGTTGTTGGCTCCACACTAGCACGTTAGCTGCTGCACCTCCACCACAGTCGTGTCATCAGCAAACTTGATGATGTGATTTGATCTGTACTTTGCAGTACAGTCGTGAGTCAGTAGAGTGAACAACAGTTGACTGAGCACACAGCCCTGAGGGGCACCGGTGCTCAGTGTGGTGGCGCTGAAGATGTTATTTCCTATCCTGACTAACTGAGGTCTCTCAGACAGGAAATCTAGGATCCAGTTACTATTCAGGCCCAGCAGGCTCAGTTTTCCAATCAGCTGCTGTGGAATGATGGTGTTGAACACTGAACGGAAGTCTATGAACGACATTCTGACGTAGGTGTCTTTATTGTCTAGGTGGGAGAGAGCCAGGTGGAGTGTGGTGGAGATGGCATCATCTGTTGAGCAGTTGGGGCGATATACAAATTGCAGTGGGTCCAGTGAAGGAGGAAGCTGGTCTTTTATGCCTCATGACAAGCCTCTCAAAGCATTTCATGATGGGAGTGAGTGCAATGGGACGGTAGTCACTTAGGCAGCACACTGGAGACTTCTTCGGCACAGGGATGATGGTGGACTTGAAGCACATTGGAATGACTGCAGTGCTCTGAGAGATGTTGAATATGTCCGTGAGAACATCAGCCAGCTGTTTGGCGCATTCTCTGAGCACTCTGCCCGTTATGCTATCGGATCCTGGTGCCTTTCGTGGGTTGACTCTGTGTAGAGTTCTCCGCACATCAGCAGTAGACAGATACAGTACCTGTTCATTTGGAGGGGGTGTGTTTTTCCTTACTGTCGTGCCGTTCTATGCCTCAAACTGAGCATAGAGGTTGTTAAGCAGGTGTGGAAGGGAGGCATCACTGTCACAAGCAGGTGGAGGTGACTTGTAGTTGGTGATGGCCTGGATGCCTTGCCACATGCACCGTGTGTCAGCAGTGTTTTGAAAATTATCATGGATTTTCTTTGAGTAGGCACGCTTAGCCTCTTTGATGGCCTGGGAGAGGAGAGGTTGGCTCTTGCCACCCTGAGGCTTGCTTAGTCCCTTGACTTGAAAGCCTTGCCACGGGTTCTCAGCAGCATGCGCACCTCTACAGTCATCCATGGTTTCTGGTTGGGTGAGCTGTGACGGGTTTGGAGACAGTAACATCATCAATGCACTTGCTGATGTAGCCAGTCACTGTTTCTGTGTACTCCTCCAGGTTGATGGAGTCACCGGTAGTTGCTGCTACTCTGAACATCTCCCAGTCAGTGTGCTCAAAACAGTCCTGAAGAGCAGAGATGGCTCCTGGCAGCCAGGCTCTCACTTGCTTCTGGTCTGGTTTGGCACGTCTGATGAGTGGTCTGTTTGCTGGGATGAGCATCACAGACATGTGGTCGGAGTACCCGTAGTGGGAGCAGGGTTCAGCCCTGTACGCGCCGGGGATGTTTGTGTAAACAAGATCCAGCACGTTAGCCCCACGGGTTGCAAAGTCCACATACTGATGAAATTTGGGGAGTACTGACTTCAGATTAGCATGGTTGAAATCACCAGCAACAATAAACAGTCTGTCTGGATTTGTATTCTGGAGGTCGCTGACAGCGCAGTGCAGCATTAGCATTAGCACTGGGAGCTATATACACCGATATTATATACAGCAAACTTAGCTCTCTAGGCAAATAAAATGGCCTGGCTCTGACAATCGCAAACTCCACCAGCGTTGAGCAGTGACTGGAGACTAGCGCCGCGTTTTTACACCATTCAGTGTTAATGAAAGCACACAGGCCTCCACCTCGAGTCTTACCACACAGCTCAGTGTCTCTGTCCACACGGAAGCACAACAGGCCGTCAAGCTGAACAGCTAAGTACGGAGTGGAGCTCGTCATCCACGTCTCCGTAAAAATGGAAACACAGCAGTCCCTGAATTCACGCTGGGTAGCCCGCTGAATCCGTAGGTAGTCCAGTTTATTCTCCAAGGAACAAACGTTAGAGAGAAGGAGCGATGGAATGGCTGGTCATGTGGGGTTAGCCATTAGCCTAGCATGCACGCCAGTTCGCGGATCGCTTTTGGCCAGCAGGCAAAAGAGGCAAGCAGAGGTTGTGGCTGATTTCTCAGCTGTAGCTGGCTCTGGTGATGGTAGATGATAGTGCTGGTTGAAACAGTCATGATATCTAGTTTTGGTCGGGTTAGACGACAGACAATAAACAAAAATAGCAAAAAAGCACCATTTTGCTATTCCCGAAGTGGCCGCTACAGCTACTCACCACGTTTGTTAGCTTCATGAATGTTATTTCCATATTTCTTGGTTAAAGCTTTTGAAGGAAATAACATTTTTTGCATCACTACCCCAAGTGTTCATAAAGAGGGTCAAAATGACACGTGCATATTCTTTTATCATTTGAAATATTTTTCTGTTGGAAATTTCATGGATTAATCAAAAATGGTTGTCACTATCTCAATTTCCTAATGACTAGAGCAGCAGTCAAAAAAATCAAACCACCTTGGGAGCCACAACATTTTATGTCAATTTTACCATCTTGGCTATAAATATGTTTCAATATGTGCTAGGTAGGCTAATAGTATTGGCTATAAGGCTATTTGCTCAGCTATAGCCATTTTTTTTGCGTCTCTGGGATGGAAAATTTTTCCGTAAGAGTCCAACAGTTTCTTGTAAAATGACTCTCAACATTCAAGTTTTTACAAGGCTGAAGTCACCTTCTCTTTCACCAGATTCTTGTTTAAATTTTTTCGTTCCACCTTAAATGGTGCCTGAGGCACCAGAATGTAACTGCTGCATCATTTAAGGTGGAACGGGAAAGTTAGAACAAGAAGCTGCCAAACGAGAAGCTGACTTTGAGACTTTTTAGTGTTTGACAGTTTCTCGGTACAGATTAAATATAACAGGAAACCAGTCCATTCGTCTCTGAATGGTGTTAGCTACTAGCTTGGCAAGATCATTGTCTGTGATGCTATGTGACTAGCAACAGACTGTTGTGAGCCACAACAGGGCAATAAAAAGTTGCATGTTGTTGACCCCTGAACTAGAGTTATTTTTTAGTTAGCTAATTATAGAATCAGATTTTCAGTGGTGCTTCTACCATATTACTGTTAGTCATGCTATTGAGTAAAGTCATTTTTGAGAGTGTGCGTGCCTTAACCTAAGAAATTGGCAGGTAGCCTTTCACAATATATTTAGATATGTGTGTTGATGTTCCCTGTTCTCTGCTCAAAGGAACATGGGAAGCATCATTTCCTTCTCAGGATAATCCTGAGACAGAAGGGTTAGCTCTGTTTTTTCCCCAAATGCAAAATGAAAAATAATAAAATAATATGCGTACAATCAGGTTTGATGATGAGTGGAAGTGTATTCATCAGAATAAAACACTGAATGTTATTTGCAGTAATGACTAACGCTGTTAATGCTTTTATAGGCAATTGATAGTGTCAGGATCTTCATTACTATTATTAATGAAAGCATACAGGATCTTTTTCATTTCTCTTATCCCTGCACATCTTAATTTGATATTGTGACATGTTTCATTCATTTGGTCTATTGAGTGAAGGGAGTGCAGCAAGTGACGAGCGCAGTTTGGCATTCATCATTGTTTAGATAACATCTGCATAATCAACCTGATGCGTTCCAGCCTTGTCTCGCTACTGAAAGAGAGAGAGAGAGAGAGAGAGAGAGAGAGAGAGAGAGAGAGAGAGAGAGAGAGAGAGAGAAAACAATGCTAGAAAAGCAAGGTTATTGTTTATGTAGCTCATCTGTCAATTTTCCTGTTGGCCCAGGAAGATCACAATGCCCATTTCTGCAACTTTTGTGGTAAAATCAGTATTGATACAATAATAAATACACCAAGAAATGCAGGACTAATACAAGACAAACAAGTATGTTATTTACTGTTAATGCTTCTTGATTAGCAATCACATCACACTCTTCTGGTATAATAACTTCTGGTATTGTTCAGGAATCTGTATAGAAATTAATGTATTGGTGTTGGAATCTTAACTAGCTACACAGATCACACTTCATTTTGGAAGCCCATAAAGAGTATATACAGATACTTTATCAACAAACTTTCTGGTGAAATGCAATTGATTGTCAACAATGTTAGGGTTAGGATTTGGATAAGGTTAAGGGTTAGATTTAACTTAAAGCAACATTATGTAATATTTTTTGTTAAAATTGAAAGAAGAAGCATTATAGACTAAAACAGATGTGCGTATACTGCTGCTAGCCACTCTGTAAAGCCTGGAAATAATTATTTGAAAGTCTGAGGTAGAATTTGGTAAGAGTTTTTCAGACCACATCACACATCTTTACACAGTATGTCACGCACACATACTCAAAATGAAGGTCAAACTGTTCATGTTATGAAGATACGTATGATGACAATAGTAGATGATTCACTTACATCCTCAGACCACACATCCTTCACCACCATTCATAATGTTTGATTAAGTTGTCTTTGAATATTCTTTAAATGCACTTGCAAAAGTCAGATTCATCCACTTGAGTCAGATTCATCCACTGTGCTCAGAAGCACAGCCACCATGGAAAATGTTTTTCTGCATGTTGCATTACTTATTTCCACCAGAGGGGTCTCCAAATTTCCAAACCTGACTTAGTGTTTCTTTAAGCAACAGCTGCAATTTTAAGACATTCAGCTGAGTTTTGAAAAGACAAGGTAGGTATGATCATGGCTATGGTTATTAATATGGTTATGGTTAGAGTTTAGGGGTAGGGTGTAGAGGTAGTATTAGGTTTGCCATTACACTTACTCAGTTACTCATTTCCATAATATTGCATCAAAAAGAAAAGAGCCTATGCTGTGCTGTGCTGATAGATGCTAGATGTTCTAAGAAGTTCCAGTCCTACAGGTTGCTTTTTTTCTACTGAAGTTGTTTATTTACTTCTTTATTTATTTATTTATGAAAGGTGGGTTTACTTTCACTTTTCTGGATTATGGGTTTACGCTACTCTTCCTGCCTGGGAAAGCCTATATTTAAGAGTCCATACACACACACACACACACGTTGCCCCGTCCAGCACCGCCTGAACCCCCCAAAAAAGAGAAAAAAACAAAACAAATGGAGTGTCAATCACAGCTGGGAAATGAGAAAAAGCTCTGAGGCACAACAACAGTACACACTCTATTAATACAGAAAGAGGGAACAATTGACTTGGACACTGGAGGCAAAGGACATATCGATTGCTAAAGCTTTTTGTGTATTCAAAGTTTCTCTTTTTTGCTAGGGGAAATTGCTCTGGGGACAAAATATTAGATGGAAAATAGGTATGGGAGAAGTTTATAATTACATGTCAAGCACACAGTTACTTTCAGACACAAAGCACAGATAATCTAATTTTCTTATTTTTTCTTTCTTTCTTTTTTTTTTAAAGTCTAACCTGTCTTGCTCCAAAGAGGCTCTAAAAATCTCCACATCAAGGTCTCTCAGGTGATGAGTGCCAACAGCAGTAGAGTAAGTTTGAATAAATAAGTGGCACAGCGGCTCCCAAGACATGTAAAAGGTGGAGATGAGGAAAACAAGCCCTCCAATGAGATCACAGAAACATGGTGAATATGTTTGGATAGAAGACTTCCTTGGCTGTTTAGAGAGCTTTGGTTGCCTAGGACTGCATTTGACACACAGTGTCCTTCTGCTGGGGTTGGCAGGCAGCCCAGGGGGTAACTGTCTCTTCTGTGATTAGTCAGAAGTGAGAAACCCAATTAGGATGGCAGGTAGCTGCTTCTTCTTATTACAGCAACAGAACAGAGATGCGCTGTGTCACCCGCTCTGAGGAAACCAGAGAGTCAACGACTCTATGACTCCACAGAGAGAGAGAGAGAGAGAGAGAGAGAGAGAGAGAGAGAGAGAGAGAGAGAGAGAGAGAGAGAGAGAGAGAGAGGGAGGGAGCGAGAGACCCAGGCATCCCTTCATCTGAAGGACTTGTCTGTGTTTGCACTCCAGTGTGTCCACTCTCTCTTTTTAGATAAGTTCAGTGTCAATTACATTACATTCTCATTTGGCTGGCACAAATTCAGAAACGAGTAAAAGGAAAAGCTTTGGTGGTCACTTTAAGTGGACACTTGTAGCAGTGTATTAAAGAGAGGAGAAAAGGCACATGACAGGGGAAACCACCTCAGAAGTAGCCACACTTGCATATACTGCATACTTTGACGGAACAATCAATTGAGGATCTATCAGTGTTTCTCTTACCTATAATCTGTATTATCAGCTTTAATTGCATTAGTTATTGCCTGTAACAAATCCCATATAAGCAATACATAACACTTCCACTTTGCTAATAAGAAACTCATGACTACATAACCAAGTACAACAAAGGAATATTCCAGCCTCAGATTAGAGTTTAACATATTGTTCATCAAGTTATGCAGTATTTTATAGTGCAGCATCCCTCAGCATAATCAGTTTGACAGAACTCACTATTTTGTATCTTTTTTTTTGTTTATCTTTCATCTATCAATGTTCTCTCACTACACTAGAGGAAGACCTGGAAAAACTTTAAAAAATGCAAAGAAGAATGAGTTGCAAACGCAGAAAATAGTTTCCTCAAAATGACAGCATATACTCTGCATTTTCCAAATGCACTGCACAATAATAAAACTTGCTATATGTTCTCAGACACTGTGCAAACCCAGAAAACACTGTTATTTAAAATGACAGTGCTAGCATTACATTTCAAAAATGTGCTGCAAATACATAAAACACATGCAACGTCAGAAAAGCTGCAGAGTCAGTCACAACACAACGGACACAGAAAAGTAGCTCAGGTGTAGTAATGCTGATGAAAATGTTTTCTGAACTTGCATGGCATTCATGAGTTTGAAACATGTTTTAAATTCTACCGTGTACAGGGTGTTGTCAGCCACAATACCCAGCATGCATTACACTCATTTGTCTACAACCATTGGGAGCCACAGCAGCAAGGAAATCCACAGATCCACCACGGATGTCAAGGGTAGTAAACACAGACATGATATTCAGCTTCTAAGCAATTACGTTAGCTACACCTAGCAGGAAAGAATAAATAAAAACAGCCCACCCACATGTGTCCTCCCACCTTTAAGATATGTCATCTTAAGGGTGTTTACCTAGCCTTTAAACCAGAAGATCTCACTCTAGAGACTACTGTGGCACTGCTGTATGAGGTAAGGAGATATGTTTACAACATTTTCCATTTTGGCTGGTGTGTCTCTTTAAGTAATATATTTCAGTCATAGAATAACATATTTGAATGCACACATATGATGCACATAACTGTGCTGAACTGTCATAAACAATGAGAAGTTTTATGAGAATGTTTAAGGCTGCTTTATATGGGGGAACTTTGAGGCAAGTAATTGCATGTTGCGAGTTGCCTGCAACATAGTTTCCATGCAACTTGACAGTTACATGAAGCAATTTGAAAACAAAGTTGCACACAATACATTCAATTACTCCACGAATTAGTCAGTTGGTCATGCCACCAAGTAAAGCATCTTCTGTTATTTTCTTATTCGCTGATTCTGTGAAACAAACTACATTGTTCTATGTAATAAAGTGATTCATTTTTGCCATTTTGATTTTGTTCCATTGAGTGGGTCTGCTTGCAACTGTTGTGGCTGAGTTTCAAGTGAGTTGCAGGATGCTCTATATTATTAAACTTTTTCTTCTTCTTTCGGCTGCTCCCTTTAGGGGTCGCCACAGCGGATCATCTGCCTCCATCTTGCCCTATCCATTGCCTCCTCTACTTTCACACCAACCATCTCCATGTCCACCCTAACTACATCCATAAACCTTCTCTGAGGTCTACCTCTTCTCCTTCTACCCGGCAGCTCCATCTCCAACATATTTGCTAATAAGAAACTCATGACTACATAACCAAGTACAACAAAGATATATTCCAGCCTCAGATTAGAGTTTAACATATTGTTCATCAAGTTATGTATTATAATATAATAGAACATCCAACATAGCTCTATATTATTCAACTAAACTGCAATTTTGTTTCATGTAAGTTTCAAGCAGCAAAAGTTGTATCAGAGTTTCACTGTGTAAAGCAAGCATGCTATTGACTTTTAGACTGATATGGTGCTGATGTTAACGGTTGTGTGCAAACAAAAAAAAAACGGCTCATTGTCGGGAACTTGAATGATATACTATTTTCTACCCATACGTCTTTGCTCTCTAGTCCAACTCTGACACTCTGTCCTGTGTTTTCTGTTTTCTATCTGCTCTCTCGCTTTATCATTACATGTTATTACCCTCCACTCACCTGTCTACTCTTTCTGTCTTCTTTTTCAGTGACCCCATCTTTTCACAACCTTTCTATCCAGACAAGTAATTGTCAGATCCTCTGTTTTATCTCCATTGTCTCAAAAGGCCAAAATCTGGCTTTACCCTGAACTTCTCCTCAGTTAGGAGCCCATTGAAACACAGATTAGACCTAGCCATTGTGTTTAGGCAAATGTTAATCCAGTATTACTCAAATCCAGTTCATAGCAAGGCCAGTCAGAGAAACATGTATTGCCTCTACTTCCATTGCATCCTCAAGAAGGACATTTTAGTTTAGTAATAGGCAGTTTAACTCTACAAAGCCTGAGTAGAAGGTCTATCAGTGTTCTCAGAACAGAAAGCTCACAATTCAGTTGTATATTGCAATACAATGAATAGTAAGTTGCTATGCTGTGTTTGCAAAAGAAAACTTAAAATCTGCATAAGACATGGAACTTCCTGAGTCTTTCTAGCTATGCGACTCAATGCATTCTTACAGCTTTCCCAGCATTCACCCAGAAACACACAATCTTGGATGCTTTCCCATATTCTACAATCTTTCCTTCACTGGAGCATAATGTGTTAATTTGTGTTTTCCTTAATGCCATGTGATGTCGGCTACCGTTTTCACCCCTAAGGCTAATTATCATTTCAAACACATACCATTCCCTCATGCGATCCCCGGCTTGTTAGCATCCCTTATGGATGAGTTTATTTTCCCCATTAGCCCAGCCTGGTCTCAGATTCATTTCTGTTATTTTCTTCTACAGCAAGGAACATCAGAACATCACTGAATGTCAGAAATTTTGGACACCAATAGAAACAAAGCTTTATCTGTTCCATATTTTCAATCATGTCAAACAGTTTTTACAGCATTTGAAAATGTCAGTGACCTTTGCACTGCATATCATTACATACGAAAAAAAAAGGATCTTGAATTTACATAATTCAAATGTAGGAATCTGGTGCACATGAATGAGATACAGTGCTGTGAAAAAGTCACAGACCACCCTTCATTTCATTTACAGTCAAAATCACAAAAAAAAGTTATTTTCATTTTTTAGCATCAGGAAAAAACAGAAATATTCACTCACAAAGCATTTTATTAGGAACACCTCCTTGTATCTACAGTCACTGCCTGTTTCATCAGCTCCACTTACTATATAGGAGCACTTTGTAGCTCTGCAATTACAGTCCATCTGTTCCTCTGCATACTGTGTTAGATGTTCCTAATAAAATGCTAGATGTTTGTACATTTAACAGAAGCCTCAACAAATAATAATATAATGCACAAAGACAAATTTCCTGAAATGGACAATAAAGTTTATTCTATTCCATTGTATTGTATTCTATTGTATTTCTAATAAAATCACACAACATACATAAATTTTTTCTATTTGCTTCTCCTATAAAGTTATCATTTTAGACATATGAGGTTTTGTTATGGCACTATACTGTTAAGATGTGCACAAAGATGTGATCTATCCAGTAGTCTTCCATCTCTGGAAAAACGCATGGTCCACTGCTCAGGATTTACGACATTTCACACGTCCAATTTACCACCTAAGCAAGTCAAGCTGATCTTAGATCAAGACTAAGACACATCCCCTGCCTGGAGTCTGAAACATTAGTGTGTTGCAGCCACTCAGTCTACTGAATCCGCCTTGAATCTGGGAAAATTCATGGAGCCTTTATGTTTCCCTTTGGGGGGGTCACTCATGGTGCTTAAGAGGCATTGTGCAGGTTCTCCCTCAACAACTGAGTGGGAGAAAAAAAAGCTTTTATTGTACATTTTGAGCTTCAAGACAATCTGTGGTAGACAGTCCCCTCGAGGAAGCTCACAGCAAGCAGCTGTCACTTCAAACAGTAGAGGGCAGCTGTGAGAAAGCGAGAGGGAAATCGATAGAAAAGAGAAGAGAAGAGAAGAGAAGAGAAGAGAAGAAAAGAGAAGAGAAGAGAAGAGAAGAGAAGAAAAGAGAAGAGAAGAGAAGAGAAGAGAAGAGAAGAGAAGAGAAGAGAAGAGAAGAGAAGAGAAGAGAAGAGAATTTATAGCACTAGAGACTGGTGATGTCATTAGCATTAGGGATTGTATAGCCAATTCCACTGTCAACTGCAGGTTAAGTAAAAGTGAGCTGAAATATACTTGCAAGTCTTACAAGCCAAACCTCTTTTTTATGCTTAACATGGTGAAGAATGACCTACTTTTACAGGAGTCTTTTGACTTATAAACAGCCCAACCAACCAGAGCTGGGTTTTGTCAATGTGAAGTGTTCTTAATGTTAAGATTGTTTAAACTGGTAGAGATAGTGCTCAGTGCTGGCATCACTCCACCATTTAAGAATCATCTTTGTACTAAGATGCTTTTGACATGCTTTCCAGTCATTTGTATGTGCAGGGACACAAGCAGGGGCACAAGCAATGTGCAGGTCCACATGAAGCAAAGTGGTATTCCACTCAACAAACATGCAAGAAAACCTCATTTACTCTCTGTCAACAGTTTTAAAAAAAGACTCTTGATCAACCTTTTAAGAGACTGCTGTGAACTTCTCTCAGTCCAGAATTTCCAGGACCTATTTTTGCTAGAGATATTCACAAGTCAGTTCATACAAGTCTTTATGCACTGGGGTGTCTTTGTCTTCATTCACTGGTTACTTTGTCTCATTATTATCTGCAGTCCCTGTATTGTACAGAAGTAAATCCCTACCAAAAACCTGTCAAACTATGCTATGGAGCAACTGTAACAGCTAATCCAGCTGATGTTTTGAAGCATATATATATATATATATTTTAAAGGAATGTGATCTGTGACTTCCTTAAATAGCTAAATTGGCCATTGCACTAGGTAGAATATTTGCTGATAGCCAAGAGTTTAAAGTTGTTAAACAGTTTTTTTTTCTCTGAAGGGTTTTCTATAATGAAATACTCACAATTTAAAGCTGCATTGAACATGATGACACAGAGTTGCACATTTTTACAACTCATACAACTCAAAAATTGTCACACTCTGGGTAACTCGCAAACTGACAATGGAAAACCTGTAACGTGATAGCTAATGATTTCCCTGTAAGAATCCACTGTTTCAATATTAAAAGATAATACAAAATTAAACGTATGTATTTAGTATCATTTACCTACCTGATCAAAATGAAATGTATATATTTTAAGTACTTTTTTTAATTGCTACCCAACTAGTAAAAATCAATAGTTGTGGAACCACTAGATGGAACAAGATATCAAGACAGAACACAAGGCTTTGGGCCCAGAAAGCAGAAGAAAGACAAAAGGGCAACATAAGAATGGAGCAGGTATAATATACTGCAGAGAGGAGGGAGAACAATCATTCTGCATCGCCATACGAAGGGGAAAAGGACAGGGCTAAGACATATTACAGCAACGTGTATCAGTCAAGCTGGGATGTTGCAAATCACATGGCTTCCTGTGACAGGTGAAGTTAGGCATTCAAGAGCAAGTCAATCTAAAAGTCTGCTGGGACTAGAAGCAACATCTGCTCCTCAAAATACAACAGAGGGTGAATAATCTGCTAATGAATACTGTATATTGTTGCTGTCATAATGAATGCCTTGTATCTCTTAAAACAGGAGAAAAATTAGGTTTTATTGTAAATTATTTTGGATATTTTCTATTGGTTCAAATATAATGTAACATTCAGTCAATATAAAGGGCAACTGGCACTTACATGGTATAAACAAACAAATGTAAATACTACTAGGTTTTAATGTGGCCCCTAAACACTAGGTTTATAATTTAATTATTAATTAAAAAGACTACTAAGGGTCATTAACTATAAAACCAAGATGTAAGTTGTTGTGACCATGGTCACATTTGTTTGATTACATAAAAAACAAATCATATTCTGTCCTAATGCTGCACTTACATGTTGGCAAGCTGTTGTTCTGTGCCTGTGCATGATTAACAGCAGCATGCTGCCATGATATCAGCATTATAATGAAAATGGATTATCAGAGGATGATCATAAGCATTTAGCAGGTTAATTGGTTATTTTTGATGGTGGAAAAAATTAGTATGATGCTCTGTACTAAGTTTCAATTTTTTATTATACAAAACAACAAGCTCTGTTTTTGTTACCGACAGACAAACGTTAGCGAAGTGGAGGGCTCCGCTGATTTGTGAATTTTTGGTCACTGCTGATTGTGCGCTGCAAATTCTCATTAGATTCTAATGGGAATTTTCCAAAGATTGTCCTGCTTTGCAACAATGGATACCAGCAAATGCCTTGTGTGGTCATGAATACAAACAAGCACCTTGTGTGGTCATGGATAGGTCAATTGTAGATGACTAACAAACGTATGTAAAGGGGGTCTAGAATTTTCTGAGGCTCAGCACGTAACGACAGAACATAACTAAGGAGGTGTCTGACTTTCAGCATGGCTGACTAGCTGACATTTACTGTGGTGGAGATGACAGTGGACAGCAAGGACACACTCTCACACACATAGATCAATTCAATAAGTAGACCCAACTGGTATAGAATGAGTTTGCCACAGTAAAAAATACCCCACATGTTAATTAACATCTGTAATGTGTATATCCTGTAGATATGACCTGATATGTTGCTTTGAGTCACATAGGACAGGCTTTCATTACAGCATAAACATTCAGTTTCACTTATCTGGACCATTTTAGTTATTTTCTTCATGTGTGTACATGTGTGGCTAGTTTAGTTTAGGGAATACTTGGGGGAGTCACGTGGGAGCAACGATCAAGATGGCTGCTTAGTAGAAGTTGTCCTAAGCCCCATTATCTTAAATCCTAACTAATCTGTGTAGTCTTTTCAAATATTTGTCTGTTAAGTATTTCATTATCAACTTTTCTACTGTACGAAACCGTTCCATAAGAATATGTCTACATCTTCGAAATATTTTAAGCCTTCACGAGGAAAAGGGGCAGCTGCTACCGAACCTGGTGATGCTAGCCCGAAATGGGACTCTGTACAGAATGCTAATTTGGAAAAGATCTTTGCTGAAGTGAGTAAAATGAGTTTGATGCTCAGAACAGTGGCGTCCGATGTGTCAACGATTAAGGAGACTACAGTGGAACTGAAAAATGTGGTGAACGCCATGCAAGAATGGCTAACAGAGGCGGAAGGGCGAATCTCCCACCTGGAGGACTCCACTCAGCAACTGGTGAATGGCTGCGAGCTGCGTAGCAAGCGCATAGATACTCTGTGGAGCCATGTGGAAGATTTGGATGTGGAGCCGCTGCAATAATGTCAGATTTTTGGGTTTGAAGGAGGGCATTGAAGGGGATAACTTGATTGTATGCATCGAAAAGATATTGTCAGAGGGCCTGCACATGCACATTGACAACGAATTCGAAATTGAAAGAGCGCACTGCTCTCCCGGATCTCGTCCGGATGAAAACCAGCCTCCGAGACTGATTATGATAAGATTTCTTCGTTCAACCGTGAGAGATAAAGTCTTAAATGCTGCGAGGGAGAAAGGAGGTGCGGTGTGGAATGGATGCAACATTTCCCTGTTTCCAGACATGACGAAGGAGCTGGCTGAGAGGAGGAAAACTTTTACAACGGCGAAACAGCTACTGTGGGACTAGAACGTGAGGTTCCAATTAACCTTTCCTGCAACACTCTGTTTTGCGTGGAAGGGAAGGAACAGAAAGTTTGACGTCACAGCAGAGGCTGTCAAGTTCATTGAGCAGCAAGTTACTGATAGAGAATAAACTAAGAAACATCCACCAGTATAAGGAGATTGAGAGAGGTCTGATGGGACTGGACAACTTTGTGTTTAGGCTATAACCTAGCTGGCGTCTCGGACATTCCACTGACCTTAGTTAAATTCTTTTTTTTTCTTCTTCTTCTTTTCTTCTTTCTCTTTTTTTGTTGTTGTTTGTTTTACGGACATGGATTTAACTAGAAGAGAATCTTCAGCTGGTTGCAGGAGAGATTTTGCTGTTCATGTTTTGTCCTCTGCTGTGGAGGGAAGATTTTTTTTGTTGACCTGTTTGGTCACGTTGGTTCATCTTAAAATTACAGGTATCCTAATAATGCTCAGTGGTACAAAAGTCACAACCTATGTTTTTGGATTAGGTCGGACGACATGGGGTGATTTCTATGCCAATATTTTATTTCAATTTCATTTTCTTATCATGTGAATGGCAAATAGTGCTTATATTAAGGTAGTTTCCTGGAATATTAATGGTTTTGAGAATCTTGTGAAAAGGAAAAAGGTGCTTTTATATCTTAAGCATAAACAAGTTGATATAGCATTCATTCAAGAAACACATCTACAGGATGCTGAAGCTAAAAAAAATTAAAAGAGACTGGGTTGGATATGTTTACTTTATTTCTTTTTCCAGCAAGCATAAAGGAGTTTTTATTTTGGTCCATAAGAGGTTGAACTTCTCTGTTGAAGGAGTATAAGGATAGTAATGGTAGAGTTATTTGTATAGAAGCTAATATAAATGTGGGGGGGGGGGGGGGTGGGGGGGGGTGATAACGCTATGTAATATCTATGCTCCTAACAAGGAGGATCCATCTTTCTTTCATGGACTTAATAGTATGTTGGGAAATGCTCAAGGACAAATATTTTTGGCAGAAGACTTCAATCAGGTCTTAGATGGGATATTAGACAAAAGTAAATACTCAGGTATCGCAACACCAAAAGATAGAGCTGCCATTCACATGCTGATGGAGGACAATGGCCTGATTGATGTTTGGCGATTGGTTAATCCTAGAAACCGGGAATACACATTTTACTCCCATTGCCATAAATCCTACTCAAGGATTGATTTTATTTTGATCTCCCATAGTCTAACCAGTGCCATCATTGGTAGTACTATCAATGCTATTTCCCTGTCAGACCACACACCTGTTGATCTCTGAGTAAATATACATTCAGACAGGCTTAGACGAGGTAGATGGAGAATGAACACATCTCTGCTACAGGATGAGGTATTTTCTAAAGAACTTGGAGAGGACCTATCCTCATTTTTTAAAATTAATTTGGGTATTGAAAAATTGGAAGCAGAAATAAATAGCATGGAAAAAGATTTGGCCAGACATTACTCTGAAAGCTTATTTAAAAACATTTGTAAATGTAAGTTTCAAATTCATGACATTTTAAATAAAACAAGCAGAATATGCTATGTTCAGACTTAAAACATGATTTTATGTGTGAGGAGAAAAGACTGGCAGACAGTAAAAAGAACAAAGCTCTGCCCACATAATTCCAGCAATAAGAGCAGGAGGTTCTCTTATAACATCTTCTAAAGGTATTAATGATGTCTTTAAAGAATTCTATGAGAACCTATATAGATCATGTGGTGCTTTAAATGAGGTATCAGTCCGAGAGTTTTTCTCAAACATACATCTTCCAAATTTATCTTCTGATCAGGTGGCTCTTCTTGATACACCAATTACCCAAGAAGAGGTTAAAATTGCCATTTTAGCCATGAATACAGGGAAATCACCAGGAATGGATGGGTTTCCTGTGGAGTACTATAAAGAATATATTGATATAATTACTCCAATACTGACAAATGTGTTTCAGGAGGCTTTTCAAAGAGGCTCACTTCCACCATCTTTTAATGAAGCACTTATCTCTCTGATACCTAAGAAAGGAAGAGATCATACAGATCCGGCTAACTTTAGACCAATCAGCCTCACCAATGTAGATAGTAAGATATTGGCTAAGGTATCATTATTATTATTATTATTATCATTATCTTTACCACACATTATACATACAGATGAAGTAAGCTTTATAAAGGATAGGTCTTCTACTGATAATATGAGAAGACTCATGCACTTAATGTGGTTAAATGCCTCTAGTGCAGTGCCAGTGGCCACTGTCTCGCTTGATGCTGAGAAGGCCTTTGATAGGGTCGAGTGTGGTTTCTTACACTCGGCCCTGGTGAGGTTTCGTTTTGGTTCTGGTTTTGCAAAATGGATAAAAATAATATACAGCAACCCTAAAGCGTCACTTTTGACAAACAGACTTACTTCGCCTTTTTGATCTTGGGATGCCCCTCTCTTGTTTTCAATTGCACTGGAACCCCTAGCGGTGGAGGAGTGGATGATGGTGGGAGTGAACATAAGCTAATGCTTTATGCTGATGATATTCTTTTTCTGACTAGTGATCCCCATAATTCTTTACCTTCACTAATGGACACTATTGACACATACTCTAAGTTGTCTGGCTACCAAATTAATTGGACCAAATCAGAGGCAATTCCTATATCTAGGCATTGTCACCCACAAATAATAAAACAGTATCATTTTAAATGGATTCCTAACAGCATGATTTATCTGGGCATTAAATTAACCTCAGAGCTAGGTGAAATGGCAACACTGAACTCTGAGCCTCTCCTTCAAAACATTAAAACAAACTTGGGTAAATGGGGAAAGTTAAACATGAGTCTTTGGGGGAAGATAAATGTTATTAAAATGGTAATAGCACCACAAATTAACTATATATCTATAATGTTGCCACTTATTAAGCCTGATCACATTTTTTAAACAATAGGAAAGTGGAATCAGAGAATTTCTATGGGCAGGGAGGAAGCCCAGATTTAAATGGAGTAAAATGTGTGCACCCAAAGAGAAGGGAGGACTTGGTCTTCCAGATGTTAGGCTATATAGTTTATCATTTGAGATGGCTAAGATAATCAACCACTGGAGGGGAACGGTGTCTGGTTTAGTGTGGGCTAATATAGAGAAAAACCTGGCAGCACCATTCCATCCAATTAATGTGCTATCCCAATGTTTAAAAAGTAAAGGGAAAGACATAAACCCAGTCACTAAGCATTTCCAAGAGGTCTGGGCAAAGGTTCATAAATTGCACAAGATTTCCCACTACAAACAACCTTATGCTTCACTCTGGTTCAACCCAGAGGTGAAGATTGGGAAGCAGAAAGTGTTTTGGAAAAGATGGCTAGACAAGGGTATACACACTGTAAATGATCTCTATAAAGAAGGGACATTCATGTAATTTACTGAACTTGTCCAACAGCACAAGTTGCAAGAAAAAGGAGATTTCTGGAAATATTTACAAATTAGACATTGCATAGTTAAAAAGTTTCAGTCAGAGAGACTAGCCAACCCAATTGTTGACTATCTAGATAACACCTTTAACCATAAGGCATCAATATTTTATAAAAACTCAATTTATTTCATTAGTAGCATATGTGATAATTTAAGAATAATTTGGCAGAGAGACCTTAAGTGTGAAATTAATGAGGATACCTGGAGTCAATTCATAGCACAAAATGACAAATATGTCAGAGAAGCTAGAGGGAAATTTATCCAATATAAAATTCTGCACTGGTATTATTGGACACCTTGTTGGCTCTTCAAAATAGGACTAACAAATAATAGTTCATGTTGGAAGTGTAAAAAAGAAATGGGAATCTTTTTTGCATCTTATATGGGAATGCCCCATGGTTGAACCATTTTGGCACAGTGTGCTGAAATTTTTGGAGACATGGGAAGGAGTAGCCCTGCCAGTGTCTCTCCCCATTTATGTCCTTTGGGAGATAAAAGAGAAACCCCAACTCTAACAAAAAGGGCATATTCAGTTCTGATGGTGGGGATAACCTCAGCTGCCAGAGTCATATTAAGACACTGGAAATCACCCACATGTCCAACACTACAAGAGTGGAAAATCCTAATGAGTGAGACCATATCACATGAGGTTATATTAGCTAGAATAAGGGCAAAGGACCTGTGGAACTGGGAATTTGGGATTATTTCATGGATCATCTCACTTCTGACTAACAGCATGATTATGAGACGAGAACTAAGAAGATGTTTGTATACCTTATTATTTCACTTTGTTATTACTGAATTATTGGTATGTGTACAATTTGTATGTGTATATGTACTGTGTGTTTTAAAAACTCCTTTTGACAGGGACTACCTAAACCCTAAAACAATGTGTCTTTTTGATGACTGGCCTTCCTTCCTCTGTTTTCTATATGATGTGCCATACGAGCTTTTGTTTACTGTGTGTCAATAATAAAAAATTTAATTACAAAAAAAAATGTAAGGCATACTTCCCTCGATGCATTTTAACTCATTCATCTGAGGTACATTTTATGTTTTATGCATCCAAACCAACTGCATCATTTAGTGGAGAGAGAGAGAATGAGAGAAGCCTTGCTAAATGTCCATCATCCAGCATTTTCAACACTCAGTGAGCAAGTCAATAAGCCATAGCTACATTTTGTCAGTAAATGTTTATTCAAAACACATTTTTCTAGAACATTTTCATGAATTCTTCAGTCAAACCTATTTGTAGATTAAGCTGTAAAGCTGTATAATTCATCATTTGAGAGATGGGATTAGATGGGAATGTGCTATCGGCATAGTGATGTGGGATCAGGGATACAGGGATCAGAAAACGTTGGGAAAAATGAAAGTATTTTTACTGTGCTATTCCAGTTTTGGAAAATTGGAAAAAATATCGGAAAAACAGCAGCCTGCACAACTGATGACAGCCTGCAGCCATGTAAACATACAGTATGTAAACATTACCACAGTGATAGTGGCTCTGAAAATTGGTGATGACCTACAAAATGCTTTGATGGTCTCTTTTAAATTATTTAAGGCTGGAAAAAGGTGTGAGGATGCAAAACTTTGAACTTTGACAAATGGCATTTTGTAATGTTCTCATTGGCTTTGGAGGACTTTTTTTTTTTTAGCATTCAGGTATCGGTGGAGGCTGGCTCCCCACCATAGCTATGTCCATGATGTAATGACTGTAGTTTGGAATTTGTATTGTATAGCCATGCATTTCAAACTTTTACTGATTGAATTTAGCAACTGCTTCTACAACAAATGTCTAAATTATTGTCCATTGCAACTGACCATACACCGTGCACCATGACAAGTGAAGATCAAGTTGAAAAACTGAAAGTAGAGTTGGTTAAAGTATTCCTTTAAGCTATTCCTGTCTTAAAATGAACATTAATTTAATAATATAGATGGCCAGTACAAAAGATCCCCTTTAATGAAGGTAGAAATCAGCATCATGCAATAAAGCCATCAGAACTAATGGAATTTATAATTAAAGAGACCTAATGGGATACCAAATGTGACTACTGTGCTCAAAAAAAGCAACACCAGGAGAAATCTTTCAAAGAAATGAATCCAAACTGAAGGCTGTATCCAGAGGGAGAATGGCCTCCTTTCTCTTAACTTGGCAGAACACATTGATTGAACACCGTGCAAAATGCTCGCCTTTAGTCATCAGGCTTTCAAGTCTTTAAGTTCTTCTGCACTGCATTACAGCAAAAGATCTGTAGAGAAACTATGGACTTATAGAAGTGCGAATTCCCAGAACCACCCCAGCTGCTAGAGGTGCTACTGTGTGACACAAACTGCCCTCGCAAGCCTTTTTTAGGACCATCCCTGCAGTGAAGCTCCCGCTTAAGCTCATTACTTTTTGGAGTCTGAGCAAAATGTATTACCACAAGAGTCCGTTGAGTTAAAGCCGCAGATTTACAATTCACTTATCACATTCTCTCCACTGCTGCTGGAACCCTTGCTCAGAAAAGGGTCTCTTGAAATTCAATAAAACTTCACTTTACTTCAAGCAGTGACTGCATATTGGACCTACTAATGCACTTAATAGAGTTTGTCAAACAGACCAGTAAAGCTAAACTGAACTTTGCCTTTTTAAGGAGGTTCATCAAAGATTAATGTAGGGTGTAATTGGCGTGGGAGTGTGGCCTCCTAGGTCTGGACCTTGGTGATGGGAGGCTTTCATTGCACTTTTATTGCACCTCTCCCCATTGTCAAGGCTCCAGGGGTCTCCAAGATAACCTTATTGCAGTAATGGATTTGAAGATGAGGATACGAAATGTTCTATAATTATCTTATTAAATAAGAAAGACACAAATCGATCTGGAATGTTAGCAGTAATGACGAACCACTGTTTACAAACACACAATGCCCATATAAGAAAGTAGCATGAGTAGACAATGTCACTGCTGAGCCAAACACTGGCCTTTTAAATACCCATATCTTACATTTTTCCTTTCCCTGGAATATAGTACTTATTATCAATTAGTCTTATAGCCATTTATAAGGTTTGTAATAACTCTGCTTACTGTTTAAAATTACACAGGCTATTTTTGTTGCTGTGACTATAAGACAAATATGTGTAAATGATCTTTCACTGGCTGTTCTGTTGTGTGTCTCATTCCAAAAGCACTCCTTATAATATCTTTGTGAATAAGCAGGGCTAAACTGCTATGGCTGAATAGGCAGATACACTAGCTTCTATGACATCATAAATGCAAGGAAGGGGCTGGTTTTGCCACTTAGTTTCCATATACAGACTGAATGGACTGGAAAGGGAATGGGATGTTTTGAGAGTTATGGAACTCTCATGGAAGGTGTATGTAGTGTATGGAATAGTGTATGGAAGGTGTATGTAGATAAACAATATGTCCAACACAATGTAAATCAACTATAATTAGAACTAAATAGAACTCTCATGTATCTGAATGGATAACGCTAGACACTGTACCTAAGTCCCTCTCATCTCCTCATTCTGCCCCAGTGGGTTTGTTAGAACTGTCTTTTATGCAAGTCACTGGCCATAGTGATGATGAATGACCATACTGCTGGAATATTGACTAAATGCCAAGAGACTCTCAAATTACATCCCCTGCAAGCATGCATTTGAGTAAACACCAGTTGTTTATACTTGAATACGACTCTGTGCATGTTGGGAGACAATAAACTTACTTGACTAATCCTATAGGTAAAGCAAAGACACGTTATTAAACTTTAGCCTCGTTTGGATACCACTTAATGGCCAAATAATACAAAGCTGAAACAGGTGTATCAATATTTCCTCATAACAGTTTGTGAGGAAATATGCTCAGACGTTGCCAATCAGAGGTTGGGGGCAGTGAAAGGCAGTAATTGGATGAACACTGCTGTGTAGCAGTGATTAGGATACAACATCAGGGACAGGAGGAGAGGCTTGCCTAGATCTCCTACAGCTTAAACACTCACACAGTGCAGCAAAGTGTCTACAGTAACAGCGCAATGCCAAGAAGTGCTCACATTATTCACTTTTCACATCCTTCTCTCTCTCTACAGGGCCCTCTTGGTGCAGAGAGACAGAGAAAGAAAGAGAGAGTGAGAGAGGTCACCTGCAATATGTACTCAATTTAATTACTTATTTGTTTAATTAGTGAATTGTCAATAATGTGTTCAAATCTTCGAAACATAAAATTCACTCCCCAGCCTATACAATCCTAATATGGAAAGTAAGCTGGAAAACTGGCTGTTTTGTTCACTGTGACGTCACAAAAACCCATGGATTCACCCATATCAATCTATTCAGCTTCACACTGACGTTTCATGAAATATTTCTTCTTGAATGAGGCACAATACAGAGTAACCAATCATAAGAGAGGTCATTTACATATATCGGTCTTTAAAGCAGAGCAACAAAAAGCTAGCTGGTTACTTGTAAGGAATAAAGAGACATTGGAAACTGGTCATACCATTATTTTGGTATATAAAACCACACAAATAAATGAATAAAAAACAAACAGATAAATGGAGGATGTGGGCTCTCTAATGCATCCTTATTTTTATTTACACCGCTGATACATGTAAATAAGCATTGCTGCTTGTAGATAATATTATTACGCCACATTGTTTGGACATGTTGTTATAAAGGCAAAAGATTCCATGTCCTTGAAAGGGAAGTCATTAGCTCCAGTTTCCAGGTGATGCTATTGTTTGGGTCTCTTGCGTGACTGAAGTGCAAGCAGCCATGCCTTTCTGAAACATGGGCATTGTTTAAATACAAGCTCAGTCACATTCATTGGCTATTCAAATGCAAATGAGATACCTCAGTAATGACTTAACATCTTCAGCGCTCATTTTGCTATCTCAATGGCAGACATTTCTGCTAATAGCTCAGCTGCAAGAATAATATCTGAAGGGTGAATATGTGGTGGAGCTAAAGGAGGGCGGGATTTTAGTGCCGTAGTGAACCCAGAAGGGGTGTGTGCGGAACCCGAGACGACTGCAGTCGGGACTAAGACACTACAGACATATGTCCATTCTCACCCAGTTTGGCTCATTAGGCCATAATTAGCTGAAATGCAGCTCATTAAGTTCTCTCTCAGCTCTGTGCCAGTAGTTCTCAAATTAGTCTCATCTAGGATGAGTACTTTCTTTATGTACATGTCCCTCTACCTCCATGTGCTGTCTTAATACTTTGAGCGGTTTTCTCACTTACGGATGCTTTGAGACTGTGGCTCCAGGTGCTGATGATGGCACGCTGAGCTGGGACTGTGGAGCACAGCCAGAGTGAGCTCACCCTAGAGCACAGAACTATCAATTTGCTAATGAGGGCCTGAAAGGCATGGATTGGAAGACACTATTTCTGGCTCCAACTTGGTCTCTACGGAAACGTCAGTCATAGGTTTTCCATGGCTCAAAGGCCCAGGTGACGTTTAAAAGTTGTGCTTTTCAGCTGTCCTCGTACATTTATTTAAGTTAAAAAAGAAATAAATATCCATTTTGAAGTCTGGGCAATGATGTTCTACACTAAAGGCTTTTTGAAATATGCAATACACTGAAGATATCCCACGATGCTAAACAACAACCTTCTGTTTCATAAAATTCTTGGAGGGTGTCCATTGTCACTCATGCTGAACAACATCCAACATAGTAGTAAAATGGTCTCATATAAGGCCCCAAAAGATTAACACCCCCGCGCCGCCCTCACAAACTACGTCTAACCACACAATTAGTGTAGCACGCATTCTTGTTTTCTGAATGTAAAGATGTATTCAGAATTTAGTAAATCAAATTATCTCTGATTGCACTGGGTTATAAATTCTATTTAGCATAAACATTTAACGTCATATTAAAACCATGTTACAGAGATGCTCACAAGCTGTTTCATTAGATTCTGAGTCAAGAGTTGATTCATTGGGGTTTGAGTGCGAGTCAAGCCTTGAACCACATGGGTGTGAGTCTGAGCTGGGTCACAGCCTTTAATAGTAAAGAATTTTGTTTAATCTGGCTACTAGTTGCAGGCATGCAGTATTTGAAAGTAAACCACCACAGACATGGCGTCAAAAAGCAGTGAAATTTCATCAACATGAACAAAACTGATTCAATTAGGACCACCAACATGAATGCGATAAATTAATGAAATCTTTTATTTCTAGTCTTACATATGGGACTTTGCTCAGCTTTGCTATGGTCTTGCGTAGTCACTACAGCACTGCTGTTCTCACAGTTTGCAGCAGCATCAGGTTCAATATGGCCTCAAATCGTCAACATGACTTTGGACTATGGGAGTTCAAAATAATTTATTATGAATTACTTGGAATCAAATATTATTACAACAGCAGACATTACAACGTATTTTTTTTCTCTCTGTAAATGTACTATTCTGGGGAAGTCTAGTTATGACAGGAATAAAATATAATCCTTTCAAATCTCTCCAAAACACACAAATACCCATTTGGTGGATATGCTGGTCTACAGACCTCCTTACTTCCTCAGATCCTAACCCAAACCAATAGCAAAGAAGAAAAACAAAATAGAACTCATCTTAGAGTAGCAGCTGGAGGCATATATCTCTAGCCAATTCCTGACGTTTCTCTCCTCCAGACTCCATCACAGACATCCAAAAATTCCCAAATATCCCCCAGCAATGCACAGACACTGCCCAGAAACCGCCTACATCTCTTGCTTGTGGCCAAGTGTATCTATACTTTTCTGATGGACGTCCTGCGGGGCAGGATGGTGCTCACTCAGAACCACAGAACCACTCTTGAATATCACAAATCCATTACGAGTGGGTTCATTTTAGGTCCTTCCTCAAAATGAGACTATTAGGCTCACCATTGACTGCCAAAGAGACTGCATTATGGCAATATTGCAAATCATCCTGCCTTATGCTGTTTCATAGCAACTGGCAGACTCCTGATTGCTTGTTAAGAAATTGAAGGCTACCCATCTCCCTGCTTTATGTTTGCCAGGGGGCCACATGCTCTCCCATTGGGCAAAGGAAGAGTGATAATGAATTTCTCTCAGCAGACTCTCCAAGGAAGTGTTGGGGATAAAAGCTGTAAATTATTAAAATGCCAAAACAAAAGGTTAATCTGAGTGTATATGTGTGGGGGGGGGGGGGGGGGGGGGGGGTGCATTTTGGCCTGAATATGGATCCACAGAGTATGTAGCCTTCCTCTGTGTCTCTCTGTGTTATTCAGGAAGAACACTCAGCCCTGGTGAAAACAATCTGAATTAGAGACACAGCAGGTTTCCTCATTCGCTTGTGTACAGATTATAAAAAGCTGAATAATTGCAGGGGAGTTAGAGCATGTAAAATATCTAACCGTTAGATTTGTCAGACATGCAACTGGCTTTGCTGTGTAGAAATGATCATGATCTTTATTTCATCTATCCACAGCTTAATAAATCCCAGCAAGATGTATTTGTATTATTAGCCTGTTGAAGGCTCATCTATATAGGTGGCATGTGTTGAAATATTAAATATTGATTATACTTCAGGAAAGGTAGCATTTATCCGGGGAGCAGTTGCAGCATGCATTTTGTTCTGCCTACAGAGCTGTGTTGTTTGCTTTCATTTTTAGCCTACATGCTACATGAGGAGGAGTTCCCTGCTTGGCTCTCTTCAACACAGATTAAAGAGATTGCTAAGAAGAGAATAAAAATTTAATTAGACACAAGGAGATACAGGTGTCTGATATACTGCTGATATCTAGATGGATGGTTTGGGGCCCAACTTGTCACTCAATCAAGCTATCAAACAGAAGAAAAAACAAGAAAAAAAACAGTAAAAAGAAAAAAAAGGCAGCATCCATGCAGCATTGTTTTTAATTTTCTCTTCCAATTCCCACTACGCCACTAGGTTGCCATGGAAATGAAAGAATTCTGCTCCATCTGTGTCAGGCGCTTGCATCTTGGTGACAGAGTCTTTAAAAAGAGACAGTGCGGGATTTACAAGTAAAAGTAATTAACTGACACATGCTGTTGCCTGCCAAGCCCATAAATGCCATCCAATGCCATGTCGAGAGGTGAGACAGTGACATTTCTGGCAGCAGCTGAGAAAGTGCCTGTGACTCTGTCTTTACAGCACACTGCAGAAAGTGACTGTCAGCCCCATTGTTGTCATTTGACTGATCTGTCATTGTACTATTTTTCTCAAGTGTAATCTCAAAACTCACATCCACGTTCTCCACATGCCTCTTTTCCACCTTTTCTGGTTCATTCGAGGTCACTCTTAATAATGAGTTATGTTTTTTTATGCAGGATTTTAAGTTCTGTACCCTTAAGTCTAAACTGATCCATTTATTTGATGTTTTTGTTTTTCTTTGTTGACTGCCTAATCCTGTTGATGTAACCTAACAGATTCCCATGACTGGCTGATGACTGGCAGGGAGAGAAGGCTTAAATAAATAGTCAAAAAAGATAATGTTGCTAACAAATGAATGAAGTAGAATAGTCACCAATTACACACACGCATTTTCTAAACTGCTTATTCTCCTGGATCACATGGGGTTCTACAGGTTCTACATCTCTGCGCTCATTTGGCGGAAGGCAGGAGACAACCTGGACAGGTTGCCAGTACATCACAGGGCAAACACACACACATATACATTTAGACACACGTGTGTACTCATACCTAATGGCAATTTAGTAATTTCAATTAGCCTGGCTGCCAGTCTTAGGACAGTCACTCACCCCCAACTAGATATATAGTAGATATATATACATAACATAGTAATGATTGTACATGACACATAAAACGTGCATATACACAAACATGAACTCTTAAGGTCAATGCTGTGTGATCGGTTGGACCTTAGGACATCTTTTCCAATTGGTTATCATCTCTCTTTGTCTCTGATCATTTGCATGAAGAGCTGAACTTCATTTCATTGCTCAGATGACTTTTTTCATCCCAGTGGTTTCTCCGCAGCCCATTGCTAAGTGTCGCTATTCCACTATACACTAGTGGTGTACATGTAGGCTAAGGCTATCAAAGTAGGCTAGACAAAACTTCAAGTAGGTGATTTCAAGTAGGGCTGTTGACACAGGTGTGACAAACAAAGTAGTCAAAATGTCCAAGCTGTTCTTCTGGGGCCATACTACAAAAACATCTTAACTCTGAAATCTTACTTTATCGGTTAGTTACAATTTCAGTTAGGACTGGATTTTGGACAGTAGCTATTGCAGAACAACAGTGCATCAGTTCAGAACTCCAGATAAGAAAACAAAATTACAGAAGCATCCTAACTAGACAACATTTCCTAAATACTGTCCAAACTTTAAGACAACCTGTGATGTGATTTTTAGGCAACTCAGGCAGCATAGTCCATTAGTAGCATATTGATGTTACATTTACTTATACTGCAAAACGGTAGTAAAAATTCAATTATAAAATTCCAGCAAACATGATCTCCACACCCTATTATTACTTTTTTCTGTGTTAATATTGATGAAAACTCACCAGACAAAATATTACAGTGATGGTGGTGAAAAATTAAGAGACAGATTTTAATGGATCGCTGTTTATTAGGAGAAATAATGTGTGTGGTTTGCTAAAGTGCTTGGGAAATAGAAACTGATACTGGAGAGCAGCGACACTGACAATAAGGAATAATATTTAGTTTCATTTTGTCCTTTTTTTACATCAATAACTGTTACTGTAACTTATATTTTAATGTTATTTTAGCCATGAATCATTGGTTGCTAGGTAACGCATGATAGACATGTGTCACGGTTGGCTCCTCCCAGTCCTGTCCATGTGCTCATGTTTTGGTTTTGTAACTCCGCCCCTGATTGTTATCACCTGTCCCTCATTGTTCCGTGTATTTAAGCCCTGTGTTTGCCCCTTCCGTTTGCCAGTCTTTGTATCTGTATCTTTGTATCTTTGTTTCATTGTACCTGGTCTTCGTTTGTGTTGATTCTTGTCATGTCTTACCCTCGATCTGTCCGTGTCGGCTCATTGACCCTGGACTGTTCTGACTACGACCCTGGATTTGCCCGTAATAAATCTCGCTTATCTCAGCGTATGCGTCCGCCTCCTCGCTCCGCGTTACAGAAAGACTGGCCACCACAGGACGCAGCAGGTAAGCGAGACTCCGGCATGTGGTTGTTCCGTTGGGACGAAACTCCGGCTGTTTTAAAGCAGCCCGAGTTCGCTGTGTCCCAACGCCACCAAGCCGGAGACAGCAAATCCCCTGGCGCTGAGGGAACACGAGCGTCTCGTCGGTCCCGCAAGAAAGCGGAGGACCTTCCCGCCTTGTGTCCGGGCGACGAGAGCTCAGGTAAGCGCCTTGGGTCTGCCCGTCTTGAGCGCCACTGCAGGGAGGAGCGACCTGCAGTGCAAGACGGTGTCAGACGGCAGGAGCATTCAGATGACCCGTGTTTTGGTACTCGGCTCGTTCGCAAGCGTCACTGCGAGCTGCCAATCGCTCGAGTGAGCTTTGGGAACGGCCGAGTGGGTCCAGTATCTGTGCGTTCCTCCAGGTTGGAGCAGAGGTCCCCAGCCCGAGAGCTTAATCCCGTGGCCGCACCCCGCGGCACTTCTGATCCCGTGGCCGCACCCCGCGGCACTTCTGATCCCGTGGCCGCACCCCGCGGCACTTCTGATCCCGTGGCCGCACCCCGCGGCGCTTCTGATCCCGTGGCCGCACCCCGCGGCACGCCTGCGCCTCCGGACCCGCCGCCAGTCTCCGTGGACGTCGCAGCAGGCCCCGCGCCTGCCTCCGTGGACGTCGCAGCAGGCCCCGCGCCTGCCTCCGTGGACATTACATCCCCTTTGTTCCCACCCATCCCGCCCTCGTCTGTGTCTGTTCCCCCTGGGCCCTCCGTTTCTGTCCCTGTTCCCTGTGGTCCTTCTGTGCCTCCTGTGTCTGTTTGCGTTCCTTTGTTTCTGCCTTGTTCAGTCCCTGGTTTTGTCCTGTTCCCTACTGTTGTGTCTGTCTCGGTTCCCGTTCCTGTTGTGGTTCCCGTTCCTGTGTCTCCTTTTGTTTCTGTTCCTGTTTCTGTCCCTGTTTCTGTTCCTGTGTCTGTCTTGGTGCCTGTTCCCCTGTCTTTTGCGTGGTCTGTTGTTCGTTCTTGTTTTCCTCGTCCTGTGTCTCCGGTCGTCTCTCGTTCGGCGTCGTTTTGTGTTGTGCCTCCTCGTCCTCCCTCCGTTTTTTGTCCTCGTTCTGTTTCGTCTGTTCCTGTGTCTGGTGTGCCTTGTGGTTCTGTTCCTGTGTCTTGTGGTTCTGTTCCTGTGTCTGCCTCTGTGCCCGTTTCTGCCTCTGCTCTGGCTTCGGTGTCTGTGCCTGTTTAGTTTAGTTTTGTCTTTCTCTGGGTTTCGCTTTTTTGTTGGGTTGGTTTGTTTTGTTCTGTGTGGCACGCCCGGTGTGCGTGCCTTTGGGGGGGGGTTCTGTCACGGTTGGCTCCTCCCAGTCCTGTCCATGTGCTCATGTTTTGGTTTTGTAACTCCGCCCCTGATTGTTATCACCTGTCCCTCATTGTTCCGTGTATTTAAGCCCTGTGTTTGCCCCTTCCGTTTGCCAGTCTTTGTATCTGTATCTTTGTATCTTTGTTTCATTGTACCTGGTCTTCGTTTGTGTTGATTCTTGTCATGTCTTACCCTCGATCTGTCCGTGTCGGCTCATTGACCCTGGACTGTTCTGACTACGACCCTGGATTTGCCCGTAATAAATCTCGCTTATCTCAGCGTATGCGTCCGCCTCCTCGCTCCGCGTTACAACATGACAACTGTCAAAATCTAGTCGGTTAAGACTTACTAATTTCAGAAAAGATACTGTAAGATAATTCTCCTAAAAGTATTGGTCAAATGAGTTCATGTCGCTTGTGAAAGTTAGCAAAAATTGCACTTTGGCTGTACCAAAAAAATAAAAATAATAAAAAAATAAAAATCACTTTTGGTGTACAAGATACAGTATCATCAGATAATTCACTTACTGATGCCCAAGTAAATGACACAAATCTATCATTGTCGGTGTGTAAAGCCCTTTAGAATCCAGGCCGTAGCTGGCTCCAATAGTGCTGAGACACACACATACAGATTACTGCAACAGCACGCAGTCATTTTACCCATCTTCAGCCCTCTAGTGCTTATTTATTTCATGACTGAAAATGCAGGTGGATGGATGTAGTCTTTAGCCAAAAGCCACTATCTACTCCAAAGTAATTTCCTCAAAGCCTTACATCTCAATGCTAAGCGTTTAATTCATCACTTGCTGTGCATCACCATTTCAGAGTGATATAACTATTTCAAAAAGTCTCATAATATCAGTGGTTGCATTCTCAAGTTTCTGTCACTGTTTTAAGGCTCACAGTAACATATTTAAAATTTTCTGATTTCTGCAAAATACTTTGATTCAGCTACTTTCAACAAAAAAGCCTTGGAGCCAAAGCCACTAGGTTACATATTGGAGATTATATATTTTTTTCACACTGCACAAGGCTCTTCTCACTGAAGAATAAAAAAATCAACTCAAAATTGAATCAGGTTTAGTTTACATTGCTTTGCTCTCTTTCGATTTACTCTGGTTGGCTCCAGAGTTTGGTAGAATCAATTATAGGTTTAGTCAAAAGGAAACCCTTAGGGCCTTGTAGGCTTTCAGAGAAGGTCTAATGATTTCTGTGAAATACAAAAAGAATGTGTCTGTATTTTTTATTCATTTTTTGCTTCATATAATGAGCATGTTAGTTGTATTTAAAAATTATACAAATATATGCTCAATATGTTCTCATATTCATATCTCATGTCGCATGTTATTTCAATGTAAAATTCTCAATTTACCTAAACTGTCAGATTATCATAATTAGAAACTGAAAGTGGAATCAATCAATCCAAACCAATTTGATTTTAAAAACATGGGTGGGACCAAATAGAAAAAGAGGTCATACTAGGTCTTCTGGAAGTTCTAGATGCATATGTGTCATATGTAGACTATAACTATGAGTGGTAGTATTAAGGAAGCAGCAGTTTAATGCCAGGGCTCATAACTGAAGGAATAACTGTGTTATGAGGTAAACATTACATTAATATATCTGATGCAAGCTTCAAATACAACATAAATTTATTTCACAAGCTTCAAATGTACATGTTTAATCTAGAACAGCCTAACAATATTTACATGAATCTCAAATAGCTTACTGCTAATTTCCCAATTCTGACTTTTATTTTTTACCTTTTGAAGGCCTTGGTCTAATAGTCATGATTCACCACTGGGTTTAGTAGCTTTCGCAAATATACAGATGTAAGCCCTATCTACTTTTATGTTTAACCTACACATAATGGACACAGTATGACACATGAAGTTACATCCTGGATTAACTTGATAGTAATATACATTTTGAAAAAAATATACAATTAATATATAATTTCATATACCTTATATATGTATTTTTTTATTTTTAGTATAGGGCACAGGTCTAGTCTTTGATTTCAAGGTTATAGAAAATAATTAGGTGCATGTCTGCTTAAGATGTAACAGTAGAAGCTAATTGTGGTCAAATCACTTTGATGTTCTTATAATAAGTACACTAAAGAATTAAAGACCAGATGCAAACTTGACAGAATGTACGAGAAGAAAGTGCCGGCTGGATCAGCCATGTCAAACATGTTAGACTAGATGATAGTCTAGTACATGTAATTTAGCTTATTTTCAGCTATAACAGTGATATGGCATTTTAATTAAACAAAGGTTACAAAGTGCATAAACTGAGATCCATTATTAATGGTCAGCAAGAAGATTAAAAATCAGAAGCCTGTCAACAGCATTTACAGGAACCAGACAGCATTTTGCAACAGTTTCATGTGCAGTAGTTGAATTATCAATCATTTTTAAGGGGAATATGACTGATGGAAAGCATGCATTTCTGTACATCCACCTGCTTAGTAAACGCATGTGTGCTTTCAGAATAAAAGGGCCTAGGAGTTTGACATAGTGTGTAAACATTGACATCTTTTCAAAACATACCATACATTTAGTCTACACTGCAAAAAATAGCATCATCAAGTGAAATTGTATTAATTGTAGTCAATATATCTAATATTTCTAATTATTCAAATTATTTTGAGATGTTTGTGCACTTAACATAAGATTATTTAGCTTATTTCTAGATTTTTTTTCTTTACCTGTTATGAGTAATTTAAGTAAACTTATCTCACTATACTTGCAGGTAATTTAGCACATTTATTAACACAAAATGAACTGCCAATATAATTAAATAATTTTTCTTAATAAATTATATAAAACATAAAAAAATATTGGAAATAAGTTAAATAATCTCAAAATAAACTTACAACAATCTCAACAAGAGAAATATTGGATTTGCATGCAACATGCAAACTAATCTGCAAAGATTATGAAGTCATTTTGAGTGAATTATTTATGTGATGTCACAAAAATCCATACATTTACATATATCTACCTATTTAGCCTATAGCAGTTTAATCCATGCATTCATACTGAAGTACTGAGCAGTGTTTCAGTCTGGCCTGCTTTTAATATATAAGGCACAATACATGGCAGCCAATCAGAACAGAGCTTGTTTAGATAGATCGGTCATAAATGCACAATGAGGAAACAGCCTGATTAATTGAAGGAGATAAAGATAGCTTGGAAAATGGTTATGTAAAAAAAAGAATTATGATTGAATGTAAACAATGTTAATATTAGGGTAAAAATAAAAAGCTAAAGAAACAAAGGATATGGTCTCTTTAAAATATCATGAGGCAGTGACTCAGGAAGGCATTTTATGACCTCTCTACTCAGACATCAAATCAGTTCATCACTTAATTAATTGTGGGGATACAGTACTATTCCATGGCCATATTTCTATAAAGAAAGAAAGGAAGGAAGGAAAGAAGGAAGGAAGGAAGGAAGGAAGGAAGAGGAAGGAATGTGTCTGAATATACACCATGTATTGGATATTTTGCTTTACTGTGATGTGAACAAGAGAAGCAAGGCCCGTCCGAATGGACGATCAGCTTGCTACAGTTTGAAAAAAAGTCTGCATTTGTAAATAAGATGAGAGACGTGGAAGTAATGGTGCAAGGGGGCTTATTACTGAAAACATATTTCTGCTTCCTTATTTGATTTTTGAAGGTTGTGTCTCACTTTACATGAAAAACTATGCTTTGATGGCTTTGAATGCTGCAGAGGAGATGCACACCTGCAAGCCTTAATAGAAAGCTATTTCAGATCAAATGCAAACACACATGAATGAAGAAAAATCCGAGGAGGTGGGTCCTTTGTTAAACCTGAAATATGTCTGCTTGTGCTTCAATAACAGTAAACGAGCATGCAAGTCAGGGCAGGGACACTGACTGCTGGTCACAAAACAAAATGTCATGACCCATCTGCCATGCCATGTCATGACCTTGATGCCACCTCATATTTCAGTGCTGCCGCTATGGCAGATGGCAGAGACTCTTGACCACCAAACTGAGCAGCTTTAAGAACAGTTTCTTATTACTATTTCAATTTGTACTATTGCAGCGTTTACACACAAAACACAGCGTCAATCTGCTATTTTGAACTATTTGCACTAGTTTAATGCTTACATGTATTACATGGCATTGCTCTTCGACATTTGAGTTGTTTTCATGTTTGCACGTGAAACATTATCATTTTATCACGTATTGCATTGCATTGCTCTGCTACATTTACATTATTTTAAACTGCACATTCTACACTGCATTGATTTGTTTGCTCTATTTAATGTTTGTACATACTTCAAATTCTCAAAGTAAATGCCACATGTTTTCATCATACAAGAGACAAGAGTCTTGCTCAACATGCATGGAGGGACTTGAAGATCTCGACAGAACAGTGATATTCGTTCATGCCACAGCATCACCTGTGTCCATCACTGTTTTTCATATTTCGCTTTTATTGATAAATAACTTCATCCAAATGTAAAAACTTCAAAATCCAAATTTCCGTCTTTTCCATTCAGGTTCTTTGTGTGCATTTTCAAAATTTGTACACAAGAGGCAAGATGGCAAACCCATAATTGTAATAGGCCTAGTTACTGTGGCAAGAGTCCCCAGCCCCCATAGATGAGACTGTTGTAGAAACATGACTGCTGAACTATGCTGCTTGGTACAGTGTATATTTTAGGTCATCCTCACACCATAGCATCAGGTTTCAGACCTCAGACAACTAGGCTTCATGTCTATGGAAAAACACTGTCATGTCTTAGCTCTCATACAATCAGGCTACAGACACTGTAGACATTGCATAGTGTTCTTTCTTTCTAGATTAATTACAGCTTTATGACCAAACTAAAGATGACAAACTACAACCACAAGTTTTAGTGAACTGTGCTTTTAGTATGTTCTTCTATTTGACACAGATTAGGGCTCAACCCATGTGCTATCACTGTTTGCCCTTTTGTCCACATCAGTGTTAGAAAATGTATCAAAATTACTAGAAAAGAGTGTTGTTATACCATCTGAGATGGCCCCTAACTCTGAAGCAGCTGTGGGAGCAAACAAAGTGGTAATGTGTGAGTTAAAGTGCAATCTTTGTTCAAATAAAATGTAAATCGAAGGAAAACAATTGCTCCCCACCCACAGTCTGAGCTCCGTTTTACCATTTACCTCAGTTACTTTCTGCACAGTTATCCGAACAAGATAATTCTGTTATCGTCACAGGCTTAGATTGTATCACTCTGAGGGATGTCTGTTTGCATATACTACAGTGTATCAAAGTGCTACATACTGCATTGTGCTAAGGTAGCACATACAACACGGGAGGTTGTTTATTTGTGGTATATCTTAGAAGCACAGATCTTGCAATGAATAAATAATGAGTAAATAATTAAAGAAGCACATCCTTGTGAAACACTGGAGATGTAAATATTTTTGGAAGAAAAACTGGAAAAAAAAAGTTTTTTTTTTGTCATAAAGTATAAAGAAGCACATGAAAGTGCTCCATGCTTACATCACTATATGATCAATACACATTGCCTTCAGCCATCAAATCTATTTACCATGAGTCGACAGAAATGTGATTTCTGTTTCCCTTAATCATATGGTTTAATGGATGTACTACACATATACTACACTGCATCACTTTGCTAGGTTTGCTATAACTCAGATTTGAGTAATTTAAAGCTACAGTCTATAAGAACTGTACTGAATCCAAATACCACCAATGTTGCAATGTAGCAATAAAAGAGCCTTATATCTAGAATGCCTATTGTTACCAAGGTTTACCAAGGTTTAAAGTTCCATCCATTTATCTTCATTCCTCAAAACTCTACCTAACATATATACATAATTAAACTATATATAACACCATAAATAATTAAAGCATTTGTTCCCAAGCAACACTCATTACTCTTCCAACAGGCAGCATTAAAACTCAGATGCTGCTCCTTCTTTAGGTTACCCCAACAGTAAAATAGTTTCAGAAGTCCAAAATCAGAAGAACAGCCACTAGATTGCCAAAGAGCTGTGTGAATTTGGACATGCATTGGACAAGCCTATTATAACCTAATTGCAAATAAATCAAGCCATAATCCACTAAAACAAAGAGCACAATGATAAAGGGCATTCTCATTTTATCTAAATGAGTGAGCATTGTGATGTGCAGTAGCCTGTCTCGCAGCCTGTCTCAGCCTCACAGTGTCATATGCATTGCACCACTGCACTCCATATGTGAAAGTCACCTTTCATACTGAGTTCCATCATGCCAGACTGCTCCCTTAAGCATGGACAATGACGTTACAGCATATAAACAGCACAATGATGAGCTGAGGCACACAAAAGAGCGTTCAGGAGCACATCTGTCACATAAGTACAGCCCACAGAGGTCCTGGCCTATCTTCAACCTCTCAAAGTATCATTCTCTTCCAGATCTCTTATGTGCTCTTTTAAGATTATAATAATAATCTGCTCTCAGTCTGTCGAGCTCACTGCTGGAGCCATTGTTCTTGCAGGTAACATTTTGTCCTAGCTGAAGTGAAACATAATAGAGTTTAGAGCTCTGTCGCCCACTTCTTTATTTGATTGGCAGTTCAGTGACACAACGAACCCTCCCCTCTGAATTAGAAAGCCTTTCAGAAGTGAGAGAGCTCTTTTCAAACAATTACCAAAGACTTGCTACAGCAACGTATCTGACAGAGCTCTGAACCCTGAGTATGTATGTGTGTGTGTAAAGGCATGGTCAGGATGTCCAAACTGATTTTAGTTTACTATTGTTGTTGAAGGAGAAAAAATGTTCTTGGCTTTTAACATAATTTAATGTAACTTTTTTGTTTGTATATATTGTGCACTGAGTGGCCACTTCATTAAGTACACCTCCTTGTTTTTATACTCACAGTCCATTTGAATCAGCTACGCTTACCTTGTAGGCGGACTTCGTAGTTCTACAATTACAGACTGTAGTCCATCTATTTCTCTGCATACTTTGTTGGCCTGTTTTGCCCTATTCTTCAGCGGTCAGGAGCCCCACAGGACCATCACAGAGCAGGACTAATTTGGGTAGTGGATCATTCTCAGCACTGCACAGCACCGTCATCTATCTTCACATCACTCATTAGGTGACACTGATGTGATGGTGGTGTGTTAGTGTGTGCTGTGCTGGAATCACAGCAGGCACAGTAGTCCTCAGTGTCACTGCTGGACTGAGGATAGTCCACCAATGAAAAATACCCAGCCAACAGCATCCTGTGGGCAGAGTCCTGGGACCAATGATAAAGGACCAGAGGTTGACCAACACAAACTGTGCAGCAGCAGATGAGCTACTGTCTCTGACTTTATTTTTACAATATGGACTAACAAGGTAGGAGTGTCTCATAGAGTGGACAGTGAATGTTTAAAATCTCCAGCAGCACTGCTGTGTCTCATCCACTTGCACTAGCGCAACACACACTAACACACTACCACCATGTCAGTGTCACTGCAGTGCTGAGACTGAACCACCACCTCAATAATAACTGCTCTGTGGTGGTCCAGTGGGGGGTTTGAACCATTTATATTCATCTGAAAGAAAAGGTCAGCTTGGATTTTCTTTGATTATGAAAAAACAAGACTAAATAAATAAATAATGGGAGTTAAAATGAGTTATGAGGTTTTGGTCTGACAGCAATGAAATACATAAAATAACATGAACCTTGATCAAAATGTAAGCTGTTCAAAAAGTGTGACCTCAAAAGGTAACACACAAAAATCAGATTCCCCGACATGTTGATACACTGTTAAACCCCAGTAAGCAGCTATTATTGTTGCACAATTACTTAATTAAGTGCTTTAAGTCCTTTATTTACATAGGAGGCCAATCCAACTGCCTTATTTGTGCAAGGATGAAGCACATTTCCATGTGAAGACCCACCAATGCCGTTAGATAATAACCCTGAACACTTTGCTTTTGTCATCCTCAGAACATGCTGTCTGAAATACTGGGCACATATTTGTTGCTGATTGCAAGTCTGCGCTAATTATGATTCCAATTTTCACTGTGTTTTTAAAATTATGCTGGAAGCTGGTGGAGGTAATTCTTTGAGTGATTTCTTAGAAGCACATCAATTGCAATAAATAAAGGTATGAATAAGCAAACAAACATGTCATTTTAAGACACTGTAGAAATAAATATGTTTTTGGAATTTTTCCTTCGAGTACAAAATAGCACATGAAAGTGTTCACTGCCAACATCAGAAAATGATCAGTACATACTGTCTCCAGCCATCAAATCTTTTAATCTTGAGTCTACAATAAATATAACAAATTAAATTTCTCATTCCTCGCATCATACGGTTTTGTGGGTGTGGTACAAAGATCTAACTATAATAAAAGCATTAACAGTAAAATAACTTAAATGATAAGACTAATGGATCATTTTTAAAGCTTTAAATGGAAAATAATTGAGCTTGTTGGTACAAAACAAATATAATAATAATATAATAGACTTTCAAACATCTAATCAATGTTAACAAAAATTGCAAAACCATGACCTAAAAACCAAATCTATTTTGCTAGAATGCTTGAGATTTAATAGAGCTCTGGTCACAATGTTCTGTTTGCAAAATGGTGTTACAGTCTGCATGTCAAGCAAGCACCTGTATAGAATTGAATTGGCACTGCTGAACTGTGTGTATTACTCACTTTAGGTTATCTGTAACCCCCATATGGTGATTGTTTCCACAGATAGCATCATTTGGTAGATGATGGAATTTCGTTATCAGTCTATGTTCATATCACTCAATACAGTTGTCTGTAAAAGGTGGGGACAGGTTTCAGAATAAATAATGGTATAAATTATTAATTACTAGTGCTGGACACTTAAGCCCTTAAGCCACTTTAATAGCTGTTTTGACTGGAAATCAAATAAAGGGTGGGGTCTCTAACCTTTGCACATATCAAAACTTGTAATAAACTCAAAAAATCACAATTATTATTATTGTTATTATTATTATTATTATTATTATTATTATTACACCACTTGAAAAGATCAGCTGATCTTTACATTCTGTGAACATCTCATTATGAACAGACCAATATAAATGGTCCAAAATTACTTTATATCAAAACACAGTAAAGTTACCATTTTTTCAGAGTAATAAGTCTTAAGATTAATAAGTGTATAATAAGCCCATGTTTTAAGGAGTTAATACACACAATGCATTCCACAAATATTGGCACCACTGGTAAACCTGAGCAAAATAGGCTGTGAAAACACTCTTTCAGTAGGACTGTCTTCTAAGGTGAAATGAGACCAAAACAGAGCTTTTGGGCAACAAACACCAGAGGTGTTGGAGTGGACACAAACATGTTGAAAAGTACCTCATCCCCACTGTAAAGCATGGTGGTGGAGCTGTGATGATGTGAGGCTGTTTTTTTTCTAAAGGCACTGGACAACTTGTTCAGATACATGGTACCATGGACTTAACTGGGCAGTGGCTGGATCTCACAGCAGGACAATGATCTCCAAAAAGTTATGAATTGACGCGGTCCACCAGCACGAACCTCAGAATCTAAAGGATCTTTACCTGTGTTCTCCTGTCTAATTAAGCATTATACAAGACTTTATCCTTATCTTAGCTGTTACCTTTGCAAAGGGAGCCTACAAAAAAGAATCACCAATACCTGGAAATCACACTATTCATTTCATCATAATCACAAAACAGCTAACTTTAATTTTTGCTGATGTGTTGACTGGGCTTTCCAGCTTGTATCAGATACCCCTTGATAACTGGAATAACTTTATGATGAAATATCGTTCTTGGCTGAACTGCTGCAAGTGCAGCCTTGCCATCTACGCTTGGCTTTGTCTAATTTTATTTATTTATTTATCTTCCCTCTGTCCCTAGCTCTGCCATTCTTCACAAAAGAAAAAACAATTTACAATCGCTGGCATTCTCACCTGACTCACTGACTCATGGACCTGTTTGTCTGAGTGACCCAGAAATAGAATGTGCCAGGGAGATGGTGTGGTTGATGGAAACTCTAGTGGGGTCATTATTTGGACAGCATAGTGAATGTCCACCCTTAAAGAAATGCTTTGCAGATAAGCTGAAGGGACTAGTGGGTGCTTCCCAACCTCCATGGCTGACTCTTTAGGAATATTTCACTGCATTTGATGGCGTACTTTAACTTTTCATGCTAGGGCATTGAATGAAGGTTCACAAGGCTGAAAATGAACAATTTTAAAGTATAAAATATTTAAAATAATTTGTGTTGTTGTGGTTAATGGCAACATGCCTAATCTGAAAATCCTGCTTATGTATGTTGAATGCTGCATGTTGAGTTTTCCAGACGTAGATGCTCCACAAACAGTTCTGATATCTGACCTAGATTTCTATATTCAGGTGCTCGTTTTGTATTGGTGGTCACTCAACAGCCAAGTATGTCACTACTATTATGAAATAAACTGATGTAGAATGTTTAACAAAGAATACACATCTGGAGACAACTCTAAACATTTGGTGCTGGAATAATGTGGTGAAATTCACTGCAAACAGGGATACAACCCTCTAAAACCTACCCCCAAACCCCCTATTACATGTTCTCTTAACTTTTGTGGTACAATCAGTAAAAGAAGCAAGCCAGCTAGTAAAATGCAATCGTTAGTGACTGAACTGACAAGAACCTCTTACTAGAGGTAATGTTTCATTTTTTGTTTCATGGCATATAATGTGTTCTTTGCACACACAATGCACATCTACACCCTTAATTGGAGTTTTTTGGGAGGACCTTTCAGGCCTGCTAACTGAAAAACAGGCTTGTTATCCCCTGCTTTCCACCTTCAAGAGGGGTCGCATTTGTTTAGAAATTTCACACTCAGTTTGTTCCCATAATGAGTCTACACACACACACACACACACACACACACACACACACACACACACACACACACACACTTACACACTTCTTCTTATGAGATCCTGTCTGGTCCATGAGACTGTTACTGTACGCAGATATGGTCATAGCCATTATCGGCTTCATATATTTGAGTTTTGTAAGTAAGTATACTTATCATTTAAGTGCAATACTTACTGTGTAAGCATAAATATAAGTGTACTTATTGTATTATTATTATACTGTTATATAATATTATTGTATTATTGTTATGATATATTGTAATATATCTTATTATATTGTTGTTGCATAAGTATACTCATTATCAATACTATGTATACTTAAATGTAAATGTTCATTTAAATGCCAATCTAATGAAGTGTTTGTAAATCAATACTCCAGGTCCACTCTGTTCTAAACAAAAGATTTAAAAAGGTCTCGTGTCTATAACATATAAAAACTAAACAAAACTGGGATAAAAATCAACACAGAGCTGGGTGCCCATGACAGAGGGATAAGGGGCTCTAAAATAGTAATTAAAATGTATGTGTAATCTAAAAAAGGCTTCAAACTATGAACACCCTCCTCCTTCCTGTTTCCTTTAGCTGAATTGAGCTGAAGGCTGAAGTCAGAGATATTATGTATTAAGTAGAAGATAACCAGCATTTTTACAAAAGAAAGTAACCAAATTTGAGGAAGAGACTGAGAATATAGTCAAAAGTGGACAACACAGTGATATCAGATTAGCTATTCATCTTAGCTGATTCATATAGATAAATTCATATAGATCTATAAAATGTTCCCATGAATCAAACTGGTAAAATAACATTGAACTAACATGCCAAGTCATTGAAACGGAACAAGATTTTGCCTGCCAAAGTTTTCTCACTCACGTTGAGGCATGAACTTGTTTGGCAAAGCAGCTAAAATGATCTTGAAAACACAAGATTTGCATCTTAAACTTACTTTAATATCAGACTACTGTGTCTGTATCTGATAAACAGAACTGTAAATGTCTATATTTATTCCTTGTTGCAGTATTTTTCATAGTATGGGACATATAAGCACTTAAAACATTGTCACAACTCAAATAGTAGAATAATTTCATTATAAAATTTAATATCTAGCAATCTAAACAGTAGTGCATGTTGAATATTGTTGTAAATACCAAGCTTCATTACAGTAAAATGCAGGCTCATAGAGGTGACTGTAGGTCTAAAGGTTTAATTAATCTACCAAAAGAAAAATGTAAACTCAGTAAAATCCAGTTAATATGGTGCATAGGGTGGTCTATACCGGGGTCGGCAGTGCAAATGTTAAGAAGAGCCATTTAAACAAAAACTAAACCACAACATTTTATGTCCATTTTACCATCTTGGCTGTACTTAGCAGTGCTAGTACAGGCTGAAAACATAAAAGAAAATGCAGACTTACTTTGCTCTACTTTAAGCTTTATAGCTTTACAGCTCAGCAATAGCTGCTTATCTTGCATCTCGAGCAGAAAATGTTTTCACAAAAGTAGAATAGTCTTGTAGAATGTCTCTTAACGTTCAAGGCTCAAGTCAGCTTCTTGTTTACCAGCTTCTTGTTGCAAATTAAACATATCAGGAAACCAGCTGGAGTGATAAGTGCAATTAAGCCCACTCGTCACCAAATTATCAATGTTCGTCTTAAATCTCTCTCATTTTCACATTTTTGTTAGCTACTAGTTAGGCCATATTGTTGTTGTTGCTATGGTGACCAGCAGTCTGCACGCCAACCTTCAGGGTTAAAGGGGGAATTAGCAGTTATACATGAACTCCACCGTTTAAGATCATTACTGTTAAATCAGTTTTAGAGCGATCAGCAGAGATTTATTTTACTGCAAAGGCGGATTATTTTATTTTTACCTAAAAATCTTATTCTGCGCTGGAGGAGCAACAGGGCAGTGAAAGAGTCGCATGCGGCTCTGGAGCCATATGTTGCCGACCCCTGGACTATACATTGATGTGCTTGACTGAGGGAGAATTCAGTTCTCTATTTTGACACCTAAACTCAGTAAGCAGTTCAAGACATACAAGGATGGTTTGGTCTGTGGTTGTTGTAACCTGACCATAACTGCTAAACCAATGCTTTTTATGAAAACATGCCTATGCAGTTGCAGTGGTACATTAGTTTAGAACAAGTTTAGAACAAGAACCATATAGGTTATAGGTTGAGCTGATGCAATCAGTTATGTTCATTTCATGTCAAAATCACTATTTTAGTATTTTTATCATTTTGCAGTTTTACTCGGCCAAATCACTTTAGCAGCAAGTGCTCAATCAATGTATTATGCATTTCTATATGTAGTTTAACACAAAATTACTATATATTGTTAAAAAAAATCTAAACTTTAGTTAAATGTTTATTCTACTGAATTATGATGACTTACAAAGAGCAGAAATTATAATATAGTCTTCTAGTTACATGTATACATTGTGGCCTAAACTGTCCTGACATCTATGTGCTAATGTCTTTCAGTTGCACACTCACTAATGAACCGACTGCATTCAAGACATTCTATCAAAGGTGATGATAAAGTGACAATTAGCCCTGTTGCTAGCCACAAGCTCCATTTTAACCTTTGGGTGAAGATGAAACAGCTTGAAAGAGCAGCACCAAAGGTAAACAAAGACAAAATTACACAGGAGCACAACTTCTAATTGAGAGAGATTTCCTTTTGATGTAACTCCAGAGATCTGAGAGGCGCCGCTTGCGTACTAATTACAGAGCCATGGAAGAGAGATAATCAGCACCATGCTAATGAGCCTTGTTTACCACTATCTGATGTCAGAACGGCATGGCTGAGCATTCAAAGGAGAAACCCGGGTGAGGAGATCCTGTGAAAAATGATCAATACAATTCTGGAAGGAAAAAAAATCATATATATATATATATATATATATATATATATATATATATATATATATATGTAGAGAGAGAGAGAGAGAGAGAGAGAGAGAGAGAGAGAGATGAGCACTAATAGCTGTCAAAATGTTGTCTTTGACAGCTTTTATGTTTACATAACATCTATGTCAGGTGACAGATTTTTATCTGACATTTGATTGTGTTGCCTTTCTGGGGTGATGTGATATAGCCTAAATATGACATATCTTAACAATTCAAGCTGGTTAATCAAATGTAAACATGTTATGTAGCCATTAGGTAAAATCAGTTCCATTTGACCTTTTTTTAAGATATAAGCTAAGCCAGAACATCAGCATTGTCACATTATGTGATATATAAGCTACAAAGTCAGTTGATGTAACATACTACTAACTTCACTCAAAAAAGTGTCATGGATAGCCTTTATATGAATAAGCCTTTACATATGTTTATGTCTATATAAACATGTTTAGGTCTATGGTCAGATGTTATTAAGAGCTTATTTCGGTGTCGTGTAGCCTTTTGAACACTGCCCTGCAATATAGTCTTACCAGTAAAAATGTTTTACTACTAGTAAATACTTATATTTACTATTAGACTATAGTCTACTAGCACATATCTGAAAAAAATAAAATACATGAGAAAGACCTTACACGGCTTAAAAGTATGTTTTACATGCAGATGTAGATACATTTGGTTTTCATGGCTGCTTTTGACTGATTCATCAGCAGAGAACTGATTATTTTCTCAGCAAGTTGCATTTCTGACTCATCATTTAGTGTACATATCATTCTTATTACATTACTGATTAAAACTGAAGGCTATCAGTATTTGTACTGGTGCAGTTTCCTGTCTTCTGTTTTAAACAGTTCAGCACTAGAATAAGCACTTGTGTGTGTTTAATTAGTTCAGCCTTTCAAAAAAAAGTGCTCAGAGCAAAGAAATAAGGCAGTAATTTTAATCAAGGCACATTGAATCATGCATGAATAAATAAATACATTTCAAAACATCAAATTTTTGTCATTTCTTGTCATTCATACCACCGTGATAACTTTGACTGAAAATGGGTGGCTATGGATATGACCAAAGCAATTTGAGACAGTAATTTAGAATTAAAGGACATTATTGACCTTCAAAGAGAAAACAATAAAATAATTGAACCCAAATGAAAATATTTCAATGTCTTTCCAGTCATCACAGTGCTTTCATTACTAACAAAACAAATGGGTGTGAAACCAGTGATTTTCTTTTTTTAGGTTGCCATTAAAAGGGAATGCATGAACAAAATCAAATTTCATGAAAGAGAATTGGAATGTGTGATGCTAATGAAAATGAATGAAAGAGTGTGGACAGGGAGAAGGGGCAAAAGAAATTAACAGAATTTGTCTATAACACAAAGCTGTCCCAGTGGAGTGTCTTCCTTTCATATTTGATTATCTGCAATTTAAACAGGATGTTTATGATCTCAAAAGCCTCAAAAGTCTCAAAGGCACAAGCCTGCATTCAGACTCATCAGTATGTGGAGCAAAGCATCCTTTGGGACAGGATGCACAATTTTTGGCGCATAAAAAAGTAAAAATATGTCATTGTGTAGCTACATATTTCTGCCTAATTGATGGCCTGAAATGCGGGACTATATTTTGAAATTAATTGCTATGCAGAAATCAATCATATTGCCACTCTTCTTTCATCCTTTCCCTTGCCAGTCAGTTAAAGCCAATACACTTAATCACATGTTTACAACGTTTACACAGTATACCACAGCTGAGGGCAATTGCACATCCATGTAATCAATTCACTATGACAGCCTATGAATGAACAACTGTGAATGTAAACATGCTGAAAGAGTCAGGTATGTGACATAGGAGAGCACTGAGACAAAGCAAGGAAGCAGAGTGGAACAATCACTGACTCTCTTTCTTACCTTAGTGCAGGCAGGCCTAAGCTAATCATCAATAACAGCTGCAGTGTGCATCCCACGGATCTCAGCAAGACGTTTATCTCACTCACCCTTTCTCCACCCACTGCAGGACACAAAAGGATCAAGATGGGGATGAAACAGATGAGTGCAACGCACTTAAGGAACTGACACTACGATGTGAGGGTAAGCTGGCTGTAGATCATATTCTGGTAAACTTGGTAACAACAGCACCTGTGTGCAGTAGGTTTAGCATTGCTCTGGAAAATCTGAAGCAACTACATTAAACCATCGGAATTAAAATTCCTCTTGCTTTGAGTTTGATGTATAATATAAATATTTTCAAAGTTTCAAAATGTACCATTCACTATTCATAAAAATTCAAGCTTCAAAAAGCTGCCTGTTCTTGATTCATTATTTTTATAATGTCAGGAAAAGCAGCGCATTTACAAAATTATATATAAATGAATGTAAGTAAAATGCAACTGAAACAAAGTAATGATTCATAAATCATTAATAAAAATATTTTGAACTGTTTTTGAAAATGAACAGTACAAAAACATGTAATGTTTTTTCTTATTAAAATCATTCTAAAATTGATGCTGATTGATTGATAAAACTGGGAAATGTTCTAAAAGCACCTAAAACTGGTGTTGTACTCATGCTTGGTAATAAAGGACAAGGCCAAAAACCACATTTGAATGCCTGTGACCTTTGATCCCCTCAGATGGCACTACTTAAAAACTGGTATACTTCTTTAATGAAGATCACCATTCTGTCTTGGAAATACTTGAAAAAAAAGTTTTAGAAATGAACACTGTCTGTTGCTGCATTAACAAATGCAAGTTAAGACTGTTTTATACACAGCGGAACTCATGTGCCAACAGCGTCAAGAAACACTGCTGAATTCTCTGGGCTCAAACTCATCTGAATTGGACTGTACATGGTGGAAATGTGTATTGTAGTCAGACAACTCAACCTTTGGGATTGTTTATGGAAAGAATGAGCATTTTGCTCTCCATGCCAAAGAATAAACAGAACATTCAGATTGTTACCAGCATAAAGTTCAAAAGCCAAAGTCTGTCATGGTATGATGAGTATAAGTGGGTAACTGGCACATCTGTGAAATCATGCTGAACACATTATGGAGCAACATATGGTGTTTAACAACAGCATGGCTTCATAATCAGAGAGTTTGACCTGTCCGCAACTGAAAATGTGTGATGCTTTATTAAGCTCAAAATACAACAACAAAGTCCTTGCATGCATGCAGAGCTGAAGACTTGATGAATGGCAGCTGATGAATGTTGTAATTAAAATTAATGAATGGCAAAAAAATCCACTTTTACTACTTTATCACCTGATGTTTTCAGTCCCCAAATGATTATTAAGTGCTGTTAAAAGGAAACATAATGTCAAAACGCATTGTTTGAAATTTGTTTGAGGCATCAAATTTGAAAGAAACAAGAAACATGAAAGTAAAAGTAAAAAAAGTAAAAAAGTAAAACATGAGCTATTGTGTTTTTTGTACTGTTTTCAAATGAATAAAAGTCAAATAGTATTGCTTAAACACTCATTTCTGTTTTTATTAGCATTTCACAAACTGTTGCAACGTTTTTGGAATTTGGTTTGTTCATATATTCAAACTACAGTCGATTCATGCTGAAGTTATAAGGACCGTTTTATCAATACAAAGCTTTAACAATTCACCGTGGCTAATCTGAAAACCAAGCATTATAGAGAAATATAGGATTTGGCTCTTTAAATAAATGCTACAACCTCCCTTATTTAGAAAGTAGCTAATCATTAGTCACAATCAAATTGTGCAGGTCTTATTGAGCAAAAAAAAAAAAATGAAATGAAACTCTATTGTATGTGATAACTGCAATAGTGTGCTTTCAAACACCTGAAGAAACATGTGGATGTTCAGAACTCTATAATAGTTGCATCTTTTCAAAAGAATTTCAGTATTCTCTAGAGCACAGGTTCCAAATCCTGGTCCTCAACCATCCTCTTCCCTACACACTTTTTGTTTTCCTGCTGTAACACATCCATTTCTACTTAGGATGAGTCTGTTCATTAACTGATTAGCTGGATCAGGTGTGTTGAGAACATAAATCTAATGTGCAGGGACAGAAAGAAATAAAGGTGCCAGAAAGGGTTCTTTGTGCAGTGCTATAGAAGAACCAGTCTTGGTTCCCTATAAGGAACCATTTTCTAGTAAATGAGATGCATGGAAAATCTCAACATAACGTTAAAAGAAACTCCACGTTGCATAAAGATTCTAGGAAGAACTCTTAAATTGGAAAAAAATATAGAATTTAAGGATTCTTCCTAGAACCTTGACATAATGTGGAGGTTCTTTTAACAGAATCTATACATTATGTAAAAGGTCTAGGAAGAAGCCATAAATTCTTCATTATGTAAAGGCTCTTCACATTTATAAATCTCTTTTAAAACATGATCTATTAAAATAGTTAAATGGTCCATTTTGGTATCACTCAAAGAACCTATGTGGCATCTTTTTTTTTTAATGTGCAGGGTCAAGATTGGAAGTCACTGCCCTACAGTAAAAGCTTAAACTTCTAATTCTTAGGCATGCACAAAAATGATGGATGACGATGGGGGCAAAAGGAAAAATGAAAAAAGAGGTTCTCATTATTGATCCAGGGAATGCATTACAAAGTAATCAAGTAATTACTATGAATAATGATGGAGTTCAGTGGGTGATATGGAAAGCCTTCTTTTTATTCATATAAACCTCCAGCAGAAAAGTGTGACAAATATATGAGCAAAGTTACACTTATACATGATAATGCATTTAAATAGCTACACTCACAGAGGAGTGTAGCAGCACATTTTAGGCACCTGGCACAGTAGTGTGCAGAGCTCTCACCCTAAAGAAAAAAGATAAATGCATTTATTATGTTACATTTAGTATGTATTTAAAGATAGAAAGTGGCATCATGGCTAGTGAAATTATATATATATATATATATATATATATATATATATATATATATATATATATATATATATATAAACACACACACACACACACACACACACACACACACAAACTATATAAGCATTCACTCACCCATCCAAATCATTTAATTCACATGTTCCAGTCCCTTCCATGGCCACAGCACCTAGGCATGAAGACTGCTTCTACAAACATTTGTGAAAGAATGGGTCGCTCTCAGGAGCTCAGTGAATTCCAGCATGGTACCATGATAGGATGCCACCTGTGCAACTAGTCTATTCGTGAAATTTCCTCACTACTAAATATTCCACAGTCAACTGTCAGCAGTATTATAACAAAGTGGAAGCGATTGAGAATGACGGCAACTCACCCATGAAGAGGTAGGCCATGTAAAATGACAGCGTGGGTACAATAGCACAGAGGTCACCAACTTTCTGCACAGTCAATTGCTACACACCTCCAAACTTCATGTGGCCTTCAGATTAGCTCAAGAACAGCATAGAGAGCTTCATGGAATGGGTTTCCATGGCCGAGCAGCTGCATCCAAGTCTTACATCACCAAGTGCAATGCAAAGTGCCAAATGCAGTGGTGTAAAGCACCGCCACTGGACTCTAGAGAAGTGGAGACGTGTTCTCTAGAGTGATGAATTACGCTTCTCTGTCTGGCAATCTGATGGACGAGTCTGGATTTGGCGGTTGCCAGAAGAACGGTAATTGTCTGACTGCATTGTGCCAAGTTTGGTGGAAGGGGGATTATGGTGTGGTGTTGTTTTTCAGGAGTTGGGCTCAGCCCATTAGTTCCAGTGAAAGGAACTCTTAATGCTTCAGTAGACAAAGAGATTTTGGACAATTTCATGCTCCCAATTTTGTGGGAACAGCTTGGGGATGGGCCCCTTCCTGTTCCAACATGACTGTGCACCAGTGCACAAACAAGGTCCATAAAGACATGGATGAGCAAGTTTGGTGTGGAAGAACTTGACTGGCCTGCACAGAGTCCTGACCTCAACCCGATAGAACACCTTTGGGATGAATTAGAGCAGAGACTGCGAGCCAGGCCTCCTCATCCAACATCAGGGTCTGACCTCACAAATGCGCTTCTGGAAGAATGGTCAAAAATTCCGATAAACACACTTCCAACCCTTGTGGAAAGGCTTCCCAGAAGAGCTGAAGCTGTTATAACTGCAAAGGGTGGGCCGACATCATATTAAACCCCATGGATTAAGAATGGGATCTCACTCAATTTCATATGCGTGTGAAGGCAGAAGAGCAAATACTTTTGGAAATATAATGTATGCAAATGTATTTCAGCTTACTTTTACTTGCTTTACATGATTTTGTTGAGTAAAATTTTGCAGTTTTGCTAGTTTCAAGCATGTTCTTAACACAGTGACATAATTTGACGTACTAAAATGATCTAATCCAAGTACAAATGTCAAGAATGCCAGTTAATTCATTTAAATATAAGGATACAACAAATTTTAAATTAGAAATATTAAATATATTAACAAGATTTAAGATGATTTCACTTGTTAATATAACAGTTTTTGTAGTGATGAATCATCAATCTTGCTATTAAAAAGTGATTAGTCTTCAACATTTGTGCTTGAAATAACCTACTACCCACTGCTCACGTACTGATTCTGCCTAAAAGTAGCAAGTAGTATGCAGTTATGGACCAACTAGAACAATACACTCAACACTGGCTTTTCATATGGAGTCACACTGCTTATACTCAGTCACACTGGCTCATATCACCAACTGAGAGAGTAATGAAGATAATATGACTTGCAAACGGAGGAAAACACACAGGAAACCACACAGGTCTACCGCACAGATGAACCTAAAGCTTTAATAAATTTTTTAGTTTATTTGTAGCTTTGAATATGGGTAGAAAACACTGTCCTGCTCACTGTGATGGCATGGTATGTCCAGTGGTGGACAAAGTACACAAATCATGTACTTGAGTTAAAGTAGAGATACCCAAGGGAAAAATATTACTCCAGTAAAAGTAGAAGTCTTTACTCTTGACCTCAACTTGAGTAAAAGTACAAAAGTATTTGCCTTCAAATGTACTTAAGTATCGAAAGTAAAAGTATTAAAAGATTAATTATGACTCTAATGTCCTGTTATCGTTGTTGTAACAAGACTCGCTTCAGGAACTCATTTCAGGCAAAAATACTCCAGTGTCACTCTTGATAAACCAGTCTTTTAATAGAATGTCATTAATTAGTCTGGCACTATTAAAATGATGTGATTGCAAATCACAAAACACAGAAGGCAAACAGTTTTCATCAGGTAGAATCAAGTGGCTCTAAAAGCCTTTTGACAAGCAAGCAAAGTTTCAGTTTAAGATTTAATAAAAACTAAGTTTTCCTTTACTATATTGCAGCTGTAGGTCTCTGTTCATAAACATATACTAGCTGAAACTAAGTTAGTATAGAATGAAAGTGCTTGTATAAATTCAGAAAAAAGACACATGACAGTCACGACTGCATATGTGATATGTGTACATATTTCTATATTGTGGTCTATTTACACAAAGTTAGGTTAGTTCCATCATTTAGGTAGACGTACATGCTCCCAAAGTTTTACGCTGCTGCGCTGATGTTGAACCGTGTGCTTGCACTGGTTCAGTATCACCAACAGGTCACACATAAACCAAAAGAAACTACAGATTTCTCATAATGTAGTGGAGTAAAAAGTGAGATATTTGACTTTGAAATGTAGTAGAGTGAAAGTAAGAAGTCACCCAAAATGTAAATACTTAAGTAAAGTACAGATACACAAAAACACTACTTAAGTACAGTAAGTACATTTACTTAGTTACTGTCCACCACTGGGTATGTCTTTTAATACAGGCACATCTTGAGATGAAAATATAAACACACACTGAAAAGCAGCTAGCAACAGTTGCTAAGCAGTAATTGGAGGGCTGAGGAAAATGGGGTGGGTCTTGAGATGGTTTTGTATCAATATACTATTAATGAAGAGCAGAATGTGGTATTCAGTATACCGTATGTTATTTTAAACACAGTCTTAGGCCCAATCCCATTTCACCCCTTGCCCCTAACACTAAGCCCTATCCCTCTCTTTTGCGCATTCACATCTAGGGGTAGGGTTGTCCCGATTGTTGTTGAGATGGAGGGGTAGGGTGAAGTGTTAGGGCTACACGGCCCTTCAAACGGAAATTTTTCAGAGTCACACTACAAATGGCGGGTTATGAGAAAATTCCCAAAATGCTATGCAAATCGTCAGCAAGATGGCTGCACAAGCAGCCAAAGAGACACATAAATGTAAATATTTCTCTGTTAAAAAGCCGCTGTACTGTAAGAGAACCACTGTAATAGCATTTAATGGTCATTTCCTTCATAACATGAATAGAAACCTCTAGTAATACGCTATCAGGCGAATCTTCCCATTCCACCTTAAATGATGCAGCAGTTATGTTCTGGTATGTGAGGTTGCCTCACCATTTAAGGTGGAACGGGAAATTGATCATGAAGCTGGTGATTAGAAAGCTAAGTTCAGCTTCATATCACCGAAGAATTCTTGGTGGCGATAATAATTAATTGCCCCCCTCTTTGAAGGCGTATGATGCCCTAAATGTATTTAAGCAGTGAGGAGCTGAACTTTTCCCTCCTCTGCTTATTTTTAATTATTATTGCTGTAGTATGGAAACAAAGCAGGCTATTTTTCCAGGCCATTTTAAATATGTTTCACCTGTCCTGTCATGTGACACACAAGTGAGATCACCACAGCCGGAGGCGGCATATTGGAAATGGTCGGAAAATCTCGTCTCGTCTGTTTACGTAAAAGTCGCTGATGACAACTGATGACATATCCGGTTCTTGAAGGGTTGTCTCATTTCATAGGGGGAAGATTTCCACCACTACCTCTTTTAACTCAGTTTCCGGGTGGGGGAACACTCGAAAACAAGGGGTAGGGGTAAAAATAAGAAATGGGATTCAAGACAATCAGTGTAATTAGAGGGAACTTCAAAAGAGAAAAACAAAACAGAAAAATCACAATTCATGAATATTGGCAAAATTAGAAACCAAAGTCTATTTATTTGTAAGGCTTTTGGAGGGCTCCCCATCCAGGCAGGGCCCCAGTCAGTCAGGTCCACCATTACCCACCCCAGACATACCTTAGATGAGCTTTATATGCTTCCTTGCTCATAATCATAGTTTACAACGCTACCAAATTATTGGCTTTGTTGGATCAACATCTTTAACAAAATTAATGCAACAACACCATGGACAAATCATGCTAGTAATGGAGATAAGTTGAATAAAAGACAGAAATGCCTTCTTTTTTGTCCCAATAAAGAATGGATGCTTATTAACAAAACCAAAACTCTAGTATGACTGTAACGGTTATCAGGATTCTGAAAAACATTCATCAAAATACAACTCATGAGCTATAAGAAGCAAAGAATCCAAAGGGTGCTACAGCGCCATTCAAGGGACCAAAGCAATCTATAGCTACAGATGTAGCCATACTCTTTTGCTCTATCTTGATGTTTTGCCCTTGAAAGTTTTCTGGCATCTCAGACTAAATATCAATGAGAAGAGGAGCTGCCAAGGTCTGAATTAATGGATTTTGAACAATGAATCCATCCTTCACAAGAAAGGCTTGGTCAAGTGCACTCCCCCGATACTCACGATTCAATTATTAGAAGACAGCAAATATTAATGTGAGCCAAGGATCATTGACAATGAATCTGAAAAATGAGTAGCATAGCATCTGCCTGTATGAATTATGTTCATATCCTGAGCTATTTGACCACTGACTATGCTGAGCGTGATCATATTCAACACCTTTCTGCCAAATGTGCTTCAGGCCATATAACCCGTTTCATTCCAAAAAGGCATTGACACCATAGGTTCAAAGCACTTACATGAACAAAATGTCAACAATTCAGCTCACAAATTGAGCCTGACATTCAGTTGCCTAAATTACAGTCTTTGAAAGTTCTTTAAGTATTTGAGGACACTGAGCATCACACCTCATTCAGGTATTACACCCAAGGCAGATAAAAAGCTTTTGCGGATTAAGCAGGCTAATTTGCCGTCGTCCTTGTAGTTGGTCCAAAAGCCAATAGTATGTTAACAGCATTGTGTGAGCTGAAGCCTAATGGGGAGGAAGTGGAAGTGGTCTTCTATATTTCTCTTATCCACAGAGAGACGTTTAGAACACTTCCATCATCACAGTGCTAAGTTCCTATTTGACACAGGACACTCACGCCTCCCTAAGGACACAAAGGATCTTCATTTATCATCACTGCAGACAGCATTTAGTGGAGATACAGACATGAAAGGTGAGATGAACTATGTGCTAGGCTGTGTACAATCAGAGCTCAAGGATTTCATATGACTTTGTCAAGTTCACAAGTCAGTCACGGTATTTACATTCTTAAAAATAAAGGCCAGAAACGGTTCTTTGCATGATGCCATAGAAGAACCATATTTGATTGTCTAATTAACTTTTTAATGGAGAGTTCTTTGAAGAACAATGTTTGTAAATGCAATGTGTGACGTTTAATGAACCTTTGTGGAGGCGCTCTAAGAACCCTTTGTGGCCCAATTCTTTTTATATTAGCAATATATTAGCAAGGGTAGCCTACTGATATCACTGAGAATGTAGATGAGAGTTTCACCAGCAATAGTCTACATTTCATTTGGATTAAAATCAGATTGCAATTTTTTTTACATATGCATTGTAACATTTGGCTGACTCTTATCCAGTGTGACTTACAGACTGAAGTAGGTAAGTACTCTTATTTGTATAATGCAAGATCGAACCGCAGTCTGCTGCATGGAGGGCAGTGGCCTTCCCCATTACTTTACTCTGTCCACATTATCAGTGACAGAACTGGTATTCTCTTTAATCGATCTGTTCTCTACTTCTGCCAGACTTGCAAAAGGTTGCAAGAAGATTTGCAATCTTTAGACCTGTCGATACATCATTAGTTCCAAAAAGACTGCGCAGCAGACTGCGTTGCCTTTAACACAAAACCCTATAACCCATGTATCCTATTAAATTACCTTCTGATCTATGCTGAGATAAAGGTATGCATTATGTGAATATGAATGCTTATCGTATTTAGACCTTTTGGTGCACATGCCATTAAACTATTAGAGCCACATTCAGTTGCCATGTAGAGCACTTCACCCCAACACAGCCTTGGTCAACAGCCGCTTGAACGTGTCAACTCGAACATAACGGAGATGTTGTGAAGGTGAGACCAACCCGATCTACCCAGCCCACCAGCTCCCACAGCCATAACTCCCCAACAGATGGACATGTGAGTGATTTAATTCACAGCCAGCATGGCCAGAGTTCACCAGGCACGGGGAGTCACGAGGGAGGGATGTAGCAATAGCCATAAATCAGGAGGCCCTGTAGATTAATGGCAATAAACATTCATCATCTCAACCTCTTGAAGCAATACCATGAAAGCCTTGGGATTACAGCTCTGCATGCGTGTAATCATTGTTCCGAGATAAATCGAGTCGTGTCTTCAAAAGCCCTCTAATTAGACGAGATATAAGGGCTGTCAACCATCCTTCTGCATTTATTGTATCCGTTACAGTACGTGTGGGAGTAAGTGGGAATAATATCCTTGGAAAATGTAGGTTAAAAAGGGGTTTATCTGTATGAATTTTAACATAAATTAATGGCACTGTGAAACATTATTTCCACACAAGCATATCAGTCTCTGAAGTTGATGTACTTATTGAAATGTTCTCACAATTGTACTTTCTTTTCTCTCCCCTATAGTAGGTTCATATAGTATAGTAGGTTATCTGGAGGAAGCATATCTTTAAAATTTAATATGTAAAACGTACATCATGAATGCAAACAGTACATTGTGGTAGAGAAAGTGTTTTGCATTGTACACTGCAAAGCTAAACATTTCAGCAGCACTAAAAGGAATTTCTGACACATTTCTGACAATAACAGCATTAACAGATTTATTGATAACACTTTACTGTAGGGTACTGTTCATAAGGCTATATAACACCTACATAAATTTGTCATGACAACTGATATAACCCTACATAAATGTTTATAAATGCTTATTCCCACAGCAGTCATTCACTATAAATACATTTGTCGATTTTGTTCAAAGTTAGTTAACGTAGTATTTATGACAGATGATGTGTATTGGAATACGCATTTATAATTATAGGGTTATGTCAGTTGTCTTTTCAAGCTTATGTATGTGTTATGTAGCCTTATGAACATGACCTTACAGTGAAGTTGTTTCTGAATTATATTATCATATATGCCTAGAACATTATTCCCTGCTGTGACAAAAGGAGCTCATATTAGCCTCTTCAAAAGACAAATGACGATCTTCATGGTAGCACATTAACAAGCCCCAACAAACAAAAGAGTGATTTTGATGCTTCGTGCTTCCCTCAAAGCATGAATCAGGTTTATTAGTGCAGGTATATGACATTTTAATTTGTCTCATTTGAGCCATTCAGTATACAAAGTCAAAGAGGAGGCTGCTGACAGTGCAGGAATTGAAAAGGAAAAACAAATAAAAAAAACACAACAACTCTGTTTTGAGAATTAAATTCTTCTTACTCCAACATAGCAAATCATTGCTTGTTATCTAGTCTACTTGTGTAGGCATTCTCTTTCTCTTTCTCTCTCTTTCTCTTTCTGTTTCTCTCTCTCTCTCTCTCTCTCTCTCTCTCTCTCTCTCACATACACACACACACACACACACGCACAGCTAATATTGGATAATGTGGGTTTTAGGTTTCTTTTTTCTTGTCCCTGTCACCCACGGCTTTATTATAATGGTCTGAGCATAAATCTGATCTGTGATATTGTCTACAGTGAAACGCATAACAGAAATAAATCGTACCAAATAAGTAGAAGTAACCATTGAAAGGGCTTTTTATCCACTGCCCTGTACAGTTTCAACTATTCCCTGCCTCTGTGGGGGGTTTGGAGGTTGGTGGGTTAGGACAATCCCATAGGCCATGGTCTCTGTGTAAACTTTCAGTGATTTAGCCAGATTACACTCTCTTAGAACAATGAGACAATCATTTATCTTTTGAATGAAAATTTTTATTCTTTCTATTATTTCACTAACTCCAGAAAAAATGAAGTAAAGAAAAAAAAAACCAAAACAACACAGATAGACATTCTGTCACCCAGTTTACTTGAGGTAAAGGGTTGCTAAGAGCTGGAGCTCCTTTGTGAGCTTGAGCGGTTATGTTAGAGGCTGAGAGCAACTGAAATCATTGCTGTAGGCAACAGAAAGTGGCTATTATATGACAATCATATAATTATTATATCACATAATGAACCTTTTTGGATATTTTATTTTTAAATGAGAAGCAATTCACACTCAGAAATAGGTGCCAAATATCTGTCAGTGGATTGGGACCCCTCTTGTCACAGGAGTGGTACCCTCAAGGGTACACCTCCAATACCTTTCGTTAGGGAACACAATTGTATCATAATCCATTGCAATTCGAGTTTTTTATAATGTATTCACTCACATGCCTTGTCTCCAGACTGTATTTTAGTTTTATATTTTAAAACGTTACCTCATGAAAAGCTATCAATTCATACCCTAAAACCACTGTTGTAGATTTGAAGGTACATTTGCATAGTTTGTTCCTTGATAATTGAAAAATATACCAGCACAGTACCTTGATAAGGAGCAAAGTGCTTGGATCTTTAGTAAGACCATGGAAGACCTGGGCGTTCAAAGTAATTATGAGTGGTTTGAGTGAAAAAAGCATGCATTAATAACGTGTGCTTGCACATACAGTATGTTTTGCTCTTGTTAAATTAAAATCATTCATGTACATACATCCTGGTAGTTTGTGGAACCAAGGCAAATACTTAATTAAGGATATATATATATATATATATATATATATATATATATATATATATAGTTGTTTTGTGAAGTCATGCATGTCATCCCTTGCACTTAATTAATAATATTTTTGTGGTCCCCAATTGCATTTTCAAAGATTCCTGAAATAATGTTTCAATGCATTTTTATCAATTATGTATTTTGAATTCTCTGCTCTACAAGATGCTCAATAAATTCCAAAGCATTTAACCACGCTTGTTTATTTGTTTGTTGTTCTGGAAGATAATATGTTCCTTGCCTGGAAGACAATTAAACGGCACAGACAATTCAACAAAACTAAATTGCATTTAGTAACACCAGATGTTTATAGCAAGTGGCTTCTCATAAATTCCTATTTGTTTTCCCCACCACCAGAACAGCAACATTAGAAAGGCTTATGTGGAATTTAATAATGGTCTACAGTGTTTGGCTTATGCTTTAACTTAATCAAGTGCTGAAATTGAGAATTATTTTTGACTCGGCCAGAGGCCTGAAGAAAATGATGGTCCATTGCTATACACAAAAAACCCTGTAATTCATCATTCAGCAGTGATGCAGAAGTTTTAGTAACACTTTATTGAAGTTACTGGATATTGGGATGCTTACATCTTAGCATAGTCTATGAAACAGCACTCTTATAGATTACCACTTAAGACAGCATACAGCCTTCAGGTCACAGCATCTTATGCACCACATCAAGAATTTGAAACCATTGTTTTTAATGAAGGTGCACGCACCCAGCACACAGCGGTGCTTGGAAAGTCATAGCTCTGAACAATTTCTCAGACTCTGCTTCACTCAGGATTTTACCGATACTATGTTAAATGAGTTCACAAAAAGCCATAGTAGATGATGTGCCTTGAAATTTACCCTGAGATAGGCAGTCATTGAAGAGTTTCAGATAAACAGACAAATGTTAATAGTCTAATATCTCAGCTAACGGTATTAGCCTAGTCTTTTGTTACTTCATATCCGACAGCTTAAAATCAGTAAGTGAAAAGGTGGTTTAATGGGATAAATTGACAAGTTGTGATGAACGTTTTTTTTTTGTTTTTTTTTACGTTAATCTACATGAAGAGAGTGTAAAATGAACTTGAGTTTGATGCTCTCCCTACGCATTCTATGTGCTATAGCTGTGCTTTGTACTATCTGCTATGCTACACTGTACTGGATAGCATGTCAAGTGTACAGTGGCCTATAGATTATCTGTTCCATGGTCCATTTAATCTGTCAACTTACATTACATTAACGGTGAGTTTCACCTTTGCGATAAATTTTCATATGTAATACATAATTTATGTTATTCTCTTTACAAGAATTTACAACAACGGATCAGACGGAAGTGAAACATTAATGGACCTTTTTCAGTCTCAAGCAAAAATAGAATATGAAAGGAAAAAAGAAAGCTCTATAGTTGATGAATGTGCTGCTTCTCATTTGACAGAAGAGTAACGTGAATACATGAATGTATGGCCATAACAGCATTTCTTAACCTTAGCCCTTTAGCCATTGGAAAGCTTTTCAGCATCGACTTCCATTTACTCACCTCATTTTCACTTGGTTATCTGCAGAGATCTGTATTTAAATCAAGCTAAAATGTTGAATGCTTCTTGTTTAAATATTTCTGTTAAGTTTAAATCAGTTTTCCAGCATTCATGGCCACGGTTGACCTGGATCTAAATGGAAAACAGCAAGAAGAGTTACTGCTCGGATGAAGTATGCTATCAGATTACCACAGAAGGGGGAAAAAACGATCTGGTATACGAATGGTACAGATGGTGTGGAAGATATAAAATGCTGCAGCGAGGACCTCACACTGAAATAGATTAAAGCATGTTACTTTCAGTAATGTGGGCTAAAAGAGAATTCAGTAAGAAGATGAACATCAATAGACTCCTGAGATACCATGACTAGATATACACGAAAATCAAAAAGACTAATCTCAGTGGACTCACAGGTAGGCAAAGACACTAATAGGATAAAACAAATGGAGAAGAAATGTAGACAGCAGAGTTAAGAGGAGGATGTTAGATGACCTCATGTTCAGTTCAATATCTGAAGCGGTTGACTAGCACTTACAAGCAGTTAACAGTCTATTACTCCATCATATGTACAGGGTCTTTTTGACTCTGTAGCCTACACACCCTTCATGTTTAGTCTATATGTCAAATTTTAAACCCCAAATATATTTTTTACATTTTTGCACTTTGTCTCTTTCTCAATCAGTTGTTTCCAAGTTCATGGCTGCATTACTTTTCTCTCTTTCACATTTTTTGAGCACTTTTTCCCTTTGAACAGACTTCCAAAAGTACATAAGAATTGGACACATGATATCTGCTTTCACCACACATCTGTTTCCTGGGTACATTAAATATGGTTTGCACACAAAAACAATTACATAGATCAAAAAACATAAACATTGTAGGTATATATACCTTTAAGCTTTGCTCATTCTGAGTGAAACATTTACTACCCACAATTACCAGATGGGGTTTTGTGGAGTTCTACTTGGAACCATCATGTTGTATATTTAACCCTTAGATGCACAAGTGACTGGACCCTACACTCTTCCATAAGTCGGTCAAAAATGACCCACATTAGAATAAATGTGTTTTTATGCCATTTTTTGTCATTTTGGTTAACAATAATCACTTGTATAATATTTAGTATTATATCTAGGACCACACAAGAATGATTTCATGTTTGAAATATCTTTATTTTTCACTTTTGAACATCTTTGAAAAAGAAAATTAGCCAGAACAGTAATAGAAAAAAGTGAACATTGTGAACATCCAGTGTGTGTGTGTGTGTGTGTGTGTGTGTGTCTGTAACTGTCCAGTCATTGACAGTTCCTCTCTCTTTTCTCTCTTTTCCTTGTTTTGCCTTCTTCTCTCATCTCTATATGCAGTTCAGACAAACTACCTGTTTCTGGCTGTGATCATTGCACACAGGTACATTGCATTTCCCACACATATTGCTGACTTTTCGATCTTTGTTACTTGGGCAGATCTGACACCTCTTTCTCTTTGGTTGGTCCTGTCTGCTTCTTTCCTGTGGCTGGGTTGTGGCTTTTGTCACCCCACACCTTTCCATTGCTTTAATAATCGGGGTTTACAGTTGGGGGCAGCATTCCAGTCGATTCCTCATGTGTGGTGTGACTGTTGTGCATTGGTGATGCCACTCTTGAATTCTGGGTGCTGAGCCGTGAAAAAAGTGTAGGCATTCAGGGTGGCAATGTCAATTAGGTTATACCACAGCACCATGGGCCACCTCTGTGTTTGGCGCTTGCAGGTGTAGGTGCCAACCATCTGGTCAATGGTGTCTACACCTCCTTTTGTGTTGTTGTAAAATGTGATCACTTCTGATTTTTTCTTTCTGCTATTTTCATCCACTAGTTTGTCGTGGTGCATCGTGCTCAGGAGCACAACAGCTTTTCCTTTCTTTCTGACATAGCTGACCATCGTAAGGCTATCGTTGAAACCAAACTCTGTGCTGTGAACCTCCCTGGACTTGGAAGGCTTCATCAGAGGAGGGATGTCTGGCTTGTTCTGATTGTTCTTGTAGAGTCCCAACAATTATTCTCCAGGAGATGCCGAGCAAGGGGCACACTGGTGAAAAAGTTGTCCATGGTGATGTTACGACCTGTGTGTGATAATCTTCCTGAGGGATGACACTTCTGATATAGTCTGTGTGGTCCACAGTTAATTTATTCCTGACAGCCACCATTGATAAGAATCAAAGTTTCCCATTGGATTCCATAGAAAATGCATGCGGGTCATTTTTGACCCACTAAAGGAAGCTTGGGGTAGTAATACAAAAACTACAATTTCTTAAAATTTTTAAAAGGTAAGTTAAAAATATAAATGGCATTATGTCAAAAACATGTTTTTTGAGAAATACCTGGAATATGAAAAGAACAATTTTTCATTATGAAGATATTTCAAGAAAGCAACCTCACTGGTCATTTTTGACCCAGTTATGCATCTAAGGGATAATGATGGATGGATGGATGGATGGATGGATGGATGGATGGATGGATGGATGGATGGATGGATGGATATTGAAAATACCCATTCTTAGAAAAGTTTCTTAAACTTTTAATGGTTCTTAAAGGGTCCTTTAGCAAAGGAAATGGTTCTATACAGAAGCTAAGAACTATTTAACTACCCTATAAACAATATTCTCACTAATTTCAGTACTAAATTTTCTTTTTCAAAATTCTTTGCATAGTTAGCACAACAACACTTTGCTTAAGCCAAACCAAGAAGCTTTTTATGCTTGATTACAGTATACATTTAGTGGCAACAACTTCAAAATTTCTTTAATTCACTTCTCATTCAGTTTCAGCTGTTAACAAAACTATGCATTTCTGTAGCTGTATATGCAACTCCAATATTGGACAAGGAAATAAACTGCATGTGAAAACACATAAATGCTACACCGGACAACAGCAAAAGCCCACAAAATGATAATTAGATTAAATACAAACTGTTATTTGAACATATATAAACAGGCCAGTCATAACTGTTTGCCATCTAAGCTGAGGTCTTACACAGTGTTGTGTTATGAGCCCAGCACACAACAAACAAGTGACTATTCATAAAACCCTGCTTCCAAAAAATTGTTGATGCTCTGCAAAAAGCAAATAAAAACAGAATGCAATGCTATGCACATCACTTATACCCTATATTTATTTTAAAATAGCTCAAATACCACATATTAAACACTTAAACTGGAAAAAGTGTAGATTTTGAGAACCTACAATTGAATTTGATGCCAGCTATTTGTTTAAAAAAGCTGGGACAAGGGCAGCAAAAGTTAACACTTTGTAAAAGACAGTGTGGAGAAATAGGGCAACAATTTAAAAATAGTGTTTCTCCATGCAAAATAGCAAAGAACTTGGGGATTTCATTATCTACAGTACATAATATCGTCAAAAGATTCAGAAAATCCAGAAAAATCTCTGTATACAAGGGACAAGCCTAAAAACCGATATTGGCCAGTCATGATCTTTTGGCCCCTTTGGCAGCAAATATATTGTAAACAGACACGATTCTGTAATAGAAATCACTGCATGTGCTCAGTAACACTTCTGAAAACTATCGTCTGTAAACACAGTTTGTTGCTGTTGAAGCTCTACAATGTAAAGTAGAAAGCATATATAAACAGGATCCAGAAATGCCACACCTTCTTTGGGCCAAAGATAGAGTGAGACAAAGTAGAAAAATATCCTGTTTTCTGATTAATTAATATTCGAAATTCTTTTTGAAAAATCATGGACTCAGTGTCCTCCAGGCTAAAGAGAAGAGGGACCATCCAGTGTGTTATCAGGGCACAGTTCAAAAGCCAGCATATGTGATGGTATAGGGGTGCATTAGTGCACATGACATGGGTGACTTGCACATCTGCAAAGGCACCATTAATGCTCAGTGATACATTCAGGTTTTAGAACAACATAAGCTGCCATCCAGATCACATCTTTTTCAGAGAGGCCTTGCTTCTCAGCAAGACAGTACCAAACTACATTCTGCATCTATTACAACAGCAAATGGTAAAAGAGTCCATGTGCTAAACTGGCAGGGTTTGGATAGTGCCTGAAAAATGAGTAGTTAGCTACTTTTGTGGCTACTTTCCCAAAATTCGTAGCTAGCTACAATTTAGCTACTTTTCTAGAAAGAGTAGTGGCTACTTTTTAGCTACTTTCAAAATGCAATTGTCAGCTGACGCACCAAAAAGCCCAAGTGACAGTGTGAACAAGACACTGCATTTAATCATGAGCCAGAAAGAAACACACAAATGAAAAGCTGCAAATTTACAAAAACATCACCAAAAAGTGTAACCAACAATCAAACTTACACACCTAAAGGTGTGAAATCCAACACAAATAAAAACTAAAGGCAAAGTCAATCATTCCAGGTTTTTACTAACAAAAATCAACAAAAATAACTGAATACAAACCAGAGAATTTTGTGCAAAGTGTTTTCTACTGTTGAAATAAAACTCCTCCAATTTAAACATTTCAGCAAGACACACTGATCAGGCATAACATTATGACATTTCATCAGCTCCACTTACTATATGGGTGCACTTTGTCCTTCTACAATTACAGACTGTAGCATCCTTTTACCCTGTTCTTCAGTGGTCATGGAGAACAGATACTATTTGGGTGGTGGATCATTCTCAGCACTGCAGTAACACTGATGTGGTGGTGGTGGTGTGTTAGTGTGTGTCACGCTGGTCTGAGTGGATCAGACACAGCAGTGCTGCTGGAGTTTTTAAACACCTCAGTGTCACTGCTGGACTGAGAACAGTCCACCAACCAAAAATATCAGCCAACAGCATCCTGTGGGCAGTGTCCTGTGGGCAGTGTCCTGTGACCACTGATGAAGGTCTAGACAATGATTAGCTCATACTGTACAGCAAGAAATGAGCTGTCGTTTCTGGCTCTGCGTCTACAGGGTGAACTGACAACGCAGGTACGTCTAATAGAGTGGACAGTGAGTGCTGCTGTGTCTGATCCACTCGTAACAACAGACCACCACCACATCAGTGGTGCAGTGCTGAGAATGATCCACCCCTCAAATAGTACCTGCTCAGTGAGGGTCCATGGGGGTCCTGACCACTGAAGAACAGGGTAAAAGGGGGCTAACAAAGTATGCAGATAAACAGATGGACTACAGTCTGTAATTGTAGAACTACAAAGTGCACCTATATAGTAAATGGATCTGATAAAATGATAAGTGTAGAAACAAGGAGGTGGTCAAAATGTTATGCCTGATCGGTTTATGAACAGCAACACTTTAGCCTCAAAATCCTCATCATTGCCTCTGACTTTGTTTGGGGTGAGAACCTGCCTGAATATTTTTCCACTGCTGCAGAGCTGAAGACGCACGGACTGCTGGACACACAGCAACGCAGATAACGAAAGAGAGAAAAATGAACAAAGAGATAAAAGATGAACATCGATCATGGAGATGAATGGACTTATTTACATTTATAAATCACTCTGGTTTGCTGATACGTTTATGGGGAAACTTAAGTCGCTTCTCTTTCTCCTGCTGATCATTCGAATTCTCCCATTCTACCTTAAATGGCGCAATCTGCAATCATTTAAGGTGGAACGGAAGAATTCGAACGAGAAGCTGGAGGATGAGAAGCAACTTCAGCCTCATAAAATCTCAAACATTGAAAGACATCTTACAAGAAAAAGTATCCCAAGATGCGAGAAAAGCAGCTACAGCTGAGCTAAGCTTAAAGCTGAGCTGAGTAAGTCTGAGTTTGTTTATATTTTCAGCCTGTACTGTCAGCTCATACTGAGATATACTTACAGCCAAGGTGGTAAAACGGACATAAAATGTTGTTGCTCCCAAGGTGGTTTGATTTTTGTTAAAGGACAAAACGGCTCTTCTTAACATTGCGGTTGTGACCCCTGCGTTAGTTCCCGCTAGTAAGGGGTGATCAGCGTGTTTGGGCGCGTGCGTGTCTGTTTGCTTGAACTGTCCACGTCTCAGACAGGATTGCACAGTCACCACCAGCCCAGTGAACGACCTCGCTCTATGGTTCAGGTTTTGCTCGGATTAACTGAAGACTTTAGCAAAATTGTAGCAAATATTTTTGCTGTAGCTACACTGAAAATTGTAGGCACTACATACCAGCTACATTTCCTAAAACTGTAGCGGCTACAGCTACTAGCTACTAAAATATTCAGCTAACTACAAAAAAGTAGAGGGATACTTAGCTACTTCCCCATCCATGTACCTGCAGTCCAGACCAGTCCAGACCCTTAACTGTTATGCAGCTAAAGTCCTGAATATCAAGCAAAAATGGGAAAATATTTAACTTGGAATTGGCCTCCTCAGTTCCCAAACACTTACAGAGTGTTTTTAAAAGAAGAGCTGATGCAACTTACCTGAAGTGGGTATGCCATCCTTTTCAGCTGCAAACCGCTCCAGCGAGCGCTGGAGGCATCCATGTCATTCAGCCAAAAGAACAACATCATCTGCAAATAACAGATATGTCACCCTCCGACCTCCACACATAATGCCCTCCTGACCCTGGCTACACCCTGACACTCTGTCCATCTATTTCACGAACAGGAGTGGAGACAGGGCACAACCCTGGCGGAGTCCAATGCTAACATTGAAAGAGTCTGACTTAATGCCGAGTATACGGACACAGCTCTCACTCCGGGAGTACAGAGATTGGATGGTCCGGAGTAGTAGCCCTGGCACCCCATACTCCAAGAGAACCACAAGATATCTCGAGGAACATGTTCATAAGCCTTCTCCAAGTTTACAAAACACATCTGGATTTGTCAGGAGGGCATTGTGAACTGCAGCATTGTCCTGTTGAAAAACCCAGTCATTACCACACGGACTTTGGCCCAGTCATGAGGGATGCCTGCTGCAACATCTCTACATAGCCAGCTGCTGTTTGAAGCCCCTGCACAACCTGAAGCTCCATTGTTACATTGAGGGAAAAAGTACTCCAAATCATGAGGATCCTGCGGCTCAGCGCCAATGAAATTTTTTTGGGTCTATCACTTGACTTTTTTATTCCATAACCTTCAGGATCTTTCAATAAATGCAAAATGACTGTCTTACTGCGTCCAACCTCAGCAGTGATGGCACGCTGTGAGAGGCCTTGCTTATGCAGCTCAACAATCCTACCACGTTCACGGTCAGTGAGCTTTTTTGCTTTTGCCATCAGGAGGTCTTGACTTTGAATACTTGACAGAAAATTACATGGAATCCAAGTTTTTGTGCATATTTTGGCTTTTAAAGGCTGTGGTCTTAAACTTTTGATCAGCTGAAAAAAGCATGTTTAAGTATAAATGCAGATATCAATGAATTGCCTGCTCAAAATGTTTTGTCTCTTGCTCTCATTTCTTATTTCACCATTGTGAAGCTCTACTTAGAACCTTCTTAAGATTCAATAGTGCAAATGCAAATTCTTGCAATTTTTAACTGGTCTTAAGATTTTGATCAGGCGTGTGTATATATATATATATATATATATATATATATATATATATATTCTTCATTCATCATCGTCAATCTTCATCATCATCATCATTATCACCATGATGGTTGTTGTCCTGAGTTCATCTTCCAGTATTTGATTGGCTGTAGTGTAAAAATGGAGTTAGTTGTCTGTATCAGCTGTAGAGTCATGATTAAAGTCTCCAGCAGTGAATGTTTCATAACTTTGAGATTTGTTGTTTTTAAGGGTTTTTGTTTTTGCTCTAAGGGTTTATTCATTGGTCAATATGAAGCATCAGCTCTTCTCCCACTCTTCCACTGCCTGTTTCCATTTCTTATTCTGGTGTCTCTCTCAGTATCTCAGTATCTCAGCCTCAGTATCTGCAGCACTCATCACTTCACATGCTGAATCAAAGATACTGGAACAGAATTTTCAGAAAATTCTTGATTAAACATCACCAGAAACCAGTATTATGTCTCTATAATATAATAGTAATGGAAAAGTGAAGGAATGTGTGTATGAGCTGATACCTTTCTTTAGCACTGGAGTCCTGTAATACTACAAGTGTTTTGAATAGTTTTATTAAGCATTTATGATTCAGTATAACTTTATTAATCATTGTTTTTTAAAATCCAGTGTCACTTTGGGTTTATTATTTATTATTCATTTCTTTTTCTCACCCAGCAATTCAGCCTTGATCTTGTCAATAAAAAGCAGCATTAGCTCTTTAACGGCTTCCACTTCAGCTTCAGTGAGTCTCGCCTCAAAGGTCTCGTCTCCTTCTTTGACGTGAATAAATAACAATTATAGAAATCAAGAACCGAGCACAGTAATCTCCACAGTAATCTCACCTGGAGCTTAGAATTTACACATTCAGAGAGTTCAGTGCTGGGCTTCAGTTGTTGATTTGTATTTCTTTGATCTTACTCTCCAAGTGGTTCAGCACTCCTGGTTGTAAAGTTTGTTATTTATGTTGGATGTTTAGTACCTTCAGTCAGAGGTTCAACATTCACCTTCATGTCATGTTTTAACATGAAATCGTTTCAGAATTTGCACTTACAAAAAGGAGAAAATGTCTTCTGTGACCTTTTCAGTCACTTTTACCTGCTTGTTACTATATTTCTTTTTGCTACTTTGGCTCTGTGTCCTCCAGGTTAAAGTGCAGTAGTTGTTCAATGACTTCTGCCTCAGTCTTCTCATCCATCATGTTCATCGACTGGATACCTGCTTGAAAGATGGAAGAATCAGAACTGTCTAACTTTCTGAAACATCAAAAATGAAGATTAGCTCACACAACAGTAACAGTGAAGAAATGAAGTGAACTGAAGTTTGTGTGGGCTGTTGCCTGTTAATGACTCTTATGACTATTTCCATTACTTACTAAGGAGCTGGTCACAGCATGTTTCAGTCTCGTCCAGGAAAATGGCAATTACTCTGTTTAGGTCATCAGCCCCTGCTTCCGCGTCCAGGACCTTCTGCACCTCATGTCCTGCTACAAATGTTGAAAGTATTAGCAGTTGTACAGCATGTCCTCATGATCTGTTTTACTGTTAGTTGCAGAGACTCAGGTCAACTGTTCTCTGGACATCATTTAGCAGATCTGCTTCAGCAGCAGACTTCTTTTCCACATCTTTTCATGTAGAAGACAGAATCAATTATTTCTTCATGATATCTACTGCTCATTTGCACTACTTACCCAGAGGTTGGTCATTAGGTGTTTCAGTTTCATCCAGATCACTGTATGCTATGTGTAGAGACTTTAGGCTCAGTATCTGAAGCACTCATCACTTCACATCCTGATTCAAAGACACAGGAACAGAATTTTCTATAAATTCTTGATTAAAGATCCCAAAAAGCTAGTACTACCTCTCCATAGTATAATAGTTATGGCAAATTAAAGGAATCAATGAATGAGCTGATGCCTTTCTATGCTAGCAGTCTTTTAAACAACATGTGAGTAGTTTTATTAAGCATTTATTATTCAGTATACTTATATTAATCAATATTTTTTTAAAAAATCAGTGTCATTTTGGGTTTATTATGTATTATTCATTTACTTTTATCATCCAGTGATTCAGCTTCGATCTTGATGATGAAAAGCTCTTTATCGGCTTCAACCTCAGCTTCAGTGAGGATCGCCTTAAAGGTCTCGTCTCCTGTTTTAACGTGAATAAATATCAACAATTGTAGAAATCAACATCCATATAAACAGATTTATTTTAGAAAAATAAACAAATATCTTGCATTGTATCATAATGAATTAATAATTTTAAAGTGATATCTCTGTGATTGTGAGCTTGCTATGGTATTCGTTTCTCACCCAGATTTTTGGTCTCTATCTCCTGAAGGTGAGTGTGCATTAGCTCTTTAATGACCTCTGCTTATTAGTTTTCTAATTGAATTCCTGCTTTTATATTAATTGAATATCAGCTGTTCTTCTGCTGTATTATGATCACACCATCAGTTCCTGTACATACCCAGATGTTTCTCCATGTTGTCCTCGGTCTCATCCAAATAAATGTCCATGAGCTGCTCAATTGCTTCAGCCTCGGATGCAACAGCCCTTATCTTCAGCTTCTCATTCTCTGTTTTCACAGGAATAGATGCTGTCAGTTCTCCAGCTTTGTCATTATTATTATATGAGTTATTCATTTTCTTTACCCACTCAGAGCTGTGCTTTTTACTACAACATCCTGCAGTAAGGTTTCCATCAGTTCTTCAATAACCTCTGCCTTAGTGCTCATCATCTGATTTTCAATTTTTTCTACAATAGTTTCTACAATAGTTTTCTATAGTTGCTTTAAGAGATATATTAGTAATAATTGTGAAACTGTGATATTGATGGACGTTTGGTGGTCAGAGCTGGAATAATTCATCTTAGCATTATTATCAGAGGTTTTTAGTCTGATTTTTAACATTTTGGCAGATATTAACATCTATTTCTTACCCGGAGGTTGGTTGTTATCTCCATCTTTCTCATCCAGGTCAGTGGCCATTAGCAGTATTATGGCTTTGGCATCGGCTTCAGGCTTAATCTGATCCAATGAATTTTCCATTAGATCACTGCTGGATTCAGGATCTTCCATCTTCTCCAATATCACAGAAGAAATAGTATACATAGACGGATAGATAGACATAAAAAAAGAACATTTAACTGGTGGAGCCAATGTGTTGCATGCTTTGTTTCTGAATTGCTTGAACTTGATCTTGAACTGTCAAGTCACAAAGAAAACATGTTGCATGCAACTTACAACCTGTGTCTACAGACCTGCCCACCTCTATGAATTTTCAGATCAAAATACGCTGGTATGATTTGTCATTTTATGCAAAAAGATGTTGATGTATGTGAGTTCAGTTGTGCAGAGATTAGTGCTTACAGAACAGTGAACAACTGATTTTTCACTAGAAAGAGCATAATTAGTCCTGTTTAACTGGATTTAGTTGGATGAAGTTGGGACATTGTGTAAAACATAAATAAAAACAGAATATGATGATTTGCAAATCCTTTTCAACCTATATTCAATTGAATACACTACAAAGACAAGATATTTAATGTTCAAATGGATAAACTTTATTGTGTTTTGCAAATATTCACTCATTTTGAATTTGATGCCTGCAACACGTTCCAAAGAAGTTGGGACAGGGGTGTGTTCATCACTGTGTTACATCACCTTTCCTTTTAACAACACATGTTTAGGAACTGAGGACACTAATTGTTGAAGCTTTGTAGGTGGAATTCTTTCCCATTCTTGCTTGATGTACAACTTCAGTTGCTCAGCAGTCCAGGGTCTCAGTATTTTGCGCTTCATAATGCGCCACACATTTTCAAAAAGAGTCGCCAAAAATAAAAATAAAATCTTACTATCTAAAATATGTAGAAAGTATAGTATTTATACTTTATACATTTATAAAGCCACTGCCACCAGGGTTAGATCAAGCTTAAAGTTAGGTGGGTAAGAAGGAATGTTGCATGATGAGACAGAACCTTGGTTTGAGATGCTGAGAAAGTCATTTGTAATTTAAATTGTAGTTTAACTAATTAGAACCACAAACAAATGTTCAATCATCAGCAACACACAAATGATCCATTTATAAATTTGCATAATTTAGACAGCTTCTGCTAGTCCTTGTTGGTGTGGCTCTTAAGCAAGTTAGTGGTGTGGACTTGATTACATTGTTGTGCGTTAAAATCTCTCTGAGAACCTGCAAATTTAATTGTACAATATATGACTGCATTAAATTTACTTTACCAATCAAGTCATTTTCTCACAAATGTTTTATTGTTCTGCCTACAGGGTATTTAACACCTTTCTAACTGCTTGTAGATCCTGTATTATTTTGAAGCCTGTTTGTCTTCCACAGAAGCACATCAGTGAGGTCATCCCGTCTTCAGTTTCTTACTCTGCAGATAAACTGGCACTTGAGGCAGTGAAAAAAGTGTTATGACAAATACTAGAAATTCAATTCAAACAACAGCAGAATAGCAAATTAATTAAATATTTTCATACAAGCTACAGAATAGTTTACACATGCATATTCTAGGCAACTGTTGTCCTCTAACATATGGATACATTTCAAGAAAGCCTTTTTGTGACAACTGAATTGAACTATAAATGGATTAGCAATATGATCTAGTCAAATCATAATGAAATAAATTACTGTTTTATGAGAATAAATGTTCTAGTTTTTTCAGAAGTATGTACATACATTTTCAAAGTTGGCAACCTGGCAAATAAACTACCATGATGTTTCTTCTAATTTTTCTTTCTGTCATACAAATGTATATTTTAAATATGTGGCTTTATATCAGTGTTCATCTGTGTTAAAAATTCTTTGTCTATATTTATTAAATTGTTGTTCTTGTTCTTTTATCCACTTACAAACATTAGAACAGATCTTTAAAAAACAGTAATAAAAATAGCTTTACATACCATGAAGAATGATTTCAGTCTTGAGGAAAAACTGCATGAAGTCCTGTCTTGTCTCTGTCTTATCAGGCCATTCATGCCAGATTCTCCTCTTTACAGCCAGTGCATCATGACTATGGCATTTTAATCTGTTTTCCAATGGTCAAAACATGTGGAACTGCATAGGTTGTGGTCAGTACATTGCAATATTGTCACAGGAACGTTTTGAGCAAATTACAATTACTAATAGTAGTTGTAGTAGAATTGAAATAGCATACTGCATATGGTATTATGCCACATCAAAATATTGTGATTAGAATTACATAATTTATGCGGCAGATAAAAGAACAGCAAATCATTTGAAACTGCATACAAATAACATATAATTTACATTTCACATAAATGAAGACTTTCACACAAATGACAAACATAAAAAAGGACACAGGACAGTGCAGATGATGATGATGGACTCAGGACAACACAAATGATGATGATGGACTCAGGACAACACACATGATGATGATGATGATAATGATGGACAAAAACATGATGATGATGATGATGATGATGACAATGATCTCAGGACAACAAACGTGACGACAATGGACTCAGGACAAAAAACATGATGATGATGATGATGATGATGAGGATGGACTCAGGACAACACACATGATGATGATGATGGACTCAGGACAATACATATGATGATGGATTCAGAACAACACACATGATGATGATGATGATGGATTCAGAACAACACAAATCATGATGATGATGATGATGATGATGATTATGATGATGATGGATTCAGAACAACACACATGATGATGATGATGATGTATTCAGGACAACATACATGATGATAATGATGGACTCGGGACAACACACATAATGATGATAAACTCAGGACAACACACATGATGAAGATGGAGTCAGTACTACACCTATGATGATGATGATGATGATGGTGGTGATAATGGACTCAGGACAACAAACATTAGACACTTTGCATTGCACTTGGTGATGTAAAGCTTGAATGCAGCTGCTCGGCCATGAAAACCCATTCGATGAAGCTCTCTATGTTGTTCTTGAGCTAATGTGAAGGCCACATGAAGTTTGGAGGTCTGTAGTGATTGATTCTGGAGAAAGTTGTTGACCTCTGCGCACTATGCGCCTCAGCATCCGCTGACCCCGCTCTGTCATTTTACATGGCCTACCACTTCTTGGCTGAGTTGCTGTCGTTCCCAACCGCTTCCACTTTGTTATAATACCACTGACAGTTGACTGTGGAATATTTAGTAGCGAGGAAATTTCACAACTGGACTTGTTGCACAGGAGGTACCCTATCACAGCACCATGCTGGAATTCACTGAGCTCCTGAGAGCGACCCATTTTTTCAATAAGCAGTCTGCATGCCTAGGTGCTTGGTGTTTGGAACATCTTAATTATATCTTCACACACACACAATTATATAAAAAACATCTTAAATGATATGGATGAGTGAGTGAATACTTTTGGCAATATAGTGTGTGTGTGTGTGTGTGTGTGTGTGTATATATATATATATATATATATATATATATATATATATGAATATGACTTTATAATGTATATTGTGATAAACTCACTGCCGAGGTAAATTGTTTAAAAATTTGCGTAGATGCCTATTTTCACACAGCACTACACACACATATATATACACATACAACTCATCAGTTACATCATGAGCACAATTTAACAAAGCACTGACTGGTCAAACCAGGAGTTTCTTTTTAACTACATATAATACTGGGCTTCCTCGAGGAGAGGCTTGAAAATGGTTAAACAAACACCAGAAAATCACTATTATATATATATTTATTAATATCCTATACATTTTGTTTATTCAAATATTAACACTTTTCTCAGTAAATAAATTTTGAAAATGTATCTTGACTGTGAAGAGTGCTTCTTAGCAGTAGCATAAAACAGTAAGTGAAATTATCCTATAGTTATCATATTGGACTATAATTGGACTTCATATAGTGTGGCTATAGTTATAATCAAAGTGTATATTAAAGAAAAGGCTGGCTGTAAGTCAGAAGAGATTAATGAATACAAGAAGTGAAAGGAATTATGTTACATAGAATGTAAGATAATGCACAGCTCTAGACTAACACACATTTTAAAGCCTAAAGCTTAATCTTTGTCCAGTAAAAGGAACATTTTTGTCCACTGAATTACCCCTCTGTTATAGAAAGAAGCTGAAAACATGAGGACATTTAGACAGGTAAAATAATACAACAATAAATTATGTTGGGGTGAAGTGCATGGTAGAACATCCCCTACTGAACTGAAAATGAAATCAGGTGCAGACATGCAGCAACAGAAAGAGAAAAGAATGGAAAAAATCATGAATTTTTAATGACACAATAACTTAATGGCCAATCCTTAGGCCAAATGGGCACTGTCTGCTGTGACTGGAGACACATCTTTAACAGTGCCTTACTGATATAAGAACACATTAGCCCAGAAATGAAGCCATTCATTTTTGATGCACTCATCTGTCTCTCTCGCTTTTGTCTTTCTCCGTCTGTCTCGGTCTGTTACTCTCAGTTGCTCTCTCTCTCTCTCTCTCTCTCTCTCTCTCTCTCTCTCTCTTTCTCTCTCTCTCTCTCTCTTTCTCTTTGTTGAGTATTTACATGCCATTCATTCTCATTATACACATGGTCCACTGCTGATCGACCATACTGGTCTGGAGGGGCCATTAGGAAAGCAGTGAGGGGTCTGAGGGTGGGTCACCAGCTGTCAGTCAGTCTCCCTAGACCTTCTCTCCTCCCTCCAGACATAAGCTTCCCCAGCCCTCTCTCTCCCCAGCAGGTGTCCTAAGTGTGGTACAATAATTGAGGTAGCCCCGCAAGGCTAATGGAAGCAAAGCTAATGTAAGCTCACATTAACATCATCAGCTGCAGTTGGCCACTTTGGCACACTGCTTTTTTCTGTTAAGCATAAAGCTACTAAGAGAAAAACAAGCACTTTTGCAAATTTTCAATGTGGTATTGAGATGTTCAGGTTGATTTTAGTAATGCAAATTAAAGAATGATACAAATTTCATATCACAATCACTATGTGTAATAAAACTAACAAAAGGGCTATTTTGTAATGAGGTAAAACACATTAAACACACTAACACACCACCACCATATCAGTGTTACTGCAGTGCTGAGAATAATCTACCACCTAAACAGTACTTGCTCTGTGAGGGTCCACAGAGGTCCTGACCACTGAAGAACAGGGTAAAAGAGGGTTCACAAAGTATGCAGAGAAACAGATGAACTACAGTCTGTAATTGTAGTACTACAAAGTGCACCTATATAGTAAGTGGAGCTGATAAAATGGACAATGAGCACAGAACCAAGGAGGTGGTCATAATGATGGCCTGATTGGTATATATGTCCACTGGTGACTATTTTTTGTTTTTCTACTAATACAGTTGAAATCTCCTCAAACAACAGTCTCTGTACACTCACACAAATCCATCCTATATTCTGTAGAGTCACCATAGCACCTTAAATAGTCCAGCAGTATTGATGCCTAAAGCGTCAGAATGCAATAGCTGCTCCATTTAAGGTGGGACAGAAAAAAACAAATAAGAAGCTGGCGAATAGCTGACTTCAGCTTCACAGAAGAATTAGGGGTGGGGAGTAATAAATAATTATTGCATCCCCCTTATTTGAAAGCATATGATGCCCTAAATTTAACTAAAGCCCAGCAGCGAGGTTGCTGAACTTTACCCTCCTCTGCTATCACTGCAGACTGGCAGGGTTGCCTACAGAGCTCCGCCAGTAGCCTGTTAATGTTAATGCTCCTTTTAAATTGGGGGTTGCCCCATTTCATAGAGGAAGATTTCAACCACTACCCATTAACTCAGTTCCAAGAGGCAAGGTCATACTCTGCAACAAGGGGGAGGGTTAAAAATAAGAAATGGGATTGGGTCTAAGTGCTGCAAATATATTGTTATTTATTATTCATAAAAGTCAATAATCACTTATTATTGTTATATTAGTTAACTATTCATTAAGCATTAGTTTATACTAAGTGAATGTTAAAGTAATTAGTCATTGAATTCACAGTTAAATAATAGTTTAGTTTGTTATTAGTTCATAGCAGATTTACTTATTGCGTACCAACAGCTGCTTATTACATCCATGAACTAATAAGTGTATTATTACAAGTGACACAATGATTAGCAAGTTCTAGTCCTGTGTTAGTTCTGTTAATTTTCCGTTGATTAATATTCTGACTTATCATTACATTTGTCCTTCACTGTGCAGTGTTGTATAGATCACAGGGCTTCACAGGTCATTTTCCATCATTTTCACATATTTTGCTGCCTCGCTAAACTTAGAGATGTTTTATTTTTTGCCCATTAACATCTCCTTACTTCTACTTCATCACCATCATTTACTATTTTATGTGCCATTCCAAGGACAGCGATAAGTCTTTAAATGAGTAGTAAAGTAAAACAGCAATAAAATATTAACAACATTTGCAACTCAATGTACAGTATTACCATCTTAACAACCAAATAAGACTTCAAATTTTCAGTATTTAGTGTGTCAATGCTTTTCCTTTATAACAGCTTTCATTCTTTTCAGGACACTTTCTGCAGGAACATTTTCCAGTCTTAGAAACATTTTCTTAGAAGCATTTTTTGCTTCTCACAATCAAAGTAACTCTCGAATCTCAAACACATTCAGTGACATTAAGGTCTCGACTCTGGAGTGGACAGTTAACAACGCCAGCAGCTTCCTTGTTTGATTTCCAAATTTTCATATTTTTTTTCTTTCTCAGTAACATCACATTTACAGCTACATATCCTTCCAGAACCATGGTGTGGAGATGTTTTATTGATGGACAGATACACCTGTGGATTTTTCAGATCTGAAGCAAGAGTGGAGCTTGATTTTCCCCTCTCTTTCAAAGATAAATGCTTAAAGTACTATTTATCTAACAGTGACAGTTTTGGTGGTCTACCAAATATTGCATGGTGGTTAGGAATCCTATTGTCCTTATACGATGCCATTCCTTTTGCAAGTGGATTATCTTATGTCTAATATCCTAGGAACTATTTCGCAAAAATATATATACATAAAAAATACTTAATGGCAAATATGACTTGAAATTACTTTCACTGCAGCAAATGAAATTGTACTCCAGTGTGACTGATTACTTATGCATGGGTACAAGAAGACATGTAGATTTAAACACAACAGACAAGCCCACTGGGCCAGCAGACATTTGAACCACCACTTACCAAAGTGCCAGGGTGACAACCCAACACTATTTGATTGAGTTCAGGAAGCTTACATGAAAAAGAAAATCTCCACTCTCCCTAAACTGTTTGGAACACATATAGACACAAAACTTAAAAACTTCTCATTTCAGTCAGGAGGCATGACATTTCTCAAACTGTAAAGCTTCCATAGATTCATGCTTAGAGGCTTAGTGAGAGGAGCTGGGTCAAACTTTGTTTTGCACTAAATGAATTTACTATATGTCAGCTGTAGTGTCTGCATAATCAGCCTGTTTTAACATCTTACTCTTGATTGTCTTATTGTTCTTATTGTTCTTGCTGCTGTTAATGAGAAATGATAGTGAACATACACATTTAATTTTTGCAAATGGACTGCTGAATGTATTTTTGGACAAGCATCAGTTAGCTTATTTGTTAAAATGAAATTGGTAAATGTTTCATGAAGAAGCAGATATCAAGTACAGTTTTTTTTTCATAATTGCTTTGTTTGTTATAGACGATAAGCATCTCTATTTTCTTGCTTTCCATTTTCATGGTGATTAACATAAGAGTAAAGAGTCTCTTATAACCCTCCAAAATTTCAGATCAATAAACAAATACAGATGTGTGCAATTTGGTGCACTTTAGCCATTAAAGTGTGAGATCAACAGCACCAAATGAAAAATATCACAAAACCTCTTGGACTCGCAAGGTTTGCTGTCTGTGGCTGAACCCAATGGAGCACAGGGTCAGAACAAAGTCTGACACTGCTCATGAATAACTTCATAGACACACGTGATTAGCATGACATGAAAGGCTTTAGTTAGTCAGTGGCCTAGTTGCATTTTGTCACTCAGCCAGCTGCTTATTTATCTATTCATTTTCTTACTTACTTACTGCCCCCCCCCCGCCCACACACACACACACACACACACAAACACACAAACACACACACACACTTTTGGAAGGGTAGTGCTCTTGGACAGACTATTTATATATACTATAAATACTACTTATAGTATTATCTTTAAAACCATAATAAAACCACCGTGAGGCCCTGTTACTTTCTTAAACTTCATTCCTTTATCCTCTTGATGTTACAGTGAGATCACAAAAAAGAGATAAGAAATAAAGCTGTGTTCAAGTAGGCTGTGGTTTATTTAAGATTAATGCAAATAAAATGTGTGATTTTCAAATAATCATGACCAGAAAATGCTTTGTGTGCAGGATGTGTACATCACAGGATCTTTGCAGAGATCCTCTAATAGGTCTGCATCAATTTGCATATATTTGTGGCATGTTAGCATAAATTAGCATTAAATGGGAAAGTCAAAATATCCCACCAAGTACAGTGCTTAAAGCAGTCCGATTCCTCATATTAGGCCTTCTGGATAACAAGGCACAGGTGCAGATCCGTCACCTACGCGAATGCAAAGCCAACTAGCCAATTCTGATATGTTACCTCATCTTATTGTCTTGATGATTCAATCAAATAACATTACATGAGGCAAATGTCTCAAGTGTGTCAACAAAGTAGTGGCCCAAGCTTTCATCACAAATAAAAGCTTTTGGAGCTATTACTGGCACTAACATCACGTTAGCCAATGCTGTAAAAACAAAAATAAAACAAACAAATAAACGAAAAAAAAAACGCATGAATTCCCATTCTAATTGTGGTCAAAGGGCCGTGAATGAGATATGCATCTAATCTATCAGCATTAGTTAACCCTAGAATACATAACCCAAAAACACACACTACATAACGCTCCACAGAAAAATGCATAAAGTGGATCAAAATGACCCAAATTAGCATCAACGGTTTTCTTCCAAGAAAAGGTGTTTTGTGGTGTGCATATCATCAATGTAATAAACGATTTAACATACATTATTGTGTATATTAATGTTTAGTTATGTTTAATGTTATACTCCTCATTCATAAATTATCTTCAGAAAGATAAAATTTCAATAATCCATACAATAGAACCTTTCCTCCACTGACTCAGCAAAGAGGCACCAGATCTATCTATCTATCTATCTATCTATCTATCTATCTATCTATCTATCTATCTATCTATCTATCTATCTATCTATCTATCTATCTATCTATCTATCTATCGAGTCTTGAGATAAAGATATTTTTCAGACCACTTGGAAATAAAATTTGCGAAACTCACAAACTAGTTATCTGAGGAATGCATTGAATACACAATATGGACAAAATAACTGGGACACAAAATGAATGTGGTAATGTGATATTAACTTCAGCATGGCTGGAGCCCAGTGTTCAAACTATGCATCCCAGAAGGCTTTCACCCACTTCCACCCATTTTGCCCTAGAAATGATGTTTTCTCCTGTAACATGCATTCCTTTCCACATGTCAAACATTTGTGGAAATGTAAACGGCTCTGAGAAAAGAACAGTAATGTGAGGGTGAAAAAAGAAAGAAAAAAGCCAGCATAACAAAATCTCAGCTGACTCAAGGGCAACTTAATGAGACAAAACTGAGCCTTAACATGACCTTCATCTGAAAATCTCCATCTGGAAATACCAAAATAGCACAGTGGTTGCCTCTGGACTAGCCCTGACTGTAGTAACAAGGTGCTAAACATGCATATTGTTGCTTGAAGGCCATAGCAAACATACAGCAGCTCCTGAATGGTGATTTTCTCCATTACGACATGCCTAACCTTACCCATTACCCCCTTAGTGGCACCTCAGCTCGTCTCTGGTCCTCATTTTGCACTCATGTCCTTCAGTTCTTTCTGATTAACCACTGCCAACTGCTCTAACTCATTATAGCACCATGGTTGGGGTGTCACCTTTGAACTTCATCAAAATAATTAAGTCCATTAATCAAGCAGAGAGGTGGGCGTGGTCAGTTGACACACTAGGGAGGATGTATGACACCCAGTAAGAGAGACATAAATATCTTAATAGTCTGGCATGGATGTATGACCAGGATGATGGGAAAATCTTTGAAAATCATTCAGTGGCAATAAGAGCAGGTGTTTGCAGGACAGATGGTCTCTTACAAATATAAATGAGTTTGGAATACAAAGTGCAGAATATAACACTTGTAGTGTTGTTTTTACTGCCCCCCCCCTTGCCAACCTGCTATAAAACCAACTGTGTACTCTTCTCTACAAACCTAGTTTAGGCTAAAAATGAAAAGATCTGAAGCTGTTATGTAATAGTTGGGCTGTCACCATTGGTGGCAATCACTATCGACTAATATCATTGTTTAAAACTGTGTATAATGGCGATAAGCATGTTTTAGCTGGTAAAACAACATATATCATTAGAACAGATGCAAATAAATGTATATTTTTTACATAAACATACATCAATTTGCATTATGGATAGAGCATAAAACTGTCACAATATCAAGTTCAACTCAGCTTTTCCCATATTTGCCAGATTATCCTGAATGTTGTTTTGTTCCAGCCAGTCTGTAAAGCATATCACAGCTCATCGTTTTTGCCCAGTTGTAAGTAGCTGTTAAGTTGTCCTGCTGTCACAGTTGCTGATCAAAAAGCTTGTTCAGGGGCAATGACAGGTTTGGAATTTGATGTAGTCCTGCTGTCACACTCTTCTCCTACATCTGACCAAAAAGGCAGCAGGTTAGATATTATTTTATAGGAGTTTTCTAATATTACTATGTTCTGTTTTCATATCTGTTGTACAAACTTAATAAGTTCCTAACAGCTCAGTGGAATGACACAGATCAGATTCATCAAAAGTAACTATTATGTACATCATAATATAACATTGCTATTTCTTTGTACCTAACATGACACAAACATCAGTAAAGACATCAGAAAAGAATTCATATTTGCTTCAAAAGTCAGGTCAAAGCGTTTATTTATAGAGGGCTTTTTAGAACAAGCATTGTCACGAAGCAGCTTTACAGAAAATCCAGGTACATGCCCCTGTGAGCAAGCCAAGGACAATCTCCCTATGAGAAAGAGGATACAGGAATCAAAAGGGGAACCCATCCTCCTCTCGTCACTAGATAGCAAAACAAGAAGAACATTAAGAAAAGAAGATGAGATTTGATCATACAACATATATATATATATATACAATATAGAGAAAAGGAAATAACAGAGTGACATCAGACAGAAGTATGCAGATTAATCAGTGATAACTGATGACTACTGTTAGATCATATCATAGTAACAATGACAAACAGATCTATGAAAATCAGTCACTGTTACCTACAGTGACTAGTGTTAGAAACCTAATCATGATGATAGCATGAATATGAAAAGAGTTCACTGTGAGTTTGAAAAAGAGATGGATGCCAACAGTGACTGTGACTTCAGAACCAGCATTAAAACTGTTGTAGAGCACTATTCAGAGAGACAGCAGTGTGCGTGTGTGTGTTGAATCCATAGGGGCCTACACTGAAGGCACTCGAAAGACCTATTTAGATATGGACACTCTTGAACGAAAACACTTTTGTGCCCTTTGACAGAGGAGATAAATAATAAATGTGCTTTTAAAAAGGGCAGATGGTAAAGGAGCCTCATAAAAGACTGGAGAAAATTAAATGCACACATCTAATACACTTAGTGCATTGCATCACATTGACTACCATTGACATGTAGTCTCAAGAGACAGAGATGGAAGGGACTGCCTTCCTTTTTTCCTGAAGAATAAGCAAACTTGCATCTCCGGATAAGAGAGGCAAGCATAATATGGTTATCCAGATGAACACCCACCCCACCCCCACCCACCCCTATCTTTTACACACAGATTATATCAGTAGTTAATCATATTGTGTGATGCAAGAGGCCTTTATACTAAAATGAAGAGCATTTGTTCCATTTATAACACTGTTATGAAGCATCATATGAAGATAGGAAAACCGTGTATCAGTTGTATGGAAGATTTTGAAGCCCTCATCGAATGTTTTTCTTGTAGTTTTAAAGTTAGAAATTGAACAAAAGTCTCTCACTTTAATACAGTATGGAATGTACAGCATGTCAATATAAGATCATTTACTTCCTAAAAGATGTTGCAGATTGTTGTCAACACTGTCATTAGATGTTCGTAAATGCTGACAAATTGCTTTGTTATTCAATGCTTATGCATGTGTCCTTAACTCCTTAGAAAGGCAGCCTTCAAAATGCAGCAGAAACACCTCAGTATAGAGTTCTACTCTGTATCAGTTGTTATTATAGGTTTAGGGGCTGCATCTGTGGACAGAATTTCTCTCCATGTGCGTTTGTAGACAAAGATTTATATAGGGTATTTTCTTTTTTACGACAAATAATTCCTCATGTGTTTGTAGCAGAGAGGCATTTTGTGGAGACAGCTGTGAAAATGAAGGCTAATAAATAAAGTACAGACAATGAATAAAGATGAGGGACAAAAATAAAAGGAGGAAAAGAAACAAGTCAAGCTGTCCATTCTCCATTTTGAGAATGTGACTGAAACAGCACAATAGAAATATTTTATGTTTGTTCTAATAAACGCACAAAGTTTTTGGGTCTTTTATAGGAAAGAAATGAAAGAGAAAGAAAACTTTCCTGAACAATTGTTGAGGGCAGCCTGCTGTCTGACCACATTAGAGAAAGCTATTGTGCTGATAACAGTCGATCAAAGTGCTTCTGCAGTCTGAAAATGCACCTGAGTGGAAATGGTGTGCTGAGGAGAGAAAGAAAGAAAGAAAGAAAGAAAGAAAGAAAGAAAGAAAGAAAGAAAGAAAGAAAGAAAGAAAGAAAGAAAGAAAGAAAGGAAGGAAGGAAGGAAGAAAGGAAGAAAAATAATTCTAACAATAGTAGTAATATCAAAAAAATACAGAATGAACACTACTTTGTCCTTTAGATGTTTGTGTTTCTATTAGCTTTTATGGGGCAGTTTCATATTAGTGTTTGAGCAAATGCTTACCAGATAAATAGCTTTTCAACCTAATTTTCTCAAGTGACTTCAATCTTTGCATATAAGAGCTTCATTCCAAAATTTGTAACAAAAAAGATTCGAAAAGAATATGAGTTGACATAACACAGAAGTAATACATATTTATTTCTCTAACAAAGGTGGTGTTCTACCGCTTTTATACAAAATGTCCACAAAATAAGTGAACAAAATGTCCAGAAAAAGCAAAGCAAAGAAGCCTTGGATACTGTATCAAATGGTATTTAATATTGTCTATACCTTCCACCAGAAAATAACAGCAGTTTACACATAGAGGCTGTTGCAATATCAGGCTCAGCTCAGCTTTTTTGCTAGATTAACCTGAATGTCATTTTGTTCCAGCCAGTCTGTAAAACACATCTAACTTGTCTCCTGCTCCCTCTTCCAAAGCGACTATGGGCTTGTGAGCAAACCTACAGATCCAGTACGTGGGAGGACTGGTCTCCAGGGAGTCTGCTCTCTAAACGCTCTCCAAACCACCACATAACCTCATTACAGAATTAGTCACATTACTGCCCTTTGATCTGAGTCACAGAGCCACGCTCCAGACGCAAACCCCCACCGGTTCCTCCTCTTTCTCTCACTCGTTCTCACTCTCGATCTCTTTCCTCTATTATTCTTCTTCCCTAACAAGGACATCTGGGAGGCAATTGTGCAACTTTTCCTTCAAATAGCATGCGAAGAAGAAGAAGTTTGCACTTCATGTAAATGAAAAGTAGTGGAAGCTTTTCTGCCCCCGTAGTTTTCCTTCTTGCTTTAAGAACAAAAGTATTCTATTTCTTGCATTCACAATGTGGAACCATAATGGTGTGGGTAAAAAGCATAAACAGTCTTTTGAAAAAGCAAAGAGTGCATTTTAAGTGTGAAAGGCATAATCACCTTAAATTGCTCCAGTATTTGAAGATGTTTTTTTGCAGCCCATGTAGTGATGTTGACGCTTTGGCACAGGGTCATTATGAACCTCAAATCGCCACCTTTCACTTAAGTCATCAAAGTGAGGCTCACAAACGTCCCCCTTAAAACAAAAGTTAAGACAACCTTTGCACCAAGGGCTGCGTGTGTTGTGTGTGGGGGTTTTACTTCCTTTTTCCAAATCAACTGTTACTTCTTTCCCTTCCAGGGAATAGAATTCTAATATTACTCATTTATAGGCTGTTTTATTTTTCTAGTGCTATTTAAGCTTAAGCATATTTACATGTGTAAGAAACATCTTCCATATGCACTAGGGAATCTCTGAGGATACTGGGCTTCACCTTGACCATAAACAAGGAGATGGCTCTGTGAAAGGAATGGCAAATGAGAGAGTGGACATGTTCAGCACAGCAGGAGAGCTCACAATATGCATCCCATGATTTTATGCATAAAGACTGTTATATGGCCATTTTCCCCACTAAAGGGCAAATTACCCTTGTTTTTTCTAAAATAAGAGCTTGATGCACAATGTAAACAGTTTTTAAAAGGCACTGTTCATTGTCCACACCATCTATATATGGAAATTGAGCTGAAAAAAATATTAGTTATATAATTATTTTCTAATTAGTTTCTAATTCACTGTGGTTATGACATTACTGATGCCATTTTTTGAGAATTTCAGAAGTTTATTCATGAGTATTTAATTCCACTAACTTTACTTGCTACATTTCAGCCTATACTTCTTATCCAATCAGGCTTAAAACAAGATAAGTGTAGTGCAGGTAGTGTAAGGTTAGACGAAAGTCTGGAACCACTTATACTATATGGACAGAAGTAATGGGACACCTATACATTACACATACATGAGCTTTTATGGCATCCCATTCTAAATCCATAGGCATTAATATGGAGTTGGTCCCCCCTTTGTAGAAATAAGAGCTGCCACTCTTCTGAGAAGATTTCTACAAGATTTTGGAGAGGGTCTGTGGGAATTTTTGTCCATTCATCCAAAAGAGCATTCTATCAGGCACTGATGTTGGATGAAAGGGCCTGGCTTACAATGTCCATTCTAGTTCATCCAAAAGGTGTTCAGTAGGGTTACGGTCAGGGCTCTGTGTAGGCCAGTCAAGTTCTTTTTAGGTGTGAACCAGAAAGCAGGACCTACATTTTCTTCTTTTGAAGTTCTTGTACTTAATATACTTGAGCAAGGAACAAATAAACATTCATTTCTATTAATCACAATTTACAGGCAACCCAGTCCGTATTCTCAGTTCTTACAAGAATTCTCTGAGTTTCTATCAAGCCTAATAACGTTTTCAAGTAAAATATTAATTGTCGGAGATTTTAATATCCACATCGACAACCCTCACGACACATTAAGTAAGGCATTCATATCTATCATAGACTCCATGGGATTCACCCAAATTATAAAAGGGCCCACACACCACCTCAACCACACTCTAGACTTAATACTGACCTTTGGTGTAGACATAGATAACTTAGCCATTCTCCCCCAGAGCACAGCCGTCTCAGACCATTACTTAATCTCATACAAAATCCAGTTTAGTGGTAATGTGCGCTCATCACCATGTTATCAGGTTAAGAGGACTATAACTTCCTCCACAGCTGGCAGCTTTATCAGAAACCTCCCGCAGTTATCAACTTCAGTCAGCTGTCCATCTGATCCTACTGAGTTAGATATTATGACCAAATTCCTAGAGGATACTCTTCGATCTACGTTAGACAGTGTAGCTCCATTAAAAAGCAAAATAGTACGGCAGAAAAAACTCGCCCCTTGGTATAACGATCACACTCGAGCTTTAAAACAGACTGCCAGACAACTGGAGCGAAAATGGCGTCTGACTAAATTAGAAGTGTTCCAGTCCGCCTGGAAGGAGAGCCTTATAGACTATAGAAGAGCCCTTACTGCAGCACGTTCAGCCTATCTCTCCTCTCTCATAGAAAACAATAAGAACAATCCTAGACTATTATTTAGCACAATTTCTAAAATAACAGAGAACAAAAGAGTCACTGAACCCCTGATGTCATCAGCCTATAGCAGCAATGATTTTATGAATTTCTTTAGTGATAAAATCGAAAAAATTGGAAAGAAAGTTCTGAACACACAGTTAAACTCCACAAACATGCTGGCTTATAATTCCAGTCTAGACCCTGAGAATATTAGAGTCACTGCAGATAGGCTGGAATCGTTTACATTACTCCAAGAAAATGAACTAATCAAAATAGTCTCTTCTGCAAAACCATCGACCTGTATTCTGGACCCAATTCCTACAGGTCTACTCAAGGAAATCTTACCAGAAATAACTAAGCCTATTCTGTCAATAATAAACTCCTCTCTTAGCCTCTGATATATCCCAAAAACTTTTAAACTTGCAGTAATTAGACCGCTGATTAAGAGAAAGCTAACCTCGATCCCTGTGAACTATCAAATTATAGACCTATCTCAAATCTCCCCTTTATATCTAAGATCCTGGAAAAAGTGGTAGCAAAACAATTAAGCCCTTATTTGCATAGGAATAATCTACACGAAAAATTTCAGTCTGGTTTTAGGCCACATCATAGTACAGAAACAGCATTAGTAAAAATTATAAATGATCTTCTATTATTCACGGACCAAGGAAATGTGTCGTTGTTAGTCCTCCTTGACCTTAGTGCAGCATTCGACACAATAGACCACTTTATCCTACTGGATAGACTAGAAAACCTTGTAGGGGTAACAGGAACAGCTCTTTCCTGGTTCAGGTCCTACCTCACCGATCGATATCAGTTTGTTAATGTAAAGGGTGAATCATCTGTTCGTGCAAAAGTAATTTATGGTGTTCCACAAGGTTCTGTTTTAGGACCTATATTATTTACAATATATATGCTACCATTTGGCACCATTATCAGTAAACACGGCATAAATTTCCACTGTTATGCAGATGACACCCAGTTATATATATCAAGTAAACCGGATGATAAAATTAAACTTGGCAAGATTGAGGACTGTGTAAAAGACATAAAAGATTGGATGTCAAATAATTTTCTGTTACTTAACTCAGATAAAACAGAGGTCCTGCTTCTTGGTCCAAAATTAGCCAGACACAGACTGTCTAACTCAACACTAAAACTTAACAATCTCTCAGTTTCATCAAGCCTATCTGTTAAAAATCTTGGTGTCATGATAGACGCTGATCTGTCCTTCGACACACATATATCTAATATCACTAGAACAGCCTTCCTGCATCTCCGCAATATCGCTAAATTAAGAAATTCATTATCTCTACAGGATGCAGAAAAGCTAGTTCATGCATTTATCACTTCAAGGCTAGATTATTGTAATGCCCTGCTGTCTGGATGTCACAGCAAAAGCCTTAACAAGCTTCAGCTAGTCCAGAACGCTGCAGCTAGAGTCCTCACAAGAACTAGGAAGTTTGACCGTATTAGTCCAGTTTTATCAGCCCTGCACTGGTTACCAGTCAAATTTCGCATTGATTATAAAATTCTACTACTGACATATAAAGCTCTAAACGGGCTCGCCTCTCAGTACCTGAGTGAGCTCCTCCCCCACTATGAACCATCACGCCTACTTAGATCACAAGGTGCTGGCTTACTACTGGTACCTAGAATTAATAAAGCTACATCAGGGGGGAGAGCTTTCTCATACAAAGCCCCCCAGCTCCGGAATAATCTTCCTGCTAATGTTCGGGAATCAGACACAGCCTCAATTTTTAAGTCTAGGCTAAAAACTTATTTGTACAGTCAAGCATTTGGTGATTAGTCTTCCCTGTCAGGTATAGACCTGCTGGAGTCTACACTGCTCCGTTTTACTGTAATCTGTGGTCAGCCACTCTTTACAGTACTAACCCTGTGTTTTTTCTTTCCTTTCTCTGCCGAGCTGATCAGCTGCCCATCCTGTGCGTCTGATGCTGTTGATTGGTGCCGCTGCTCACCAGCCTTCTGGACCGGTTTGACCACCACTGAGCTCTTGCTGTACAGCGCTGTGCAGTCCTCACCCTCAGATCTTTTCTTTTCCCACTTTACTATAATGCTTCATGCTGATAGTGTTTGCTGTCCGGTGTCGACCAGAGGAGGATGGGTTCCCCTTCTGAGTCTTGGTTCCTCTCAAGGTTTCTTCCTCTTTTAGGGAGTTTTTCCGTGCCACCGTCGCCGCTGGCTTGCTCATGGGGGCTCGGACCCGGATTTTCTTTCTTCTTTTCTCTTCTCTCTGTAATACTGATTGTTCTGTAAAGCTGCTTTGTGACAACACCTGTTGTAAAAAGCGCTATATAAATAAATTTTGCTTGCTTGCTTGCTTGCTTGCTTCCACAGCAAACTCACCCAGTCATGCCTTTATGGACCTTGCTTTATGCACTGGGGCTCAGTCATGCTGGAACAGAAAAGGGTCTTTCATAAACTGCTCCCACAAAGATGGAAGCATACAATTGTCTGAAAAGTCTTGGTGTACTGAAGCATTAAGATTTCCCTTCACTGAATCTCCAGGGCCTAAATCAATTTAAAGCTCTTTAGTGAGTGATTTAACAGAGCATAAGCACTATATGCTTCAGCATTTGGCAGCCCCACTCTGAGTTTATGTGGTCTCTTGCTTCATGGCTAAGCTGTTGTTGCTCCTAGGTGCTTCCATTACACAACTTACAGTTGACAGGGGCAGATCTAGCAGGACAGAAATTTTACAGACTGATTTGTGGTGAGGGTGGCTTCCTATGAGCCATGGTTTAAAGTCATTCAGCTCATCAGTATGACCCATTTAACTGCCAGTGTTTGTCTATTGAGACTGCAAGACTATGTGCTTAATATTATCCACTTATTAGCAATGGGTATGGCTGAAACCCCTATATTCAATAATTAGGAGATGTGTCCCAGTACAATACAATAAAACACAATACAGATATTCTTTATATTTTATCCAATAATTTGTAGAGGGGGGGCATCAGTTAATAAATAATACATAATGTAATGAGGTATTTATAATTTCTACATCATTTTGAGTAAGAGACATTCTGTATTTTAAATTTTAGTAACTAATCATCTACAGCTCATTCTGGACACATCTAACATTTCTTTATTTTTCACAGCTTCCTAGTAATTAGTTAAAATCAGTGAAATTGTAGAGAATGTGAGCTAATAACATCAGGCCTTAGGGACTACAGTTGAAAATTAGCCAGTTGGCTAAAATTGGCACATTTACTTTGTGTTGATTAATGTGCATCATCCTTGACAAATAAATGTCATCTACAGTAGTCATCTGCAACATTTGTCTTTTAATATTTTATTGACAACTTTGATCTTTTTGAGATAAAGAGAGGTTGGAAAACAATCATGTAAAAATGAATGACAGTTGTTATTGCACAAAACCATACATACGCTATAATATGACATCAAGTAGAAAAAATAAGTGAAATGCAAGAAAAATGTAGAATGCGGGCTCTTGAAGAGGAAAATAAAAGGAAACTTTTCATGGTAAAGCATCAATTTATCTTGGCTACCAAATAAACAAATCAGCCTTCTTAAATAATGAAAAGAAACAAGAACAAACCATCACAACTGTCTAAGAACCGTGGAGAATTCCAGGTTTATCTTGCCATTGGCCAGCATCTAGTCTCTATAGTGATGAAGTAACACACTTAACCCATCAGCAGGAGGCCCAGCAGGGGGTCTGCACTCATACACACATACATACACACACTGTCACGAACAGAGAACTCCACTGGAGAGCAGACTCAAAGAGAGCACGCAAGGGTGAGGGCAAGATACATACCAGTGGGCGCACACGCATGCACACACTCATTATGGCAGACAAACACACAGTCCAGACTGTTGGAGAGACATTCACAGACAGACAGACACACATACACACACAGTCCTGTCAAATTCATGGAATTTTAGTAGATTATTAATTGTGATTTGACTTTTTTGCTAAATGTACACAACTGACAAAGAAAAACTTATTACAAGCCTAACATTATAAAATGTGGCTAATTAGATATAGTTTCCTAGCTGTCAATACAACAGTTTGAGCTCAAATCATCAAACATTTCTCACCTCTGCCCTCTAGATTTGTTTCATTTAGACTAGATTCACTCCAAATCATTTCATTCAGATGTTCCAATCACTTCAACGGGCACAGGTGTATAAAACCAAGCACCTAGGCATGCAGACTGCTTCTACACACGTGTGAAAGAATGGGTTGCTTTCAGGAGCTCAGTGAATTCCAGCATGGCAGCATGGCCGTGATAGGATGCCACCTGTGTAACAAGTCCAGTCGTGAAATTTCCTCACTACTAAATATTCCACAGTCAACTGTCAGTGGTATTATAACAAAGTGGAAGCAATTGGGAGCGATAGCAACTCAGCCACAAAGTGGTAGGCCACGTAAAATGACAAAGCAGGGTCAGTGGACGCTGAGGCACATAGTGCGCAGAGGTCGCCAACTTTCTGCAGAGTCAATTGCTATAGACCTCCAAGCTTCATGTGGCCTTCAGATTAGCTCAAGAATAGTGCATAGAGAGCTTCATGGAATGAGTTTCCATGGCTGAACAGCTGCATCCCAGCGTTACATCACCAAGTGCAATGCAAAGCGTTGAATGCAGTGGTGTAAAGCGCTGCCACTGGACTGTAGAGCAGTGGAGACGTGTTCTCTGGAGTGATGAATTACGCTTCTCCATCTGGCAATCCAATGGATGACTCTGGGTTTGGCGGTGGCCAGGAGTAACGGTACTTGTCTGACTGCATTGTGCCAAGTGTAAAGTTTGGTGGAGGGGGGATTATGGTGTGGGGTTGTTTTTCAGGAGTTGGGCTTGGCCCCTCAGTTCCAGTGAAAGGAACTCTTAATGCTTCAGCAGACCAAGAGATTTTTGACAATTTCATGCTCCCAACTTTGTGGGAACAGTTTTGGGGATGGCCCCTTGCTGTTCCAATTTGACTGTGCACCAGTGCACAAAGCAAGTTCCATAAAGACATGGATGAATGAGTTTGAAGTGGAAGAACTTGACTGACCTCAACCTGATAGAACATCCTTGAGATGAATTAGAGTGGAGACTGCCTGCCAGGCCTTCTCATCCAACATCAGTGTCTGACCTCACAAATGCGCTTCTGGAAGAATGGTCAAAAATTCCCATAAACACACTTCTAAACCTTGTGGAAAGCCTTCCCAGAAGAGTTGAAGCTGTTATAGCTGCATTCCCATATTAAGAATGGGAATGGGATCTCACGCAATTTCATATATGAGTGAAGGCAGATATCTAATACCAAATACTTTTGGCAATATATATATATGTGTGTGTGAGTGTGTGTGAGTGTGTGTGTGTGTGTGTGTGTGTGTGTGTGTGTGTGTGTAAGAAGTGTTTTTTTAAAAGAAAAAAGTCAAAGAAACACTAACACTGACTAACACTAACTAATGCCTGGTAAAAAAACAACTAAATATATTTTCACTCTTAAGGTGAACCACGTTAAAGTTGATTGCTTATTTGGCAGCATTTTTTGGATTTTACTTTAAAAGGAGCAGCAGTTACATTCTGGCACCTGTACAGGTGGAACAGAAAAGACAGAACAGGAAATTTGAACAATAAGCCAACAGCTTTGTTGAATTTCTCAAGTCAGTTTTTCTCATACATGCAGTCACACCTCTGGCCGTCAGACATTGCTGTAATTTGGAAAATATCACAGCCATTTATGATTTAGTACCACCTGGTCTATGGCTTGTTTTTTACGAACAAAGCCCTGAGAACACAGCCATGTCTGATCCCGCTGACCAAGTAAAGGCCTCTGCACCCTCCTTGCGGAGACAACATTCACCTGGTTTCAGCAAACTATATGATGTAATTGTGGAGAAAACTTACAACTGCAGATGTCTCATGGACGCTGCCCTCTAAGCTGTTATTAACAAACATCAAATAAACAAACATCACTCAACTCTGCCCTCTATAAGTGATACAGCCTTAGTCAGAACCTCTGTTGTTTTATCATTTTCTCAATAAATATATGTTCTGCTTACATTTTCATGACTTTGCCACAACCAAACAGTCAAAATGTTTCAAATTCACTTTCTGTTTTATTGCAATGTAAACATTAGGATTGTGAAAGCTAACAACAGTAGAAAACTTTCTGATCAGTTCAAATAATTGCAATCAGCTCAAATGACTGCCATCAGATGATTATGCAATAATTGTGACAGGTCTACCCCCGCTCACACACACACATATACACACACACACAAAAAAAGCAAAACATTGCGTCAACACTCTTCTCAGACTGGTTGCAGGTACACATTACATACACACAAATCTCATCAAGTCTACTCTCTCCAAGACAGATATGGCTGGCTCACACAGCAGCCCACACAAACATGTCAACAGGCACTCATACAAACCATGCAAACACACCTTATACACACACACATACACACCTCACTTTAGTCGTCACGCGTACTCCTCTCTCCCAGCTAGATTAGCCTGACATGCTCATACACACACATCAGCCCACAGAAATATTCTGTCAACAGCTGTTAAAACAAGGTCAGGACACACACGCGCAAACACCCACTCTGGAACCATGTCAGTATGGAATCAGACAGACAGACACGCACCTACCATACCAGAATAACACACACACATTCACACACACACTCACACACACATACACCCCAAAGCATATCAGGTCAGTGATCACTGAAGCACACCAGACTGCAGCAATGTGCCTGTGCTCAACTCACAACTCTTCTCGTCTTTCTTTCAAACCGTCTGCCTTTCTAGCACTTTCCAGTGAGTTTATTGAGGCATCTAGGATCTTATGGGCCTCAGTGCAAGAAAAAATAGTGATATCCACATATAATTAACTTCAATTTTAATATATGCATATATAAAGCAGGTTCGCACGCTACTGCTTTGGTCCCTAATGTGTGGCTAATAGTTCAAGGGCAACATTTTATTTAAACCTTCGTAGATACAGTGCTCAAAAGCAGCTTTGGACACTTTCTAAATGAATCATTTATTGATTTGTATCCATCAGAAAAGTTAAATCAACCAGCAATAACAAGCTGATTTATAACTGACACTCAAAATGGTCCTGGTAATAACTTGAAAACTTAAGTAAAGTAGGTCAGTGTTTAGTATTTTATTTAGATCAGTATTTTGTTGCATATCTTTCTATTTGGATGATAGCTTGAGGTCTTCTAGGCATGGAGTGCATGAGTTTGCAGAGCTGATGCTCAACCAGGCTTCTGGATCTCTCTCTTTGGATGACCAGGGCATGTGAGGTTTTGAACATCTTCTGTCTTTTTCTATCATTTAAGTACCAAGAGTAATAAAATAACACTATCACCAAGAGACAATATTTTTTGTCAGATTAACACAATCTTTCACTACTTTTGAGCACTGAAACACTGACGTAATCATGCCATAAACATGCCAAATGTCATATCTCCACAATGGTAAAAACATTTTGAACATAAACATAAAAACATACTTTACTTTCAATGTAAGACAATGGAACATAAGTCATTTTAGGCCGTTTCTTTTGGTTCACTTCTCATAAAATTTACACACAATGTAAAGGACAGCAGGTGTTTTCAAATTATGTCAAACACTGAACAACAACAAAAATGGAGATACAATGTTTTGTTTTGACAGCTGCGATATACGGTCATGAGTTGATATGATTATGACCAGTAATACAGCTGTGTCATGTTACCATTGCTGGAAACTGACAGATGTTGTAACGTTTAATGTCATAATAGCTAAGATTACATATAACAAACAATAAGCATGTGACACAAGCTGTCGTAACAATTACCATTTATTGTATTGTTACACTATAATATTACTTAAAATCATCTGCCATTATGACTCATGACAGCATTTGACAGCTGCCATGACGTTTATAGCATGAGTATGTCACAATGTTATGTAGCAGAGATTAAGTAAGTGTCACTGGTTCAAATAAATTCAAAGGCGGGTAGAGTAGCCTGAACCCATTCTAAAGTACAAGTACTGTGCTTACTTCTGTAAATTAATAATAAAGGCAAAAGTGAAAGTGTCTTTCCAAAAAACATATATATATAGACAGCTGATCAAAAAAGAACTGTGGTGCGTAGCTTAGAACAGCAGTGGTATGGTACACTTTGGAGTAGATTTCCTTGAAATGGTGCGTATCACCACCAGCAGTCTACATTTTGCATTGGTGTTTCCAGCAGATTAACCACCATGAACCATGAAAATGAACATTATTAACATATATTTAACATATGATGACTACAGTACAAACACATTTGCCTCAATGCATTTTGTACCAATCCTGTGAAATACATTTTTCACTTGCCACCTCGTCTTTTGGGAACTGTATGATTTTGAACTTATAGTGAACATAACCTCTCAGCTATGTGCATGTGTGCTAAGTGTAGTCACCAAATACCATTTGCAATAACGCAAAACGTTAATAAATCTGCCACTAAAGCTCCTAAACCAATAACAAAGCAGGATAGATGCTGATACTAATGATATTGGAAGATATATTATAAAGAGAATATATTTTAGATATGAGATATATAAAGAATATATATTTTAACTCTATCAAATTTTACTTGGGTAACTGAGTAAACTAGAATTCTACCCACCTCTGAGTATATTATTGAGTTATTGCACTACCCACGCATATAAAACTGTGTAAGTAGTGATAGAAGCAGTCCAATAAATATGGTAGTGCCCTCTGAGCTACAGGCCCCAGAGCGATTGCCCGCCTGCACTGCTGAAGTTACGGTGCTGCCGGCAACACACAACTCAGTCATCATGCAGCAGATCCCCTGAGCTTCTCCAGATCACAACAGAGCAGCTAATAACAAGCACAAAAGAAGAGGGGGCAAACACATGTTCAAGCAAGATGGAGTGGACGCAGACAAAACAATATAGGCTCGTCACCTTGGCACCGGCAATTCAAGGCTGTGACTTTGGGGAGTTCAGGATAGGGTATTTGAAAGAACAATATCTAAGGAAAAGATGTACGGTAGTGCGGTCCAATCTTCCTCATGTAAAACACTCCTACGAAAGAATAGTCATCATACAAGATCAATATTACTGACATTACAAACTCATTCACTCAATGAAAGCCAGTGTTCTCAAGGTCATCATCAGCAAAATGTCTGATAGAAAGTTCAGGATTCCATTACTGGGTTAGCTTAGTTCTGGTGCTGAAATCTGATTGGCTGAGCTGTGTTTGAAGCCATTGTAAAATCCATGATAGGTGCTCACAACTGAATTGTGCATTACTGTGCCACAGCATGAAAAAACCTTGTGCTGGCAGTGGCATACTCTTTGACTCTATTGCTGCTCACATGGATCACCAAGAAAAATGATGAAGTAAGAACTCATTTTTGTTTAAACTGAGGGTCTGACAACTTATTTTCTTAACTAGGTCTAGGCTGGTCAAGTAGCTAACAGGATAAAATATATAAAACAACTCACATTCTTGAAGTACTTTCGAAATGATTCACTGTGAAGCAGCAATATAAAAGTCTAAAGAATGTCACTTAAATGGGCTACAGGCTTCTAATGTCCATGATTTAGTCAGAAGCAGCATCAAACCCAGGTTGAATCCCAAAAGGCTCCATACTCCCTAAATAGTGTACTAGCTATGACCGTTTAGATATTGTAGCCTTTACGGACAGTGCATCATTTGTCGAGTATGGATGTGGCTGGGTCCCAAATGACTGTTTTTTTAGTTATATTATGCACTGTTGGGCTGCAGGATGCAGTATTTAAATTCCTACATAATGCATTATGTAGGGAACAGAGAGATATTTGAGATTCAGCCCCGGCATGAGAAGAGGCCATTGGACTGGTGGTGATTTTGCGAACAGAAAGTACTTATAAAGTAAAAGTTAAACAGTGTCATCATATAGTCATTGTTATATGACAAAAAGTTGAAAAGTTCATGAAATGACTGCAAATATACACTGATGGATGACCAAATATTCTCCTCATTGATAGTCCATGGTTGCTTGGCAAGAATACTAAAGGAATACTAAAGGAATTACATTTTTGGTATATTTGTTTATGTTGATATGTTATCTTTAAAAAAGAATATATACTTTCTTATTTTATAAGTTGGCCGCCATTTTATAAAAGCAATAAGCCACATGAGGCCGTGTGTACACTGCCATTTTTCTTCATCTTACTTCATCTTATGAGAGATGTTCCTTGATCAACCTTCTCCCAAGTTATGTGGCCCAAAGTACAGTAAAAAAAATTACAGGATTTCCCTTGGGGTAATAGATCTGAATGATGCACCAGTTCTGTCAAGGCTGAGTCATGTAACCAAGTTAAGTGATTAATGCTCTCCTTCAGGCATGTTTAGATATTTAGCAATGGTTTGGAAAATGATTTCACCAAGAAGCCATGAAGGTTCTCAAATGAAGCAAGTCAGAGAACAATTCTTCAAGAACAGTGGAAAATGGTGGAACTGTAATTTATTGGAGTGAATTAGTTGTTGTATAAAGCATTAGTTTGATTAGGTTGAACGATTAGATTTATCCAGAGACTGGATAATTTAGTGCAGTGTTTAATTAAAAATTTGAAACTAAGAAATGTTTGGACATAAGGTTTGCTAATAATTAGTATAATAAGAAGCCACGAAGAAACAATAAGACAGTAAATTCATTCAACCTACCCTAAAAACTAACATCCTAAAAAAGAAACTGATACATCTTTTAAATTAGAAGCTGATAAATAATAATACAAGTTCAGCCCTGTGAAAAATAACCACACCAACATAGTCTAAAGTTATGTTATTAGAGGGGCATGAAACACCCACCAAGCACCAATAGGCTAACACTGAGCTAAGCTTAGAACTAAGGTTTGATACATGGCAACTGTGTTCAAGGCTTGTGATGCCTTGTGAACATTTTCAATTGTAAAAAAAATAAAATAAGTAAAAGACAATGTGAAATCTTTCAATATGATACATTTGCACATTAAACCATTTCTATAAAAATATTCAATTATCAACATTACAGACCAACATTACTTAGTAATGTTTAGTACACAAACATTTTTAATTCCTCACTATTATAAATTAAGATTAAAACTCTGGTTAGTAGTTGCTGAATATCCTAGTAGTTTACAAACACTCATATCAACATCTTTTTGTGAAAATTTGACAGTGTTTCTAAATTTACACTTTACATATAAATTATATATAAATGACTCCATAGCCAGCATCTGGTACTAATTTCACCCACAGACTGTAACGTCTTTAAGGCGTAATGGGTGTAACATTTTAAGTCACAATATTTTAGTGAAGGTTTGAGTAGGCTAGCCAATTAATTTTCTTAATTTTAACTTAATTTTTAGTTTTTAACTTTATTTTAAGAGATTCTTAAAACAGGGACAACATTGGATTATGTTAGAGGGAAAAGCAAGTCCACCTTGTTGACTGTAAAAGAGTCTTGATTTAATGAAGATCAGATTGAGATTTGATGAAACCAAGTCAGCTTCTTATTCTCATTTTCCATACCACCTTAAATGAAATAAAAGTTACATTCAGATGGCGCTAGTATCTAGATGTTGTACTGTTTAAGGTGAGAATTTGAATAAGAAGCTGGCATCAGCTTCAAGAGATTACCATAACCAATTCGGCATGGATGTATAAATCTGTTATTGACTGACACAACAGGCAGTGCTCTGCAGGAGTTCATTGCTTTTTTGTATTATTGATATAGCAGTTTTGATGCAAGAACTGTATAAAACCAAGGTGGTATCTAGAACACAACAAAGGAAAAGCTACTTTAGGAGGATGAGGACATATACGAGGCAAAGACATATACGTGGGCAAAGACAAATGCTGACTTAACAAACACAGCTAGCATTAGTTTGTAACATTGTCTGTCATGACAGTTTTCATTTCTAGCCAGCCACCTTGATTATCTTAGTGTAGGAGTAAGAAACAAAGCAGATGAAAATGCACAGATTGTAGAAAAACATTGCAAGCCCCACGCCGGGAAATTTAGGCAATTTATTTTCAGGCAAAAAACATCCCTTCTAGTAGGCTGGATATGCATCTGTTGCAGAATAGTGGACAAATGGTGGAAGAGTTGTTGTATTCTAGTACAAACTAACTGTCTACTGAGAGAGTAGTGGTTTGCTAAATAAATTGAGACAGAACTGAATGAAAGGTCATCAGCTTACTAGTTGAATGATTATTGTTCTCCTTATGAATGCTTAGAAACTTAACAATGGTTTGACCAAAGTTTCACAAACAAGTCTGGACATTTTTCATTGTTCTCAGAGAAAGCTGGGTTTGGTGTATGCATTACAGAATTTGACATTAGATAATGTCTGAATGAAAGATAATAAGGTTGCAAGGGTCACAAATATTTCAGTGCACTCTATTAACTGAAATTTTGGAACAAAGTACTTGATGAAATGATGTAAGGTGATGAAAGGTCTGTTGTGCTAAACGCTGTTTCCTCTGTGTGAGGTATTTGAAAAGGTTCATTCATCAGACACATTCTCTACTGCAGGAAGCTCTCCATTAAAAAGCTACTTATTTTAAATACAGGATTTAACATATACTTACTTGAGGCATGATTGAAATTGGATCCAATTAAGTCAATTACAGAAGAATTAGGTGACCTTGCTGTTCAGTTCTACCTAAATTCGCTGATGGAAGGGCAAAGCTGCAGTTCACCAGGCCATTTGCTTGGCCTTCCATTAGACACCTGCTGAGACAGCCTGCAACCATGGAAACCTAGCAAACAGCAGTGGAATGGCATAGGTTTAGACCCTCACAGTCACATGCCCCTCTGCAGTATAAGTGACATTTAAAAGAACATATAGCAGAAAAAGAGACAAACCGGCAACAATGAATCTCACTCCATAATAGAAAATAAATGCCAAGGAATGAATGATCAATATATTCTATGCAATTGGAGTTTATTCTTTCATTTTTTCACCCTTTATTTTTCATTTTTTGGGGTTTTGTTCTCTGGCAGCTACAGATGCTAATACAGACAGTGTAGTGGAACCCAGTCTGCAGAGGAGGAGGAGGGAAGGGACCCCAGGGAGAACGTGTGGGTTTTTCAATCTAAGGGAATGGCTGACGTCTAGCTCCATGTCCAAAGGACATAAATAGAAATTAGAACAAAGGGAAGGTTTCTGAAGTCTGATCTCAGTGGGTTGTCTAGAGCACATGCAAGAGGTGAGACACAATATGAAGGAGATCTGTTCAGATGCTGGGGCTTACGCTAAGATATGAACACCATCCTACACATTCATTTACAGTTTAAGTGTATTTTTATAAAGCTGCTTTGTGACAATCAAGGAAAATACATAAAGACAGGATTTAATAAAAGATTTAATGAAGATTTTATAATATAGCATACACTTAAAAATAAAGGTTCTTAAATGACTCTTGGCTTAGATACATGGTTCTAAGAGAAATAAAGACATTTATATTGTTAGGCGATTTTTAAAATTTAAAAAAAAGATTCTTCACACTCACACATATAAAGACGTTCTTTAAAATCCTTCCTTATGGCATCACTCTTGACTTGAGAACACTTTTGATCACCTTTATTTTAAATAGTCATGTTACAATATATTTGTGTAATTTTATGGAAACCTGTGGAAAGATTCTTCAGGAAATAATGTTTACAAACATTTACAATCTTCAAGAAGTGAATTTTAGTTCAAAATCTACAGGCCAGAAAGAGTTGCTCTAAAGTCCTATGATTTCTCTATTGTGTAGATCCACAATGAGCCATAACCTAGTTTCTGTGGAGAGGGTAAACAGTTGTGTCTTGGAGGATACTAATTACATTCCTGATGAAATCAGTAAGATATCACTCTATTCCGGCCCTAATTTTATATAGTAAACACTTTTTAAAATCTTTCTTTCCCAAAATGCAAATAACATAAGATGCTTGTATTTGCACAAATGAAGCCCTCTTGTAGCATCTAACTTCTTAAGCACTGAACCTTCCTACTTTTTCAAGGAGAAGTGTGTGAGCTGTTTTGCTTTTGAGATTTTCATATGCTTTTTTCAAATGTTTTAAGGTAATTTACATGTTGTAGACTGTAAAAAATGATTCACCAGTCCAACCTAAAAATTTTTACTTCATGTGGTAACAAATAAATCAGGTAGTTTTATTCAACTTAAAGCAATACATTGAACAATTCTTTCAATAATTTTTAAGCTAAATAAAACTAGTTCATTTGCTTTTTACCACATTACAATTTTTTAGGTTGATCTGACTAACCATCTTCTGATCTTTGCCAATGACTGTTTTTGATTTATTGTGCTAAACTGGTAGCATACTAAAATTATATCGCTAGCATATTAATATTAGATTTAAGCAATAAAGCATGAGAGGGAGTGTGTTATTGCAAGTAACATCACAGCTGTAATTTGGTTACAAGCACAAGCTGAAGGTGATGCTTTTATATAGCAGGGTATAAATGCTTTTGTATAAAACAAAGTCAAGACAAAATGTGGCATTAAATGTACTTTAATATTGGCAACTGCACAAACTCCAGTGACCTTTTTTGTAATCGTTTGTGTTACAGACACATAAAACTTTTGCAATATCAGGTTCAGCTCAGCTTTCCAACATTTGTCAGATCAACCTGAATGTCATTTTGTTCCAGCCAATCTGTAAACTATTTCACAGCCCATCTTATTCGTTGAATTATTTCTGGCTAATTTCAGTTTAATTCCTCTACCATTACAGCCACCAACAGGAAAGCCTGATTAGGCACAATGAATAGGCCTGCTTTCATATTCTTTTTCCGAATCAGATCAAACATTTTACCACTGATTACAATTTATGAGCAAAATTAACTGTTTTATATTTATATATATAATAGTTGTATAATAGTGACATAATGAACTTGTTAGGTTAGTTATTATTTAGCTTAGATTACATTTGCACAAACTTGCTTGCACAATTCTTTGCTATACCAAACATTTACAACACACAACCAGAATTAATGACACACTACCTTTAATCTGTTTGAGTCTTAGAAGGTCATGAACAGACAGACATTGATGATGCTGCAAGTCTAAATTCAAAAAAATTGCAAAAGTTTGTTGCAAGTTCTGCAGTACACGAGAGAGAGAGAGAGAGAGAGAGAGAGAGAGAGACTTGATGAAATACACCTCACCTTGAATGTGTATAAGTGTGCATTGGTAAGCACCTCCTCTGTCATTTCCCCTCTAGGCTTCTGGGAATGTAAAAAGGGCAAGGTGGTCTCTGTGATTTGAAATATGTCTAAGCAAACACTCGTTCCATCCCCCACCCCCTTCCCCCGCCTGCCTTTACAGGGACCTTACGAGGTCCTATATGCACTAGCTATCAATGAAATATGCTCTTTACTGCAGAATTCTTGTTAGTATTTTTAAGCTGCCACTGGATGGATAAAATAAAAGTTACTGTGTATTTTTATTTAAAAAATACAAATGGTGGAAAGAAAGAGGGTAACAACTGTGTTTTTTTGGATTTGGGCCAAATCAGTTCCACTGGGCATTGTCTGTCACACCTCTACCAGTGCCTTCGGGCCAGCTGCAGGATCACCAGCCAGAAAACACACAACACTGATATTTACAGGCACAAACAAACAAACGGGCAAATAAATAAGTCAACATTTTTCTCTTCTAATAATTCACTGTGGTTTTGTGTACAGAAGGCATATGCCTTTTTCATGAATGCATTGTTAATATCTTTTTCTCTGTTCCTCTGTGTCCTATCTCGCCCTCTGTGAGTGAAGCTATGTATCACTGTAGAGGAGCGCTGGCAAATTTTTCCCAATTTTCAAGACATGTCATCCAAATGATAAGGTATTGATCTGGACTGGCATAGTATGGCGGGACTTGTAGTGTAGTGCGTGTATGAGAGAGAGAGAGAAATGGGACGAGAAAGGGGTAGAGAGGATAGAGACTACTGCTGTAGAAAAAAATCTCTACTGATTGATCACTATGCAAGGCCATTATTGGTGTAATGAAAATAATTGATTGTGTCAAACGTTAATGCATTTGCTAACAAAATGGACAAACTATCTGCTCTAACACAGACAGCATGGGGATACCGGGAATGCATCATTCTGTGCTTGACAGAGTCATGGCTGAGCCTGTGTGTACCTGACTCTCATGTTCATCTGAATGGTTTTACTACTTTGAGGGTGGACAGAGACCAGAAGTGAACTGGTAAAAAGAATGGAGGAATGGCTGGTTGTGTTCGTGAACAAAAGATGGTGTAATCCTGGTTACATCATGGTTAAAAAAGTCATTTGTAAGCCGGACATTGAAATGTGTGTGGTAGCTATGCATCCGTTTTATCTCCCACAAGAATTTTCTCATGCCATTCTGTGTGCTGTGTACATACCACCTTCTGCTAATGCGGATGCCATGTGTGACGTCATCCACTCAACCACTGTGAGGGTGCAAAACCAGAGCCCTAGTGCATTAATTGCATTGTCTCAAGACTTCAATCATGTTACCCTCTCATCATGTCTGCCCACTTTCAGCCAGTTTGTGAACAAAACTCTGGGCCTTCTTATGCCACTGTCAAAGAAGCATATAAATCCACAGCTCTCCCTCCACTGGGTCATTCAGACCATAACCTGGTTCATCTCAACTCGTGCTATAAACCCCTGGTTCAGAGACAGGCAGTGACCACAAGGACAGTGAGGAAGTGGTCACCTGAGGCTGTAGAATCACTGAGGGGCTGTCTGGAGGCTACACAATGGGGTGTCCTATGTGATCCACATGGTGAGGACATTGATGCAATAACATCATGCATCACTGCCTACTTCTGCGTGGACTCTGCTGTACCCTCCAGGACTGTCCGAACAACAAACCCTGGATCACCAGTGACTTAAAGTCTCTGCTGAACCAGAAGAAAAGAGTATTTATGGCAGGAGATAGGGAGGAACTGAAGAGGATAGAAAAAGAGCTTAAAACCTCAATTAAGAAGGCCAAAGAGGAATACAGGTCCAAGCTAGAAAACAAGCTATAGCTAAATAACACTTGTGATGTCTGTACAGGCCTAAAAGACATCACTGGCTTCAACCAACACAGCCGTATTCCAGCAAAGGGAAAGTGTGAATGGGCAAATTAGTTAAACCAGTTCTTTGTGCAGTTTGACAATAGCTCCTCTACTGCTCCATTGTGTGTGTCTCCTACACAACTACACCATGGACCATCCACAGCCTCACCTTCCTCCACCACAGCCATTCACACCTGTGACCATCAGCAACCACTGTCTGCAATGGACACCTCTCACCCTCCCCCCACAACTGGAATGTGCAGTAATGTTACATTCACTGCTAATCAGGTGAAGATTGAACTGAAAAAACTCAAGCAGAGCAAAGCAGTGGGACCTGATGGCATTGAAACTAGGGTGCTGAAAATGTGTATGGAGCAGCTCTGTGGAATTCTTGAGCACATCTTCAATCTGAGTTGCATCCTGAAGAGAGTCCCAGTTATGTGGAAAACATCTTGTGTGGTTCCTGTCCCCAAGAAAAGGCAACTGATAGCACTGAATGATTATCGACCGGTTGTGCTGACATCCCACTTAATGAAGACACTTGAAAGGCTGTTGCTAGCTCATCTGAGACCTCTGGTCAAAACAGCTCTTGACCCTCTTGACAGTTTGCATACCAGGATGGCACTGGAGTGGAAAATGCAGTTATCTACCTGCTGGACAGAACGTACTCTCAGCTGGATACATCAGGCAGCACTGTAAGGATCATGTTCTTCGATTTCTCCAGTACATTCAACACTATATAGCCTGTGCTGTTAGGGGAGAAACTACGGCTGATGCAGGTGGATGAATCCATCATCTCTCTACACCTCTGACTTCAGGTACAACACAGGGCCATGTCATCTCCAGAAATTCTCTGATGACACAGCCATTGTAGGGTGCATGAGGAATGGACAGGAGGAGGAATACAGGAAGCTTTGTTGTGAAGGACTTTGTTGACTGGTGTAAGGTGAACCAGCTGCAGCTAAACATCAGTAAGACTAAGGAGATGGTGCTGGACTTTAGGAAGTACAAACCTGCCTTGTCACCAGTCACTATTATTGGTGCTGATATGGAGGTGGTCAGGACATACAAATATCTGGGTGTGCACTTGGACAACAAGCTGGACTGGAGCTGTAACACTCATGGTGTACAAAGGCCAAAGCCATCAATACTTCCTGCGGAGGCTGAGGTCTTTCGGTGTGTGCACTAAGCTCCTACGGACATTCTACCAGTCTGTTGTAGTGAGTGCTTTATTCTATGCTGTGGTGTTTTGGGGCAGCAACATTAACAAAAGCGCTCTGAACAAAATAAATAAACTTATTAGGAAGGCTGGCTCTGCTGTAAGAGCCAAGCTTGACTCGTTGGAGGTTGTGGCAGAGCAGAGGATGCTCAACAAGCTGTCAGCCATCTTGGACAACATCTCACACCCTCTGCATGCTACACTGGATAAACGAAAAAGCACATTCAGTGGCCACCTGTTACAGCTGTGCTGTGTTAAAGGGCATTGTGTGAGATCATTCTTACTCACTGCTATGAGGCTATACAACGAGTTTCCTTACTGCAGAGATGGTACCAATCTCCTGCTGTCTGAACTGTGCTGAACCACATCACTGTATTTCCTCTCTGATCAATACACAATGTGCAATATATCACAACTATTACTGTAATGACACCTTTACTATGTACTTTACACTGTAATACTGATGCAACTCAGTTAGTTATGTCTATAATATGTGCTTTTAATTTACCTCATACCACTCAGTGCCTGCTTGTAAATACAAATCTTGTAAATATAAATCTGTCTCATTTGCCATGTAAATATATATACTTTTATTTTATTTCTCTTGTACTTTAACTTATGTGTAGATTTATTTCTATTTTTCTGCATAGTATATGTAAGTTTATGTGCAATTATATGTCTTGCTAGTGTAACACTGGAATTTCCCTCTGGGATGAATAAAGTTTGTTAATTTGTTCATTTTCTTTCTTTCTTTCTTTCTTTCTTTCTTTCTTTCTTTCTTTCTTTCTTTCTTTCTTTCTTTCTTTCTTTCTATTAAGCTTAAACTTGTTTGTGTACATACAGTTTGTATCTGATAAAATTCAACCAAAATGAACATCTGAGTGTTTTCTCCACACTCACAAAAGGATAGAAGGAAACAGATCCCTGGCATTTAACATCTTACAGCAGTTCATAGGTCAAGTGGAGACAGAACAATGGCAAAAGCCCTCTCTCTCTCTCTCTCTGTGTGTTTTGTCTCTCTGTCTATTTGTTGCTAATGTCTGGGGATAGTCTGGCGAAGCTCAACCATAAAATAAGGCAGAATTGCTGCCCACCACTCTTACCACCACCTCACAATCAATCTGTTTTCCAAAAGCAACACTGAAATCTGCAGAAAGAAGCCCCAGATAGGTCAAGGCAGAACATGACAAAAGGCTCAAAGAGATTCAGCAAAGTAAAGGCATGAATGCATTTAAATATTCCCTCGACACTGGAGGCTGCTTGCTCTTTCTAAGGCAGTGGTGTAACATGAGCAGCATCAAGGCTCCTTATCCTGAAGTAGCCTAAGTAGTAAAATCAATGATAATGTTAATTATCATTACTTAAACATTTACTATGTCCAAAAGTATTCAGACACCTTATCTTTATACTGGATTCAGTTACATTAAGGTGTGCCCATAGCTGACACAGGTGTTTAATTGCATACAGAGAGCTTGTATAATCTCCCTAGAATAGAATGGGATGGGCTGAGGCAGCAACACATGAGCATAAGCTCATCATTCCAAACACCAAGTTGTCAGCTACAGTAGTGGTTTCCTGTCCTGGTCCTGATCTAAATCATCATTCAAAAACTCTTCACGACTTGAAGTGGGTGTGTTGGGAGCTTGAAAAACAGTAAAAAAGCAAGGCAGGGGGTATTCCAGGACTGAGGTTGGGAACCTGTAGCTGGAAAAGTATAAACTCCCCCCAGCAGTGGAGCTGCATTCTCTGGAGTGATGAACCACCATTGAATACCTGTGGGACGACCTGTAGTTCTGTTTGTTATGCAGAACAAATCATCCAAAAATAGTACATGACCTCACTAATGCTCTTGTGGGTGAATGCAATGAAATCCTCAAGGTTATGTTATAACATCTAGTTTAATGGGGGGACAAATTCCCTATTACTACCTTTAAAACTACCCATATACCTTCCCATTTCAAAAAAAGCTGGGATGCTGTGCAAAATGTAAATAAAAACAAAATCCAATGATGTGCACATCATTTAAAATGGTTTGAGGTGAAGTGGAAAAGTGTCCTGTGGTCTGACGAATCAACATTCGTGGACACTATGTCCTCTGGGCTAAAGACCACTCAGCTTATTATGAGTGCATAGTTCAAAAGCCAGTATTGATGATGGTATGGGGTGCATTAGTGCGAATCGCATGAGTGATGTGGACATTTCTGAAGGCACGATTTCAAAGTGCCATAGTTTTATAACCAGGAGACACCTAGGAACCAATCAAATACTAATTGAAAGAGGGGGTCGTAGAGTTTCTGACTGTCAGTATGACAACGAACTACAATGTGAATTTATGCTGTGTAAGTTAAGTGTGCTCACCAAACAGCAACCACGGTAAACAGACAAAGCACTTTGACAGTAAATATTTCAGCTGTGTGTGTCAGAGTCCCGACACTCACCGGAGACTGCAGTAAACTGCACGTTTCAGTGAGATAAAAAGAAGAGAGCCTAAAACCTCACTGGTATGCTCACACTGTGAAAATCTTTTGCCATGCTAGAACTCTGGACTGCATTACCATCTCCACAGGAAGTGGCCATTTACAGATGCAGTGTGTGCAAACCCACCACCCCCTAACCACTCACTCAGCTCAGGGTCAAGGGGCACACAGACACTGTTTACCTTCCAGCCTGACTGGAATGGAAAAAGCTTTAAGTACAGCCTGGCACAGAAGTCATTTCTTCTCTGACATATTTATAGCAAAGAAAGAAACTTCACTGTATTTCTTCTTCTGCAAACAACTGTGCTGAAGTTCAGATCTACTGTGGATATATGAGCTAACAGTGAGTTCTGTACTCAGTTTCGAAAGTTAAAATGGAACAAAGAATGGAACTTGCAGTACTGTACAAAAGTTAGAGACTGCTCTTCATTTATTGCACTTCCAGTCAAAATGGCTAAAAGTACTAGTTAAACATTTTTGAGGAGAAGAATCATAGAAGATGATCCACCTGGATAAGGAAGGGGAAGTCCAAAAAAAGTGAAAACCCAAAATTACTTTCCAAATCTCTGCAAAAATGGTTAAAAGATAGAAAGAAAATGAAACTTCCAAAAAAGCATGCAAGACCTGGTAGACCAACAAAAGTGTCATTATCAGATAACACATACTCAAAATGTTCATCTTCGAGAGAGAGAGAGAGAGAGAGAGAGAGAGAGAGAGAGGAGAAAATCACTTCACTCTTGCTTTGGTAAGGATATGTAGCTGTTAAGAAGCTGTTACTGAGAAAAAGAAATGGAAAAACAGGAACATTTTCTAATTAAATAAAGATGCTGCTGGTGTAAGAAGCAAAATACGTAAACTTTGCCGACAACTTTTGGAAGGTCTTACTATTCTCTGGAAAATAAAGGGAGCTGTATTAACAGGAAAAGGTGGGCACACTAAAATAACTGATTTTGATATTATATTTAGTTGATGAGGCTGCTTGTAATTTTCTATTAAGTATAGCTTTCTGCTTTTACCTTATGCTGAAAAATTAATAACTTGGTGGTTTTGAGTGGAAATTAAATAAATTGTGGTCTCTGATTTTTGCCCTGCGATGGACTGGTGACCTGTCCAGGGTGTATCCTGCCTTCTGCCCGATGACTGCTGGGATAGGCTCCAGCACCCTCCGCAACCCTGACGGAGAAGCAGCTTAGAAAATGGATGGATGGATGGATGGATGGATGGATTTTTGCACAGTACTGTATGTGAAAATCTGTAGGTTATACTGACACGTAAGGGAAAATCTGAAAATCTGCTTTGTCTAGTGTCATTTTCATTATAGTTACAAATTCTGATTTACATTTTTTAGCATATTTTTTTATAATGCGCTAAGAAATGTGCTAAAAGCTCAGTGCTCTAATGAACTCAGTGCTAAGTGTTCATTAGAATCAGATACATTGAATGTGATATGTAAAAGTAATTTAGAGGCATTTTAATCACTACATTATCAGAACATATGATGTGCTTAATATAAATATGACTAAGAAATTCAGATTGACTTTAAAATTTCATAATGCTATTCTATTCCCACAGCATAAGATATCTGTACATTGAGCAGGAGAAGTTTCAACGAGAATGGAAGTAGATGGATGGATGGTGTCACCAGGAAGAGAGGGAGACCGAGGATAAGCAGTAATTAAAACCTACATGCTAATCAACTTCAGTGAATCCCAGTGCTGTAGAGATGGCTTCTTTCTCCTCAACTCATGAGATGTGTCTGCATGATTGCATGATTGAATTTAAATACATAATTAATGGATAAATCTAAATGACTGTGCCAGTATATAATATCTCTTTCCAGCTACTATGGAGAGCCATTCGGTTACAGTCTTCTGACTCTCTGGAAAGACAGCACTTATAATATTTACTAATAATTCCCAGCAGTATTTCTGTTTAGTGAAACTAGCCTCGTTAATTTGGAAAAGGGTTTTTTTATGGCAATACAGGAACTAATGCACTTGCTCACAGATTATGTTTCACACTATGTGAGTAAATGTTAGTTTGAATATTTCTTACTGCTACATTGATAAACTAAGAAGGGAAGGAAAGGAGACTAAGGACATATTTGAGCAGGTGGGCAATGAGAAATGCAGACCTTAGCTTAACTGGCTAGTATTAGTTTGTAGGATATTCATGGTCATGTTTACGACATATTGAAAATAACAGGTTTCATCTCTAGCCAGCCACCTTGGCTATCTCAGTGTAGCATGTAAATAATAAATGAGAGTAAGAAATCAAGATGAAAATTTGCACACTTTAGAAAAGGTCGTTTTGCACGAATGCAATGATGTGTGTGTGTGTTTAGCAGGAACAATACAATTAGAGTTTGGGGTGGGCTGCATCATTTAACTCCCAGACTGAAAACAAGTCCCATGCCGGCCTTGAAGCTAAAATATGGATTTAATTTTTTCAAAAGGATTGTGAAATGTATTTTTGGCCAAGCATCAGCCAATTCACACCCACGTGTGCAATTTGGTGCAATTTAGCCATTTCAGTGTGAAAACTAAAACTTTGGTGTGGACTAGTAAATGAATTGGGTATGAGAACAGCCTAATGTTCTTCAGAGATCTTAGCTAGCAAATCACTGCTATCTGAGGCTCATCTCAGTGAAGAGCAGAGTCAAAACAAACATGAACACTGTTGGTAGCTGTGTTTTGTTACTCAGGCAGCCATGTTTCTGTTTACTAGTATGTACTCATACAGATTTAAAAAGACAAAATCGAATGTCATGGTAGTCACTATTAATAAACAGCGAACTATAAAGCTATATGTTCCATCTATGGGTGGCCATTGAGTCTTTTAAACTTTGGCAACATTACCTCAAAACTTCAAAGCTGGAGAAAAGCTAGAACAGTGAAATTGAACACAGGTATACCATAACTTTCCATTATGTCCTTGAAATAAACTAAATAAAATAACTAAAATAACTAAATAATCAACACCAATCAGTTCTAAATGCACGTGTTTACATATCTACTATCAGCTACCTATCTAGCTCAGACCCTCAAGTTACTTGGCTTCAAAGCAAATAAATAGACAAGTGGATTACTTGTTGCAGTCCATTGCATTAAGGGAACTATTTTGTTTTAAATTCAAAACTTTAAATGGTTGTTTTAAAGTGAGTCTCACCTAAGCCTCACCAAACCTTGCTGTAGTAGCAGATCTCTACATTGAACCCAGGACCCATGGTTTCAAGGGCTTTCCTGCCACCCAGCCCCATGATATCCATAAAGGTTTACTAAATTGTTTGGTTGCTGTTGCCTGGTGATGCAAGTCCAGTATGTTCTAGTTCTTTAATCAAAAGTATTCTTTTCACATTAATATGATGTCAAATAGCACGACACAACAGAATGCAGACCAGCACACTCAAGCATGCATTAATAGCATTTGTGTGACTTCAACATGGAATTTGTTTTTGATTTTTTTTCCAGATTCAGCATGAACACTCTTCGGAAAATGATAGCCTCCATGTAGAAGTGTGTGATTTGTTACCTGAGCACCTAAGCAGTGGCCAGAAGAGCGGAATGGAAGGAAGCTAGTGTGGCACGGGCACAGTGTGTCATGCACCTCGTCATTATAGGGGCGCAAAGCCCAGCGGAACTCGTTAGAGGACGGGGGAAGGAGCTGTAAATAAGCTTAATTGGGCTGATGTGTCAGAGCAAAGACGATGCACCCGCTGACAAGACACACCAGCTAGAATACGACACCCTCCACTGCCATTTGTTTGGGTTATAGCGCATAGAAAGGGAGAGGGAATGAGGGGACCTGATGAAGAGAGATAGAAGTAAATGGCAAAGTGCACAGAGAGGTGCTGAGACATCACAATCAAATAATCTTAGAGAAGGAATAACAAACTAATTTAGAGGCGTGCAAATGAGAGAATAATGACTCCACAGTCTCCTCTCCAATGGCAGCAGGCTGAAGAAGCTGTGTAGTGGGTGAGTGTGATCACCTGCAATGCAGAGGGATTTCCTGGTGAGATGGGAGCTGTATATATCTTGGAGAGGGGGAAGGGAGGTGCTAACGATCTTCTCAGCAGCTCTCACGATGAGGGCGCCATACCACATGGTGATGCAGCTAGTCAAGATGCTCTTGATGGTATCTCTGTAGAAGGTACACATGATGGGGGCTGGGGATCTGGCTCTTCTCAGTTTGCAGAGGAAGTAGAGGTGCTGATTAACCCTTCTGGCCAGTGATGCTGTGTTGTTGGGCCAGGAGAGGTCCTCTGTGATGTGCATACCCAGGAACTTGGTGCTGTTCACCCTTCCCACAGCAGCACCGTTGAAAGTCAGAGGAGCATGCTGGGTGCACGTTCTCCTGAAGTCCACAACAACCTCCTTCGTCTTCTCAATGTTCAGATGGAGATTGTTGTGTCTACACCGCAAGGCCAGGCAGCCCACCTCACTCCTATGGTTTGTCTCTTTGTTGTTGCTGATGAGACAGACCACAGTCGCGTTGTCCACAAACTTGATGAAGAGGTTGGAGCTGTCCGATGGTGTGCAGTCTTGGGACATTAGAGTGAATTGGAGGGGGCTCAGTACACATCCATTGGGGGGGGGGGGCTGTGTTAAATGTGATGGTGAGGGATGTGCTGTTGCCAGCTCATATTGCACAGTGAAGTTTTCAGCCCTAGCTTGTCCAGTTTGAGAATGAGCTGCTGGGGGATGATGGTGTTAAATGCGGAGCTGAAATCTACGAATAGCATTCTGACATAAGAGCTAGTTTGTGTCATTTATTTTTTTCAATGCATCATTCATAATTCTTCCTAATGCAGCTTGTCATAACATTACTTGTAAGTGGGAAATACTCCCACTCCATAATTTCACTGTTTCTTATAAACCTGCAGTTAGTGGGTGGGGCTATACATAGTGCATGTGATAAGCTGCAGGCAAATGTTGAATCCAGGCAGATTGTAAGGTCAATGAATCATGGCACATTTGGTGCTTTGCTTGTACATAGATATGGCCCTCTGAGGTAATCAGGCCGATAAGACAAATACACTGTGTTATCTACAAGTTAAATTAAAAGGAGAAAACAGAAAGAAAAAGACTAAAGAAAGGGGATAGGGGTAAGAAGCTACTTAAATGCCATGACTCCAGCATCTCTATACTTACTATGACACTGAAGGCAAAATGATTAAAAACAGATCTTTGGAATAAAAATAAACACACTCTCTCTCTCTCTCTGTCTCTCTCTCTCTCTGTCTCTCTCTCTCTCTCTCTCTCTCTCTCTCTCTCTCTATCTATCTATCTATCTATCTATCTATCTATCTATCTATATATATATATATATATATATATATATATTCATTGGGTTTTGCATAACACCTCAATTTTATGTATACCTAAAACTAGAGCATAATACATTAAACAAATACATAAATAAATAATCAATTAATCAAATAAAACAATGAGTTCACTTTCTTTTGTTGATATTACTTAACAAATGCATGCAAGTCAGTGAAAGTGAGTTGTGTGTTTCAGTGAAATTACATGAGTTGTCAGATTAACTTCATAAGGTATTGGTCAATGTAATCTTGTTGAGTGCACTGTAATATATTCCACACTGGCTTTTGGCATCATCTATTTGTATATTATTTTACGTTTTACTCACCATCTTCATGTTGTCTCCCCGTCAGAATCAGAATCAGTGTGATTCTTAGTCACCAAACAAAATCTTGAAGGAAATGGTGATTATATGTTTATTTAGCACAACATGGATTGCAGAGACATATTTTTAAACCTTTGAGCCACAAGAAAGAAGCCAAACTGAGGGATGGCATCCTGATAGTTAGGTACTTTGCTAATTTTAGGTTTTAGCTTGTTGTCTTATCTGACAAATCGTTTGTCATTTGAGTAATCCATGATCTCCTCTGTAATAATGATGTGACAGTTACTGCACTTATATGGCTGCAATAAGATACTTGGCTTCCTAGCAGTAATGTTAGCCATCTGCCTTGCTTCTGCAGAGTGGTCCATTAAGAGAACATCCCTTTAAGAGAACAGTTAGTTATTTTAATTGTTGACAGATTAGGTGAACTCTGCTTAGGTATGTCTAGCTATATTAACTGTATATTCCTGGTTTCTGGTCTTAAATTTAATAACTGCAGTCATAGTCAGTGGGACTAACTACATATGATAGTACAAGGACAGATAAGACATTGTATAAGCTTCTACCAAAGTAATAGAAAGGCCATTCTGTCTAGATATGCTTGGCTGCCTTCAGAATTTACAGCCTCATAATAATTTCAGAAATGTACGCAGACATCTTTGCACCCTATTTACCATAAAACATCTTTGGATTCCCTGGCCTGTGTGTTACTAGACACCAAAATGATGGTCTAACTCACTAAAAAGGCACCAGAGAAGGGCAACGCATTGCAAGCATCCATTTCTCTTGATAAAAAGAGACCAAAGACCAAAGTGAAATGTCAAAATGGAAGAAAAAAAAAAACTTCACAACTGCAGAAATGTCTTGGCAAAATGATGAATGGAAATAGAGGTTTGCAGGTTCAATGTAGTTTATTGCATGGAATCTTTTATAAATGTATCTATGTAGTATAAAGAAAAACACACATTCCAGTGGAGAAAGTCACCCTTTATATACTTTACTTCTATTAGAAATACCCATTAAGTATAATTATATTTTTCAGCAACGGGGAAAAAAGTATTAGTATTTGGTGCTCCTCATGATTCTGGGACGCTGAGGTCTAAAAGTGGTCAGTCCATTGTTCTGAGAACACCAGCAGCTTATTCGCTTGGTTTGCAAATATTCTTTTTTGTCTATTTTCTTCTCTCAGTAAGTGCTTCTAGACAGCTATGCACCCTTTCAGATCCATAGTGTTCTCACAGTGGAGGGACAGACAGAAACATCAATGGATTTTTTGAGAGCTGAAGCATAAGTGGAACTTGATTTTCTCCCCCCTCTCAAAGATGAAAGCTTTAAACACTGTTTATCTGAAGGTGACAGTTTTGTTGATCTACCAGGTCATGCATGTTGTTAATTCATGACCATTTTGACTAGAAATTAAATAAATGAAAGGTGGTCTTCTTCTGTGACTTCTGCACAGTACTTCTCAGACCATTACTTAATCTCATACAAAATCCAGTTTAGTGGTAATGTGCGTTCATCACCATGTTATCAGGTTAAGAGGACTATAACTTCCTCCACAGCTGGCAGCTTTATCAGAAACCTCCCGCAGTTATCAACTTCGGTCAGCTGTCCATCTAATCCTACTGAATTAGATACTATGACCAAATTCCTAGAGGATACTCTTCGATCTACGTTAGACAGCGTAGCTCCATTAAAAAGCAAAATAGTATGGCAGAAAAAACTCGCCCCGTGGTATAATGATCACACTCGAACTCTAAAACAGACGGCCAGGCAACTAGAGCGAAAATGGCGTCTGACTAAATTAGAAGTGTTCCAGTCCGCCTGGAAGGAGAGCCTTATAGACTATAGAAGAGCCCTTACTGCAGCACGTTCAGCCTATCTCTCCTCTCTCATAGAAAACAATAAGAACAATCCTAGACTATTATTTAGCACAATTTCTAAACTAACAGAGAACAAAAGAGTCACTGAACCCCAATGCCATCAGCCTATAGCAGCAATGATTTTATGAATTTCTTTAGTGATAAAATCAAAAAAATTAGACAGAAAATTCTGAACACACAGTTAAATTCCACAAACATGCTGCCTTATAATTCCAGTCTAGACCCTGAGAATATTAGAGTCACTGCAGATAGGCTGGAATCGTTTACATTACTCCAAGAAAATGAACTAGTCAAAATAGTTTCTTCTGCAAAACCATCGACCTGTATTCTGGACCCAATTCCTACAGGTCTACTCAAGGAAATCTTACCAGAAATAACTAAGCCTATTCTGTCAATAATAAACTCCTCTCTTAGCCTCTGATATATCCCAAAATTTTTTAAACTTGCAGTAATTAGACCACTGATTAAGAAAGCTAACCTCGATCCCTGTGAACTATCAAATTATAGACCCATCTCAAATCTCCCCTTTATATCGAAGATCCTGGAAAAAGTGGTAACCAAACAATTAAGCTCTTATTTGCATAGGAATAATCTACATGAAAAATTTCAGTCTGGTTTTAGGCCACATCATAGTACAGAAACAGCATTAGTAAAAATTATAAATGATCTTCTATTATTCACGGACCAAGGAAATGTGTCGTTGTTAGTCCTCCTTGACCTTAGTGCAGCATTTGACACAATAGACCACTTTATCCTACTGGATAGACTAGAAAACCTTGTAGGGGTAACAGGAACAGCTCTTTCCTGGTTCAGGTCCTACCTCACTGATCGATATCAGTTTGTTAATGTAAAGGGTGAATCATCTGTTCGTGCAAAAGTAATGTATGGTGTTCCACAAGGCTCTGTTTTAGGACCTATATTATTCACAATATATATGCTACCATTAGGCACCATTATGAGTAAACACGGCATAAATTTCCACTGCTATGCCGATGACACCCAGTTATATATATTAAGCAAACCGGATGACAAAATTAAACTTGGCAAGATTGAGGACTGTATAAAAGACATAAAAGATTGGATGTCAAGCAATTTTCTGCTATTTAACTCAGATAAAACAGAGGTCCTCCTTCTGGGTTCAAAATTAGCCAGAAACAAACTGTCTAACTTAACACTTAACAATCTCTCAGTTTCATCAAGCTTATCTGTTAAAAATCTTGGTGTCATGATAGACGCTGATCTGTCCTTCGACACACATATATCTAATATCACTAGAACAGCTTTCCTGCATCTCCGCAATATCGCTAAATTAAGAAATTCATTATCTCTACAGGACGCAGAAAAGACAGTTCATGCATTTATTAATTCAAGGCTAGATTATTGTAATGCCCTGCTGTCTGGATGTCCCAGCAAAAGCCTCAACAAGCTTCAGCTAGTCCAGAACGCTGCAGCTAGAGTCCTCACAAGAACCAGGAAGTTTGACCGTATTAGTCCAGTTTTATCAGCCCTGCACTGGTTACCAGTTAAATTTCGCATTGGTTATAAAATTCTATTACTGACCTATAAAGCTCTAAACGGGCTCGCCCCTCAGTACCTGAGTGAGCTCCTCTCCCACTATGAACCATCACGCCTGCTTAGATCACAAGGTGCTGGCTTACTACTGGTACCTAGAATTAATAAAGTTACATCAGGGGGGAGAGCTTTCTCATACAAAGCCCCCCAGCTCTGGAATAATCTTCCTGCTAATGTTTGGGAATCAGACACAGCCTCAATCTTTAAGTCTAGGCTAAAAACTTATTTGTACAGTCAAGCATTTGGTGATTAGTCTTCCCTGTCAGGTATAGACCTGCTGGAGTCTCCACTGCTCTGTTTTACTGCTCTGTGGTCAGCCACTCTTTACAGAACAGTTTTTTTTCTTTCTTTTCTCTGCTGAGCTGATCAGCTGCCCATCCTGTGCGTCTGATGCTGTTGCCTCTTCTGCCTTGACTGGTGCCGCTGATCACCAGCCTTCTGGACCGGTTTGACCACCACTGAGCTTCTTGCTTTACAGCGCTGTGCAGTCCTCACCCTCAGATCTTTTCTCACTTTACTATAATACTTCATACTAATAATGTTTGCTATCCGGTGTCGACCATAGAAGGATGGGTTCCCCTTCTGAGTCTTGGTTCCTCTCAAGGTCACCGCTGGCTTGCTCATGGGGGCTCGGACCCGGATTTTCTTTCTTCTTTTCTCTTCTCTCTGTAATACTGATTGTTTTGTAAAGCTGCTTTGTGACAACACCTGTTGTAAAAAGCGCTATATAAATAAATTTTGCTTGCTACTGTATATGCAAATTATAAAACCCAAATACTCATAAATAAAAGTTAATTCTACACTTGCATTTCTCTATTAATTTCTACCCCATTATCTTTTTATCCTCAGTCAGAATTTGTGAAATAATGATAATTCATAGTGCACATCATGCTCATATCTTTAGCAAAATCTACGATAAGACGGGTTTATGTGTGTATGTGTACATTAGTGAGATCTTAAAAGTTATGCCTGAACAGACATATAATTTTTCTGGCCTCTTCTCCACTAGTTTGTCATCCGTGACATAGTGGATGAGATATCAACTGATTGGACTACCAGTGTAGTCAATTGCTGCTGTGCTTGTGCTAAATAAGATAGCAGCACCATTACATGGCTGTAATCTTCCCTCCACGCTCCTCAGTTATCCGATCAGATGATGAGGCTGCTTCCTCCTAACCTGCAGATCTAATTATGGGATGTTTGGCTCGACTGGGACCTGTCTGTGCATTAGCCAGCACAATCACTGCCCCTGGGCCATTCTCATATTGCCTCTCTCATGTGTCACTTTCCTGTTCCTTAAGTGCATTAGCATCAGCTGCACTCAAGACCAGCCAGGGCAGCCCTGATAGCCTTTATGCACTCAGAAATATACCATTTCAGAATGATGCGTTTGCATGCTAGAGGAACACTGAGATATGTTTTAACACCCAACATCAAAGACTGTAATAAGTCCATATCATAGAAAATCAAAAAGAATTTAGCTCCACCCATTTACATTGAAGTTATAAGGGGTGTTTTAGCTGGGACTGCTTTTGAATGAGGTACAACACAGAGCAGCCAATCAGAACAGAGGTCATTTACACACATCAGTCTTAAAGACACACTTACAAAGATGAATGAATCATAAATGGATCTCAAGGAAAATGATACAATATACAACCCCAGATCAGCAAAAGTTGGGATGGTATGTTAAATCAAAGTTGAAACTGATAGTAATGATTTGTCAATTACTTTTTTAACCTTTAATACATTGAAAACAATATAACAGCACATTATTTGATGTTTATTTACATATCAACTCTGATTCTTAAAACACATTCCACAAAAAGTTGGGACAGTAAAGCATGTATCACTTTGTAATGTTGCCTTTCATTTTTAGAACACTTAAAACATGTTTAGGGACTGAAGGCACCAGTGATGAAGCGTTTCAGGTGTCAGTTTGTCTTCTCACAAACAAGTTTTAAGGTGTAAACTGCATGTACAGCCGCATGCGCCACACATTTTCTACAGGGACATGCAGGCCAGCCCAGCACCCTCTTCCTCCAAAACCATGACTTTGTAATGTGTGCAGTATGTGATTTTACATTGTCTTGTTGAAATATTCCATTGTCTCCCAGAAAATAATGGCATGCCCCCTCCAGGAAAGGGAAGAGAACCTGTCCCAGGGGGAGGAGTTTAAGTATCTCAGGGTCTTGTTCACAAGTGTTGGGAAGAGGGATTGTGAGATTGGCCACAGGCTGGGACAGGCAGCAGTAGTAATGTAGTTCTCTGTTTACCAGTCAGTCTGCATTTGTACTCTCACCTATGGTCATGAGCTTTGGGTAACTGAGATTGAGAATACAAGCGATGGAAATAAGCTTTCTTCACAGGGAGGCAGGCTACACCTTACCTGAGAGGGTGAAGAGCTCAGAGCTCAAACTAGAGCCAATACAACTCCACATTGAGAGGAGCCAATTGAGGTGGTTCAGGTGTCTGATTAAAATGCCCACTGGCTGCCTCAAGTTGGAGGTTTACCAGGGACGGCTGACTGGGACGAGGCCCCAAGATTGTTCCAGGACTCTCTGGGTGATTATATCGCCAAGTTGGCCTGGTAGCAGCTCAGGATCCCCCAGAATGAACTGGAGGAGGTTGCAGGGGACGGGTCGTCTGGGCTTCTCTGCTTTCTCTATTGCAGTTGCGAGCCTAGCCGAATCAAGTTTCAAATGATGTTGAAACATGCATGGGTGTCCCTGGAAAAGATGTTTTTCAGCATTAATGGAGCCTGACCTTTGCAAGGGGCACTGACAAACCCCACACCATGACAGACCCTGGCTTTTGGGCTTGTTGCCAGTAACAGTCTAGACAGTCCTTTTCATTTTTGGTCCATCCATTTCTTCCAACAAAGCCCTGAAATACTGATTCTTCTGATGACAACATATGTGTGACGATAGATCTTATAGATAGATACGATAGATATCAGTTGATGGTGCTTCTGGACATGGTTAACATCATTTTTCTTTTGGCACAGTAAAGTTTTAACTTGCATTTGTGGATGTAACTACCTCATCTTTGCTCCATAAGGATTAGGCCTTTCCTGGATGTTGCATCTGTACCAAAACACAATAATCACTTGTTAACATCACCTGTTTCAAATCACATCATTATTTCATTGTTTTACCTTATTTATTACCCATAAATTGGCAGAAAGGAATGTATGTTTACATATGAAATGAAGCTGACCAAACAAAACATAAAGCACTCTGTGATCAGTCAAAGTCATTTTTAGGAAATCACTGCTTTCTTTTGTTATTTGCATTTTTCATCTCATCACAAAGTTTTCTGCTTTGGGGTCATAAGAAACTGTAATTGAAGGATACGTGCAAGGTTTTATTATGTTCATGGCTCTTTAAGAAAGAGAGAGAGAGAAAGACACTTGCAATCAATAGAAGCATTTCTGATGTTTGAATGATGGCTCTACAAAACATTGACAGAAGCAATAACCGATTCCAAGCCTGAGTTCCTCCAAGATTCTCATTAGAATTCTGATTAAAATCATGAGATACAAAAGAGTGCTAAGGACTTAATGACTGGGTTTGTTCTGGTATGATTGTTTTAGCTGATTGTGCTCATTCAACAGCCATTTTCAATTAGAGCTTTTAAAAAGGCTAAACTGCAGCAATATTTGGAGAAGGCAATTCACAATAGATTTGTATGATTTGATTTCAATGAAACTGCAAAGCGCCAAGAGAATTTCTGAGAATGCCACATTTCCGATTTATTACGAACTGGCTTAGACATGTTTGGTGGCTTGAAGTGAAGACATTGTAGTGTAAAATATGCTGTAATTTGAAAGCCATTTTCACCTTTCACTTTGACTATTTTTATATTCAACTCTACTTAAATCACTATGTAGAGCAATCACATGACCGTAGAAACACCAAGACAAGCTGATTACAAAATCATCGCAAGTTTAGGAGTCCAAATTTCTTAGATTGATGTGCATGAAGTCTAACACCAAATCTTTATGAATTGCTACACTGGAGCAGCTTGATGTATTTGAAGAACACAAAATCTCTTGTTGTAGCCATACTATCTAGGAAATGCCTTAAAATATTAATAACTCAAACTGACAGGAGAGATAGCACCTCTACATCATGGTTATAAAAAATGCATGATTTAAACTTGGAGCCTTGAGTTAGGACAAAACCTTTTTTCCATTTTAAAATGTATAGTCCAATGAAAATGATTAACCCATTAACTACCACGAAGTAAATACCAAGCGAAGTGAAAGCATCCTCTGCTGGTCTCTCTGCCACTGGACCAGAGCTGGCTTTGCCCACATTATTTCCTGCTTATCCTATTACTTGCTTGACATTTCCCCTAACTCATCCTCTTCAAAGGCATCTCAGCCATCACTGTTCAAGCCTAACACAATTTCACTGTCATCGATGATTCATCAGGTTCACAGTCTTTCTTCTCAAAGTTGTTATTCTGCCAGGTAGTTTTAGTCTAAATAATGAGATACAAAACACTATAATTGGGGAAAAACTGAGGCATCAGTAACAATGCTCATACACATTTTCCCCCGTGGCATTCCAGAATACTGAGGGTTGGGGTGAATACATTATCCTTTGGCACTCTAACAGTTTAAATCACCTTCTGGATAATAGTTTCACCTCTAATACACATTCCATGCACAATTTTGATACTGAAAAATAGTGTGTACAATATGTGTTTTAATAACTCTTATTGGTCATTGGCTGTTTAATGTGTTTTCTAGTAATGGTATATTAGTGGTTTTGAAAATCGAAACAGGATTGCAGTTGTGGATTTTTATATCTTTAGTAGCATACATTTAAGCATTAATATTTGTAGTAGCATACTTTTAAGCATTAATATCAGAAAGCATTAACTCGCGCTTAGCGTTAAAGAGTTATGGCATTTGCATGGCAGGGCAGGCGACAACAGGCAGTATGTGACAAACATGCAGAGATGTACGCAACAGGAAACCGGCCAAGGCCACAAACTGAAGTAGGTCTGCGCTGAACCGTTAAAACGTGAGGTTTTCGTTAGAACATGAGGTTTTCACATCCATATATGGTAAACCATATGTCCATTGCACCCACTAAACAGGAACATGTACACATTTAGGTTTAGCTTATTCGCACACACATATTTAGCTTCAGGGTATAAAAGGAGTCAGAACACATTGGGAGGTCAGAGCTTACTTGGGAGATACATGATGCATGTTCTCTGTTTGTAACCTCTCCAGAATTCTGTAATAAAACTTCAGTCTGATATACTTGTCTCATTTTTTTTGCATCAACGAACACGCAGGACTGGTTTCGTCCACATAGTTTAGACTAGTAGGGCCTGTTACCAACCCTTTACATAGTTCAAAGTGCTTTTTATTCTCAAAGAGTCAATTTACATTTCAAATATAAAATTCAATAATGTAGAAGCTTGTAATTTGCCAGATGATCTAGGGGGACAGAATGGCCACAAGCCCATCATCATCATCAAACTTTCATTTTAGGCCACATGTCCACAGAAATAGTCCACTGGAAAAAAAAAAGTATTATTTTCCCAAAGATAAAATAACTTTGTGTAGAAATTACACTGTGTAAAAGCTGTTTCTGCTGTTTAACTAAATAAATACAACTAAATAAATATAAATCCTACAATTATTATAAATCCAACAATTATAATTGAATTAGAGTTCAGATATTTACTCTAACTGTGCTTACAATTTTTTTAAAAATCCCATTTCTGTAGCTTGTACTCACATAGAGATAAAAGGCAAGCTCTGCCCCAGACAGTAACCCATAGTCATTTTCGCTCATCTCAGCCAGCAAAAGTCTGCCTGTCACTACTTTGACATTGAGCTGTGGGTTTGCCTTACAGTACAGTAATTATTTTACACTTCTCTTAGCTTAGTGATTCTGATTAATTTACTACCTCCTTCTCATGCAGTTCTCACTGCATGTTTATTCCGAGGAGTTTTTTGCTGTGGTTGGCTGAGAGGCATGAGAGAGGCATTCTTTTTCAAAGGTTCAAATGACAAATTTTGGCTGAACTCCTAAATAATCATCTCTCTGTCCTAACAGCGCATGCACTTAAAAAAATAATAAATAAAGGTGCTAAAATGGATCATGAATATTAGCATTCATCTACTCCTACTCCATCCCCACACCACCCTGATAGCCCATAAACCTTATTTCAAACTCTATGCTAATATCTGTCAGTACATGTTATGTATTCCTCCCTTACCTCATTAGAAGACCATTGCTTTAGATATAATTGCCTGTAATTAAAAAAAGTGCTTATGACATAAAAACTTAGCAATGCTAATCTTAAAGGGCATGTTCAGAGTGAATAAACTACTCAGGAAGCCCATGAATGACACAATAATATATTCCCTTCAGTAATTTCTGCTTCTTTTAGTTGGAACATTGATAGAAACCTTTAAAAAAAGACTTCTTAATGGCACAACAGTGTTTTGATGCATGCTGTACATTGGGGTAAATCCATAAGCTAAGTATGCTAAGTGTGGTCTAACCACCCACTCTCTGGGTGCACACTGATCCCCCCAGCTTTCCGCCTTCCATTTAATACCCCTCTCTAAACAAAGCACAAAAAGAACAAAGCAAAATAGTGTGCGTTTTGTTTATTTGCTGCTTTGGCTGGCTTTAAAAGCATGAAATTGACTGTGGGTGTGCTCCATTGAGACAGGCAGCCTGCTGAGGTGTATTGCGGGTGGTGATCATTAAGAATAAGTTGACCAAAGGCTATTGATCTCGGCCCTTTCTTCAAGCCTTTTTAGCATAATCCTGCTCAGAGTCCATCAGACAGCAAGATATTCATTAGCGTTGACTCGCTCATGAGAAAGGCAAATGAACTTCTGGAAAAGAAGTGAAAAGTGTGCACTCGTATACATGCAACATTCTGTTTGTACATAATGACTCACCAGTACATGTTTTCTGTGGACTATGGAAATAAGAGTTAACAGAAAACAAGAGGAAACAAGAAACAAGTACATATACAGATAAACAGTCATTCTAATGCAGTGGTTTAAAGTCAGAAATGAAAACACATTACAGATATTTAACTGACTTGGACTTCAGACTAAAATACTTTTGCTTTGAATGAGTTTATAACTTAAAAATGTTTATTTTGTTAAAAACAAATGATTGACCAGTGCATTTTGTTGTTATCAAAACAATCAAAACAATAACACAACTGAAACCTTTAGCTACTTGTGAGTAGAACTCAATAATGCTAGCTAGGGATGCAGTCTAACTTCCTGTTGTAAAATGCAGGGGTGTGGCTAAAATAAGGTTCTGTCTGTTGACAAACTATTTTCTGTTTCGGTACTGACATGAAAACATACATTTTTAAATTTAGATTTTTTATTTATATAATTAAACTTGTGATAAATCAAAATCTTTTAACTTCACCAAAAGAAAAACAGAAAAAGAACATTGAAAGAATATACAAAAATGTAAGTATTATTGTCACAAGTTGAAATTTAAGCAATAAGGTTTGGGTCAGATTATGAACAGAACGATTTTGTAAACATTTAGTTCATTACTATCTCAATTAATGCCTTGGGTTTGAATAAATCATAACGCTAACTGTAACCCATTTCCAAAAAAGTTGGGATGCTGGTCAAATGTAAATAAAAACAGAATAAAGTTATTTATAAATCATTAAAATCTGACATTTAATTGACAATAATACAAAGGTAACATTTCAAATGTTGAAACTGAGAAATGTTAGTGTTTTGAAAAATATATGCCCATTTTGAATTTAATGACAGCAACATGTTCCAAAAGTTGGTACAATAAAAGACTGGTAAAGTCGTGTATAGTAAAAAAAAAAAAAAAACCTGGTGTAACATCTCACAACCAATTAGGTTAACTGACAACAGGTCAGTAACATGATTGGGTATAAAAGATGAGGAGGAGTTCACCACTCTGTGAAAAACTGCGCTGGCAAATAGTGCAACAATTTAAGAATAATGTTTTTCCGTGTAAAATGGCAAAGAACTCATCATCTGTGGTACATAATATAATTAAAATATTCAGGGAATCAGGAGAAATCTTTGTATGCTAAGGACAAGAGCGAAAACCAATATAGGCTTACCGTGATCTTCAGGCCTTAGGCACTGCATTAAAAACAGACATGATTCTGTAGAGGAAATCACTGCATAGGCTCAGGAACACTCCCTTGTCTGGGCCCAAGCATATTTGAGATACACTGAGGTGAAAAAGTGCCCTGTGGTCCAATGAAACAAAATTTGTAATTCTTTTTATAAACCATGAATGCCATATGGGGGTCCATTAGCACACATCTGTGAAGGCACCATTAATGCTGAACAGTATATACGGGTTTTAGAGCAACATGTGCTGCCATTCAAATGATGTCTTTTTCAGGGAAGGCCTTGCTTACTTCAGCAACACAATGTCAAACCATTTCTGCATGTGTTACAACAGCATGGCTCCATTCTCAATGAGTTTGGGTGTTAAAATTATTACACAAAAAAAAATATTACAAAGGAGACATGAACTGTTAAGCAGCTGAAATCCTATATAAATCAAGAACGGGAAAACATTGCAAAAACTACAGCAATTGGTCTTCTTAGTTTTTTAAATGCTTACATAGTGTTGTTAAAAGAAGATATGATGCAATACAGTTGCAAACATGCCTCTGTCTCAAATTTTTAGACACATATTGTTGGCATCAAATTTGAAATGGGCATATATATTTAAAAAAAAAAAAACTTTTTCAATTGTAACATTTGACATGTTGTCTTTGAGCTGTTTTCAATTTACAGTGTGTTTTATTTACATTGTTTACAGAAACAGCATTGTAAATTCAGTAGAATGGTCTAGGGCAAAGTTTCAAACTCATTCAATTAAAACATTTAAACAATTTTACATAAACAAATAACCAATTTAGTCCCAAATAACTACTGCACATTAGTCACTTTTCTCAGAATGCATTTATTATAGATTCATGATTCATTCATGTTCAGGTAATTATAATGAAACATCAATTTTAGCTCAGATTTAATTGCAATTTAGTTCATACAGGTTGTGTACCTTTCCACCTGCATAAAGAACACTACCATGGGTTCTCTTTGGACCCACCAGCCTTTACCATGCAGATAAAATCATGCCAGAGCCATGGGGTAAAGAGAGGGGCTGAAGGAGGGTAATGTGTTTGGGTATATTGCCCAGTCTATGTCCTGACAGTTCATCTTAATGCCTTATAACAGGACCCAATCTCCCTCAGCCGAGATAATATCCCTTTTAGTTCATACACCCTATTAGAGCAGCTCAGCCTGTCAATATCTCTGACGGAGATAGCCTAGCATTGGCTAACATGCTGCTGCGCAATAAGCCCAGAGTAATGAGCACTCTTAAAGTGGTTAGGGTTATTGACTGACCAGCCCTGACATCTTAAGTCAATGCAGATCTCCCCTCTCCCCTATGCTTCCTCTTATCGGGGTCCCACTACACCATCAAGTGGCCCATGTGTATCTGTCCTCTTAGAAAAGCCATATAAAAAATAATGAAGCAGGCCAAGTGTCTTCAGAATTGAGACACCCAACTAAATCATTTTTTAATCAAGTGAGTGCACTCTTCTAATAAACGATCATGCTGGGAAGTGGCACAGAGTGTGTGTGAGTGTGTGTCTGCGGTGTGTCCCGAGAGCGTCCTTGAGCGTATCCCACATAATACAATTATTCATGCTCCCAGTCCTGATTACGTACCAGATAAATCACACGGTTAAATTCTAAGAGTCCAAAAGACAATAGACTGAAATGGCCACCTTTTAAAAAAGAGAAAGGTTTATGGGCCATGATGAAAACTCCCATAAATATAGCAACCTCACTTAATATGAGCTGGATTACAGAGGAGGTTTTAATGGCGCTCTGTTGATTCCTGACATGATGTCAAACATCAGCCTAAAGTAGCCTTCACTTCTGACTTCACACCTTTCAAAACAAGGTTAAAAGACATAACAGTCATGGCATGGATAGCATGTTCTATAAAGATGGATATAAAGCACTAAAATACACTGTAGGAGACCAGCCTCTTCATGAGTAATCCCAGACTATGCACATTAAGTACTGAATGCAGAGGAAAACAAATGTTATTTTATTATTATTATTTAATGTTTTGTTTTATTTTTGTTTGTGTTATTTTTGTTGCTTAGTCATTTCCATTTTCTACATCTAAATTGTTATTGTTCATTCATTCATTTTTTTCTTTATCTATCTAGTACTTTTCATTTTCCATAATGCAAAATGTGTATGCTTACATTATGAAAAATGAAGTGCTAGATAATACTGCAGTGACTTACTGTGCGGAGTCCACTACAGACTGTGTGTATACATTCAAGGTGCACGTATTCCAGGTATAAATAAATAATTAAATACACAAAGTGCTGTGCAAAAGTCAGAGACCCTTCATTTGTTTAATTTCCAGCCCAAACAGCCGCTGACTACTAGCTAATGTTTCATGGACAGATGAACTCTTACATACAGCTGTGGGTTTTTTCAGCTATGAAGTAAGAAGTTTGATTCCTCTTACACTGTAGAAGAATTTATGAAATTTCCACAATAATGTCACACTGTTATACTGTGGTCAAGGCAGTACATTTTAAATGTGTTTTACACTCTTACAGCATCCCTTGCTGAAGCACAACTTGTCTCAACATAAAATAGGTAAGTCGAGAATTTCATTTATTTATTTGTCATATATGTAATTAAATATTAGACTTTTAATGTAGAAACTTTCAATTTGTAAGTGTTCTATTTCTTTTTGATCATCACTGTTACATGCTACTCTCTGCTAGTTAGGGGATTCCGTCTCTGTGGGCTTTGCAGTGTCATGTTAGTGTCAAGCTAACAGTGATGTAACATGCAGTTTCCCACATGAGTTCAGCTCTACCTTAAACACTTGCTTCTCTGCGTTTAAGTTTTGGAAGCTTCTCCTTTTCCAATCATTTTCCTTTGACCTTCTCCTTCCTTATGCAGTTGGATTATTTTATGCCTTATCTCTTCAGAAATATCTCTTTCAGAAATTTTAAATGCACACGAGCAAGAAATCTGAAAGCAGCTACATGTGTTTGGGCAGTTATATGTGTGAATGGTGATGTCTCTTTGAAGGGGAACATAATGCCAGTGACACCTTTGGGAACAGCTTTTATTGGGAGGACACAGCTATAACTGCTTGGCTTTAAGATTGGTAGAATGGGAGAGTTAAAGTGTCAGTAGAGTGCACAAAAGAAAAGCATGGAAAAATTGAATACTGAGAGATTTGACAGGGTGGTCTTTGACTTTTGTGCATTACTGCACATACCTAGTATTCAGAAAGAGAGAAAGTAAAAAAGAATGAAAAAGGAGAAAAGGATGAAAAGCTATGCAAGACTGAGAAGAATGGCTGTGTTCTTATTTATTCATTGCATTGGAAATTCAGGCTGTATGCCACCATCAAACAGCTACACTCTCCTACACTCATGTCCTCTCTGGAGATACTACACACCAGTGTTGATGTAACACCTACAAAGTTCATTACAATGCTCATTTAAATCTAGTTAGGCACAAACACTAAGTGATAATTCAACACTGGGGATTTTGCTACATGTCTAATATCTAGGTGATGTATTCAAAAGCTACTCTGCAAGTTGGAGAAGTTCTGAAATTATGACACTGATCAGCTTTTCCTTTTTTGACGGGTATGACTGGAAAATAATTTTGAAATTCCAATCCTGTTATAATGCTCAATTAAAACCGCCATCCACGCATGACAGATATGCTCACCGCCTGGTTGGAAAAACAAAACACCTTTTCCAGCATTATGGAACAGAATAATTTGAGTCAATATAATCTCCCTTTGAATTAGCTGCCTCATGGTGAGGTTATGAATATAAAGCATTGGCTCAACAAGGCTTTAAATGGACGCATAGGCCAAACTACATTTCAATGACAACTAGGGGTCAGGCTTTTTACATTCTGACTACATATAACACCACTTTAGAGTGCATAAATAATTTGCATTTCTCCTCACTAGTGTTGAATACTAAGCGATCGTGGCAAAAACTGCCATCTTGGAAGCCTGGGAGAGGTACACCGCCTTCCGTAGGCACCACATTCCATTTCTGCTCATGGCAAATGGAAAAAAAATTCCTGCTATTTATCAAGTTCTTCTCAATTATGGATGCTGGAAATCTTGCACAGGATTGCAGTAATATGTTTCCAGACGGTAAATGGAGGAAAGGGGTGTTGAAAGAATGGCTGAGGCATGCACACTTTTCTCCATAGATGACAAAATGTGCCAGACAAACAAAGGGGCTAGCAGAGGCCAATCAATAGCTTTTGTTGCAGGTCCTCTGTCTTTATGAGGCTGCCTAATCAGGATGTATTGTGCGCAACATGACTGTGCACGTATTATGACTTAGTCATTAAAAGGCTATTATACAGTAATCTTCAGCTAACTTGTTATTCCTGTGAATCTGATGTGTTAATAAGAACACCCTTATTTGTCTTTGGTTTGGAAATAACATTGAACAGCACTCCAGGAGAACAGTTCTGAATAAAGGGCAGGGCTATATGAACAGATGGTGAATGAAACTTTGTTCATTAAGTTTCTTCTCTGACTACTCCAAGACTTCAGGCCAGTGATAAAGATTAAGACTTTGTCCACACAGACCCAGATATTTTTGGAAAAAAGGCTTTAAGACAAAGGTTTTCAGAAAACCCTCCATCCCCAACAGCAGCATTTTTGAAAACCTCTCAGTCCACATTAGAACCCAAAAAACAACTCAAAATTTGATGTCAGTTCAAGAAGAACATTGTGAGCTTGTGTGCTGTGCAAAATATGGAAGGTGCTGCAAGCCTGAAACAGAAAAAAAATGCGATAACAGACACATTAGGCTTTGACATGCAGGCCAACAGGCCCAGTAGTTCAATATTTCAACAGTCCAATTTCTGCAAGAAAACAAAAGCTTAGCAAACTGAAAGAAAGCTTACCACTTGCTATTGTGGGAGTTGTTTATGTTGCCATAGCCACTTATCTGCCCTGATCAGGAAAATGGATGGAATTTCTTACTCAATTTGAATAATGGAGTTTTTTTCTCAAGTCAGACTTTGGTTAATGATCATGTCACATATGTTTACAAATCATGAGGTATCTTCAATATTTACAATGAAATTGCACCATGTTTTAAAGCACAGAATGCAATACATTCAGGTGCTTCTACACTACTGGTTAATGGAAAAGTAAAACTAAATTAAATCAGAAACCTAACCAACCTTCAAATCAACCCCGAATTGCCAAGCAAACAGAAACAACCCAGTCATCAGCCATATTATACATTACGTTCTGCATGCTTAATACATTAAAATAGCAACAACCATGTGCAACTTAGTGAAACACAGTCAGCATTTTCCCATCCACACCAAAACTGCTAATGGAGTTTTCAAAAAAATCTCCACTCTAGAAAAAAAACCCTCCACTTTCAGTGATCAAAATGCTGTTTTCTCTGCAAATATAGGTGCTAGCTTTGTTTGAATGAATGCTTACAGAATACATTTTTGACATTTCGAAAGACAGTTAAACCCAAACCGATTTTCTAAAGGTTTTATTTATAAAGTTTTTATTCATTATTAAAAGAAAATGAACTGTCAAAAAAAACTGATATTTTATCCTGAACTACCATTTTGAGCAAAATGCCAAATGCACAGAAATATACTGCAGTCACTTCTTATTGTTATTCTGACTGAACCACTGTTTCCAACATCTAAACTAAGCTGTTAGTAATTGGAATGCTGTCTGAATGTATGCCAGCACTTGTTCAGAAATTGCTGCATTGCAGCAGAGACTGAGACGGCATTGTGGAGCTCCAACTCTGGCAGTATTATCACTGCTTCCTCCTGACACATTTTAGTGTTACTTTAAGCTATGTAAGGTCCTTTGTGACAGAATTGCTAGAGCATGTAATTTAATAAGCTTTTATTTTATACTTTATCTTAAAGTTTAGAAGCTGGTGTCTGCACCACTAGGGGGCCTGGGTAAATGTGCTACAAGTAAGAACCCTCACTGTTGAGTGGGATGACTTCTGTTGGACCCTATTTTCGTCAGTAGGAAGGTTAACTGAGTGTATACATTGGCAGGAAGAGCAAAGGAATGAGAAGACTCATACAGAGGACATGGCCTGGCCTTATGTTTATGAGAAAAAAAGCTGATACTGGACGTCAAAACAAACCTGTTTTTATGAGCTTGCAAAGGGCATGTTTTTTATTATTATTATTATTTTTATGAACTGAATCTATTGAACACCTGCATACATAATATAATGCTAGCACTTGATCACAGACTAGAAAAATTCCCTGTAATGAAAGGAAAGTTATGTAAACTAGAGCCTTAGCTCACTCCAATAAACATTCTAAAGCTCAAGCAATGCAAAAGATAGAGCAAATTCTGAAAAAGGTGTTAAAAATCACTCTAAAAACAAAGAAGAGTCAATATACCTTTTCAAGGCCCTCCACCTGCTGATGTGGATAAATTGACTAAAGATAAAACAACCCTCAAGTTGATGGGATGAAAACATAGCAAGACCTTGAACAGCTGAGAGGAGTTTACAATCTCCATCCCTTTGATGGACTAATGATTGTAAATGCCTTTGCAAACTGCAGGAGAGGAAGTAGCAGTAATAAGAGCCACAGACAGTGTTATGGGATATAATGAAGCAAAATGACTTTTGAGGCTTTTGCAATTACCATAAGCCTTGGATAGATTCATACGCTGCTGTTTCACAATCACTGCATGATCTGTTTGTTGAAGGTAAGCCTGTACCACATAACTCTACCACACACACAGATAACACCAGGTCATGGCTGTTATGACCCCAGTCAGTCAGGGCAGTGCCACACACACTGCCAAAGTGGGATAGACAGGTTGTTATACCAGAGTGGGGACTTCCTGAACAAACACTGTAACCCAAACTCATATCAGGCTCTCTTAAAAGAAACAAATGATATCCACGCATGGATACATGTTCTTCACTTTAAGGCTATACGAGTACACTAAGATTGAAAAGGAGAGCCTTGCCAGCCATCACCAAAGGACAGATGGGGGCGAAACAGGAAAACCAACCATGATCAGATACCAGACTCTAGAATGAGGAAACTGAATATCTGGTTACCTGAATTAAAAATGAGATGGATCATCAAAAAAATTTGAACCTAAGCCATACATGCATTTGCTGTACTGAACTCATTCCACAATTTCTAATTTAAATCAATAAGTGTTTTTTATGTTTATATCAAAGTAGAAAGCTAATTAATTTCTAAATCTACTTTAAAGTGATGCATGTGTGAGCATATATATATATGATGATAGATGTGGGGACACATAGCTTTTATGAAATGTTTTATTTAGTAAAACATACTTTTTGTTCATTTTCTAAGTAGGAAAACATGTCCTTTACTGGGAACACACTCGTGCACATTATAAATTATGGCAGAATTTTTTTAAATGTTTTATTTAATCCAAAATGTTAAATAAACAGAAAAACTTCATCATTATTTATCTCTTCACATCAAAGAAAAACTTTTACATAAATCAAATTTACTTTGATTTATGATACTATAAATCAAAACCTTTACAAATCAAATCAAATTTATGTGTATAGTGCTTTTTACAACTGATGTCACAAAGCAGCTTCACAGAATTCCAGTAAAGACAAAGTTTTAACATGAATGTAAAACCCCAGGTGAGCAAGCCAGTGTGACAGTGGCATGGAAAAAGTCCCTTGGAGCTGAGGAAGAAACCTTAGGAGGAACCAAGGCTCACAAGGGGGGACCCATCCTCCTCTGGTCAAACTACCTACAAATTACAAATTATTTACCAAAAAAAATAAAAAGAGGTCCCTATACATCACATAGGTCTGCTGTTATGCTCATGTGTACTGATATAGTCATAGTATATATAATGTAAGCAATGATGATGATATTATTATTATTATCATTATTATTATTATTGTTGTTGTTGTTGTTGTTATTGTTATCATTAATAATAATAATAATAATATTAGTAGTAGTAGTAGTAGTAATAGTAGTAATAGTTAAGAGTCCATGAAAACTTCAATGTAGGGTGGGCAGCTAGTCCAAGGCAAAAACATGAAGCTGATTGTTGCAAAATACAGCTAAAATATTAGGAATTATGTTTATAATGCCACTTTATGTATTATGTTAACTAATTTTTCTTATATGTTACCTAAGTTTTGACGACCAGTCTATATGACCTAGTTCTACAGATTACATCTGTTTCTATAACTAAATCAAATCTTTCAAAACGTTTCAATATTTATAGCTGAGTTTAGCTCTTTCTAGAAACCTAAATATGAAAATAAGGAAGGAAGATCATATTATTTATTACTATGCACTGATAAAAAATCTCTTCCAAAAGGAGTAATTGTGCAGGGCGAGAGGCACATCTATAAACTTCTATCTCAATTTCCTCTCCACATCGTCCCAGCATGTGGTTTAGTAATCAGACAGGTTATAGCACGTTGCTCCAAGTAGGCTCAGTCCCACAGTGCCTCCAACAATAACATGAAATCAACCAGCACAACATGATCTCCACTCACTAAATTACACATTATTATTATGCAGGAGTGAAGACAGAGCAAAAATGTTTTTCGTTAACACCCACTGATCCTCTACTCCCTTCCACAACTCACATACTGGTCACCCTGGAAATCATGATAAAGCTGCTGTATCAGTAATGAAGCTTGTCCATTGTCCTCTTGTTCAGTATTTTCTGAATGAATCAAAGGTTATTATGTCCTATAAACAGTAATAATCACAATCAACACAGGGCAATATTCAGCAAAACGACAAGGCTATGAAAAATGTAATTTTTTTGTTTTCAGACTGAGAAACAATCTATGTATTCAGAAAATCATTTACTTAAATTCTTTAAAAATATATATTCCCATATATTCATATTTTTAATAAGCAAACCTTAACATGGTTTTTAAGAATTATTTAGTGGCCACCCATGACATCCTGTTTCAATGGTGTAAAAATACAGATGACAGGTGACAAATAGAAGGGAAAACCTGATAACTACGTGGAGAAACATAACAAGTGCAAATGCTTCTAGACTTCCAGGTGTAGCGCATGATAAAATTAAGCAATTAACAACCTACTATGCTCTGTGGCATGTAGAAAATTCGAAGCAGGCCCAGCTGACCTTGATTTGGAATCAAGATGGCAACAGGAAAAGATGCAAGTGACTTGGAAAGAGGGTTCAATAACAGGGCACAGATGTCAGGAGACTGTTCAACTGGATAGTGTTTCAACAGAAGCAGTGGCAACAGTGACTTTCTGCATCTGCATGAACATCTGCATTTAGATCTATGAGAAAGACATCAGAAAATAGGGTTGGAATTGTGGTCTAAAGCACACATTCAATGATAGTGATGATTGTGCATTAGTGTGATATGAATGGGGGGATGAGGATGTCAGTGAATAGAGTGATCAGACTGCTGCAGAGGGAACAGCACATCCACAACTACACAGCGAGGGATATTAGAGTAGGACTGCAGTGCGTAAACCCCTCAATACAAAGATAAATGCAAATATGAGAGTTTAGTGGTGCAAAGCCCAAAGGCACTGGTCTGCACAGATGTGATATGGTCGGATTCTCCACAAGTGAGCGAGTGCATATGCAGCATAAACCAAGAGAGCTGATCATCTATATATCCTATGAGGAAAGATTTCTGTGCTGATGGGAGCAGTGTCCACATGTACAGGGCATGAGGGGCCACTTAACGAGTATTAAATCATATGCTATGGCCTTTTCAGTCACAATATCTCAAGCCCAGTTTTACAGATTTTGGACTAAACTGTTAGTGTTCTCCACCATCACTCCACCACTCTATGCCAAAGAGCCCTGAAGCTATTCTGGCTATCATGGTGGCTGAACACTTCTGCTAAGACATTTCTGATGTGGTCCATTCTGGAGGCAGCTGTCTAATTAGGCAGCATATTACGACAGCATTGGTGCACTCCTAAGACAAAGGCAGTCCCATTCAGAAGGCAGCATGTATCTTTATTGGTGAAGGTGATGCCAATCTCCATTGCTTCAGTTTGCCAACCATGGTAATCATTCCTGCTGACCAGGATGCTTACAAATGTTATTCTGTTATTAAAGTTTAGATTGACTGCTGTACGCATATTTGTAGAGGTTTGTAGATTGCTAGAAATCATTCCTGTGGTCAAATGAGGCAAGTTGCTTTTCAAAGGTGACCTGACAGGCTGTATTTGCACCACATGCTAATGTTAGTTAGCTTAGCTAGCAGCATAACTATGTAAACATGCCGAATCTTCAACAGCAACAGTTTCTTTTTACAGTGAATGCAAGAAAGTACACAACTTTAAAGACAGGTCATTCACTGTTTTTTTGTTGGTAGGGTCATTACTTTGCTGATTTGATGCTGCCACTAATTTAGATCTTTTTCTGTCCTCAGGGACTAAAGAGAGAATCAGTGCAGAGGCTCACAGGCACAGAAAGTACTTTTTTGCCCGCTCTATTTTGTCGTGTAGTGCTAAACCTCTCAGAGTCACATCAGGGCAAGTGAATGTTGACAGCTGTATTTCATACTAGGTGCCCATAAATAGACAAAAATACATGAAACATTTATTAAAATGCATATTAGTTATCCAGGCTGTACAAACATTTTTGCCGGGTACTTCTTGCACATAATTATCAGCAGTTTTATTCCTCTTATGTTAGAAAAAGAGGCAGGTAAAATTGTGAATAATGGGTGAAGGAGGACAGTGATTCAATTAAATGATTCACAAATTAGTGGTCATGTTTATTTCTATTAACATCAAGTACAGTTTTAAAAGATATGATTATTCAAGGGTTCTTTAGTAAAGAAAATGGTCCTATATAGAACCATGAGCATGCAAAGAACCCTTTCATTGCACTGAGAAAGAGATCTTCAGATTCATGGAAAATGTGCTGCAGATGGTTCTATATAGAACCTTTTTGAAAAGATTGCTATATAGCACTGTGATAAGGTAAGGCAATGCCTACCCCATCACCAATGAATACCATCCCTTGGACTATAAAATACATGTGTATGTTTGAAGGTACTTACCTGTGTCTGCTTGTGAAAGGTAAAATAGCAAAAGGGGGACAGCAGGGAGACCAACTTACCTTATCCTTATTGGGAGGATCCACCGATGGGGAGAAAAGGGGGGGTGAGGTCCATTCATCTAATATCCTGTGGGGGAAAGAAGAAAATAATTAGTTGTTATAAGTTAATGGCCAAGACGATGTACTTACTGGTTATGAATTGCTGAACCTAGGTTGACTGTTGTGTATAGAGCTATCATTTTTTTCAGGTTTAAACCACACTGTTCTGACCTCATGGTGGGGAATGGGATCTCCGAGGGTGGGGCTTTAGACTTAAAAACCCAAGGGCTCCACGAAGAGGTCTTCTACTTTTCTCCACGACTTTGCCACCGTGAACACTAACTCCTTGTAGTCTAAAATAATGGTGTGGGGGAAGTTGTAAAGTGAGTTGGGATCCAGCCTTGCAGCTGCTTCCCATGCCATGACAGCCTGATGCTTAGTGTTTGTACATACTGTAATACTTCATCCTATTGTTTATTTTTCACTTTGTACAGTTTTTGTTTGCCTGTTTTCATGTTGTGTAAATAAACCGCTTGCTTGCGCTCTCTACTTTTGGTCTTGCCCACCCTACTAGTTGTCTCATCCTCACAGACCTTACCAGTAAGCCACACGTAAAACCCAAAATCCTCTTCTCAGGATTTAACACCTTCACAAGCATCAAAAAGGGTTCTTCCATTGTTATTGTTCTGTCCCATGAATTCATAACATTAGCAGAACCCTTTTTGGCGGTATATAGAACCCAACATAGAACCAAGCACTGATATTTTATATACACACATATATATATATATATATATATATATATATATATATATAGAGAGAGAGAGAGAGAGAGAGAGAGAGAAATAATACATATATATATATATATATATATATATATATATATATATATATATATATATACATAAATATATTCTTTCTCTCTCTTTATTATATATATATAATATATCTTTTTTCTTTATATATATATATATATATATATATATATATATATATATATATATATATATATATAGGGAGAGAGAGAGAATATATGTTTAATGTATGTTTACTGTTTTTTTTCTGTTTAATATACTTCCTTGTGCTCTTTGAAAGACATCTATGATGGATGGGGAAACCCTTTAATTCAGCTTTAATATGGTGTGCTTCAACCTAGAAGTTTCTCATCTGTAAAGACTCATTTTCTGGGTGTTGATTCTACATTCAAATGAGAAGATTCTCATTGGCCGACTACATGGGGGGGTATGACTAGGCAGAAGAAGTGCAGGGGGCAGGATCTGGGTCATCACTGCACTGCTGTGTATAGGTCAAAAATGGCCGCAGTGGGCCATAGCCTTGTGAGACTGTCATGTAGCAGAGTGGTGCTATAGAACACACAAGCATGTTTATGTTCATTTTGACTTTTCTACTTTTACAATTTAATGAAATAAAACTTTCAATGTCATTTATCACTCTGGGAATCAGATTATAATAACTTCACAAACTCACGGTTTTTGAACTGACAGATAAGAGTTGAAAAAAGGCTAGGCTGGTAAGTAGGTGAGGTAACAGCCTATTAGCATTTGTCTGCTTATCTAAAAGACTGACTGCCTTTCTCTGTGTGAATTTTAAGGCACATGTGATTATTGTGTCTTTCTGTGCTCTCAACATGGCTTTCATTTAATGTTGTGATGGCAAAATGCTGATGTGGGGCTCACAACAGTGGCACGAGTCAGTTGTAGAGTGCATCGAGGATCGGTGCCAGTGCACAGATTTTTGTGTGACATTATACAGTGGTCTTATGTATTCAAATCAGAGTCAGGGGACATGGAGAGACAGGGGTCAACCACTGATGAGGATGCAGCAGGAAATTCCCAAATGGAGGTTTAACGCCATGTAGAGTCCTGTTTAGCTTACTGAGTGCAAGGTGGCTGATGATGTCATCTTGCTGAATTGACCAACACAAAGGAATTTAGCATCAACTGCCCTACATGAACTCATCAGAGATGTCTGAGAATTGTTTGTTTACCTTAGACTCCTCCTACATATCAGTTTTATATCATTAGTCTAATTAAGGCCAGAAAACTCAGCCATGTAGCTAGCTAGCTAGCCAAGTAACATTTTCAAAGAGCTTAGCCAAGAACTGACATTGTTAGTTGCAAAAGGGATGCACATATTAGTCCAGAGGGCACACAATGTTACCATGTAAACTGAAATACAGAGGCTAGGGTGTACGTGGCTGTGCAATCTAGGACTTGAGAACATGACACAAACCTGGCATCCATGCCAAAACAGCAGGGATTTAATATTTCACGATTTCATGAATGGAATATATAGTGACAAGTAACATGTGTGATTAGGAATCGCAGATTATGCTCTCGTTTAAAAGCATCATGCATAATTTAATATTGTTTTTCAGAGATATATGATATACACAAATGATGTAATTCAGTGACTGTAAAGTCATTATAACAATTTAAGCTGCGATGCATCTACTTCACTACTTCATTACAGGAAAAAGTAACCATCTCACCGTAATGCACTACTTTTTACTGCATTACCCTCAACACTGCCCATGACACCACCTCCATGCCAAGAAGTCTACTTTTCCCCACATTTCTTAAACATTACCGCAATTTTGACTGCAACTGAGTTCTGTGGTCAGAGGAGATAAAAGGTGGGTTTGGCCCATCCCCATCCTATCCTCAGTGTAAAGTATGGTAATTGATCTGTAATGATTCATGGCAGTGTTTTCTTCTCAAGATGCTGGGAATTATGTTAAGATAAGGTCTAGAAAGTGAGGAATAGGCAATAGTTAAATCTTCTTGCAGGGTAATTTTCTAAAGCATGTATCTAAACCTACGCAAAAATGCTTCCATTGACCATTGAACTGAGGTTTGGCAATCTCAGTGTTCTCACCTAAACACGATTAAAACACATCAGAGGTAGAACAGGCTTGAAGCATGAGGTTTGGTATCTTTTATGCTGTAAGCAAAACCAGTCCATTGTTCAAAAGATAGATGGTACAGAGATAGTGTGAAATCACTGTTCTTGGTATCAGGCACTACCATTCCATCAAACTGGCCCTTTAATAACAAACAATTCACAAGCATACCAGCAGCAGAATGTACACAGCCAAAAACAACAGATTTAAAGGGCAAAATTTGCCACAATGTATTAAATGGATCTTGAATGTATGCAAACGGATAGAATTAGACATTATATACAGTTAACCAAATAGAAATGTGTGTTATTCTTGTTATTCTTAATGAGATTGGAGTAATATTATCTATCTGAATAGCCTGGTCTTACTCTGCTGGAACACATTCTGTGTGAACCTGTCCACTTTGCACTTGGCAGTGTCTGTTAGTAAGCAGATGGCAGCAGGAAATATTCAGTGGTGTGGGTTAGGGTCATCTGTAGCTTCTCAGTCCAAATTTAGCTAGACTCGCTAGCAGAGCTGGCACTCCAAACTAACAGTGATACACACTCCCATTATCCACTCTCCTCCAAAGAAAATGAACTCAGAAGGCTGGATGCCACTCAGTTCTGTTGCTCAATGAAGAACAATGTGAATGTGGGGAACAGGCTGGGGGGGAAAAAAAACAAAAACAAATCAATATGATCAAATGTGCAGCTTCTAGCCTCCAGTTACACTTACAGCCTGGCTGGAGAGACAGAGAAAGGGGGATAAAGAGAGAGAGAAAGAGAGAGAGAGAGAGAGAGAGAGAGAGAGAGAGAGAGAGAGAAAGAGAGGGTGAAACAGAAAGAGAGAAGAGTGAGAGGGACAGGAGAGAGTGAGAAGAAAGATAGAAAGACAGAAGGGGAGAGTGTAAAGAGAGAGGAAAAGAGAGTGACTGAGACAGAAAAAGAGAGTCAGAGGTAAAGAAAGAGAGAAGAATGAGGGGAGAAATAAAATTAAAATAAAAAGACAGAAAAAGAGAGAGGTGGGAGAGGGAAAATAAAAAGAGATGGACAGAGTGGGAGAAAAAGAAAGGGAAGACAGAGAGAAAGAAGAGGCAAGAGAAAGTGGAAGAGAGGGAGCGAGGAGAGTGAAAAGAGAAAAAAGGCAAGAGAGAGGGAGAAGAGATAAAAGAGGGAGAAGGAAATAAAGATAAAAAAGAGTAAAGAAAAGAGAAGAAGAGGGGAACAGAGGGGAAGGAGAAAATGATGGGGAGAAAAAAGGAAGAAATTGGTTAGAAAGAAAGGCAGCAAGGAGAGTGGAAAATGATAAAAAAGACAGATAGAAAAGGAAAGAAACAGAAAGAGAATAAATGAAAGAGATGGGAAAGAGAGCGAGAAAGAGGGGTAGGACAACGTGACAGGAAGAGGAAAAAGAGAGGAGAAGGGGGAGAGGGAGAAAGAGAGAAAGAAAAATGAAGAGAATGAAAGCAAGAGAAAGAGAGAGTAAAGGAGAGATGGGATAGAAAGAGTGATAGAGCAAGAGGGAGAAGGAGAAAATGGCAGGAAGACAGAGAAAGAGAAAAAGAAACAGATTAGAAAGAGGAGAGGGAAAGAGAAGAAATTAGACAGAGAATAGGAAGACAGAAAAAGAAAGAGAAGGTGAGATGCAAAGAAAGGGAGGAGAGTGAGAAGGAAGCAAAGAGAGATAAAAGACAGAGGGCAAGGAACAGAGAAGGATAAAGAAAGGAAGAGAGAAAAAGGGAAAGAGAAGACAGAGAGAGTGAAGGAGAGAAGGGTAAGACAGGAGCGAGGAGAGTGGAAAGAGAAAAATTGAGAAGGAGCAAATATAGAAATAAGAGAAAGGATAAGAAAGAAATAAAAGAGTAAAGGAAAGAGGTGGCATAAAGTGAGAGAAAGAGGGGGAAGGAGAAAATGACAGGAAGAAAGCAAAAGGTAAAGGGAGAAAAATAGATCAGAAAGAGGAAAGCAAGAGAGGAAGATAAAAATAAAGTGAGAAAGGCAGAGGGTGCAGGGAGAAGGAGGGAAGTAAGAAAAGAGAAGAAAGAGAGAGACCTCGCTGTTTGACAAATTTGGCTGTTACCTGTACGTGTGGAGAGCCTTTATGATTCACAGTGGATACAGAGCTTACTGCATGACTTCCCTCTGACAGCCTGAGGAGCTTTTGTGTATAAAATCACCTCAGCTGCCCCAAGAGGGCACACCCCACTGAGAAACACACTCTCTCTAGGTGAAAGTAAGTGCGTGTGCTTTTATATATATATATATATATATATATATATATATATATATATATATACATACACACACACACACACACACACACACATACAAGCAACATTTAGAGGGGCAAGAACAGGCATTTGATCCCATTAAAATGTTTGGCAACTCACTTTAATTATGGAATATTGACATTTGTCAGAACTACCTACTATGTATAGAGACTGATCTCCACGACACTAGAGGGCAGCCTGCATTAATGAGTTTTCATGCAATGTAATGTACTATGGAAAGCACTGGGGTCATTACATTTATATTACACCCTGGTCAAGAGCCTAGCTAGTAGCACAGTCTCTACAATGGGAACAGATAATGACTTTCACAAACTCTGGAAGCTCACTGTTGACTTGTGTGCTCAAAATAACTACTTAGGCCCACAGCAACCACGAGGTAGGCATGGCAACATGATAGACTAGGTCAGATGCTGATTCTGCTATAGGTTTCTACAAGGCAGTGTACTTTGGTGTACTGGACAAAAACATTCAAGAAATCCATGAATGGTTCAGGAAAATGATGCAGAAAGCCTAATCACACTAAACAGCATTCTCAGCTCTAGAACACACACTGAATCGAACCTGGTATTTGTTTTTCGTCATTATGGATTTCCCAGAGAGGACATGAGCTGTCCCTCTTCAATGCTATGCCCCTGACTCTGCCAATGAGCAATGCGTCATGCAAAAGGAACTTTTCTTGCTTGCATTGATTAAGACCATATATGAGAGACACTATGTGTCCAGAAAGACTGTCTGACATTGCTGCGCTAAATACTGAACAGGTCATTAACATGGACTTGGAAAAAACAGTCAGTGCAGTGAAATGTCATGCTCTGTGGACACGGACACACACACACACACACACACGCGCGCACACATACATACACAGTGACACAGCTGCAGCGTTAAGCTAATAATGTCATTCCTATAAAAATTCTTCTGAAGTGAATAACAGAAATACATACAAGACAAAAATATGATAATCTAGTAAACCGACCATTTTCAGACAGATCAGACAGAAGAGGGAAGGGGCAGGATGAATCAGGAAGTACAAGAAATCTCCTAAAATACACTAGCACTAAAATTTAAATACCATCTGAGATATTGGATATTGCACTTCCTCTCTGCCACCCCTTCACAGAAACACACACACACACCCACACACACCCCTACACATTATGATAAACTCCCCCACAGAAGACTCTATACTTAATTGAAAACCATTCGACAAAATATACCAAACACACCTACAGCCAATCACGCATATTGCTTTCAGACATATTATAGTGGAGAGTGAAGGCGGAGGGCAAAGAGGACTAACGATGCTAATATAGAGAGAGGAACAGATCATTTCAGAGTGAGAGACGAATCCAGACAGTGAAAAATTACACAAAAAGACTGCAAAGAGGGGAACATACAGCAAGCAGCTTAACACAAAATAACAACTCAATATAGCAGACACGCTGAAGAAATGACTTCATTCTCTCTGCAACATTATGAATCAGTGACAGCAGGAGATCTGGAGGCGACTTTCTGAATACAGTGCAGTAAATGTGTGTGTGTGTGTGCGTGTGTGTATGTGTATATGTGTGCGTGCGTGCGAGAGAGAGCGAGAGAGAGCGACAGTGGCAGACCTTGCCACAAGCCCACCCAAAAGGTCTTATTAAACACATTCTACATCAGCACTCAGGCCACTTCTATTACAACTGTGTCCTTGGAAGTCCAGCTATACGACTGCTTATGTGAAGATAGAATGAATGCTTTAAGCTTCATCTTGCTTTAACATGACAATAACATATTTACAACCTGGGTTTAGCAAAATACTTTGAAAACATAGTGTTGTCTGAATACTGACTGTATTGTCCTAAATGTATTCAGTAAAGTACTTCATTACAATACATACAAAGTAACATATTCAGAACACATTTAAATACATTTACAGTACTTCTTGGTAAGGCACATGGGGAAAATGTGTTCACTACTGAGGAGATTATTAGTTTGATCGTCCTTCAAAAGAGCTCAGTAACACTGACTAGAACAGCCTCCTTGATTTATCAGTCTACTCAGGCTTTAGTAGTAACTTCAGCGTAAAGAAGAGGTTAATTGAGATCCTCTTTAGAATTTATCTAATGAACATGTTTGCTACATGCCATTCACCGATTATAAATAGTTCATAATTTACTTCAATTTAAGTTATTAAACAGTTTTAATTTAGCGGGTAAGAATTATAAAAGTGTTTTCCAAAAAAAAAAAAAAGTATTCCAAATACTGCCTTTACAAAATGCAACTTGGACAGAATACAGATGCTTAATTGCTGTATTCTGAAGACGTATTCCCAATACTTGTATTCTGTTATATCCCAGCTTTGTTCAAAACCAATCTATAAACCTGCTGCCATGGAAATGTGATGCTTGCGTTGACTTTTTGCATTCCATTGAAAGACGTGCTGAGTATAGAAGAGATTGATGTGTATAAGTTTGTATGTTTTCAACGAACAAAATACAGAATACTTCTATCAATTGTTTGTGTGTTTATTGTTTAATTTTCCTTGCAATATTCCAATGTACTATTTTAACAGCAGTTTCTGGCCAACCGACATAAGAGAAGAATTAGTATAGACATTTTGGCAGATGCTGAATCTCTTTGAACTGGATCTATGTACCACTGTGGATATGAATGTTTAAACTAGGGCAATGATCCAAGCTGTGAGTAAATTCACAACACTTAGCATTAAATGTGTTTAGCTTATCTTCACTAAAAAAGTCAGGTCTTATTTAATAGATATTAAACTGAACTAAACCAAAGTAAACTTAGTGTACTTAGTTATAACTAGCCTGTATCTGAACACACTGACTGGTGCTTGTTATTTGGGTAGTGTTCCTTACTCAGAAGTATAACAGCATCACCAGTATGGTAGAGGTATGATAACATGTGTGGTGCTGTGGTCAGTGTATCAGGCACAGCAGCATTACTGTGTACACTTACTGGCTATTTTATTAAACGCATGTACCTTGTGAGCACATACTGAAGATATACAGTCAGAGACTGTAGCTTATCTTTTTTTCATGTACAATGTGTGCTAGCCATAGTCTAACTGATCAGCACCACTCCAGCATCTTATCATGCTCTGTGGTATGTATAAAAGGCTGAGCAGGGTTTTATATTTATATAGGTTATGACATGTTAGTGGAAAGCACACATTCAGTGATGCCTATGCATCAGTGTGTCATTCACGTAAAAATAGAAGAGCAGCTGTTTCTCCAGTTGACTGACAATGCAGGGCGTCATCAGACTGTGTCAGCAAAAACAATCTATCCACAACTACATAGAAAGAGATATTATAGTAGTGCATTAAACCACAAACACTGGTCTACAGAGATGTTGACAAAAGTGATATGATTCATCCTTCACCACAGTCTCTGCAACTTGCATGTATGGCGTACACCAAGAGAAAGGCCAGAATACGTGGTCTCGCTTTGTTTTGAAGTGGGCATGTTTGGCTGGCCCACATTAGCCTCTCCATGGATCACCACCTTATCGTGGTGGAGAGGTTTGTGTGCTTGAATGATCCTAGGAGCTATGTTGTCTGGAGCAAAAGCTCCTGGTAGGGACTCCCATGGCAAACTGGTCCTAGGTGACAGGCCAGACAAAGTGTGATCCACAATCACCCCTATGAAACCAAAAAGGAAGGACTTGTGTACCCTGCCCGGATCAGGGTTACCGGGGCCCCACCCTGGAGCCAGGCCTGGGGGAGGGCATTCACTCATGGTGCCCGGCCGTGCCCAGCCTGAAGGAGCTACATGAGTCCCCCCTCCCATCGACCCACCACCGATGGGAGGGGCAGTAGTAGGGGTACGGTGCATTGTGGATCGGGCAGTGTCCGAAGGCGTGGGCCTTGGCGTTCTGATCCTCGGTTGCTGAAACTGGCTTTTGGAACTTGGAACGTTACCTCACTGGCGGGGAAGGAGCCTGAGTTGGTGCGCGAGGTTGAGAGATACCGGCTAGATATAGTCGGGCTCACCTCAACACACAGCTTGGGCTCTGGGTCCAATCTCCTTGAGGGGCTGGACTTTTTTCTTTTCTGGAGTTGCCCATGGTGAGAGGCGGCGGGCAGGTGTGGGCTTTCTCATAGCCCCTCGACTCGGCGCATGTATGTTGGGTTTTTCCCCGGTGGACGAGAGGGTAGCTTCCCTACGCCTTCGGGTTGGGGACCGGGTCCTGACTGTTGTCTGTGCTTATGCAACGAACAGCAGTTCAGAATACCCAGCCTTCATAGAGTCCTTGGGAGGGGTGCTTGAATGTGCTCCTCCTGGAGACTCGATTGTCCTACTGGGGGACTTCAACGCTCACGTGGGCAACGACAGTAAGACCTGGAGGGGTGTGATTGGGAGGAATGGCCTCTCTGATCTGAACCCGAGTTTTTTTTTTGGACTTCTGTGCAAACCACAGTTTGTCCATAACGAACACCATGTTTGAACACAAGGATGTCCATAAGTGCACATGGCACCAGGACACCCTAGGCCGCAGTTCAATGATTGACTTTGTAGTCGTGTCAGCGGACTTGCGGCCATGTGTATTGGACACTCGGGTAAAGAGAGGAGCTGAGCTGTCAACTGATCACCACCTGGTGGTGAGTTGGATCAGGTGGTGGGGGAAGATGCCGGTCAGACCAGGCAAACCCAAACGTATAGTCAGGGTTTGCTGGGAACGTCTGGCAGAAGAACCTGTCAGATTGATCTTCAACTCACACCTTCGTCAGAACTTTGACCAGATATCGGGGGAGGTGGGGGACATTGACTCAGAATGGGCCATGTTCCGCTCCTCCATTGTTGAAGCGGCTGACTGTAGCTGTGGTCGCAAGGTAGTTGGTGCCTGTCGGGGCGGTAATCCTCGAACCCAGTGGTGGACACCCCAGGTGAGAGATGCCGTCAAGCTGAAGAAGGAGTCCTACCGGACATGGTTGGCCTGTAGGACGCCAGAGGCAGCTGGCAGGTATCGACAGGCCAAGCGATCTGCGGCTTCAGTCGTTGCCAAGGCAAAAACCCGGGTGTGGGAAGAGTTCAGTCAGGCCTTGGAAAGTGACTTTAAGTCGGCTCCGAAAAGATTCTGGCAAACCGTCAGGCGACTCAGAAGGGGAAAGCAGTGTGCCACTAGCACTGTATATAGTGGAGATGGTGTGCTGCTGACTTCGACTGAAGACGTCATTGGGTGGTGGAAGGAATACTTTGAGGACCTTCTCAATCCCATCCAACATGTTCTCCAGTGAGGAGGCAGAGTCTGGGGACTCGGGAATAGGCTTGTCCATTACTGAGGCCGAAGTCGCTAAGGTAGTTAAAAAGCTCCTTGGCAGCAGGGCTCCAGGGGTGGATGAGATCCGTGCCGAGTTCCTCAAGGCTCTGGATGTTGTGGGGCTGTCTTGGCTGATACGCCTTTTCAACATTGCGTGGACATCGGGGGTGGTGCCACTGGATTGGCAGACTGGGGTGGTGGTGCCTCTTTTTAAAAAGGGGGACCGGAGAGTGTGTTCCAACTATAGGGGAATCACACTCCTCAGCCTCCCTGGCAAGGTCTATGCAGGGGTACTGGAGAAGAGAGTCCGGCTCATAGTCGAACCTTGGATTCAGGAGGAGCAGTGCGGGTTCCGCCCTGGTCGTGGAACACTGGACCAACTCTTTACCCTCTCCAGGATTCTGGAGGGTTCATGGGAGTTTGCCCAACCAGTGCACATGTGCTTTGTGGATTTGGAGATGGCATTTGACTGTGTTCCCCGGGGTATTCTGTGGGAGGTGCTTCGGGAGTACGGGGTACATGGCTCTTTGCCACGAGCCATTCAGGCCCTGTACAAACAAAGCAGGAGTTTGGTTCGCATGGCCGGCAGTAAGTCAGACTTGTTCCCAGTGAGAGTTGGACTCCGTCAGGGCTGCCCTTTGTCACTGATTCTATTGATAATTTTTATGGATAGAATTTCTAGGCGCAGTCAGGGGATGGAGGGTGTCCGGTTTGGTGACCTCAGGGTCACATCGCTGCTGTTTGCAGATTGTCCTATTGGGGACATCAGGCCGTGAACTTCAGCTTTCACTGGATAGGTTTGCAGCCGAGTGTGAAGCGGCCGGGATGAGGATCAGTACCTCCAAATCCGAGGCCATGGTTCTCACGCGGGAAAGGGTGGAGAGCCCTCTCTGGGTCGGGGATGAGCTCTTGCCTCAAGTGGAGGAGTTTAAGTATCTCGGGGTCTTGTTCACGAGTGATGGAGGGAGCGGGAGATTGACAGGCGGATTGGTGCTGGGTCAGCAGTGATGCAGGCTCTTTACCGCTCTGTTGTGGTAAAGAAAGAGCTGAGCCATAAGGCAAGGCTCTCGATTTACTGGTCGATCTACGTTCCCACCCTCACCTATGGTCATGAGCTTTGGGTAATGACCGAAAGAACGAGATCGTGAATACAAGCGGCCGAAATGAGTTTCCTCCGCAGGGTGGCTGGACTCTACCTTAGAGATAGGGTGAGAAGTTCGGTCATCCGGGAGGGACTCAAAGTAGAGCCGCTGCTTCTCCACGTCGAGAGGAGCCAGTTGAGGTGGTTCGGGCATCTGGTTAGGATGCCTCCTGGACGCCTCCCTTGGGAGGTGTCACAGGCAAGTCCACCGGGGAGGAGACCCCGGGGAAGACCCAGGACACGCTGGCGTGACTATATCGCCCAGCTGGCCTGGGAGCGCCTCGGAATCCCTCCCAGGGAGCTAGTGGAAGTGGCTGGGGAAAGGGAGGTCTGGGCCTCATTGCTCAGGATGCTGCCCCCGCGACCCGAACCCCGGAGAAGCGGAAGATGATGGATGGATGGATGGATGGATTCTCAATGTACCAGTGACATTGGTGTGTTTAAAAATAATTACATCTATATATTCAAATATGAATTCAAAGTGCATTAATTATTCAGTAAATACATGGACTATATTGCAACCTGGCAATAGAAACACTGTAATGACACTTTACAACTGTTGATGGGTCCTGTCCATTTAAGGGGGTTATGCTTTGCCTTGTATTTATTACAAATTATTAATACAATCAAAGAAGGTGAGTGGATGCAAGATTTAAATTCCAATCTTGTTAAGCTTTCATACTTGAAAACTGTCAGCATATCAAATATAGTGTTGCACTCTTCGTGAAATTCTGAATCCAGAACATTCACTTGGTACTTTACTGCACCATAACAATGAAGCGAGGGTGTGATTCAGGAGCTAATGAGTGTCTGTGGCTGGGAATGAGACTGAAGCGGCAAAAAGCGCCTGCAGACAAGAAGCCACACTGCCTCATTATCAGTCGTTAGCACAGAATGAAACCCATGTCAGCAGTTTCCCTCCAGGGCAAACGGGAATTAACCTACCTTTCAGAAGCGCTATTAAAAACAATAACGTCACAAGTTGGATAACCTCCACAAAGTAAACAATCCCTCTTTTGTTTAAGAAGACCTTCAGAGTCAGTACTTTCAAAACTGCGCTGTGAAGAGGAAGAGAGCAGCAGAATGAAGGTTCTATCAGTGAATCACCTGTTTTCTAAATATTCTACTTCCTCTGCTGTTAGTCTTTGAATGCCCTCTATATAAAAAGCATCTAGGCACACTCAGTGTTGTCCCCGTCTCTACTGAATGGCCGTGAAGTCTCCTGTTTCTGGTTTGCAGAATGAAACAAAATTAAAACAGCTCACAGATGGGACACATCTGTTTAGAAAACAAAATAAGAGGATTTCAGATTAAATTTCATAGAGAATTGATGCAGCAGTCATTGCACAAAGGTAATTCTTTATGCTTCCCAATGCAACATGAACAAAAATGATCTCAGGTTAGAATTTTAAATACATTTTGCCAATAGCAGTTTACCAACCAGCCACCAGCTGATTTTTAAAGACAGCAGCAGACATGAACGGAGTTCTGTCTAAACATTTGGATAATCGAAAGCATTTTTAATTTAATTTCAGGGTTCTTGAAATGCAGGATGCTGGAAAGCCATTAAAGTCTGCTTGAGATGATTGATGAAATATCCTACAACCGCAGTACTGATATAGCTCATTCCATATATTATTCAGTCTTTTATTCAGTATTCAGTTTTATTCAAATCTCATCTAATCATAAGCCATCATAAGCACAAGTAAGTGCAGAAACTTTCTGTAGGGGGGTCTGCAGGCCTGGTTTAAATGATTTAAACATGAAAATAAAGCATTCAGGAGCACTCTGAGAATAAAATATAAGGAGGAAAGCGACGTTGTAGTATTTTGCACTTTATAAGGACAATAGAAGACAGACAGGCTTTTTCTGATTATGGAGCTGTCATATTACAACACAAGTGTAATGTGGCTTTGCATTGTTATGTCAAAAAAAACAAAACATGTATGTCCCTAAAATAAGGCAGCATATTGTTGGTGTCCAATGAAAAACATGTATCTCTATGTTTTGATAGTTTTTACTTTTCTGTATCACTTGAGCTCAGCAGTTGTTTTTTTACATTGTGTGAAAATGTTATGATGATTGGACCAATAGAAATGCTCCAAAATTGCTTAGAATAAAACCTTTTTCCATTAAATTACATTGAAAGTAAAGAACGTTTTTGCCCTCTCCTTTAAAGTTTCTATTTTGGAGATGTTTTTCGTTGGACAGTGACGATATGTTGTGTATATATTTTTCAGCATTAGTGGTGCTTTCACAGGTGTACAGATGTTACTCATGGTTTGGGCACTAATACACACTAACACAATGACAGATCCTGGCTTTTGAATCTTGAGTTTAAGCCCAGAGAAGTCAGCAGTGTTTCTAAATGTTGTAGACATTGTGCACAGTATGATCTTAACTTGCAATTACAGATACAGTGAGAAACTAACAATGGTTTATCAAGGTGATGACATCAATCACAGAAACATAGCTGTTTAAATGCAGTCTCAACTGAGGAGTCAACGGTCATTGGCATTAAGTTTTTGGTCTTGCTTTTTATGCACAGAGATTTTTCCAGATGTCATGCACCATAGATTTAGGATTTGTTCTTAGGTAAGAACAGAATCTACACACACTCAAAAGGTGTGAACAGTTCTGCAGGTTAAGAACACCTCATGAATCTAATGCAGACTTTTTCTTAGGACCTTGAAGACTTAGGAAGATTGAAGTTGATTAGATAAAACATTGAATATACTGTCTGTGTTCTTTTTGTTTAAACACAGGTCAATGTCGATTTACAATTTATTTCTATTTAACCTACTGTCTCAACCTTTTGTTGGTACTGAGTTTGTACATTATTGGAAATCTTGCAACTACTTTTGCAACTTTTACAGGCTACAAAATGTCCTATGCACAGATGTGAACAGAATGCATCTATTCTTCTAAAGCCAAAAATGCTGGGCTAAAACGCTCTAATGTAATATTAAAATGTGAAGGCAACCCCAGCAGTAAATTCCTTTCCAGGTAATTATTCAACCTGTTTATCATCAGTTCAAACGTGTTGCATAACAACCGATGCTTATTTACAGATGCTTCTAATTATGAGGTGAACTTGGCTGAGGGAGGATGATTGCAGAGAGAGTGTCATGACACATTCCATTACACAGTCAGAGAAAATGCCCTCTCTAACCTTGAGAAGAAAGCAGGAATATTTATAATATCATAGCCTGTTTCATGAGGCAAGCATGTCTAAGACCAAGCTTTCTTCCTCTGCAACTTTAATAACTCAAATTACTATAATGTCTCAGAGTCTGAGAAAACATTGGTGCTCAGGGGATATTCAGGACAATGATTCAAGATGTAGAACTACTTTGTTGACAGGTAGCATTGCAGAAAGGACAGTTATTCTATGCATGCAGATCAGACAAATACACTGCTCAAAAAATAAAGGGAACACTCAAATAACACATCCTAGATCTGAATGAATGAAATATTCTCATTGAATATTTTGTTCTGTACAAAGTTGAATGTGCTGACAACAAAATCACACAAAAATCATCAATGGAAATCAAATTTATTAACCAATGGAGGCCTGGATTTGGAGTCACACACAAAATTACAGTGGAAAAACACACTACAGGCTGATCCAACTTTGATGTAATGTCCTTAAAACAAGTCAAAATGAGGCGTTGGTGGCTAGAACGAGACATGATGTCCCAGATATGCTCAATCGGATTCAGGTCTGGGGAACAGGCGGGCCAGTCCATAGCTTCAATGCCTTCATCTTGCAGGAACTGCTGACACACTCCAGCCACATGAGGTCTAGCATTGTACTGCATTAGGAGGAACCCAGGGCCAACCGCACCAGCATATGGTCTCACAAGTGGTCTGAGGATCTCATCTCGGTACCTAATGGCAGTCAGGCTACCTCTGGCAAGCACATGGAAGGCTGTGCAGCCCTCCAAAGAAATGCCACCCCACACCATTACTGACCCACTGCCAAACCGGTCATGCTGAAGGTTGTTGCAGGCAGCAGATCGCTCTCCACGGCGTCTCCAGACTCTGTCACGTCTGTCAAATGTGCTCAGTGTGAACCTGCTTTCATCTGTGAAGAGCACAGGGCACCAGTGGAGAATTTGCCAATCCTGGTGTTCTCTGGCAAATGCCAAGCGTCCTGCGCGGTGTTGGGCTGTGAGCACAACCCCCATCTGTGGACGTCGGGCCCTCATACCATCCTCATGGAGTCGGTTTCTAACCGTTTGTGCAGACACATGCACATTTGTGGCCTGCTGCAGGTCATTTTGCAGGGCTCTGGCAGTGCTCCACCTGTTCCTCCTTGCACAAAGGCGGAGGTAGCGGTCCTGCTGCTGGGTTGTTGCCCTCCTACAGCCTCCTCCACATCTCCTGGTGTACCACGTGTCCTCTGGACACTACGCCGACAGACACAGCAAACCTTCTTGCCACAGCTCGCATTGATGTGCCATCCTGGAAGAGCTGCACTACCTAAGCCACTTGTGTGGGTTGTAGAGTCCGTCTCATGCTACCACGAGTGTGAAAGCACCACCAACATTCAAAAGTGACCAAAACATCAGCCAGAAAGCAGAAAGGTACTGAGAAGTGGTCTGTGGTCCCCACCTGCAGAACCACTCCTTTATTGAGTGTGTCTTGCTAATTGCCAATGATTTCCACCTGTTGTCTATTCCATTTGCACAACAGCTGTGAAATTGATTGTTAATCAGTGTTGCTTCCTAAGTGGACAGTTTGATTTCACAGAAGTTTGATTTACTTGGAGTTATATTGTGTTGTTTAAGTGTTCCCTTTATTTTTTTTGAGCAGTGTACATGCAGTGGTGTCTGCAGGATATTCCGTTGCATACAGGCCTGTAAATCGACTCACCGTCTTCTGTTATCAGTATATTATAGGCTCTGCTTCTTTGATGCAATTCCTAAACTCCTAAATTCCTGCTCTACTTCTGCATGTTGAAAATAACAGAACTGAAGAAGGACCAAACAATGGTTAGGTCTAATATATAACAAATGTTTGGAACATTCTCACTTTTGTTGTTTTCAACCATTCACTGTCTTTAGTAGCTAAGAAGCCCTTTGCATATACACTAGCATTCAAAAGTTTGGAATAACTTCATATTATTAATTATTGTCATTTTATTCAATAATATCACATGCAGTGTTGACTGTGATACAAAAAGCTAGACAGCAGAAGTTATTTCAATAGTAACTAATTTTTGGTAAGTTATTTGCCTGAGATTAATCCACACTTTTCCAATATGAGGCGTTAGGGATGTTAATTTTGTTATAAACTGCATAATCTGCATCTTTGTTCATTATTCTGGACAATTTAAACTTTACTTTTTTCACAGCTTCCTACTAAATATTTAAAATCAGTAAAGTTATACAGTAAATTCGACTGGCTGAGAATAGTTTTTTCTCAACAGCATTCAGCTAAGCAGTTAATCTATAGCTCTACATTTAAAAACAGTAAATGGATATGTCAGATAATGTTCTAAGAAAGTATGTCAGTTGACAGCAGTAATAGAACAACTAAAAAACTGGAATTAGCAAGAAAAGAATAGAATATGACATTCAAGTTAATCTGGTAAATACCTGAAAGGCTGATTTGAACCTGATACTGGGGCAGTATTATTTTTCTATGCGTAATACAAAAGGTTAATTTTATGTGGAAGGAATTATACATTTTAAAGCACATTTGACTTTTTTTTTTTGCAAAACTATTGTACAGCACTGAAAATAGTTCAAACACAACATATAAAATGTTGAAAATCAAAAATTTTACTTTTTTTTTTTTAAATATAAGCTTATTTTTAATTTGATGTCAACGACACATTTAAAAAAAAGTTGTAGCAAGGACAATAAAAGACTGGTAAATTTGTAAAATACAAATAAAAAACACCAGGTGGAACATATGACAACAAATTAGGTAAATTGGCCACAAGTCAGTAACATGGCCAGGTTTAAAAAGAGCCTCTCAGAGAGGCCGATTCTTTCAGAAGTAAAGATGAGAAGGGATGGTTCTGCGTTGAAAGCAGGCAGAATTATGCCGTAGAAATCACTGCATAGGCTCAGAAACACTTCCATAAACCACTGTCTGTGAACACAGTTCATCGCTGCATCCACATATGCAAGTTAAAACTCCAAAACACAAAGAAGGAGCCATATATAAACAGGATCTAGAAATGTTGCCATCATTTTAAATTTCAACTGGTCTTCTCAGTTTCCAAACTCTTACAGAGTGTTGTTAAAAGAAAAGGTGATGAAACACAGTGGTAAACATGCCAAAACATGATGTTTTCAAAAAACAATAAAAATGCCTCACTTTCAACATTTTATATGTGTTATGTTGTCTTTGTACTACATTTCATTAGATAAAGGGTTTAAATGATTTGAAAAAAGAAAGTAAAGATAGAAATATACTATGAACAATACAATATTACAAAATTGCAGAGCTGTCTTTGTAATGACTGAACATAATGACCAATAATTTTAAAGAAATTAAAACCAGTGCACTTGCAGGCTGCACATTTAGGCCCAATCCCATTTCACCCTTTGGCCCCACCACTTGGCCCTTAGCCCTCCGTTTTTGTGTGTTCAAGTCTAGGGTTAGGTCGTCCTAGTTTTTGTTGAGATAGAGGGGAAGGCCGGACCGACGTTTTTCAGAGACACACTCCAAACGGAATGTTGTGAGAAAAAAAAAGAAAAGCTGAAAAAAATCAAAGAAACCCACAACTGTAATTTCTCAGTTCAAAAATTATGTTGTAATAACCGTTGTGTTATCTTAGTTTAATGTTGTTTCAATGTATTATAGTCGTTTTCTTCATAACAAGCACAAAAAAATCACTAATACCATGCTAACGTCTTGGTAGCTAGCTAGATAACTTTCCCATTCCACCTTAAATAGTCCAGCAGTATTGACGTCTGGACCACCAGAATATAACTGCTGCACCATTTACAGGTGGAAGCTGGTGAATCGTTGATTTCAGCTTTGTATCACTAAAGAATTAGGACTGGGTGATAATATATAATTTCCTTATTGTCTTTGAAAGCATATGATGAAGCCCAGTGGTGAGGTTGCTGAACTTTCCTTTCTCTGCTATCACTGAAGACGGGCCAGGTTAATGAAGTGATTTGAGGGTTGTCCCATTTCATAGGGCACGATTTCAACCACTACCCCTTATAACTCAGCTAAAAGGGGTTAGGGTGACACTCGAAAACAAGGGGTAAGGGTAAAAAAAAAGAAATGGGACTGGGCCTTAATGTGGTTTCCCAAGAGCTCTGATGCAAATAAGTCACTGTGAAACTAACAATATCTACAGTTTTTTAAGACTGTCAGTGGGTGGGTAAATTATAGGTCTTCAGCAGGCAGTGCAATGGTGCAGTTCTAGCTGTCATGTTAAGCTGAGACATTCACAAAAAACATTCATGCAGAGTCCGTAAGTCGGATCATGTGAAAGTTATACTATATTTGTGCAGTGGAGTATGGAAAAGGGCATACGATCGAAGGTATGTCTATATTTGTAAATCAAACAATGCTCTGCCATGCAGACCCACAGCGTTCCTACACAAATCTCTGTTGTAACCTTTTGGAGACATTCATTTGAAGTACTGAGACAGTCTTGAAAAGATGTCTTCATATATTGCATATACCAGGCTGACTACCTGTGAACTACACTATGTCGTCTAGACTTTTGTGAACGATAACTGGAGGCTGAAAATATATAAAACATATCACTCAAAAACTGATTCCTGTCAGAATAAAAGACAATTTTCCCCAAACACCCACTGGGGAGAGAAAATATCTTAGCTCCTCCAACACCCTCCCAAAAAATGGTGACAATTCTACTGCTGATGATACCACCTCTCTGTCAGTGTCAGAGACATTTGAGTGCTTCACATATGCTAGACTGTTTTGGACAGATAAATAAAGCATTTATATGAATAAATGTATCACCTTCCCCCACATTTCCATTCCATTCTGTTCTACCTGCATATTTCTTAAATATAATAATGGGGAACAGGTGAACATTCCATTCTGATGGTCTCATCAAAGTAGAAACAATTTCCACAAGAATGGGTAAAAGTCCGAAGTCTTGTGGAGATAGGGCAGATGCTGTAATTACTGTTGTAAAAGCTCTCTTGCACAGTTCCACAGTTTCACATGCAGCTGGGAGAAAATGTTCGTCATAGGAAAAATCGAAGGATATTAAACATTCCAGAACAGGCAAGCAGCTAATAGCAAGATAGAATGATAACACTTCACAATAAGGGCACACAAAACAGCATTCATTCATTCATTAATTCAAGCATTAGTTCATGCAGAAGTAATCAATAATTCATATATGTAATACATTGAGTAATATGAATAGTAATATTGAGTAATGAATATGCATAAAGTAACCATGCCTCATGCATGCCTTGTAATATGGAAATATCATTAGATAAAATCGCTTAATTATGTTCAAACAGGCCTTAATGATAGTCAGCTTTTTTACTTTGAAATGTGGCTTTATATAGAACCTATATTTATTAACTATATATCCCTCATTGGAGCACATAAAGTGTTTTTTGGGCCACCAATCTTGCTAATGCACTATAAAATCATAAGCAAACTACTAACAATGACCACAACAAGCTGTCTGAATTATACAAATTTATAACTGTCGATTTGTATATTTTTGATGACTGGATTCTCATTTGTGGTTCTAATTACTTAAACTTTAAACTGCAGTGTCAACAGGCCTCTGACTACAGACTGTGGAACAGCAATACAGGATGTCCATGTCCAGTATTTGACTTTTTTTAGCCACACTCCCTCCTGATCTTTGTTTATATTCCTTGATAAGTCAGACAGTTTAGGCTGCTATAAATATTCTATTCTATTAGTTTAAGCTTTGCTGTGCAGCATGAGTAGTAACGTTATTGTCTGCTAACATTAGGCAGCATTATAAATACTATATTCCACACAACTGGTTAAAGTAAATGACAGGCAGCTAATATTGTATCTTGGTCTCACTTTATTTGGACAGTACACTGCAGTCCCCTACAGATTATCTACAGATGTTTAAATGGTTAACAAACTATCTGTTGAAACTCAGTTGATTCTAAACAGTGGTGGGGTTAGGGTTATGATTTGGACCAGATTTGCTAGATTCAGGGTTAGGGCCAAAACTAGGGTGAGAGTTTTAACATAAAGCACTATATGTGATAAAATAAGGCTCAACATTTTGAGAACCAGCAAAAAATCTAAAACCAATGAATTAAAATCTGTAAATGAGAGGACTATCATTAATGTCCTCAGTTTTAGAAATGCGTCTGTACACAAAATATTTACATATTTGACCATCCATTTTGTATTTTACATTCAAAAATAATTGTCGCTTTTCATGGAACTTTAATATGCTTTTCATTTGCTTCATTTGATGTGCTTCAGAGTTGCCAAAGTCTGTCCTGGAGGATACTTGATTGTGTAGGATCTAAGGCCTTTTGTTTCTGATAATATACACATACACTGGTTGTACATAATTTAACCACCCAAGAACTATATTTACAAGATTGAAATATCATGTAATTTTGAGTAGTCCAAACACACTTATTGTTACTACGCAAGAAAATGTCAAAGGAACTCCAGCTAGCAAAAGTGGTGCATGCTATGCAACACGAAGGATTCTAAAATAGGAGCAGATCAGCGCTCTGCTGAGTATAAACAGCTCATGGCTGAGAAGTGAGCTTCAGAGCATCTTTTGAGTGAAGAGCTTGTGACACTGTGGAAATCCTGACATTTACCTTTCATCGGTAAAACTACACTTTTCAGGAGCACTTGTGATTAAAGACGTGCTCCAGCAGTTTTCAACCTAATCTGCATCTGCAGCATCTGCATCATACTATCTATTACCATGGGCAATATTGGGGGGAAAAACAAAAAACCATGAACAGCAAATCTACTGACTTACAACATTCTTATATAATAAGCCATTGGGCATTTGTTAAATCAACCAGTAAACCTTTATGCACAACACGTTTCAGAAATGGCACTAGTTTTCAGGAGGAAGAATTAAGATTAATAGGTTGATAGCATAGTGGTGTAGCTAGACTTTTCACAGGATTCTGCCTTATTACACATGGATATGGGAAAAATTAATGTAACAACAATACATTTTTTAACTAACTGGGGCTGGGGGCGGGCGGCACGGTGGCGTGGTGGGTAGCGCTGTCGCCTCACAGCGAGGAGGGCCTGGGTTCGATTCCCCGGCCGGGTGACCAGGGTCCTCTCTGTGTGGAGTTTGCATGTTCTCCCCGTGTCTGCGTGGGTTTCCTCCGGGTTCTCCGGTTTCCTCCCACAGTCCAAAGACATGCAGTCAGGCCAATTGGACATGCTAAATTGCCCCTAGGTGTGAGTGTGTGAGTGACTGTCTGTGTCTGTGTGTCTGCCCTGTGATGGACTGGCGACCTGTCCAGGGTGTATCGTGCCTTTCGCCCGAAGACTGCTGGGATAGGCTCCAGCACCCCCCCGCGGCCCTGACAGAGAAGCGGCTTGGAAAATGGATGGATGGATGGATGGGGCTGGGGGCAGTTGTGGGCTGGAGGTTAGGGAACTGGCAATGTGACCAGAAGGTTGCCAGTTCGATCCCCAGCACCGACAGTACATGACTGAGGTGTCCTTGAGCAAGACACCTAACCCCCAACTGCTCCCCAGGCACTGTGGATAGGGCTGCCCACTGCTTCAGGCATGTGTGTTCACTGCCCCCTAGTGTGTGTGTGTGCGTGCTCACTAGTGTGTATGTGGTGTTTCACTTCATGGATGGATTAAATGTAGAGGTGAAATTTCCCCATTTGTGGGATTAATAAGTATCACTTAAACTTAACTGAACCAGAGAAATCTGTTTACTTCAAACATGCTTAACATAGAAGCCATTTAGCACTTATTGAATTGTGTGAGTAAAGTTCAGAAGTCACTTTATGCAAGTCTTGAGATTCTGAGGAGCAAGTCAGGGTAAAGTCTTGAGTATTTAAGTCATGAACTTCAAATCATTATTAGAAATTAAGCTAAATCTGTGCAAGAGTAATTTGACTTGTAATCAATTGGACAAATTTGATGACCTTAGACTCAATTCAACTTGTGCCTCGGCTTTGAAAACCAGTGACTCAGACTTTGACTTGGACTTCAAGCTTTTGACTCAAAGATTTAAGATCCAAAGTGGAAAAAATGTGAAGAGGCATTTGAAGACAGGACTCCCTACATAGCAAGTTACTTTCCATGTGAATGGCTTTAGTTCCCTGGTGTAGGCGTGCCAGATCTGCATCAAATATAAATTTCATATACAGCAATGTCTTCGAATGTCTAATGTTTCTACGGTTGTGCATTGCTTAATTTATTTCAGAGGACAAGCGAGACAAGCATGAGAATTCAAGTTTGCCTCTGTAAGCTAGGAACAAGTGAATTTAAATAAGCAGCAGGCCTTCGCTCAGCACAGTTATACTAGAATAAGTAGGCTATATTTCTTTTTGTAGGTTAACAAAAGAAAGTGAGATTTCTCTATTTGAATGATTTGAACAGCTTCAGTGCAAAAGTGGTCATCAGTTTGCACTCTTTTCTGTAAACTTTGTTGAGCACTGTCATTTTGTTTTTTGCAGTTTGTCAAATAAATTCAGTTCAAACTAGGAGTTCTTTTTAGTTTTTGTTTAAGTAAGGACAAGATTTGAGACTTACTTGTTACTAGTAATGTAGTGATTTCCTGTTCGACTATTTATACTGAATGTGTTGCAATGCACACTGCATAGGATACAGCTTAGCTTAATGGTCTCAGTTATAGCCTTCTTCATGCAGACAAAAAAGACTTTCACTGCCAGTAGACCTCTATATGAACCTCTACAAGACATTTTATTATCTGTAACTTACTAATATGAAATGTGTAACTTCAGTTGCAAGCTAGCATACTATTAAACATCTACGGTATAACTCTTTTTCTTATTTTTCTCCATGTCCTAAGTTTTTCAAGATACCGACACTGTTTGGTCTGATGGGTAGTGGTGAGCTTATTTACAGATTTGTAATCCAACACACGTTTTTCATACAACCCCAATTCCAATGAAGTTGGGACGTTGTGTAAAACATAAATAAAAACAGAATACGATAGGATGCAAATCCTTTTCAACCTATATTCACTTGAATACACTACAAAGACAAGATGTTTAATGTTCAAACGGATAAACTTCATTGTTTTTTGCAAATATTCACTCATTTTGAATTTGATGCCTGCAACACGTTCCAAAGAAGTTGGGACAGGGGCATGTTTACCACTGTGTTACATCACCTTTCCTTTTAACAACACTCAATAAGCGTTTGGGAACTGAGGACACTAATTGTTGAAGCTTTGTAGGTGGAATTCTTTCCCATTCTTGCTTGATGTACAACTTCAGTAGCTCAACAGTCCGGGGTCTCCATTGTCATATTTTGTGCTTCATAATGCGCCACACATTTTCAGTGGGAGACAGGACTGGACTGCAGGCAGGCCAGTCTAGTACCCGCACTCTTTTACTACGAGGCCATGCTGTTGTAACACGTGCAGAATGTGGCTTGGCATTGTCTTGCTGAAATAAGCAGGGACGTCCCTGAAAAAGACGTTGCTTGGATGGCAGCATATGTTGCTCCAAAACCTGTATGTACCTTTCAGCATTAATGGTGCCTTCACAGATGTGCAAATTAGCCATGCCATGGGCACTAACACACCCCCAGACCATCAGAGATGCTGGCTTTTGAACTTTGCGCTGATAACGATCCAGACAGTCCTTTTCCTCTTTGGCCCGGAGGACACGACGTCCATGATTTCCAAAAACAATTTGAAATGTGGACTCGGCAGACCACAGGACACTTTTCCACTTTGCGTCAGTCCATCTCAGATGAGCTCGGGCCCAGAGAAGCTGGCGGTGTTTCTGGGTGTTGTTGATATATGGCTTTCGCTTTGCATGGCAGAGTTTTAACTTGCACTTGTAGATGGAGCGACGAACTGTGTTCACTGACAGTGGTTTTCTGAAGTGTTCCTGAGCCCATGTGGTAATATCCGTTACAGAATAATGCCGGTTTTTAGACTTTTGGACTATTTGCTCACGCAGTTGTTCACAAAGTGGATGCTCCCTTTCAGGGATGCTCCCTTTATACCCAATCATGACACTCACCTGTTTCTACTTAACCTGTTCACCTGTGGACTGTTCCAAACAGGTGTTTTTTGAGCATTCCTCAACTTTTCCAGTCTTTTGTTGCCAGTGTCCCAACTTTATTGGAACATGTTGCAGGCATCAAATTCAAAATGAGTGAATATTTGCAAAAAACAATAAAGTTTATGCATTTGAACATTAAATATTTTGTTTATGTAGTGTATTTGACTGAATATAGGTTGAAAAGGATTTGCATATCATTGTATTCTGTTTTTATTTATGTTTTACACAACGTCTCAAATTCATTGGAATTGGAGTTGCACAATCTTTGTTGAATTCCAAATATTTTTCCTCATAGGAATTTGTGAAAAACTGCACGACCATCCACTGTACTTCTGATTGGCCGACAGACACTTTTGTATACACACTCTATGCACATACATCTCAGGGCAGGTCCCCAAGCAAAACATTTTCATCTAAACCCCAGTCTTATTATTTCCTTTGACCTACAGCCACCAAACTGCATGTATACACTCAGGGCAAATCCTCAAGCTTTAACACACAGCCATACTGAGCCACACTCATCTATGTGTTGTTTTTTTTTAGTGATTTTTGAGCATTGGTCCATTGGTCTATTGGTCCATTCATCATTAAATGTTTAACCCAATGTAAAGGGCAGCTGCCATGTTCAAATTTGTAGAAAAATAAATATGGACTGTTATTTTAATGTCCACTGGCTTCTAAATACCATAACTACCAAATATCAATACCATAATAAAAAGTATCAATTACAAAAAAGCACTGAAATTACTCCCACCGGTAATCAAAGGTATGATGCAGATGCAGCAGACAGAACCACAGTAACCATCAGCTACAACCAAGTTCTCTGACTGCTGATTTCCACCACTATTATAAGGACCATCTTGCAAGAGCCATAAGCTCACAGGTAAAATTGGAGCTCAGAGCAGTGTGTTAACCTGTAGCAGTGACAGGGACAGAGTGTGATCAGACTCTTTTATTGTCAAAGCCCACATATGAAATGGTCCCCGTGCTGTGCAGCCATGTTTCCACTGACAAGGATATATTTCTTACTGCACACATGAATCGGTATGTGCTACATGACTCAAAGACTATAAGAGCGGAATTCGGAGACTGTATCTGTGCGTGTCCAAATGTTCATTGTGCGTGTATGGGGAAGGTGGGTGGCATAATGTAAAGAGCGTGAATGTCAAGGTCATCGAAGACTCTATCCATCATTTAAAAGTTCAATGCCAAATCAAACAAAGCCACTGGACACATTATATCCACTTTGCACAGCAATACACGGCACCTAATTATGGACACTTTGCCCTAACCTTCAAAAGAAATGGCTCAAACTAGTCCACTCAACTTCATCTGCATATAAACACTTAAATTGCTGTGAAATATTCCCAGTGTGCCACACTTTGATGTCCAGTTTAAGCACAGATTAAAAAACAATTCCTTATTATTGCAAAACTAAATATAACCTTTTAATATCTATCACTAGAGACCTTTAATTATCCGCCAATTTTGATCTCATTTCTCAAGTGTTGCTATTATGTTATTCTCAGCAGGGAGAGGATGGCAGGCAGGGTTTTACTTTAAGGGGAAAAAAGAAATATAAATTGAAGTTTCTAATACGGTATCATTAGAGTAACTCTGCAAGGAAACGCAGTGTATTTTTCCCTTCACTGACTCGCAGGTCATGGTTAGTCGTTTAATTTAATTTGTTGTGCATAAAGTCTTTAGCAAACTTTTTGAAGAGTGTTATGCTAATAAGGCTCTAATTATTAGCCTACCCATTGCAGACTGGCTTCAAAGGTATCGTCTTTGATTATACATGGTTTGGCTTTGCTGTTCCTTTGTGAGCCTTCTGTGGCTCTTCTGCAAATGCACCTTCTTCAAGACTGGAGTTCAAAGAAAAACGGGAGTTTATTTCTGTTCTACAGATTATCCGACGGGTTAATACCGCGACCTTTCAAATCGCTCCATTATCCTCCGACTTCAGAAGCTGCAAAAACTAACAATTTCTCCTCCCCCATTTCTTTCCATCTCTCAGTGTCTGCAGACTGTAAATATACCTCCAACAAAATAACTGAGGTTTTAGAAGCACTTTTGCACATCTGACTTGCTCATAGGGTTAGGCTCTGCTGTGGCTAGCTGTAATTTAGCAACCCATTATCCTCTCCTGCATTTTGTGAAATAGCTGTGCTTCCTTCTACACTTTAAGGTTAGAGCATGCTTCCAGATTGCTCTGTCAAACGGCATCGATCGAAGTGTTCGGCTCACTTCCCTCCCTAAACACATATTCAGCAAAATGCACAGGCTTCAAATGGTGAAGGTTAAGGCAAAGCCCATTAAAAGACAATAGGTCATTAGATGAAAGAAGCCTTTGCTTACTTGTTTTGACCAATAATTTGTAGTTTGAAAGTGCTGACTCTTGGTCATTGAAAATCCCACTGTGTGATGCTAGGATTAGTTGACTGAATCTAATGAAGAGTGGTTTAAGTTGGCTGTTTATGACCTTCAAGTTATCCTGTGGTGTGTAGAGTGACAGACCCCATTGCTTCATCATGCCAGGCTTTTCTTTTAGTGTTAAGAAAGTTACTGTTCCTGTTAAAAGATTTTCTTGCACAATATTCGCATATTTTGGTTAATTATAATTTCAGTTAGGGCGGCACGGTGGCGTGGTGGGTGGCGCTGTCGCCTCACAGCAAGGAGGGCCTGGGTTCGATTCCCCGGCCGGGTGACCGGGGTCCTCTCTGTGTGGAGTTTGCATGTTCTCCCCGTGTCTGCGTGGGTTTCCTCCGGGTTCTCCGGTTTCCTCCCACAGTCCAAAGACATGCATTCAGGCCAATTGGGTGTGCTAAATTGTCCCTAGGAGTGAGTGACTGTCTGTGTCTGTGTGTCTGCCCTGCGATGGACTGGTGACCTGTCCAGGGTGTATCCTGCCTTCCGCCCGAAGACTGCTGGGATAGGCTCCAGCTCCCCCCCGCGACCCTGACGGAGAAGCGGCTTAGAAAATGGATGGATGGATAATTTCAGTTTACAAATATTTACATGAGACAGCCACACAGGCCAAAACTGTTATTTTAAGGAGATATACATTTTTAAGGGATATAAATGCTAACAAAATGCTAACTTTTTTGTCAAAAATGTACTCAGCATGCCTTAAATGTTTGGAAGTTTTGCATGTAGAGATCATCAAAAAAGCTGCCTGTTCAAATACTGCATCCATGGGAATACAGGAAAATACAGGTATTTTGAAGGTGGTTCATTCTATGGCTCATTACTTTGAAAAAATAAATGATAAGCAAAAGTTGGCCATATTTTCTAATGATTTTCTCTCCTCTTAGATCCATGCTGAGTGATTAAACTCTGATAGTCAGCAAGATATGTATTAGAATGTTCTACCAGAGCCAAGACAAGAATTTTAAAATTGTTTATGATTGAGACTGACTTGGACATTTACTGTCCCCTGTTTACAATAGTCAAAATGAATGGAGAATGAAAGAAAAAAAACTGAACATTTATTCTTTTTTTTTTTACTTTTTTTTCTCTCTGAGCTGAAGATGTTGAATTAGGATGAACCCCTTATTGCTTATTAAGTGTAATTTCTGCTGCTTCTCGTACAAATACCATGACTATATCTTAGACCTTTCCTGAGTTATGAAGTCTAGAAATAGCCATGCAGACACGCTTTAGTTCTTGAAGCTGAAGTTTCAGAGTTAAACCAAGTGTTACTTACAACACAAATAAGATTCTTAAATGAAGTGATGATAGATTTGTAAAGATAAACATTTTATTGTGACCACTAAGAAATTGAGTCTCTGAAGGAGCTGGTCTCTGAGCCGTGTAGAGATGTGTAATAATTTGCAAGAGGAAGTGGTAGTAGGTGGTCTCTCTAGGCATGGCACAGTTGGGTGGCTTGGCTGCATGTCAGTTATTGATTGTGGGGCATAGGCAGAGCAAACAGCTGAAAAGTGCTGAGAGCTCCCAAATTCACCAGGGGAGGATTCCAGGAGACGCGACCCACCGTTATTTAATTATAATTTCCTAGGCTGGCAATCAGCTAGTACGCTTCTCATTCCTGACAGGCCTCTTTTCAATAGGACCTGCCAGTCCAGAGCTTGGATGTAATTTGCAACTTTTCTCCCCTCCTCATTTCCGCATTGCTGGCTCACTGTGCTGAAAGTAGTCAATACTGTCCCTCCACTGTGAAGAAGGTAAAGGCATTTCACCATGAGTAATAGCACCAGTAATAGGATTTATCAGCACGAAAGAGAGCAAAGTATTAAAAACTGCCCACGTATCAAAGTCTCGCTACACAGCGGTGAGACAATAAATTCAGAGACGGCAGGTTCTGGAGTCATTTTCCATCAAGGTCAACAGATATGCTGTCTAAAAAGCAAAATGCAAATGAGAAAAAGTACTGCTATGTCCGAATGACTGGTAGAAGGAACACCAATTAAAATTACTTGGACTAGTGAGAGATTTAGAATTCATAGAAGAAAGAAATAAAAAAAGAAAGTAGACTTTCAGTAAACATAAAACAGTGCATTTTATAGCCCAAACCACTGTTTATTCAAACTAATAGATAGCCTGGCAGAAAGACTGGGAAATAGATTGAGCCCAGAAGTTTTGTGTAGACCACCCAACTCCAATTCCCCTATCTACAAATTTAATTTTATATTTATTTAATTTTTTTAATACACACCCGATCTTCCCAACCTTTTCTAACTCACGGCCCACACAACGAACCACAAAAACTTCTGGGGCACAAAAGATTTAACTGACCAGATTGTTTAACATGCAAACAAATGTAATACAAAAATCAAGACTGAGGTTTGCTTTATTTTGTATTATAACACAACACAATAAACATTAATTGACAACCAAATTTTTTCTAAGTCACCTAATAGACAAAAGGATGTTGGTTGACAGCTACTGGATGACATGCTGAAGAAATTGAAAAAGGAGGTCTGCCTCAGTTTGCCTGATTGCCTCCACCTGATGGCAAACCTTTATTTAAAAAAAAGACCACTGAGTGTTCAGCTCATTGGTGTCATGGCACGATTAGGCTCGATACTCACTGCTGCATTTTCTTCGTTTTAGTTATGTGGTTTTCTTGCTTTTCTCGTGCTGAGATACGGTGGCTGCCTCAGCTATAGGTGGTCCATTTATCTATGGTAAATGAATTCCATACGAATGAAAAGAGAAATGTATTACACTGATTTGCATTGAGATGATTGAATGATTTAGTTTCATGAAGGATCAGCTTCATGAAAACTAGAAATATCTTGGATGATCTCTTTATCTCTATCACTTTTGTCTCAGAATAAGAGACCCTTATTAGTCCCACAACGGGGAAATTTCACCTCCGCATTTAACCCATCTGGGCAGTGAAACACCACATACACACTAGGGGGCAGTGAGCACACTTGCCCAGAGCGGTGGGCAGCCCAATTCGCAGCACCCGGGGAGCAGTTGGGGGTTAGGTGTCTTGCTCAAGGACACCTCAGTCATGTGCTGTTGGCTCTGGGGATCGAACCAGCGACCTTCCGGTCACGAGGCTGGTTCCCTAACCTCCAGCCCACAACTGCCCCAAGTATATATAATATAAAGTAAATAAATAAATAAATAAAAACACAAGCTAATATGGCAAAAGAGGTTGATGGGTTACCTGAACTTTGATGTACATCTACATCTACAAACATGTTACTGTGTTTACTCTACTCTACTTAATTTTATTTCAGAAGACAAGTGACACACTTAAAACAAGCAAACCCTTTACCAGGTGAACTGACCATTTTCCTCATGGTGGCAAACAAAATAAACAAAACCCTCTATATTTGACCAATTTTAACAGCTTCTGAAGTTAAAACAAACACAATATTTACCACAAGGCTTAAGCTCAAATTTAAAATCAGCATTATATTGGAATTTGCCATTCCACCTTAAATGGCGCTGGAGTATTTTTGTAGTTGCATTTTATTTGGAAGGGTAAAGAAAAAGGTAAAAATGTAATATACAGCCATGCACTACTAACATGCTGTCATTTTTAAGGCTATATTACAATTGCAATGATTTCTGTTGTTCAATGTTGAAATTATTTTACATTTGCTTGGATCTTAAATTAGGACTTGGGTCTTCACTTGGGACTCAACTTGAGACTTGCCGATACTGACTCGGGACATGAATTGAGACTAAGGCCCAATCCCATTTCACCCCTTGCACTTAAACCTTAGCCCTCCATTTTTGCATGTTCATGTCTAGGGTTAGGGTGTCCCAACTGTTGTTGAAATGGAGGGGTAGGGTGAAGTGTTAAGGCTACATGGCCCTCTAAACAGAGATTTTTCAGAGGCGCACTCCAAACAGAATGCTATGAGAAAAAAAGAAAAACCGTCAAGATGGCTACGTGAGCGACAAAAGAAACCCACAAATGTATTTTCTCTGTTACAAAAAATTATGATAATCGTTGTATTACCTTAATTTAATGTCGTTTCAATATATTATGGTCATTTTCATCATAACAAGCACAAAAAATCGCTAATGTCTTAGTAGCCAGCTTTCCTGTTCCACCTTAAATAGTTCAGCACTTCTGACACCTTAGGGTCCAGAATGTAACCGCTGCACCATTTAATGCGGAAGCTGGTGAATAGCTGACTTCAGCTTCGTATCACTAAAGAATTAGGAGTAGGTAAAAATAAATGATTATACCTCCTCTTTGAAACCATATAATGCCATAAATGTAACTAAAGCCCAGCAGTGAGATCGCTAAACTCTCTCTTCTCTGCTATCACTGAAGTTGGGCTGGCTTGCCAGCAGAGCACCGCGACTGTTAATGAAACAATTAGCATTTTTTTAGAGGGTTGTCCCATTTCGTAGGGCAAGATTTCAACTACTACCCCTTGTAACTCAGTTCCAATTCCAAGGGGTTAGGGTGATACTCGAAAAGAAGGGGTAAGGGTAAAAAGAAGAAATGGGATTGGGCCTTATTACTTGCAACTTAGTGACGTTTTCCCACCACTGCAGCTTTCATGTTGATGAAGGTTGGAGGTTTCCTCCCACAGTCCAATAACATGGATGATAGGTGCAGTCGTGTAACACTGTCCCTGGCTATACATGCAGAGACACAATCAATCACAAGACAGCAAGACTACTGCCAAGTTTTTGGTTTTGATTCTTCTGATATAATGGTAGAAATCATAAAATCTGTATAATAGCATTTAAGCAAGATACATTTAATAAGGGAAAGTTCAATTCAGTTTATGTTTACAGATTTTTCAAACTGTCTATTTCAATCAATCAACTATTCGATTTAGTGATGCATTCAAGAGTCAAGTCAACTTTATCATCATCTATCGCTTTCATACAATGAAATTTTTTCAGAGTCAGTTTATTTTCGAGCAAACATTTGTGCCTTTAGTTAATGTGTGTTCAGTTGGTGAAGCTTAACGCGAAAGTTCTTTTTCTATATTTACTTTTGGATTCGAAAATGGTTCATATCCAAAATACTCTACCGGTGGGATGTTGGGTGTCTTGTAATGCTGAAATACTGAAAACTTAACCAAAGTAATGGGGGACAGCAATAGTTACTAAGCAGCAAAGGCAATGTTGCATCAGACAAGAACAGCAATGCTCATTGAATGTTTGACTTGCCTGGTCTGCATAGAGAGTGCATAAAATGAGATGGGGCTTCATCTGCTAAGAAGCATTGATAAGAGTGGTGGTTCACAGGCCCCCCAGAACACAGGCTCATATGCAAGTGCATACACTACATGCCAAGATGTGATGGCACTGAATACATGGATTGGCTATGCTATTTTGTCTCACTGTATGGCTGTATGTGTATGGGTCCAGTGATGGACTGGCACCCCAAGGGTGTAACTTGTACTCTTAGAGCATCCACAACCCTGACCAGGTTAAGCAACCTGTGAGTGATACAGTTTAATTAAAGTTACAGAAACTAAAAAGACTCCAATGTAGTAATTTTTGGAACACAAGTTGGGTAGAAAAGCTTAATCTATTCCTTATATTGTGCTTAAGTATTGTTCATTGCAACCTCTAAAATGTGAACACCTGTATCACTACTAAATTTAGCAGTGACACAGACTGAACTGTGAACAGACTGAACTATGAACACTTGCATCTCCCCTCACTTTCTAACATTTGTTTCAGGTGTGACTTCGAAAAATCTGAGAATTCCGTCTCTTCTCATCACTGCTACCAAGGAGCCTTTAGAAAAAATTAGACCTGAAATGAAAACCAGAAGATCCTAAAATGAGGCATTCCTCTTATTCTCAGGTGATCAGAGGGATATTGTAGACAATGATATATAAATATTTTTTTGTTTGCCTTATAGATATAACAGTCTCAATAATGTCTTAAATGATGCTTAATAGGACTCCCAGCATTAATGACTCAAATTATGCTCTCTTTGGTAGAATCTTAATCACAAATGTTAGGTCAGTTATCTTCAGAATGAAGTGGGCATCCTCAGCTACTGTACAAAGTAATTTTCTTACTATATAGAATATTTCTGGTCTTATATGATCTAGTAAAAAATAAATAAATAAAAACAGTCATAATAAAAACAACAGTATGGAAAAAGTGTGCTAAATAAATAAATAAATAAATAAATGAATAAATCTTCACATCCTAGTTTGTTAAAGATGACCTGGATGCATTCTACAGCTGCGCTGAAACAAAGAACAATGCTTTGTAGACAGATAAGACAAAAAAGTGTTATTTTGAAGAAACCTAGCACCAAAACCACATCCCAGCATGGTGGAGGGAGTTTAATGTTAAGGAGTTTAATGTTAATTGTATCGGGAAATTCTATACTAAAATGTCGGGGCGCTTGCCCATTCTCTAAAATGTAAAAAGGGATTGTCTCATGCCACATGACTACATTCCAAAACACAGGACTAAATCAACATCACAGCAGAAAAAATTTACACATACAGTTGTCCACTAAAGTAAGACACTCCAAAAAGGACCGTCATATGCAGGGCCAATTTTATACTTTTAGGGGCCCTAAGCAAGAGTTTTTGGCCCCCACCATCTTGCTAGCTCATATACAATAAAATTGGGGGCTAACTAATAATAATGAATACCACAAGCTGTCTAAATAATATCATGAATAATAATTACTAATAACAACAATTTGTTAAAACTTTTTAAAAAGTTGTTTGAAGCTGAAATGTAGTCAGAAAGACTGTCAAAGTTGAACCTGCTCTATTAGACAGACCCCAGCTCCACTACTATTTATCAACCAGCCCAAATCAAATAGTATATATATATATATATATATATATATATATATATATATATATATATATAAATCAGAACTACTCAATACTTGTTTCAACAATGAAAAAACATTTGCATAGTAAATAAATGGTTCTATAAAATGTATTATGATCATTTTAGATGAAGACCAGACGACATTTTAAGAGTAATTAATATTTCTAAAATGGCAGACAAACATTTTGTGTAGTTGCAATCATAGAACACAGACCACACAAAATACTCAGAGGTTTAAATAAAAGCATTTCCATATTTTAGCATAACCTGCAGAGTAAGTGAAAGCAAGGAGAGAAAAAGACAGACAGAAAGAGAGAGAGCGAGAGCGTGTGAGAGAGAGAGAGAGAGAGAGAGAGAGAGAGAGAGAGTTTGATAACTCTTCAAGGGCAGCACTCAGCTGGGAAAAGAGCACATAATGTTACTATTCTTGCACGTACTGTGAACTAGAGGACCCTGAAAGGCTAAATGCACAGAAAGAAGATAAATAAGTAAACACACCACTCACTTTGTATTCCTATGTCTTCATGCTATCCTTCCATATATCTCTCCCAGCTTCCTATGTTCAAAAGAGGTGAAAAGATAAGCCTTTTAGATTTTCAGTGCTGTCGATATCCCCTGGTTGTGTCAAAGTTATGAATAATGCAAGAGATGATTTTATTTTGATTTAAAAATAAATGAGTGCTTGAACTTCCAGGATTTTATCTGCTCTTAAAGTTAAAAAAGGGAAAGAACAGAGGAGAAAAGAGCAAGACGGAAGGAACATAATGCATTTGTCTCTGGCTTCTGTAATGGAAGTAAGGAGCATCTAATCCCTTGTGTCCAAGCACATAGAGAGAGATACTTCAAAAGTAGTGAGAGTGAGAGAGAGAGAGAGAGAGAGAGAGAGAGAGAGAGAGAGAGAGAGAGAGCGAGAGAGAGATAAAAAGAAAAAAGAATGAGACAGAGATGGGGAGAGAAAGAGCTGGAGAGAAAGTGTGAGAGAAGGAAGGCTGGGGGGAGCGAGAGAGAGAGAGAGAGAGAGAGAGAGAGAGAGAGAGAGAGAGAGAGAGAGAGAGAGAGAGAGATAAAGTTAGAGGAGCGAGAGAAAACAGAGACAGAAACAGAGGAAACCAAATTATAACACATTAAAAACAAAACTGCATCACCCAAAATACGCTAAAGCATCAGTACACTCACTGTATCAGACACAGTGACTGACACAGCATACATGCCACACTGACAAAGTACAGACTCAGTGAATACGGTCCGAACATACAGAGCGGCCCATATACAAGATCATGGCTGCTTACAGGACAAAGAATGTAACTTAATGTAAATGTACAGACTACTATAATCCAATGACCCAAAAAATGTGCAAACTGAACATGAAAATATTTTGTGGGAATAAATCCAAGGAATCTAGAAATTTCTGATAAATTTGTGGTTTAAATAAATGAATTCATTAAATGTTGATTTATCACTTCCATGAAATTTGGGACACTGTACAAAACATCAATGAAAACAGAATGCAATGATGTACAAATAATTTAATCTCTATACTTAATTAAATATAGTACAGACAAAAATAGGCAAAAATAGACTGGTAAAGTTATGGGCAAAAATAGACAATAGAATATTAGAATAGAAAATAGAAAATTACATTAGCTGGTGGAACATCTTACAAATAATTAGGTTTATTGACAACAGGTCAGGCATATGGGTATAAAAAGAGCATCTAAGAGATTCTGTCAGAAATAAAGATAAAGATCTGTAAAAGACTGCTTGGGCATATAATGCAACAAGAATAATGTTTATTAAAATTAGCAAAGAACTTTAGATTTTATCATCTACAGCACATAATATCACTAAAAGAATCTCTGTATTACAAAAGACAAGGAAGAAAACCAATACTGGATGCCTGTGATCTTTGGGCCCTCAGGCAGCACTGCATTAAAAACAGGCCTGATTCTGTAATGGCAATCACTGCATGGGCTCAGGAACACTTTCAAAGACCACTGTTAATCTGTGAGCACAGTTCATTGCTGCATCCATAAATGCAAGTTAAAGCTCTACCATGCAGAGAATAAGCATATATAAACAGGATCCAGCAATACTGCTGCCTTATCTGGGCTTGGGCATATTTTTAAGTGGAAAATGTGCAAAAAACTTTTTGGAAATCATGGGCGCCATGTCCTCCACATTATGCATGTATTATAACATGCTCTGTCGGAAGAGTTGAGGCCACTGTCCTTGTCCTTTTTGAAAGGTGTTGATAGCATCAAATTCAAAATGGGCATATATTTTTCAAAAAAACAATAACATTTCCTAGATTCAACAATTTCACATGTTGTCTGCACTATTTTCAATTGAATAAAGGGTTTAAGTGATTTGCACATCATTGTAATCTGTTTTATTTTATCTTACATTTTGCATTGCATCCAACCATTTTTAGACAGGACGTTATAGATTTGGCCCAATTATTTGACAAGGACAGAAAACAATGTTGTATGATGGGGACAGGGGTGTTCCCAAAGTTACCCCATGTTTTATATTGCCAAACTGTCTATCATGGTAGGAGAAAAAAGAGGAAGCAGCACTGTCCTTTGATAATTTACATTGGACACTTTAGAATTTCTGTGTGTGTGTGTGTAGGTGTGTGTGTGTGTGTGTGTGTGTGTGTGTGTGTGTGTGTGTGTGTGTGTGTGTGTGTGTGTGTGTTTTCAATCAATCTGTATCTAAATATGACCATGCCAGTAAAGCTTACTGAATTGAATTAAATAGTGGGAAAGAAAGTGGGAAAAAGAGAGAGAGAGAGAAAGAGAGAGAGAGAGAGAGAGAGAGAGAGAGAGAACGAGGGGGGAGGGAGAAAAGGGAAAATAACAAGTGAAGAGATTATGATTGATCTTGTGTAACCTGTTGTTTTCACAGTGAGGGTGCCATTGAAACTGCTGAAGAGGTCAGGTTGACGTCCCATCTGCCCACTTTCACAGCCTGAGCACATTTATGAGCTCAAACTAAGCCAAGGTGGCTGCCTCATGTGTTTGCGCTTGGTAATTTGAAAGTAGAATCCATTAAATATCTTATTATAGTAGCCATCCACTAGATCTTTTCACACTATACTCCTTAAGTTTTTGTTTTTTATGGCCTGAAGGCACCAGTTTTGAAGTATTCTATGCCTATTCTATATTCTAAGTCCTCAAGAAGAAGGATCTCAACCGAGTTGTATCAAGCTTCTCAGAATTCCAAGTATGCCCATATGTGAAAAGGATTTTACAGAAAGTAGGGTTGGCAAAACCATCAGTCCAACAAAGGAAAAGAGGATGCAGAGGGGTTAAGAACAAGCCGCACAAGATCAACACTGTGGTGGGAAGAAGATTAGATTGCAATAGACCTCAGTTCACATGTACGTATAGAACATAGAACACATTAAAATTCAACATTTAAACAGAAAATAAGTCAACAAATCAGACCTATTAACTAACTTTTTTTCATGACCAGTACCAGATCTAAAGTAAATAAAAGAGTTCCAGGCCATTTGAACACAAAACCAAGAATATGTGACTGTTGTCTCTGAAGCTTGGTTTTCAACTTTGAACATTCCATTCTAAATCCTGAACTAATTGTTGTGGTGGGGGGGCATCTCTGAACATCAAAGAGTGTATTCCAGCATTTCCTCTTATCTGTAGAAAAATCCCTGAACATCTGGAATGTTTGTGGGTGAAGATGCGACCTCAATAGACTAATGAGACATATTTCTGCTGTTGTGATGTGTGAGGTGTACTCACCACCACAGTAATGATATTGAGATGAAATAATCAAGCACTTAAAAGTACCTAGAAATGGGACTGATCATTCTTGGAGATTTTCATTGGTGAAAATTCCAGAATATAAAGTTTGTCAGGTTATTCAAAAAATAAGACCAGAGGTGAAGCCATCTTGATTTCATGAAAGCCCAAAGTTCTACTTCTAGTCAGCTTAAGTAATCATAATTGCATTCTGTGGAGAACTATTGCTCAAGAAAGATCTCCACAGTGTAGCCAGCAGGTGATATGACCCATAAAGGAGTTTGAGTGCATTTGGTAGGTGGATTACTACTCATTTGTGGCATGAAGTGAAAAAAGCAACTAATGAAAAAGACTAGGCCTTTTATTATACCATCATGCCCAAGATTGACAAGAATTTCCCAACAGAGACAATAAGAATCTACTCTTCTGACAAATCATTGATCACCACTAAGATTAAAAGTTTGATCCGCGTAAGAAAACCGGGCCGAAAGATTTTGTGTCTGGGTGAAGTATTACAAAAACAATGTACAAAAGAAGATCTGCACAGCAAAAAAAATGTTTTTTTGAGATCAGCAAAAAATATCCCAATTCCTTTCCACCATTGGTCCAAGCAGATTTACCGTTTCTTTTTGCCAACCCTTCCATTTCCTCACATTCAAATGTGGGAAGTGTATAGTAAATTGTACACCATTATTTGCTACAAATAACAAGGACAAGACATGATTTCACATATAGTCCGCACATATTTGGCATGAGAAATTAGCACGCCACTCTGTGACATCATTAATAGTATTTGAAGATGAGGCAGTTCTGATAGAATGGAAGGAGGCTACTGATACCTACACCTAAATCTACTCCTCCAAGCAAGGATAAGCTAAGACCAATATCATTAACCACCAAGCTTTTAAAGATATGCAAACATTTTGCTGCAAATTGGATATTAAGTGATACTATTCCAAATCTTGACAACATGCAGTTGGCAGCAGATGGAACTTTTCCAAAACACATTGCCTTGTTCACCTGCTAGTTTAGTGGATCATATGTTTAAAGCCTTTGAGACTCAAGGCCGAGTGTGTACCTTAATTTCAACTGATTTTGCTAGGGCCATCGATTCTTTTGTCTTGTAAACCTTGAAGTAAGATCATGTCTTCTCCCATGGATCTGCAGTTTTATGGATCACATGACATCTTCAGCTAACAAGAAACTGTAAGCTTTGCACCACCTTAAGAAATTCAGTGTTATTGATGATTATTACATGAGATAGGTGAGGCATTTCTGGCAGAGACTGCTTACCAGAAATCAAGATAAATGGTTGGAAGAGCTTCAAAAAAAAGTTTTGCAGAATTATCCTGGGCCAAAGGTACACAACATATATAGGATTCTTCAACTGCCCTCTCTTAATGAGAGAAGTAACTTGCCTGCATTTTCTCACAAAACTGTAACAACTCAGACTTTGGGGACTGACAGACAGGAGGTAACAGACTAACAATGATTTCAAACAAACCAGTCATTCCAAGATGCTGCACTGAGAGATACAAGAAATCTGCAATACGTTATATGTGCCGATTCCTGAACAGCAATGTTGTTTGATAGTAGAATAGCTACAATCTTGAATGTTTATTTGTCTTAGACTATTTAGATTTGTATAATAATGATGGCATTAAAAACAATTATGCATTTTCAATTATGCAGAATTACAAATACATAAATGATAATAAAAAAGAAGTAAAAGAAAACCATGAAACTGGCCCCTTACATATGTCACACTGACAGGGGTCAAGAGAAGCATTCTGCTAACATTAGCAGCTACTGCCACACCACACACATCCTCCTAACTTTGTTTCAACTGCTCATGAGATTAAATGCTTCCGTTTTTGAAAACGCACTTCTTATTAAATTGATTTCAGAATTAATATAGTCTAAAATCTCTCTTGTGATTCTGATGGATAAAACACTAATCTAACTATTGTAAACAGTCTGCTGAACAACTCCTAAAATGCTACCTTTTAAGAAGTCCAGAGTTATTGCTTTTAAAGCTATATCTTCAGGACCTTCAGAGGCTACACTGAATAGAGTGCAACAGAACAAAAGCACCAGCAAAGTGTAAAGCTTAAGTTCCCCTTGAAAGCCTCATTTTTGACAAGAAGCCATGAACTGTATGAACAACAGCAGTGGTGAGTGCCTGCTGACAGTGGTCCAAAGAAGGACAAACCATATGTTGGTGATAGGATATTGGGCACCAAAGACTTTTAAATGTCTGAGAGCAATAAAGGCTATTCTGCTTAATGCTAAACCTGTCTACTACTGAAAGCACTTACAATGGGCTTGCAAATATCAGAACTGGACCTTGGAGTAATGGAAGAATGTCACCAACTCCAATGAGTTCAATTTTCCTGTACATCACATGGATGGCTGTGTGTGTGTGTACTGGCTACCTGGGGAAATGATGGCACCAGGATGCACTGTAGGAACACGACAAGCCAGCGGAAGAAACATGATACTCTGCATAACGTTTTGCTAGGAAATCCTGGGTCATGTGGATGTCAACTTGAAACATGCAACCTATCTAAACATTGTTGTGGACCAGGTACACTCCTTTATGCCTCACAATGGCATTAGCCTTTTTCAGCACTAAAATGCACCCCGCTAAACTGCACACATTGTTTGGGAATGGTTTGAGGAACATGATGAAGAGTTCAAGGTGCTGCTCTGGCCTCCAAATTCCCCAGATCTCAGTATGCTGAAACATCTGGGAAATGTGCTGAAAAAGTCCGATCTGCAGCAGCTGTATCATGCAACTTACAGGACTTAAAGGACTGTTTATAATGTCTTAGGTGGCAGATACCACAGGGTATCTTTTTTTGTTTTTGTTTTAGCAAGTAAGACAAATAACATTAATCATAATTAATTACACAAAATAATGCAATTAATCTCAATTAATTATATTACTGACTTGAAAGCCTTAGTACTTACTTAAGTACACATTTAAATAATGACATTTACAGTGAATTTACATTCTGTATGCACAGGTTGTCTCTGCACTTTTTACATTTTTTTATGCTAGTTGTATGTCAAGCAATAAAAGAAAAGTGGCAAAATTGGATTTTTTTTCATTTAAGGATAGCCTCAATTTGTCTGCTTATTTGTGAAAACCAATTATAATTTAGTTACACCATAATTCAGTTGTCACCAGCAATGCTCATAGTTTCTATGGGTTAAGTCTCAACTGGAAAGGATTTTCAAAAATTAACATGAATAACGTTTTTAGTTTATCAGTGAATTTAAAACCATCACATGAACATACACTTTATGGCTGAAAGTATGTAGACACCCCTCCCAATCACTGAGTTCATTTTCAGCCTCATGCATTACTAACAGGTGTATATAATCAAGCATGTAGCCATGCAATCTCCACAAACACTGGCAGTAGAATGGGATGTACTGAAGCACTGAGCTCAGTGATTAAACATGGCCCTACTAGAGCTGCACCAGTCAACTGTAACTGCTATGGTTATGAAATGGAAGCATGTAGGAGCAACAACAGCCACAAATCAGTAGATTATGCAAACTCAAGGACTGGGGCTGCCAAGTACTGAAGTACATAGCTTGTAAAAATAACTTATGCTCTATTCCATCACTCAACTTTAGAGTACCAAACTGCCTCTGGAACTCCAGTGGCCTGCCCTGAACCCCAATGCACACCTTTGGGATGAATTGGAACATTCATTGTGAGCCAGGCCTCCTCATCTAACATCAGTGCCTGACTTCACAACTGCACTTTTGAATGGGCACAAGTTCCCACAGACACACTTTAACATACTGTATTTTAAAATGCCAACTGCTCTTTAAATTTCATAATAAATGGATGAAAAGAAATGGTCCAGAACTACTTGGGGAAAAAATCTGTGTATTAAGTTACATGAAAAGTACAAAATGTTTCTGGCCTTCTCCTATAAAGTCACCAATGTGCAGATACAAGGTTTTCTTCCTGGGACGGTACGTAACATAATGCAGGTTAAGATAACAATTCGTAGATATGCAAAATTTTTCTTCCTCCTACAACAGGAATATGACAGCTGTGATGAGAGCTTATCTCAGCTTTCTTATCTAAAAGGAACATATTATTTTAGTTGTATAGTTTCAGTTGTGCTAAACAAAAGGAGCCAAACTGTTTCTTCCTCATTCCTTATGGAGCTTCCCAGCCCATCAGAAGTTGATAATGACAGAAATTCCTGGAATGCGTGCAATAATGTGTGTGCTTGAATGAGCAGTCAGGTCTCTGTGGCACCCCCTCCCACCCACCAACACACACACATTCTCTCGTTCTCCCTCTTTCTCTCAACAAATCTGCGAGCTTGATTTCCCTTGGTGTTCAAAGTAGAAATTGAAATTGAAAATGTCCTCATGGATGTGGCATTGCACTATGTTACATTTACTAGCATTTGGATTTTATCCTTCCCTGGGTTTTCTGAGCCCAGTATGTACAAAAGAAATAACACCGCATTTGCAGTATACATAATGTATGTGCACTGTAACCACTTTTGTCCTGATTAACTGAACAAAGTAGAATCATAAGAAGTGTTTCACTTAATTTCAGATGCAATTACATGCATATCAATCAGTGGTATATGAGTGTTGGGACAAGAGCTAAATGAGCGGCATGATACATAATGATATACTATATTGCCAAAAGTATTCACTCGTTTGACTTCACACATATATGAACGTCACACCTTCAATTCCTCTGGGAAGGCTTTCCACAAGGGTTAGGAATGTGTTTATGGGAATTTTTGCCCATTCTTCCAGAAGCGCATTTGTAAGGTCAGACACTGATGTTGGACGAGAAGGCCTGAATTGCAGTCTCCGCTTTATTTATCCCAAAGGTGTTCTATTGGGTTGAGCTCAGGACTCTGTGCAGGCCAGTCAAGTTCTTCCACAGCAAACTCGCTCATCCATGTCTTTATGGACCTTGCTTTGTGCACTGCTGTGCAGTCATGTTGGAACAGGAAGGGGACCATCCCTAAATTGTTCCCACAAAGTTGGGGAGCATAAAATTGTTCAAAATCTCTTGGTGCTGAAGCATTAAGAGTTCCTTTCACTGGAACTAAGGGACCGAGCCCAAATCCTGAAAAACACCATCACACCATAATCCCCCCTCCACCAAACTTTACGCTTGGCACAATGCAGTCAGACAAGTACCATTCTCCTGGCAAACCCAGAGTTGTCCATCGGATTGCCAGATGGAGAAGCATGATTTGTCACTCCAGAGAACATGTCTCCACTACTCTAGAGTCTAGAGCTTGGATTCAGCTGCTTGGCCATGGAAACTCATTCCATGAAGCTTCTACACACTATTCTTGAGCTAATCTAAAGGCCACATGAAGTTTGGAGGTCTCTAGTGATTGACTCTGCAGAAAGTTGCTGACCTCTATGCACTATGTGCCTCAGCATCTGCTGACCCCATTATCATTTTACGTGGCTTACCACTTTGTGGCTGAGTTGCTGTCATTCCCAATCGCTTCCACTTTGTTATAATACCGCTGACAGTTGACTGTGGAATATTTAGTAGCGAGGAAATTTCACGACTGGATTTATTGCACAGGTGGCGTCCTATCACGGTATCCTGCTGGAATTCACTGAGCTCCTGAGAGCGACCCATTCTTTCACAAATGTTTGTAGAAGCAGTCTGCATGCCTAGGTGCTTGGTTTTATACAACTGTGGCCATGGAAGTGATTGGAACACCTGAATTCAATTATTTGGATGGGTGAGTGAACACTTTTGGCAATACAGTGTATGTATTTTTCCATCCTAAAAGCAAATCCACTAATGTGTCAGAAGGGAAGTTCAATGATATGTTAAAAGTTTCAAATATTTAAGCAAATAGTTACAATATGATCTTCAGCTATGAAGTTCATCATTTGTTTCTGCCACTGAGCTATAGCAAAAGGCACCACATGAAGCTTGAAGTTAATAAGTGAGGGTAAGTTTGGTATGGAAGAACTTAACTGGCCCTCACAGAGCTTTGACCTCAACCCCATCAAACACCTTTGGGATGAACTAGAACAGAGACTGTGAGCCAGGCCCTCTTGTCCAACATCAGTGTCTGACCTAACAAAAGCTTTTCTGCATGAATGGGCAAAAATTTCAACAGACACATTCCAAAATCTTGTAGGAAGCTTCCCAGAAGAGAAGAGAACAAATGGATATAGAGCATTTTGGATTAAAACTTGTCACATATTCGTTTTCATTCACATTATAAATAAGACAGTATATACTAATCACTGTAAATCTCGGGATCATCAGTACTAATTGCTGAGCAGATGTGATGCCTCATTAACTTTGAATTGCAGAAGGGATTCCTGTAGCATGGTCATACATCCTCTACATAATTGTCAATTATGAAGCAGATGCATGGCAATCAATCAGTCAATCAATTAACCTTTGTACTCTTCTGTGAAATGTATCCAAAGCAGTGGAGTACTGTCAGTGGTAGCATTAACATTTAATGTATCCCCCACACTTTCAGCTCTTTTGAAAAATGTATTTTCAAGTGATACCGCAAGTGAGTGGTTGTATCTTAATGATTTAGGGGGTAAGAAGCTCTGCAATTAGAGCTCAATATTGAAACTGAATGACAAAGTTCTCATAACACAAGTGGTAAGACAGACATGAAAAGAATGATGCAGGCCTAAGCAGTTACAAATTGTGCAACTAGTGCTCATGTAGACCCACCTGAAGAGTTTAGCCCAATTTAGTAGAATTAGTGTCTTCAGAGTGCCTGAGAGTGCAGAAGAAGAAGAAGAAAAAAAAAAAAAACAAAGCATGATCTATATACATAAGTTTGTGTGTGTGTGTGTGTGTGTGTGAGTGAAGAGAGAGAGAGAGAGAGACAGACAGAGCTGCAACTACTCTTACACACACCACACACATACGCGTGCAAGCTGCTCCTCTCTCTTGATTTAGCGCAGCTGCAGCTAACAAGCAGAGAACCATTGACTCTTTAAAAGCTAAAATGCCAGAGGGGAGAGAGTGGAGGACGCTGACATGTAAGTCACATGCCACAGAAAATGCGAGGAAGAGAGAGCCTCAAAGACTTCATAAAAAAGGCTAAATAAGCCACGGTTAAGTTTTGGTTTATTTCACTAATAAAATGTAGGAATAAAGCGCTATGGGTTTGGGTTCACTGTGTTTGGGGTTTATGTGTTTTTCCGAGTCAGGTTGGTCTCCCAGTCAGTGTGCATCGGTGTACATACACACACATACATATAATGTGTGTGTGTGTGTGTGTGTGTGTGTGTGTGTGTGTGTGTGTGTATGTGTGTATGTGTGTGTATTCAAAAATAAAAAATGTGAAATATTACTTTAAAAACTGTGAAATATTACAGTGCTTCCACTGAATACCAGGATTTCTACTACTAGACTAAAGTTCACCTGTGGTAAAGTTTAGTTGATTCAAGTCCATCTCTTACTGTATAAAGCCCCACAGTCAATCCATTGACTTCAGAGACAGGGTTGTTTTTTTTTACAGAAATTTACTAAATTTCTGCAGCTTTGAATGTCCCAAAAGCAGCTCATCATCACTCACAGCGTGGCCAGTTTATCTGTATGGTGAAGCATAGTGGTGGCTTTATTGTACTATGGGATTGTTTCTCAACAGCTTGCTTGCAGTGCCCTCTATGTATATTGGCACCTCTGGTAAATATTTTTTATTCTTTTGATGTTTTATTCAAAATATGAACAGAAAAGTCCATTTTAATTGTAGTGCAATGATTAAAAAATTAAATATAATTAGTAAGTAAATATTTTTCTGAAATCTATTTGCCACAATTGCTAACCCACTTTTTATACTTCCTGCAGGCTCCCTTTGTAAAGATAACAGCTTAGAGTTCTCTCCTATAATGCTTAATGAAACTGGAGAACACAGGCAAGAGATCTGAGACCATTCCTCCATACAGAGCCCCTTCAGATCCTTCAGGTTCTAAAGTCCACTGTGGACTCTCCTCTTCAGCTCATTTCACAGGTTTCTATGTGGTTTAGGTCCAGGGACCAGGATGTATATGGCAAAACCTTGATTCTGTGGTCAGTAAAACATTTTTGATGTGATTTTGAATTTACCCTCTGAGGTCAGCGATGTCATATATGTGACATCAAAATACATCATCGATAAAAGATGTACTTTTGTTTTGTCCTAAAGGGTAGTATTATACAAGTCAGGAACACAGACTCTGATTGGTCAACAGACTTGACCCAAGGCATCAGTAGTTGTTAATCAACAATAACTCTTTTTAACATTGAGTTTGTTGGTCCTTGATAGCAGAAGCTTTCTTCTGCTAACCCTCCCAAAACTTGTGGTTGTGTAGTTGCCATCTGATTGTAGTTCAGATGATATTCTGACTCCAAACCCTAAAAAATGTTAAAAATTCCACAGCTGTGATCTTTGAAGATTACTTGGACATTTGAACCATCCTCCTAATTGTGCCTAGGGTCAGTGTAGCTATACATCCTCTTCCCGACAGATTCTTACCACCACCTATTGCTTCAAACAACTCAATCATCAAAGTGGACACTTTCATTTGTGTAGCTATTTCCTAATAGCATTTTTTTTATTTGTGCAGCTCAACAACTTTGTGTCACACATTACTGCTGTATTTTCTGGTGTTTGTGATGGGAGGGAATTTGGCCTGCGTTTCACACCATATTTATTCCCCAGTGAAACAGGCAGTCATGGCTGACTACTCAAGTGTGCTTAATCAGTTTAAAGCTTTGAGTATGAATGAGAACATATTTCAGTTACGTTTCACTCATAAGAATTTATTTTTAGCAGTACAAACAATTGTGGCACATGTTGATTTGAGAAAAAAATATGTATGTAATATATATTTTTTTTTTTACAGTTTCTTCTGCACATGTTTACCAAGTGTGCAATACTTGTGGAGGGCACTAGTTTAGGATTAAGGGAAAAAGGAATAAATCAAACAATGCTGAAATCCTTGAGGAACACCTACTTAAGACCACTCAGGCCCTCAGAGTGGGACAAAAGTTGCATCCAACAAAACAATGACCTGAAACTTCAAACCAAAACCACAGAGGGGAAGCTTTGAAATATCTATGAATGCCCTTGAGCCAGTGCATGGACATGAACTAAACTGGACATCTCTGGAGCAAAGTGTGTTACAGTAACACTCCCCATCCAGTCTGACGGAGCTTAAGAAGTTCTATATCTTTTTTATTTTTTATTTTTGATACATTTACAAAACTTTTTTAAACCTATTTATGCATTGTTATTACTGAGTATGTAATCTATTAAACTGCATTTACTCACCTTGATTCATTTTAAATTAAGGCTGCAGTGTAAGTAAAGAGATCTAAATATTTTCTGTATTTTATACATACAGGTAACAACGGTGCATGTCATTGTCTGGGATATATTAGACAGTAAGTGAACAGTCAGTTCTTGTCATTGATTGCTAGATGTGGGAGAAATAGGAAGGTGTGAATAGTCAAGACTTGAGTGACTCTGACAAGGGCCGAATCATTTTTGACCAGGTGAGTGGGATGGAAAAACAGTCTTGTTGAATTTTTCCAGTCAATGATGGTCAGAACTAACCAACAATGGTCTGAGAAGCAACAAAGTGTTGGGCACCCAAAGCTTATCGATGAGTGCGGGCATTAAAGGCTCATCTCACCTCGCCTGAACCAACAGAAGAGCTTCTGTGGCACAAGTCACAGGGCTGCATAGCTGCAGACTAATTAGATCGCCTGTCCATCACTGAAAGTGTCTACAATGGATACATGAGTGTTGGAACTGGAGCGAAAGAAAAACGTGGCCATCCACTGAGGAAGTGATGGGACCAGCATTGCTGTGGACCAGGTACACCTCTTCATGGTGATGGTATTTCTTGTCTCCAGTGGCCTCTTTCAACGGGATAATGCACCCTGCCACACTTGCTAAAGATGAAGAAGAGTTCAGGTCATTGTCCTGGCCTCCAAATCTATGGATTGTACTGGAACATCAAGTCTGATTCACAGTACATATATATATATATATATATATATATATATATATCATGATTAAAATATCCAGGGTGTATCCTGCCTTCCGCCCGATCACTGCTGGGATAGGCTCCAGCACCCCCCGCGACCCTGACGGAGAAGTGGCTTAGAAAATGGATGGATAGATGGATGGTTGGATGGATGGATGGATGGATGGATGTTCACATTTCACATTTATTTTTTTTCTTAGAGAATAAAACTGATGATTTTTCCAGGAATTACAAAGAAGATTAATAAACTGCTGGACCACACTGGAAATATGTTCTGATTTAGTCTTATATTATTAAATTTATCTATGTCTATTTTCATAACGAAACATGCAGATCAACCATTAAGGAACTTCCAAATATTAGGACTTTTTTTCCTGTCAAATCCAAACTTGTTCAACTTTCACAGCAGGGATGTTTATGACTGTAGTTACTAACAACACAGCAGTGTTATAAATTTATGAAGTGTATTACACACAGTGAAAACATCAGAGTCACCAGCTTGTCATTAAAAAGCAAAAAAGTTTGTGAGGTGTTAAATCTCTCGAGCAGAAAACAAATAAACAGCTGCATTAAAAAAGAGCCTATTTTAAATGCTTGCCACGTTTATTTCTTCTGCTGTGTTGTATACACTGCAGGAATGGAAATTAATATTCATTTGGACGCTGCTACTAAAACAAGCATGCTGCCACAGTGTGCTGTGCATTTGCTTGGCTTTATTGACAGTGGACCACTAAAAAAATTAATTCCCTTGGCAAAGGCGACACCATTTTACTGACCTGATTTTCACCAGACATGTTGGTGAAAAGCTGCTTATTTCAGTAGCAAATGACTTGCTGGATAAGGACGGCTGATAATAGGCTAACTTGTGTGGGCCAAAGGTTAAAAGTCCAATCACAGATCATCTGGATTTTCAGCTCAGTTTCAACTAACTCAGAAAGGACAGGCTGCATCAGGACATGGTGATGTCATCCAGTCAATAAGACTGCAAAGAATTACATCATCAGAATTATGAAACAATATTTAAAACATTATATCATCAAACAACCAAAAGAGTCAACTTAGCTGTCTTATGTTTGTTTACTTACGGACTTATGCACATGCATATCACAATGTCCTTTTAATGTGGATTTAATGTCTTGCCTTAATGAGAAGCATTGGACATATTTTAAAGCATCAGCATATCCAATGACAGCAGATGTGAATTAGTGTGAATTATCAGAGTAGAGCAAAGTTTTGCTAAATGTGACACAGGACTATACAAAAGCCAATGGCTGGTTAAAACAGCCATTAATGCAAGTTGTACTTTCTTCAGAAATATCAGGAGATCCTTTTGCATAACGGAGAGGAAATTCAAAGGAGATAGGAGACAATCAAACTCCCCTCTTCTTTCAGATCTGACAAAATCCCCAGGTGTTTCAGTCCATCCTTCCACTGTGGAAAGACAACTCGGTGTTATGAGTCTGAAATGATGTGTAGCTGTCAAGAAGCTGTCAAGAAGCATCACTGAGCGTGTTTGGAATTACCTGGATTGCAAGAAGCAGAAAATGCAACCAATTTCAAAAACTTTTACATTTGGTATATTTAGTTGCTAAGGGATGTCATTTTTCTATTGCATAAATGTTTTGTCCTTCTTTTTCCTGAAGATGAATTAATGAAATTAATAACTATCAGGTTTGAGTGGAAATTACAAAAAAAAATTAAAGGGTGGTCTCTGACTTTTACACAATGCAGTATATCATGGAAGAATATTTGTTAGTGTCAGTTATCCATGTTAACTAAAGTAAAAAGAGAAAACCACTCTTTTCTAGCTAAAGGTAGACAACGTTACCATTGCCTTTTTGCATACATATTGCATATATTGCTGTAAGTCACATGGCTGGTAAGTTAAATACAATAAGTTGCTTCAAGAGTCACCGTCACAACTGTTCAACAGAAGGCATTTTCCTGCCTCAAGTGCCACGCTGAAATTTCATTTAATTTCCCATTACCGTCTATCAGACATCTACTCCAGCAAATCCATTCGACGAAGATCCATACACACATACAACAGCCTGTCCAAGACGATCAATGATTAATACATCGTAGAAGCAAACTTTCAAAACCTACGGAGAACAAAATGAGTTCCCATTGACATACTGAATTAGCCAGTGATAAGCAGCAAACAAAAGTGTGGGTCTGTACAAGGACAATCTGCTGTCCCTGACATTCCAGCGAATAGCATGCAGAACAGGATTACAGTGTCCACACTATCATGAGCTACATGACCTCTGCGTGAATGCTGTGTGTTGGGGCAAATGGGGAAACCCTGCCAAGTGCTGAGCGGGAAGACGTTATCTGTGAAGCAGGACAGAGAAATGCCCTGAATATCAGCTCAAACAGTGCGTGTTTATGTGGATGAAGGCTGGACACAAAAGGGAAAGCAGCTGGACTGGCATGGACTATGAGATTAGCTTCCTCCCTGCACCAACCTTCAACATTTGCAGGCGGAACAAGCCATCCACATATGTGCATGCATGCATATGCATTAAGGTTGGGCAATATGATATCTCATTTGCTCATATTTGACCATGAAGAGAGATTTTTTCCATTTCCACCCTTCTGAATGACTGATGTTGCTGGGTCTGCACTGTGTTTTGCTTGTAATTGATACTTTATCAACACACACACTTTTGAGTGCCACAGCACTCAAAAAAAAAGAATAAGAAAAGATACAGTGCGAGAGCACCTGAGCCTCAAGACAGAACAATAGACTCCGAAAATGCATTGACAGCATTTAAGAAATTAGTAGTGTTAATAATCTATCATATCAACACATCATTAACATGCTAACATTGACACTATTAAGTGTCATACTTGACATTTTCACAGTAATCATATTTATTTTTGTAAAAATACTGATTGACACATCTCTCAGCCAGTCACAATCATTTCTGAGCACTACTCCGTCTGTCAAGTCAAAGAAAAACTCTGACAAAATTTTTCAGAACAAACCTGCAGTGAGAAGAGCAGAGGCAGTAAATTAGTATTAGGTGAGCTATAAGACAGATAAGAGATGAAAAACATGTAATCCTGATCATCTTGGGGTGTAATTTCCATTTCAGAAAAAAGAATCTATGTGTAAGAACACACTGACAGCTCTTTGTTAAAACTATTAATGGACATTATTACGGTAAACATCAAATATGGTTGTGCTAAGAAAGACCACTCTTTGTGGTCAATCTCATACACAAACCAAGTTTGAGACTGAATTCACACTGTACTGTAATTATATTGTGTAAATGCTTCCTCATATGATATAACATGCTGTTCCTCTGAATGCAGAGTCTAATTGCATTTACATCCACTTTGCCTTGTGAGGTAAATCTGCGATGGCAGATTCAGAATGCCAGCACTGTTACTGTATTGAGGGAGGAAAAAAGAAACACTAATAAGTAAATGAATAAGTAGTGGCAAAATGGATAGCATGTCAGTTCACAGATCAGTAATACATGATGCTATTATGGTAACACTGTGTACCAGCTTAAAATATTACATACGAATTTTCTGGTTGTGAATTATCAATAATAAGAAGATAGAGAGATAGTATCACATTGTTTAGTATTACTTTTGTTTATTGTAATAGCTACTAATTAATTTATTTAGTATGCACTAGAAAATTGACATTTTATTTGGAAATGTTGGCTAGTCACCAAAATGTTTCTCTTTTATTACCATCAAGTTAATGCTAGATCGCTAACTTGCTATTTATTAACATTTAGGAAATTAGCAAGTAATGTTTCACGTTACTAGTAACTAGTTAGTTACCATTACTTTACTATTTTATCAACAACTTTCCCTGTTTCTCTTACAATTATAAACTCATTATTTATTAACAACTAAAAATAAACATATAATTTTTAGGTTGGTTATTAACTGTTTTATCACCAACTTAATCACCAGTTATTTAGTAACATCTAAAAAAAATTAGTACGTAATTTAATGTAAAAGGTGTCTAGATGAGTACAGTGTCTATTGCTAAGTAATAGAGCTCAGTGCATCAACCAAAGTCTGACATGACACACTATTTGGAGGCAGAGAGAGAGAGAGTGGGGCAGAGAGAGACAGAGGTCTGACCTCAAGAAGTTTACATCATAAATTTAAGATACATGAACATGAACATGTGCGCGTGCGCATGCACACACACACACACACACACACACACACACACACACACACACACACACACACACGTCCATTTGGCAGTGCTAGAGGACAGATCTGCAGGCTGCATCACACAGACTCATTGCATCAGTCTCCCCAGTTTACAGTCACTCAACTTAATAAACACCACCACTTCCACTGCCAGCACCTCCCTCTCTCTCTACCCCCACATACCATCCTTTCTCTCACTCTCTCTCTCCACCCCCCAGATCCCCAGACTCATCTCAACACCTGCACACGACTGTCAGAAGAATTTTCCCCAGCTTACTCACGCAGGCACACACACACACACACACACACACACACACACACACACACACACACATATACACTCGAGCCAGCGCCATCCCCCATACCTTACTCTCACTCATACAGCAGCAATATTAACCCCTCCCTAATCTTACATGCTCAGGACATACACTTTTTTGTTTTTGTTTTGTTTGTTTTTATACAATTTCAGGATACACGTCAGAACTCTTTTACAACAACGTACTCTGCTCATCAAGTTTGGAGAAAGTAATATTGCTCATAAGTTCCCGAGAGCACCACATCCACAGGAAAATACGGAGCATCATGATATGAGGCTGTTTCTCTGTGCTTGGGCGTTATATATCACCGAAGGAAACACCAATGGAGTGATGTACTGGTTTATATCAGAGGACAATTTAATCTCATCATCAAAGAAAGGGGGGAAGATGGACATTCTGACAAGATAACAACCCCAAATATGGAGCCAAAATAACTCATAACTACTGTCTAAAAAAAAGTATAGTCTAGCTCCTGTCCTGAATCCCATTGAAACATTGAAGGGGATTTTGAAATTGCAAGTACTTTAGAAGGACCCTTGTAACGTTGGGGAACTGCCAAAATTGAACCAAAATGCTGTAAAAAACCATTTAGTCATCTCAAAACTGTAACTGCTAACAACAGCTTTGCAACAAAATAGTATTATTAATTTGGCTCTGGATGCTGTTTCTATATTAATTTCATTTTTTTAAACATTTCTTTGTTCATGCTGATGAACAATACTTTTCTGTTCATGTTTATCAGTACAAAGTTAAAAGACACAATGTTTGTTAATCTGAAGTGGATGCTCTGGAATTTTATTAAATAATGAAGGTAAAAATGGTTGAATACCTTGATTGTAACTATACATTACCAAGGAGACCTTTGGAAATGGTTAAGCTAACATACAGAAATAAAATCACAATGTAATATTTATTCATATGCATATTCAAATAAAAAAGATGTGTTTCTTTTTTACAAACACATTTTACTAACCAGATAAATGGCTTTGCCTATAATTTTCTGGTCTCACTTTATTTGGATAGCCCCCAACAGATGATCTATACATGTTTCATTTATTAAAAATTGGTTGAAATTCAGTTGATTGTCAGTAGTGTTAGGTTAGGCTTAAAACTAGTTTATGAGCAGAAACATAGTACAGAAGCATAAACAAATATATGTTAAAAAAATGAAATTTATAAGAAAAAAAGCATTGACATTTTTAATAACAATTAATAACAGTTTTCATTTCATCAGAATTTTTTTTGTGCAAAAATCAATAAATAAATGAAAATAAAATGTGTTATGTACAACAGAAAACTACTTGTTTTTCCTTTCCCTATTCTACTAAAAAAAATAAGATTTTTTTGTAAACACATTTCCCTTTTAACTTGTGTTTCAATGTATTACAGAGTAGTGCAATACATGAGGTTTTATTAGGACAGGAGTGACATTTAATGCCTTAATTCCTAACTATATGCTACCTGTATACCCTATTTAATACAATTTTTCTCTGCCTAACTCTAAACCTAACCTAACAACCACCTTTATCCTAGTAACCAAACATAAATAGCTTTGCCCTTTCAATGTAACCATGTAGCTCTTTTAAAAAGCACTTTAAGAAGATGAAGTTCCACAAAATATACAAAAACAAACACTAACACACCCGCATCCGATGCACTCTGCTTCCTGTCAATGTCCTCAGGCCACCTTTGTTCCAGTCTTGTTATAGAAATCGTTTATTCAGACACCACACAGTTGTCTGGACAGGCAGACTGTGACTACTCTGAGCACTGAGCGCTCACTGCATGTGTATAGCTGCTCATTCAGCAAGAGGAGGAAAAAAATGGGGTGCATGTTTAATATTCCACACCATACTAATCTCTCTCACCTCGCAGTGAAGAACATTACAAAAGATCAACAATTCAAGGCAGCGCGTTCCAGAGCCTCCTGACACAGGCCAGTCAAAGTAAGCTTGCCATGACTCTCCTGTTCACTTGGTATTAGGGCTCATTCAGATTTGATTAGCAAGCCCATTCACTCTGTCTGATTGCGGTCAATGGCAATTGCATTGGGGCACGTTTTCATCTCAGGCAAACTGTCCCTCTCTCTCTCACTTTCTCGCTCTCTATCTCTCCTCAAACATGTACCCCTAAACACAATTCGTTTAATTACCGTTTCACATTGATCTCTGTACACAATTACCACTATTTCCATCTGCGCTGCTATTCCTTTTTTTCTCTCCTCTTACTGCATCCTCTGTGCTTTGTCTTTCTGATTGTGAAAGGCTTGATTGTATGTCTTGGTCAATCAAAAGGTTTGTTCAGTTTGTTTTTCTTTTTTTTCCCCCTCAGCGTTGCTGTGATTTTAAATTATGAGGTCTGAGGCACAATCTTACGTATTCACAGTGTGTCGGTGGCCAAAAAAAAAAAAAAGAACAGTAACTGTGAGACTGTGAGGCCTACTGAGACCAGCCATGTGTCTGCTTACTCTCACAGCGTGATGTTAGTTAGGCCTTGGCTAAGGTCCCTCTGGTCTGTATCTGCGATCGACATTTTTTTTCCGATTACCATGAACTTGTGCCACCCAGCTGGGACTATCTATTCACATGTAAATCCACATTTACAGTCACACAGCAGCACCATAAACCTGCTGTAAAACAAAGAAGGAAGCATGTTTGTCAGAGCAAATTAGTCTATATCTGAATTTTGTTCCATAACTGCTGAGATCAAACGCGCATTTAGAGACATTTACAATGTTTTTTTTTTTTTTACAGTGGTAATAGGAAGCAGGGGTTGTGATGTGTATAATGGAAACAGCCATTTCAATTATAATTATAGGCTAATAATGTCTTTATTTATAGAGCAGTTTTCATACCAGTGGTAACTCAAAGTGCTTTACAGACAGGTTGTGAAGCTTAACAGTAACTAAGAAACTATGAGTATACATTTAAATATCCATCCATCCATCCATCCATTTTCTAAGCCGCTTCTCCGTCAGGGGGGATGCTGGAGCCTATCCCAGCAGTCTTCGGGTGGAAGGCAGGATACACCCTGGACAGGTCGCCAGTCCATCGCAGGGCAGACAGACAGACACAGACAGTCACTCACACACAGGGGCAATTTAGCATGTCCAATTGGCCTGACTGGATGTCTTTGGACTGTGGGAGGAAACCGGAGAACCCAGAGGAAACCCACGCAGACACAGGGAGAACATGCAAACTCCACACAGAGAGGACCCTGGTCCCCCGGCCAGGGAATCGAACCCAGGCCCTCCTCACTGTGAGGCGACAGCGCTACCCACCACACCACCGTGCCGCCTCATTTAAATATCATATCAGATAATGACAGATCAAATTAAAACAATGAATGAATGAATGAAATTAAAACAACAAATACATCCATATTTTATATGTTTTATGGAAGAAATTTGCAGAAGGCCAGTATTTGCAGATCTAATTTCACATACTAGAACATAAAGAGATGTGAGGTACACATGTGCTTTAAGGTCATTTACAGCCTTAAAATCTAGTAGCAGAAAGGTATTCTAAAAGATACAGGTAGCCAGTGCAGTTCTTCCAAAATGGGGATATGATCTCACTTTCTAGTTTTTGTTAGTATCCGAGCTATTGTGTTTTGTATAAGTTGTAAATGATGAAGAAAAACAAAAGCATTACAGTATTGAGCTCTGCCTTTAACAAATACATGAACAAATTTCTGTGCATCACACTGAGACAGAAAAGGTTGAACTTCAGGAATATTTGTCTTTGGCAAAAGCTACTTTAGTGACTGTGTTTACATGTGGGATAAAACAGCTCAGAGTCTAAGATTACACCTAGGCTTCCTACTTCAGGTTTGGTATGGGAAGCTAAAGAACTACTGAGATTCTCAAAAAACATTCTTGTCTTACACACAGCTGGTCAGAAGAATATTGATTTTCAGAGAGAATGAAAACATATAACTGTGTGTTATCAGCATAAGTACGAAAATGTATATGTTTCCTAATGACATCACCAAGAGGTAATTGTACAAAGACAAAAAGCAAAGGCTTTAAAATGGAACCTTGAAGGACTCCACAAGAAATGTTCATTTTTTTCATGAATGATTTCCCAGTGAAACCAAGAACTGTCTAGTCATCAGATATGATTTAAATCATGGTTACAATAAAAAACAAAATTTATAAAATAACTAGTTTGCTATTGGATACACATTTAATTGTTTGAAAACAACTAGAGAGAACAGATTACCATAGTTACATTATTTTGAATCAAAAACAATCTTAAGGAGTGAAATAGCAACAGTGTCAAAATTACATGCTGATAACAGAAAAAAGATTTGCTGTACTATTCTTGCTCCATTATACCATCCTTGTTAGCTCTAGAGGCAGGTGCTAGCTTATCAAGCAGACTAAAATAGTTTCATACACAAAATACCCACAAGTTTAGACAATAAAGAATCAAGTCTGGGTGAAATAGGCCAAGTAACTGTTATTGGAGTGACACAATGACAAAATATAATCATTGATATGGTGTTGAATGAAGGCATTAGCCTGCCTAGTAAGCTAGCATTAGTATTATCAGCTCTACTTTGCTTTCCTTAACACTGATCAACATTTATGAATAGGTGTAAACTTTATGGTTTAACATTTAATGAGTGATGATTTGAATATTTCCCTATTTATTTTCTGATTATTAATATTACAGAAGTAGTATTTTTGTTTCTGTTGTGCTTTGTCTCACATGAGCTTTTTGAAAGACATAGACAGCTGTATTCCTCATTTTCAGAGGGTTAAAAGCACTACTTGATGGCAAAGAGAAGCAGTCTGATTTCTGTGCTGAATGTATGTGAACACAGTATATTTTGCTATAAAGGCTACATCGTGATTCATTTAAACAGTCCTAGGCAAAATGGAAGCCCACTGAGATTCCAATTCCACATTTTCATTCGATTTACAATGTATGAAGTCAAAGTCTCAAAACAATGTTAGGTTTGATAAGGTATATTGTCCATATAAAATGCTCTCATTTTGGATCTGAGCTCTGCAATTTTGTGCAGCCTTAACTGAATGTTTTTCTCCCTCTTTCTACAACTTCACCCAATAATGGCAGTACATGCTGGAAAAAACTGCCTCATTTAACGTTTAGGATTAACCAAAAGGTTACTTTCTATTTCCGAATGAGGAAAAACCTTTAAAACACATCACTGTTGAGGTCTCAGACTCTTTTACGGGCAGCAGAGTATCATTTTTGTTTCTATATGTGTGCCATGTAACAATATAGCTTGGGAACAACAGAAAATGCCATGCTATGATCAACAGAAAATAGAATGTATACACACACAAAGTCTGGAAGCCTCAGTATTGACAACCTTTCCTTAACTTAAGACTGCAGGAGTTGGAAAGACACAGAAAGAGCACTGATTGAACAACAAACCAAGCTTGGTTGCTGTCTTGTAACAGACAGCTGTGGATATGTCATAGCAACATCTGGGCACTATGTGATCAAATTTAAAATAAATGTATTACATTCCTCATCAGAAATTTATGGCTGGAAGATTTTTTTACTTTTTTTAACAGATAATGGTAGCAGTGCCAAACTTGAATTCAATGAGTAAAGATTTACAACAATGGCACATAATTTTCAAGGGCTGTTTGCATACAGAGTACTATACAGAACACAACAGATGAATGAAACAAGTTACTCACTTGCTACATATAAGTAACATTATCACTTCCAAAGAGCCTATTTGGAATTTACATCAAAAATATGGTGAGGCAAAGAGATATTTCTCTTTCTATTATTCACTATTACAAGTTACAGTTATTGCTGGCAATCATGAACACATGTTGTAATTTTAGATTAATGACTTCATTAATCACTCATAACTCTCTGAAACAAGCAGAGATATTTCATTAGAAGCAGAGATTCTGAACTTTCAACTATTAATACCACATTTACATAATTTTAAAGAAAAGATACTCTATGATCTGAAATTGATGAAGTCTTTGTTAGCCACAGTCTTATTTTGTGTAAAGAAAAAGAAAAAAACTTCTTCACATTTTTGCCACAAAAATGTTGTCTTTTTTAAACAAACAGAAAAGGTGAAAAACTAACCTGCAAGCTAGAGGCCATCAATACAGAATGCATGTTAAATGTAAATGTAATTCCTTCCATAAATAACTGCAATTAGATGTGTAATTGGGATAAATTACTATTATTTAAATAGTACGGAAAGTTATGATAATAACTCTAGATGTCTCAGATGACTCATTTTGGGTTTAATATAGTTTAGTGAACAAAGGAAAGTACAAACACAGACAGACAAACCCAGACAAACCCACACACACACACACACACACACAGGCACTCAGACATCAACATGTCTTGTGCAGGTCCTGGGGGACTAGACTTATTATAAGAGTGTGGTCTGGAGGAGACAGGAGGGCTTTCGATTAGTTCTTTCACTAATGGCACATACACACACCTGAGTCCTTCTCTCAACTGTTCCACACCCACACACACCCACACACACACATACACACACATATAAAGCAGAACTACACAACACACAGCTGTCATGAGAGTTAAGAAGCATCCTTGCTTCTTAACTCTAAACCATTTAGGATTTTTCTATTTTGGTTTAATTGCATTCTGTCACCTGCCACCATAACAAACCACCTCAGTCTTTATTAATTGCTGCTGATGACCCTGTGGTGACTAATACTCCAAAACTGAGGCAGTGAGAGCACAACATGTACATATACAATGTGTGTGTGTGTGTGTGTGTATATATATATATATATATATATATATATATATATATATATATATATATATATATATATATACACACATACACACACACACATATATGCATACATGTGTGTGTGTGTTTGTATACTAACAACTGGACATAAGCCAAGGCAGAAATTGAATAACGATTGCCAATATGTGTGTGTGTGTGTGTGTGTGTATATATATGTTATTCAATTTCTGCCTTGATGTATGTCCAATTTTGGACAGTTTGACTGAAAAAGTGTTCAAACCATGTATCTGTTTTTTTCCACTCATTCCACTGATGCTAAGTAAAAACGCTTTATTAATTTGCTGAAATGTTACGTAGTTTAGACAGCAAGTATGCTAGCATGTAGTATGGATAGCAAGTATGCTAGCATGTAGTTTGGATAACAAGTGTGTTAGCCAGCACAATACCTAATTTAGCTGAAGCTGTCAGCTTATGTAGCAGAATTTACAGATCACATCACTTTAAAAGATAATAAAACGTTGTAAAAGTTAGTAAAATTATTACACTAGCTATTACGCTACACTAACCAACCGTTTACAGTTGATTTGACTCTACACTCCGCCACTCTGCATAAACTTCAGTTCTGTACTTCAGACTGAAGATTTTTCTTTGAGGAAAGACTTACTATTTGACGATGTGTTACAACTGGCAGGCTTTTACAATGCAATACCTAACTAAACTGAAATTCTCTACTAAAGACTCGAGAACACAAGACTCATGATGCACTTTTGCATTAGGTGACTTGTAGACATCTCTAATGATAATACACTGCAGCTTGTGTTCTGTTTCTTAAATAGTTATAGGCCAACATACTCTAAAATAAATAAATAAAACCAGGTAGACTGACAGGCAGCTGAGGTCAGGTAGGTTAAGCAGAAGTTAGACAGGCCAGATTGGGCCTGTCAAAGACAAAGAAATGAGTGTGTGTGTGTGTGTGTGTGTATATATGTGTGTGTGTGTCAGTGGAGGCTTATAATAGAGTCAGAGTCATAGAGTCAGAGTATCAGCAGATACTTGCACACATGGTCGATTTGTCAATTTATCCAGAGCTAGAGGGAACTGTGCTTGGTGATAGCGTCTTCTTAAATGACTTGGAGCGCTACATAATTGTTTGGATGTGTTGGTGTAGTGCAGCTTGAAAAAAGCACTTTTGGTGCCACTCAATCAGTTCCCTTTCCTTTCATCCCTGAAGAGCAACCACTAACACATATCACAATTCTGTTGTTATACTATGCTAGCAAGAACATGAAAGCTACCTTGAAATGACTCCCTTACGTCAAAACACCCCCCACGTGACAGTCATCATGATGAATTATGAATGCTTCCACTGTCACAACATATAGCCGACCACAGCTTCAGTGATGTGCTAGAAGGAACTATTTCAGAAGATTGACGGCCAGAAGTCATAACAGCACTTGATGGCTAATTAGCTAGCAGAGGAGGTAGAGCAGGTACTTGAAACTTCTTGAAGAAGAAAGGCACTTAAACTGGAAATGTATTGGAATTTTTTTTTTCTCAGGTGAGTTACTAGGACTTGTAAAGGAAAATGTGTTACCTTATCTACTGTAGCTTCAGTTAGAAAGAAACCTTGTCGTCAAGTCTGAGTAACATTTTTGGTTGAGAATGTTGTCTTGGCTCCCTTTTGGTGCATTCACCATTTAATTTCTGTTTTATTGTTGTTCTCCCACAGAGCTTCCAGGAAAGCAGAACAGCTTGAAAGAGCATGTGTGTGCGGCAGAGGCCAAGTTTAATCAATCTAGAATACCACTTTCAAGGCACCTTCACAAGCACTGAGGCATGCAAATGAAAGTTAGGAAAAAACTAATATAAGCAGCCACTGGTGTTGCAGGTGCTGCAGTCAAAAAAAATAAATAAAAAGCCGTGGTCCTGCAGAGCTGGACTCCAACTCCGTTTGGTGATTTCCTTGCTCAAACACGTCTACTAACCCTGCTACTGAATGGATGGAATCAGGTTTGAGCAGAAAAATCACTAAATCACCATAACCAAAAAAAGAAAAAGAAAAAAGAAAAAAGAGGAATGAACTGAACCCTCAAGTTAAAGGAGTTATTCAATGTTTTTCAACCTAAATGTTGTTTGCTGCATCTGTAATGAATGGTCAATTACCATAGAGACTAATTAGGCTAAGCTTAGACAATAATGTACATTTAGACAAATGACTACTGTCTGCAGAATTCAGGAATAACAATATCATCAAGATTCAAATTCAAATTCAGTTCTACCTGAATATACAACAGCTTACATAGTTACCAAATATTGACCAACTGGGCTTATACTAATATAATAATAATATTATTTCATTATTTATAATGATTACTGTGTTCAGCACAGACAGTATATAATACTGTTAACACCCAGTGATTCTTCACGTTCATTTGGTTGGAAAACAAAAAAATATTTACAAGCTAGCATATTGGTACCCTTCTCCCGGGCAAGTCCATCCATTTTACTCTCTGGATCTCATGTACTGGAGTTCTTGTTTCATTTGCATATTCCCCAGAATTCTTAGATGAAAATCTGTGTTATTATCTTTCCAAATGGTGCTCTGTTTGTGTAGCTCTATATATGCATGTGTAGTATGTCATGCACCCAACATTAGCTGTCTCCCAATTTTAGCCATTTCTACACATTAAGTACTTTTTCTTTCTGACTTCACCAATCACTATGAGGAAATAAAAAAAATCCAAGCTTCTGCCTTCCAACATGGCTCCCAAGGCTAGTTTCAATGCAGAAAACAATTTATGAACAAAAGTATCTGTTTGCATCCATTTGTCCTGTTGTTTTCATGCCTTATTGATTGTAATCAACTGTATGCTATAGATGCAGCAGACAGGGATTGAAGAGTATCCCTTTAAGACAAAGAGAAAAGGACAATAAAGGTCGGTACACACACACACACACACACACATGGGCCTTAAACAGGTCCACAGCTACTACCATTACCTCTTCTCCATATAAAATGCGCTTTTATGTATGTGTGTTAGCCACGAGGATTACCATGGAGGCCCACTGGGGGTTATACACCATCTGGATAAGGGTTAACCAGGAATGAGAGTAGGGTAGGATGGACAATGGTGTGATGTGTGTGTGTTTGGGTGTTGGGGGGCTTCTCTAAATGGGTAACGGATGTAACAGCAAGTGCATGTCTAATGTCATAATGGACCCCCCCCATACCCTTTGTGTCTGAACACAACAGTCTGCTGGCTAATCACACTGTGTGCCGGGGGCAGAGTGGGCACTGGTTGGCCTCGGCTGTCTCCTCTGTGACCATCTTCCTGCTTGTCTTCGTGACTGCATTGCAGTATGCAGCTGCTCGCCACCTTAATTAATCTCACATCACTCTGTGTTATTATTCTACCTATTACTGCCTGATGTGGGCTGTGCCTATGAACCATTACTGACAACACAGTTCTTACTGTTACAGCTCTGTCTGTAGACAATGACCTGAAGCAGAAGATGTAGATGTCACTTGATGTAGCTGTTTCTCTAAAGGGCCAGTCTTCTGCAGTGGTGGACAGTAACTAAGTAAATGTAAATTGTTTCTGTACTTAAGTAGTTTTTTTCATGTATCTGTACTTTACTGAAGTATTTCCATTTTGGGTGACTTTTTACTATCTTACTTTTTACTCCACTGCATTACGAGAAATCTGTCGTTCCTTTTGGTTTACGTGTGTTTAAAAATGTAACATGTCAAAACGAAAGAAGCGTGAAGCAAGAACACCAATCAGGGCACAGCGGCACTTTGTCTTGAGCTCGTTTTGACATGTTGGTCATACCGACCCAGTGCAAGCACACAGTTCAACATCAATGAAGCAGTGTAAAATTTTGGGAGAGTCTCTTCAACATAAATGAAGGAAGTGACCTAACTTGGTATAAATAGACCATAATACAGAAATATGTATACATATGCTTTGTGACTGACGTGTTTTGTGCTTATGATAATTTTAATAGACATCAGTGATTAATGACATTATATTAAAAGACTGGTTTACCAAGAGTAACACTGGAGTATTTTCACCTAAAATAAGTTAATGAAGCAGGAGTGCTGTTACAAAAACGATAATAGGACAGTAGAGTAATAATTAATCTTTTAGTAGTTTTACTTTCGATACTTAAGTACATTTGAAGGCAAACACATTTGTACTTTTACTCAAGTGAAGGTCTAAAGGAAGGAACTTCTACTTTTACTGAAGGAATATTTTACTTTGAGTATCTTCGGGGCAGTCGTGGGCTGGAGGTTAGGGATCTGGCCCTGTGACTGGAAGGTTGCTGGTTCGATCCCCAGGGCCGACAATCCATGACTGAGGTGTCCTTGAGCAAGACACCTAACCCCCAACTGCTCCCTGGGCGCCGTGGATAGGGCTGCCCACCGCTCCGGGCATGTGTGCTCACTGCCCCCTAGTGTGTGTGTTCACTAGTGTGTATGTGGTGTTTCACTTCATGGATGGGTTAAATGCGGAGGTGGAATTTCCCCATTGTGGGATCAAAAAAGTATCACTTAACTTTAACTCAAGTACATGATTTGTGTACTTCGTCCACCACTGGTCTTCAGATGGAAAAAGTTCCCTAAATCAAAACTACTGAAATTTAATCAAAAGCATTTGCAAGATTTAGTGTGTTTTTAAACTGTGCAGACAGACAGACAGACATGTGCTTATGTATACAGGCACACACACACCTCTCTCTCTCATACATACACCTCCCATGCATCCTGAAGGCCGCTCAATAGAAGATGAGAGCCATGCATCTACAATGCCGACCTTTCCTTGAGGTTAAAAAGAAATTTCAATTTTTATTTGACACAATACAAGAGGCAGAAGGTTTGGAACTGTGAAATGGCACAGGGAAAAATGCTTAAAAAGGCTGAATGTGAAAATATGTTTTTTACCGAACTTCAAAGGATAAAGATAAATCGACAACCTCGGTAAAAGTGGATTTCTATTTCCCTTCCAAACTAACTTGTTCAAATCTAAAGAGTTGTTGGTACCACTTTAGAATAAGACCACAATGATAAGTGGTTTATGAATGGCTTAAAATGAGTTTATTAATGGCTGCTACTTAGGTCAGAAACACCTTAAAAATCCTTAGTAAACAGTTATACCACACTATTAAAAGGGAACCGTAAGCTGTTTCACCTGTTGAAGCTGACAGTTTTAAAGCTGACTGATGAAGAACACAAAGATAAGCAACCAGTAACAATTGTGGTTTAACTCCACACTTATTGTTCTTTAAGGGTTCTTTAGTACAGAAAATGGTGCTATACAGAGCCATGAATACTAAAAGAACCCTTTGCCTGATTAAGTCCTTTGAAAAAGGGTTCTTCTGTTGACACTGTAACAATGGAAGAATCCTTTTTGGTGCTATGTAGAACCATATACCAAATCCCCATCAATCTGAAGAACCATTTAATCATGCAAAGGGTTCATAGTCTGTTCATGGTTCTAAAAGAACCCTCTTTTTTATATTTTTTATGCAGGTGCTTCTTAGCTGACATAACAGAATTTGCAGTTAGCGTTCTCTTCAATGGTGGGCGGCAGGGGGGGGGGGGGGGGGGGGGGGGTAATTAGCTAGTGGAATTGGCAATGATTAAAGTAGGAAGAGATTAGATAATAAAACAAAAGAACACAGTGGCGTTGATGCAAAGCACTTCTTTTATGAAGCATTAAAAAGTGTTAGCACCCCATGGTGGTGAATTTTCAGCCTGTTAAACATAAGTGAGTTACAAGCTGTGCCCATCAGGTGCTCTGAATCTAAAAAAAATGAACTGAAAATGATGAAATTGTTATAGAAACAGAAGTGTTTATTGACAGTACCCAATGACTTTTTGACCATACCCAGTGACTATTATTACAGTACCCAATGACTGTTAATAGGTTTTCTGTCCTTTTCTAAGTACAGAAAAAGGCATCCAAATTATTGTCCATGGTAATACAGATGAAGATTACTTTGGAAAAACACTGTAGTATCTGCTGCCTATAGAGTTACACTTGAAATCAGAAATCTAATTCTAATCATTATGCTAAAAAATACTTTACTATATGACCACGACCTAGCTAAACCAAGACCCTCACACATGCCTCAGCTCTGAGCGGAGAAAGGTGAAATTGTAGGAGCTCGACCACACACAAGACAGGAGTTGCCAAAGGAGGAGATGAAACGTCAGTAACCTTTTGAATGAGTGATGTGTGCCATGGCACACTCTTCCTCAGCATGACAAGGCCCTCTTCCTAAAGGTTATAGCTCACCATCCTGTCGTCTCCTGACACTTAGGGAAAGTATGAGTGGGAAAGACACTGGCCTGAGTTCAAACGGCCTGCCACCACGGTTTGAATCCAATCAATGTCAGGTTATGCTTCTGCGAGACAGCCTGAGTGACACAAATCTGTGAGTGCGTGTTCGTCCCACATGGGTAAAAACAGCAACGCTCTGGCACTGCATGAGGATTGCCCTAAAATAGGTCAGCATTAACAAGGACCCTATGCCATTTGAGTAGCGGCAAATGTCTAAATATTTCTGGATAAAAAACTTATTTACCCGAGTGCGGAAGAGAAGCTTTGGGGGATACAGAGAATAAGATTTCATTTGAAACTGAGTGTACAGCAAAACCTCTATGTATTAGTGATGCAAGATGATGACCCTGACTGCTTATTTAATGCCTTCATCAGTAATCCACCAACACAATTCCATGCTTTCTAACCTTTAAATCACTTTAACTTACCATTCTAAACACAACCACAAACATTCCTTATTTATGCTTTCACCAAATAATTACAAGCGCAATTCCATTCTTTCTAACTGCTATTTAAAGCACTTCCTCAACTTGTCAATACCATTGTTAAGCAAGGAACTGTGATTATGCTAGATTTCAAATGAAAATCTGCCATCAGAAATGTTACCAGTCAGTTAATCCAAAAACAAAACCTACTTTTACACCATACAGTTTGATTTTTAGCCAAATGGTTTGATTGTTGGTTCTTCAGATTTGTGCTCAGGCAAGCCCAGACAACACATTCACCAAAACAATGAATAAAATGTCAGATATGGAAATGAAGGGGTTAAGAGAGACTGACGGCATATTGAAGCAGTGTAGTAGATCAGTGGTTTCCAGTCTTGACTCTAGACTTCCCCTGCCACTGCATTTGGTGTTTTCTCTTCTCTACACCACCTCTCCAACTAATCGGCTAATTAACTAGCCCTTCCTAAGTTGAAGTGGGTGGAAGCACAGGGCTGAAGTGGGTGGAGGCAGAGTAGGAAAACACCAAATATGCAGGCCAGAGGTATTCCAGAGCCTGGGCTGGGAACCATGGTATGAGAGGTTACTTTGAATTGCAGAACACTCATTGCAACATGTTCTGTGTGGGGAGTGAAAGAGTGGGACATCCAGCTGCATCTTTCACCTCCTGAAAGCAAATTTTTGACCAAGCATTGAAATACTGGCCACCATATTAACAGCCAATTATTGGAATTCAGTGCAATCTAGCTTTATTTCACTAACGGAAGCAGCTAACAAAACTAGGCATCCCAGCTAACTGACTTATTGTGGTGCTACCATGGACCAGACTGCTATGGGAAGCTTAGAGGGTGTGGCCATGCAAAGTGGCTTTCAGGAAGCACCACGCTCCTGGTTAAAAAAGACATTTATTGTTGGAGGAGGAATCATACTATGGGGTTGATTTTCAGGGGTTACTCTAGGCCCCTTAGGTCCAGTGGTGTGAAATCTTAATGTTTCAGCATTCCAAGATATCTTGATCCCAACTTTGTGAGAACAGTTTGGGGAAGACCATGTTGAAAAGCTGGGATCTAAAAAACAAAAATACTTCTAACTGGAAATGAACAGCAGAAAATGTTACCATTTTAAAGAAAATAAAAGGAATATATCATGACAAGTTAAATAAAGGGTTTAATGAATATTTACTATTCATCATTCAAAATCAAGCACATTTGTGGCATTGACCATGTACAAAAGTTACCAGGTTGTTTTAGTCTTATCCATTCCACTAAAGCTCATGTTCAGAGGACTCATACGTGAATTTGATCTACATATCAGAGGCTTTTGCACAAACTTGTGGAGTCCAAGCCAGTTTGTCATTATAACAAAATACATACAACATACATGGAACATACCAAATACTTAAGAAATAAGAAATTCTGAAATTCATACAAATATTTACAATATTCCACTTGTATTAAGTTTATGTCAATATCATTTTTACATGAGCCCTTCAGCCCAGATCTCCGTCCTTTAGTTACAGAGTGTATCATTACTGCCCAAAGGAAACGTGTATCTCCAAAATAGCAATTTTACAAGAGAAGGCAAAAATGTTCTTAATTTTAATGCAAATTAAATAGGTTTTGGAGCATTTTTATTGGTGAATTCAGCATGAAATTCTCAGGACTGCTGTTGTGTTCAAACGATGTAGAAAAGTAAAAATCAATATGAGGGAGTAGTGCGTGTTTAAACTGTGTGGATGGATGAACACAGGTTAAGAGCGGGGCATGGTGGGATGGGGAGAGGAAGGTTGCACACGTCTAATAAGTGGACACAATTACACCACTGTTTGCCCCTTCAAGAATGGCGGGAATGAGGGCTGAAGTAGTGGTATTTTTAGTAGTTCGGGGGTGGTGGTGGTGGGGTGGTGAAGGGGCAGAGTCCTCTGTCTCTCTAATCTGTCTGATGAAGATCCCCCATGATAAAAGTTCTGGTTCTGCACAGACACACACTCACACACTGCGCGTCTGAGCACAGTGCAAGATGTTTGAAACAACTGATCTGGCTAATGAATGTGTTTCCACATATAGCACCACTTTATAACATTTATATAAATGATATCATTTAAAGACATATTAATCCAGTAAAAAAGTAACATGTATTTCTTGCGTTCAAAAAAGAAGTTACAATGCTATGAGGCTAGTTAGAAGAGAAAAAGTTTGGTTCCAGACCTCTCCCTGACGCCCCCAGCGATTGCATAGATTTGTTCAAATCCATCACCAGCACACCTGATTAACTTAATGAAGCATTGATCAGTCAGGAACTAGACAATACAAATCATGCTGGGCTTCCTTTATGAGAAGCATGAAAATAGTTAAACGAACACATTTGCAGACATGAAATCAGTACTAATTTATTATAAATTTAGATTTTTTTTTTTCAAAGCAAATAAATACTTACATGTCCAGTTAAATGGCTTTTCAAATATAATTTTCTCAGGTGCCTAAAACTTTTGCTATTACTATTTACTGTGTCCTGTACACTATTAGAGTCCTCAACATACTCAAGTACCCATATATTAACACCACACCCAGCTCGTTCTCCCTCTTTTCTTCCTTTTTTTTGGTTGGCATCTGTCAGGGTACCAGCTTGGAAGATCCGCCGCTGGTCCCATGTGGCAGTGCGAGTGGGCCGATTAGAATATCCCTGTGGTGACCGTAGCACACATCACTGCCTCTCTGCGGGACAGAGAGAGAGAGAGAGAGAGAGAGAGAGAGAGAGAGAGAGAGAGAGAGAGAGAGTGCGAGAGAGAGAGAGAGAGTGAGAGAGAGAGAGAGAGAGGGAGAGAGAGAGAGAGTGAGGGAGAGAGAGAGAGAGTGAGTGAGCAAGCGAGGAAGGGAGGAGGAGTAGAGGGCGGGAACAAGGGCTGAAGTGGTGGTGGGGGTTTTGTGGTGGGGGTTTGGGGGGGGGTCCTCTGTCTCTCTAATCTGCCTGATGAAGATCCCTCACTCTGGAGACCTGACAGGGGTCGCACTCACACCAATCACACTCACACACACCATAGACGCCAGTGCAGCGCGCCACAGCATTCAGCAAAGTGCTCCCTCTCTCTCTCTCTCTCTCTCTCTCTCTCATTCTGGCGCTCTGACACAAAACGCTCTCTCTCTTTTGCTCCCCCGCTTCTGTGCTTTCTTCGTTCCAAAACCGCAGGAACACACAGTCTCTCTCTCTCTCGCACTCTTTCTCTCTCTCATCCCCCTTTTTTTTCCTTCAGCAGTGGCACGCGCCTCAGTTCCCTTTGCTCCAGCGTGTGCATGCAGTGAGGGATGAGTGCGCGAGCAAGGCAGCAGACAGGAGAAAGAGCAGAGTAGATGAGCGCAAACGGGGTGCAAAGAGGAGGGAGAAGAGGAAGGTGAAGGGAAAAGAAGCCGAGAGGTTAAGGAGGAAGGACAGATGAAGGAAGAGAGTTTGTGAAGCGCTTGGATTTTATCTAGCTCAAGTCTTTGCGTCGGCTATTCCCTCTGGCAAAGGACTCAATTAAGGTAAGACTGTGTTTTCCTCTCTACAGCTCTGTCCCATGTTTGTTTGCGTTTCTGCTGATGTGAGCTTTTCCACTGGGGCATGGAACAAGCTTAGGGGGGTGGACAGCCTCCAACTCTTGGAAAAGCTGCTGGGAATTGTTAGGATCAGGACGAGCCACAGATTTGAAGAGAGTGACCCACAGCAATGTCCAGTCACACTCTTCAAGTCTTCACCTTCTTATCTGCCCAGGGCACAGGCTGTAAAGCCTGGGCACTTTCCTCTACTCCATCTGCACAAGTATACATGTCAGTGATTAATCCTCACATCCTTGAAAGTGGAGGATTTTTTTTTCATGTTGGAAGAGAAACAGAGTGCGTGCGAGTCCAGAGTTAGTCGAGGTAATATTGCTGATGTGTGGTTGTTTTGCTGGGCTGACATTAAAGGATGAGATGAAAGTGCGTTCAATACGGGAACGCGGGAACAGATGGAACGACTGGAGTCAGTGGGCTCTGATTACTACTCAGCACCACCGACAGCTCCAATAAGCACGGGTATGTGTGTGCGTCACATTTCTGACTGCCTTCTCACCAAAAAAACCTAAAAAATACACACTGAGCAATTATATATAAAACGGTGTGCATGCTTTCACTGCATTCATTTCATGTTTAGCTCATGTTTAGTGTGCTACAGTGTGTACACTGCTTCTGAGAGAGTTTGGGGCAGCTGATTAAAGTGCTTCTGATCTGCTAAAAAAAGGAAGACAAATTGCCGAGCAGTGCAGAACACCACAACTGGATGATACATGCAAGTTAACGCTCTCTCTTTGGAGCGATGCCATAGAACAACAACTTTTGGTTCCCTTAAGGACCTTTGAAACCATGGATCTCAATGTCCACTTAGAAATCACTCAGGTGAAAGGTTTTTCAGTGGTTCTGCTATGGCATGGCTCCAAAAACCCTTTTTGGCAACTTTATTGGCCGGTAATCCTTCAGAAGAGATAAGACTGACAGAATGTTGCAAGATGTCAAACATGGTAATGAATTTTGATGCAGATAGTGGTGAATTCAGCAAGATGAAAAGGCTCTGAACTTGCAGATGGCCTGCGACATACATTGCTCTGCAAAGTCTTAGTGATCTAAGAATAATGACACGAATAATAATAATAATAATAATAATGCAATAAGCAGTGATTATATGTATGTCAGTGAGTTCATTTAACTAATTCCAGACCTCCTCCTTATTTGTAATGATCATCCAACACCTGATTTGGCTAATCAATGCTTCATTAAATGAAATCAGGAGGGCCTGGTGATGCTTTTGACAAAATCAATGTGATGGCTGGAAGCGCTGAGGTCAAGTGTGGGACTCTGAAACTTTGTTCTTCAAGCTCTAAACATATTAACTACTGATTGATACAAACTGATACTTTTTACTGCAGTCATTTTTTTTTTCTAAAGCTTTTACAAACAAAAGCACCTTTATTAAAATGTTATTAGAACAATTTATTTAGGTACCTATGACTTTTGCACAGTAGTGTATTTAAAATGCCTTTGTACAATAACCACATTCAGTTCGCCAAATGACCTTTCAATGAATGATCACATTTTTATGGATTCTTTAGTGGTTCTTCTATCACCCCAAAGAACCTTTTTGGAACCTTGATAATTCAACAGAGATGAGACTTGACATCATGTTGTTGGGTGTCAAACCTAACACATTTCAATGCATACAGTGTTGCATTCAGCAGAAGAAAGCTCTGAATTTACACATGCATGTGACCTAGGTTAAGTGCTGCCATAGAAGAATCACTTTTGAGTTTTAAGAGTGCATGGCATGATGATACATATATACATAATGACATAAGAGATCAAGCATGACAGTGAATTTGAAGGTAAAACATGGCACGTTTTGCATGGAAGAATGTCATGACAGTGGCTACAAAAAGTATTTGTACAATTTAATCTTTAAAAAATTTGTAGACATTCTTTAGGTAACTTTACAAAATGTTTAAGAAATGATTATTTGTTTTTAGAAAAAACACTTTAGGAACAACATCAAGCTGATGGTGGATTTGCATTGAGAAAGCCTAGAGAAGAGTGCAACTGTCAAAGTCTGGAGCTTTTGTTCTTATAATGGTGTTGGTGACCTTGTGTTCAGTGATGGGATCATGAACTCAGAAGTGTACAGATGCGTTTTGGAGGAAAATTTGCAGAAGTCTTCTCAAACAGTAACATTTGGCAAATCAGCAGCTGCTTGTTGAAAAAATACCACACCACTACAGTCTTGGAAAGTTTTGTTTGAAGGGCCCTACAGTTTTCCTGTGTTTATTTATTTATTTTTTTCATTTATGAAGTTCATTTGGTTTTATATACCAAAAACAGTCATTTTTCCAAGATGATTTTTCAATGTCTTTTTATCCCTTTGGATTAACAGGCCTTTAAAACCAATAGAGGTAAAAGATCTGTGTGTTAACAGGCTGGCTTGTATTGTTCCCTTGTCAAAAATCACTCTGAGCTGAAATACTCTTTAGAAACTTATGTGTATAGGTGGGGCTAAACTGCTGCAGGTTGAGTAGATGGTTAAATGTAAATGCATTGTATTTTGTGACCTCACAAAAACACTGAATTTTAAATGTGCTGTTTTTGAGCTTGGTTTCTATATACAGACCAAATGGACTGGCGAGTGACACTTTAACAATGTTTACATCCTACATCAAACTCAACAGAGTGAGAGAAATTCAGATATAGACACACGCCTGTAAACTAAATGCCACTTGGTTTGATATGTTGTGTCCCAACACAGTCAACTTAATACATTTTTAAGCTTGACACAAGTACCCAAATCCTTCTTGCTGCTGCTGTTTGTAAAGTGCTCCTACTGAAGAATCACTTTTGGTTCCCTAAACAGCAAACAGTAGTTAAATTTAAACCCCTCAGCTGAAAGGTTATTTACAGAAAAGTGGTTCTTCTATTACATCATGCCAAAAAGCCCATTTTGGAGCTTTTATTTTAGGGAATGCATGGATGGTAATACATATTCAACAGAGATGAGACTTGACATCATGTTATAAGATGTCAGACATGACAATGAAATTCAGTGCGGACAGCGGTGCATTCAGCAAGAAGAACAGGCTCTGAATTCGCACATGCATGTGACAAGATCTATGCAGTTGGTGAGTAAGTGAGTGAGTGATTGACTGAGACAAGCAGACAAAAACAGAAAAAGAGAGAGTTTGAGGGCGTATGTGTCCCACTGAGAGACTGGCCTTGTTGAGTCAGAGTGGACTCGTGTTTACACACAAATTAATATAACCTCACAAAGATTAAGCACTTTGTGTCATCTGAGAGGGATTAGACCACGCAAACGTTTTCTCATTTGCAGAGAGATATTATACACACGCATGCTCGTGCATGCAACACACACACTCGCACACACACACACACACTAGAAGCAGAGTAGGATCACGTATGCCTTGTTCTGTTCCCCAGTGTGCTAGTAAGGCAGATGCTACTGCTCTTAGCTAGATAAGCCACGCGAGAGAGATATACGGATTCTGACTGAGAATTCACAACGTGATGCCTTTTATAGCTGCCAGAGGGTTTAAAAACCAACTTCCCATGATTCCAAGGCAGGACTAATATCAAATTGTTGCCATGCAGGTACATGTTGACTGACTGTTTTCAAACTAAAAACAGATGCCTACAGATCGACTACGATAAAAAAGATTTTAGCATGTAAATAGAAGCTCCGATACTGCATACAGTCCTGCGGGAGAAAACAAAACACATGCAAAACAGCATGTGTGCTCTAGGATTGTGCCATTTCAGCAGAACTATTTCAGAGAATATATAGAAACATGCCAAAGGTGTGGTTCTGTATGATTCTATACATAAAAAAAGAAAGGCAATGTGATGTGTACTGTGATGTATGGAGTGCCTGCATCAATTTGTCAATTTCAAAGATAGGGTGTTAGCGAGCCTACCAAGGCCTCAGGGGAGGAGCCTTGGAATGACTTTAATACAGTATAAAAGACTTTAGTAAAGTTGCAGAGAGAACTAGGAGTACAACAGTATTAAGTGAGACCAAATTTAGAAATGTGATGTTGGCAAGTTTGCCTGTTTAAATTCATTGTTTTCTTCCTTGTTCTTTTTCTCCTTCCCTCTGTATGCATCTGGTGTGAGTATTTTTTATGATCCCACAGATCATCAGAATCAGCACACCTATACTGAAATAATGGAACAATAGGCGGAACATTGAGATTAATGCATCACTTGAAATATATGGAATATATTGTGAGATCATGAGAAGCAGAAAGTGCAAAGAACTTTGTACTTTGCACTGAATATGTTCAGATTACAGGTTTTTGTTGATTTTCTAAGTGAGAAGTACACAGCCCCTACAAAGAACACACACCTGCTTATTTTAAAGCATAACTACTAACATAAAACAAAAAATGGCTTATGTAAGTTATATTTTATGTTTTATTTTTTCGAATGTTATTTTCAATTAGAGAAAAGAAAAAAAAAAACACATAATGATTTGATCAGACACACATGTGCCATCTCAAGTGGATAGCAACAACACAATATCTCTGTTCGTCTCCTTGGAGAAACTAAAGCAGCGCTGATCTGCCAAATAAGAGCCATATTCCCATGAGTGACTGTAGAAGTAGAACATACACAAACCCTAATGAGAAGGAGCCTGCTTTTGACCACTGGGGCACACATGACAAATGGATCAAAAAAAGGTGGGGGGGGATGAAGGAGACCAAAAAAAAAAAAGTTCTCTGATTTTCCTGCTGAGTTCTCTGATGACTAATCAGCTGAAAGCAGATGGGAGCTGTGAGACACAGGAGGATCAGGAGTACAAGGTTTGGCAGTCAGTATCTTTTCTTTTACTGTCTGCCCCTTTTCTCTTGGTGCCTGTATCCCCTTCTTTCCCTCATCAAAATTCATTTGGAACATCTAAGGCAGAGGGATCATATTATACAGGAAGATCTATGGTTTATGGGGATAGTCTCAGATGGACATATAAGTGGACTGTAGCTTTATGTGCCCAGAACCACCATAGACACCCAGTGGTTAACAAACAAGTGCACATGGTCATTTTGGTGCCTGTGTCATGCTCGTCATTCCAGTAGAATCTGGTTCAAATTTAATTAATTAATTATTTATTTATTTTTTTTAATTATTACATTCAATTTGATTAATGACATAAATTAACAAATATGATAGCTTGTTTAAATATGAACAAACCGTGGAACACAAAATATTTCCATGGCAAGGTATGTTGTCTATTAGAGCCTCAAGTTTGCAGCTTTAGTATAGCTAGAAAACTAAGCTAGCCTAGTTAGTTATAGCAGACTTAAATGATTGTCGACAGCGGCAAGTAAAAGCAACATGCTGTAAGGGAGAAGTTTCAGTTTGCTCTGAATTTTTTATAGTATCAGATCATTTATAAGCATATATGCTTTTAGACAAGCCTAGATTATAAGCCAATAACAATGTAATCAGGCTCATATGTGGGCCAACACTTACATTTCTCACTCTCACAACAAAATGACTAGCTATTAGCTTCATAGTAGTTACTAAATATTGGGGGGTGGGGGTGGTCTGGAAGGGTCCTGCACCTCTCATAAGAGTAAATGGACCCCCCATGTGTAAAAATCGCATGTATTAATACAGTAAAATACCCTACCTAATAATATTTGTTAAAAAAATACAGGGCACGACTCAAAAAACATATTGTGAAAATAATATGCATTAATACATCGTCAGAATTTCCACCAGGGCACCCCCCAAAGAGCTCTGCTACAATTCAAACCCTGGGCTTATTATATAGTAAGTCTTATTAATTATTAACTACTTGGATAGCAAAGCAAATTGGCTAAGATCTGGAAGCTTAGAGTTCAAAGGGTTTATTATAAAAAGGCTTTACCTGCCAGACAAGATTGAGATTGAGGCTACAGCTGTTGTAAAAATATTGCGTGGACCCCTGTTTCACATCATTTCTTCATGTATTCCAAGCCCAGATCAGACCATTATGATACAATGCTTTGATATGTCCTATTTTCATCCTTTGTGCCCACTTCCACTCCCACCCCACTCCACCCTACCCCATTCTGACAGCCCTAAGCATCTGCCCTTTCTTTTGGAATCCCCACTCTCTGCTTCTTATTCAGTAGAAAAAGTTCAGCCGCTTATCGGCAGTGCACACTAAGGCACTTTCAGTGTGCGGACAGTGGCTGAATATGCGCTCGGTCAAGGGAGATGTTCCCGAATGGCAATGCGGCAGTGATGAAGCTCTGTGGCCTTGAATGGGCAGATGAATGGAGAGAGTGCTACAGTACTGGGAAATCCACTGTAGTCTATCTGCTGTGGGGCAGATCCTTAGTAATCCCATGGATTTATTGTGTAACTGACTATCACCTGTCACTAGCACGGAGAATGGAGAGGATACGGCTGTATATAGACAGTGATGAAGCTGTGAGCATGTGAGAACAGGCAGAATGAGCTCTTCTAAGGCCACAGAGTCCACTGGCCTGAAGTGCATGGGTGCAGTGAGCAGATCACTGTCACTTCCTCACCTTGTGTGTGTATCATTACCTGGCTCTAACACCCCCACCATCGCACCCCCCTCACCCCCCACACACCCCTCTCACAGCCTCGCCACTCTGTCTTTTTCCTCTTCACGTTAGGCTTCCCGACCTCTAATTCTTCCTGGCTGCAGGCTGTAATCTGGCTTTATCTCGTTTCGTTCACCTGCCTCTCCCTCTTTCAATCACTGCGTTCTTTTTCTACTTCCTCAGCCCAGCCTCCGCCTCCTCCTCCTCTCTCCAGGCCTATGTAATTTTAATGGCAGGATAGAGTGGCTCTGTCTCTGACTCATGTAATGCTGATGGCTTTTGGAAGCTAACCATTGAAATGTGGGTGAGTGTGTGTAAGATATATGTATAAGCGATGTACAGTATTTGTGTGTGATGTATGCATCTGTGTGTATAAGCTACAGTACTGGCCAGAGAGCACTCCTCATTTATGTAGTTTCCAGTCAAAAGAGCAACTACCAGCAAGTTATTTTTCAGGAGGTATTGAGCAATGACATTGAGATTCCAAAATAAAAGTATCTCAAAAATGGTAACTTTACAGGAGAAGACAAAAACGTTTAATGTAAGTCTGTTTACTGATACTTTTCTATGTAATCTCAAAACATTTCTATCAGTCCATTCATCATGAAATATTGACATGATGTAAAGGACAGATGCTGCAGTCAAATGATGCAGAAAAAGTCATTATTTATTGATCTTTTTTGGTCAGTAATAATAATAAAGGGAACATAAAAGGAAAATAAGCAGAAAAAATATGTTGAAATTATATTAAAAGATATAGAGAAAGGTGACTAATAACCATGCAAGACCAGGCAGACCACCAAAGCTGTCACCATCGAATATACAAGACTAAATAATGGGATAAAGGGAAAATCTTTTAATTTAGTTCAGTGGTTGAGATGTAAACAAAGTCATTTAAAGTTGTTTATTGTAAAATGGTTTATTGTTTCCTCTGGGTACTATTTTGCCTTACAATGGCCTACATGTAACTTTAAAAAAATGTTTTATGCCAAAATATTATCTCATACCTATCATAAAATAATAGCTTTGGCAGCAGAAAGCATATTCATAACCATTTTATGCTAGAATGTTCTGCGAGAGATCTTTAGAGGCACTTAAAAATATAGACATCTGGTTTCTATTAGCACCACTGTGAATTCTGACTCAGTACATTTCTCAGACCATGCTTTGAGATTACTTGGATTGTGGGAAGCAGAAAATGCAACCAATTGATCTTTGGATGTGTAGGACAATATTCTTGCATGTTTCTGTGGAAAACTGAAAGTGAATCTCCTGAAAAGAACCGAAGCTGTAGTAAAGGCGGAGTGGACACACTGAATACTGAACAAAAATTTTCAAATTGATGTTTTGGTGTTATTTTCTGTTATATATATTTTTTTCCTAGGATGCTGAAAAAAAAATCTTTGTTTGACTGGAAATGAAATAAGTCATGGGTGGTCTCTGAGAGCACTTCATCCACATATGTTGCACAGTGTATGTATGTGTGTGTTATGTCTGTCTTATTTTTGTATTTGCGTGTATTATACGGACACATTTAAGTATCTATTATCATTATCAGCTTGGGTATCTTGACATCTGTTGATGTGTGTGGGATATGTATGCATTTAAGGAGCCATTATCATTATGCTGCTGGCTGAAGGATGCTAACTGATCACTGATCCGGATATGGCAGCTATCAACGCTCACTCTCCCACAGTGCAGGCCCGGGCCTAAAGCCGATCAATAGCCCAGATTATTTGGAGCACTGCGACTCTCTTCACCTTGGGCTATTTTAAAGAGTTTAACCCCACAATAAAGAGACTCACCTGAGCACTGTTTATCTCTAGATGAGCCTTACTTATCAGTGAGGATGTTTGCGGAGGATTAAGCAGCATTGGAATTTATCAGAATGCAAATTTTGGGAAAACATAGTCAGAATACAGAAATTAAGTATTTGTATTTAGTCCAAGTTACATTTTGTACAGGCTGTATTCCGAAAGCAGTTAGTTTAAAATTTTTATGAGAATATTTTTAGAATACTTTCCCACTATCAGTGCTTGTAACACCTTTACAATCAGCACACGGTGTATTAAGTTCCTACTGAAGCCTAAGTAGACTGATAAACCAATATGATAATCAGTTATTAATGTCAATATTACTATTTTTTTGAAAGATGATAGAACCTCATGAGTAATAAGCTTAGCATTGGTGCTGTGCTGGATTTGTGCATGCCTCACCTACATGTTATAACTGCAAATCACATAGCTGCCCACTTCATAGTCAAGTTTGCCAGATTTTATTATTGTGATAAGGCAAATTATTTGCTTAGCTCATGAGGAGGTGGATTATGGAAGCAGTAGTGAATAAAAACAGGCAATGAGAGCCAAAATAATGTTGAGTGAACAAGTGAATTTTTCATGAAACCTATTAATAGAAGCATTATATGGTGACTGTCACCAATAACGGCAAGGAACAGTGTCAAACAGCAAATACACAACTCCCCACGCCTCAGTCTTCTCATCAGCCTCTTGCTCTTCTTTCATTTACTCGTTCCACATTGTTCTTTCACAGTGCTGCAGTGCTCACTCGCGCTTTCCTTAACCCTTACTGCTCTACTGCCTCTCTCTCATTCTGTCACAATCAGCAGAAGGGAGCCTAAATGTCTCAAATTAAAGTCTGGCTGTGATGGATGCTCTCCTATCTGAGAGAGATATTGCACCTGTTTCCTCCTGAATGATAGCCACTTCTCCCCATCATTTATATTGATTTGTCTCCATTTTCACTCTCTGCTTGCTTTTGGCAGCTCTGTACATGTGCTAACACACACACAAGCACAAAACAGGCATACACATGCTTGTATTTCTATCATCGTGGAGCTCATATTTTCATTGGCTTCTGTATGACACCAACATCCATCAATTCTGATCCTGAACGTATGGTGTCCAGCATGATTTGATGATTTTCCTACACAAAGACACACACTTAAATACCAACTAAGAGATGAGGTGTGTTTGAACTGGGAAATCGCCAAACAATGCTGGACACCAGCCCCCCCAGGACCAGAGATTAACCCTGGTTATTAATAAAAGGGTGCTAAAATTGACTCTTTGGAGTGATGTCACTTTCCCCAATTCAAATTTCATTATGCATGTGCTCAGGCATCCAATAATAAAGGCAGCACTGCTTATAGTTCTTGGTGCTCTTTGGGACTAAAAAGGGTTCTTTGACTTTAACAATAGTGCACCCCCCACTATTTTTGGTGCTATCGAATAGATTTATGCCAACTATCATGTCGTGATCTTGAACCAGGTTGGATGATCGAAATACCAGAAAACAGGTTTTCTATGCATTTAAAATCAACAAAACGAATGATTTTTTTCTCTTGATATGTTTTCTTTTATTGTGTAGTCCGTGTCCTGAATCTTTGATATGGTATCTGGCTTCAGAACATTCTGCAGCAGTGGGTGGAAGCACTTTCTGTTTGTTTGTTTGTTTGTTTGTTTGTTTGTTTTGTCAAGCTTGTTTAATAGATGAAGCTGTGCTGCAGCTTCCCACACACAGAACGCCTTCCCTCACAAGCCATTATTGAGGGCTAAATGGTTTTGACGTGTGACTATACTGAAGTTATTGAAAATAAAAAAGACTAACCATACTCTCATTAATAGCATGATAATATATGCATGCTAAAAACATGCCTGCCTGTCATCACCAACCAACACCTCCATGACTCTGACATCAATCAGCAGCGGCTAGGAGGCTTAATCAGAATGCACATGATCTCACAAGCCTAATATAGAACTGTTTAAAAAAAGTTCTTTAAAGAACCATATACAAGAGGCTGTCCATCACAGAGAAAAAAAGGCCATAAACATAGGTATTCAAATGGTTCTTTGTGTTTTCATAGTTCTATAGACAAGCACTGCCTTTACTAAACTGCCTTTTAGCGTGTTGTATCACACAGAGAGCTCCAATTACACATGCTGGGACATGGGGGCAGACTATATTTCTAGGTGAAAGGACCCCTTCATAATGTAATAAGTGTTGACCAAAGACCTTTCAGAGAATAGTACATCCAAGTCAAGAACTGTTAAGGAACCTTTATTTTAAGACTGTAACTAAACGCTACCAATCCAACTACCCCGAGCTTAACATTTACTTTCACAAAGATTAAAGAACACCAATAGAAAGAATGCACAGGCAGAAATTAACAGATAAAAAAAAAAAGTGAAGACAATCCGCTCTCTTCCTCAAATGGTTTCCTGTGTTCTCTAAAGTGCTGCTGCGTTTAACTCTGTACTGCTGTATCTGCCTAATGCTGCCCATTCCCACACTCCCTCCAGGTCCTTCAGTAGGGAACCCCCCCCACACATACACTCAAACAGCTGCTGTACTGCTATAAATGCTGTAACGCCATTACACTCCCTTGAAAGTTGCCCTGCGTTTTTAGTGCAAAAGACTTTAATATAACACAATCGCATTGCAAAACGAGTCCCATTTCTTGGAAACTGCATGAGGCGTAATTGTCCTGTTTTTTAGAAAGGGTGTGTGACAGGCTGCTTTTAGCGGAACTGGATGGGTGGGGGGGCTACAGGGGGAGCGGCTTTTGAATACATTCATGACTTTCTGCTGGGAAGGAATGCGAGAGCCGTGTCAGTCCTCAACGGCAACAGCCGCACTCACACACTCACCCAGGGCCATGTGTTATCAACCAGCGCACAAGTCAACAGCAGGGGCTTTACACTCACACACTGCTGTGTGCTGTTTATATAATGTGTGTGGGGTGTGTTTCTGTGTTCACTTATTATCCAAAAATGCTGAGATTTTTTTGTGTGTCTTTGTGTCAGGGACAAATCAAAATCAGCCAATATTGAAAGGGAATTCCATCGATTTTTCAATATTTCTGCCTAATTCTCATTGAGCTGTAAACAAAGTCTTTCAAGAAGGTTTGATGTGAAATGGTACATTGCACATTTCCTTGTGATGCCCTACATGGATCCCTTCATCATGAACGGCTTTAAAATGGATTATGTTAATATCTTAAGGATGAATAACGCAGTCATTTTTTAAAATGTCTTCCTCTTTCACAGACGTATCAGCATTGGAGGAAATCCTAAAGGTTCTTCAATTCACACAATCATCCACTGAAAGGTTCTTTAAGGAAGGAAAAGTGTTTTTTTCTATGGCATCACTCCCTTTTGACCCTTTTAAGAGTGAACTATCTAAAAAAAGTACAAATGGATTACTTGTGAGCACTATACTAAGTGAGATGATTTTTGGTAAGTGACACAGACAGTTTAACATTGTGAGAGCCTATGTTGAACACCGCCTTGCTGCAGACAGCCAGCCCACTCCTGAAATCCAACTACAGGTTTTTAACTGCAGCAACATTACTACTGGAGCTGGATTACCGCGGCTGCTGGCACCAGACTTGCTCTCCAATGTGTCCTCACCCATGGGTTTAGGATTTGCTTATTCATCACTGAATGAGACGTCACCGCCATGGAGGGTGTGTGATCGGCCTGAGGTTATCTTGAGTCAACATTATAGGTTATTAATGCATTTTAAGATTAAAACGGATCAAAACAAAAATAGAACTATCATTGTATGTGTTGTAAACATGCCTAAGAGTCAGTTTAAAGATGAGGAAAACCACCTCATGATGATGCATCTGGTAAGTAACTGTAGAAAAACTACTATGGTTCCAGTGGGCAGGTTTCTTAGGAAGCCAGATGGCAAATATTAGGTCACCACTTGGAAGACTATCTTATTGCAGCTGTCTAATTGTGGTAACTGGCTTAAACTCATTATTACAATATAGAGAATGAATTAATACATGACAGAAATATTCATTAGATTAAGATGACAAAAAGCTTAAAGATAGAGTTTGCAAGGTAGCTACCTGGCTATTTAGGTATCTTATCTCAGTTTGGCTTCTGTCCTCTGATTGCAAGGGTAAAATGTGTCCTACATAAAGACATACTGATATAAAGACATGCTAGATTTCCATTTATGCATTTATTAGCCTGTGTATCAGTCGCTATGCTAGCAGTCATGATGAGTTGAGAAGCACAGGGATTCTGTAATGTCGTATGACATATCTGTGAAATATATACTGGGTAGTGTGATGTGAGAACACTGATGAACAAAAACATGAAAACAATATTAAACTCTTATGCTAAACTGATGAGGCAGAGGGACGCAATGTTGGCCTTTAGAATTCTGCAGAACATGCCAAAGAGTATTACATGGGAGTTTCAGGCCAGAACAAACATTTTGGAGATTAATTATGAATGGAATCTTTAATATTTAAATAATTTAAAAAGCTATGAATTCTTACTGAGTTTTTGACTTACAGAAATGTACGTTTATTTGACTTTTAATTGTCAACCCTATTTGAACAGCACTGTTTATCTAAAGCTATTGGAATCTAATTTTGAATATTCAAAATGATATTGTATATATTAGTGGTTATCAGAAGTGGTTATCAGAATTTTTAGCAGCAACATCAGTATCAGTATCATTGACAAACGTTTCATATCATTCAGGCCTTAGTGTGTGTTTGTATAGTAGTGTTTTAGACTGCCTTTATTGGCCTGGGTGCATGTCCTACCAAGAAACTGACCCTACATCAATCTCAGCATGACCCCTGTTGTCAGATTTGATGATATGGAGACCATACTAGGTATGTCCACTCTGTGTGTGGGTGTGCACCTCACCCATAAGACATCCAGCCACCAGATAAATTCCTCTTCACAAGCTCCTTTGACTACAGAATGTAGTTTCAGACAGACAGCTATCATTACATTTAAAGTGGCTTCCTGTACTGGCTGCATTCATCAGTAGTGCAGCGACAGCAGACAAGGCTATAAGGACTCCCCAGGGGCATACATGAGGAGGCCTGCAGAAACGAAGGTCTCCTCCAGGGCTCTCTAACCTTAAACATAACCCAGCCAGCCCCCATTGGCACCAGGGAACAGATTTGCTGTCAGCCAGGTGAATGACTATTAGTTTACGGACACTGTGGGGGAGAGAGTGAGAGAGGGGGAGGAAGGGAGGACGAGAGAGGAGTCTAATGGCTCCGTGAGATGGGCTCCGGGTCTGAGCTTTTCATTTCCTCTCTGCTGGTCCACTCTCGCTTACTCAGTCTCTCTCTCTCTCCTTCTCCCTCATACACTGTCTCCATTTCATTTCTACTATGCTCCACAACTATGACACTCCCACATATACACATGTGCGAAGTTTTCTCTTCATTTCTGAAAGTTACATAATGGCAGATGGAGGGCGGGTAGAAGAATAGCTGGACAATAAGCAAAAAGACACTGAATTTAATGTTAATATAGCAGGAGAATGTAAATGTATATGGACCAAAAATGTGCACCACCTGCTGGAAGTAAGATTTCAATACCGTTTGCTATATGTCACTGATTGATTAGGACACTTAGCTAGTTAGCTAAGCAGACTTCTAATGCACCCGTTGCTCCTAACACTTAGCTCTTAGCCCTCCTTTTTGCTCATTCACATCTAACAGTAGAGTGTCCAGGTTTTTGTTGAGACAGAGGGGTACGACAGAGTGTTAAGGCTCCATGGCCCTCCAAACGGAGGTTTTTGAGAGGCACACTCCAAATTAAGTGTTATGAAAAAAAAGAAGAAAAAAAAAGAAAGAAAGAAAAACCGGAATGATAGCCGCATGACTGACCAAGGACAGCTGGCTAAATTTCCCGTTCCACCTTAAATAGTCCAGCAGTACTGATACCTGAAGTGCCAGAATGCTTCATTTAAGGTGGAATGAGAAAATCGAACAAGAAGCTGGCGAATAGCTGATTTCAGCTTCATATCACTGAAGAATCAGGGATGGGTGATAATAAATAATTATTGCATCCACCCTCTTTGAAGGCATATGATGCCCTAAATTTAACTAGAGACCAGCAGTGAGCTTATTTAACTTTACCCTCCTCTGCTATCACTGCAGACTGGCAAGATCGCCTACAGAGCTCCGCTAGTAGCCTGTTAATGAACTATGTTCTTTTTTTATTTGAGGGTTGCTCCATTTCATAAGGGAAGATTTCAACCATTACTCGCTGACGCTTGAAAACAAGGGGTAGGGGTAAAAATAAGAAAACGGATAGGGCCTTAGCAGGTACAGGTTAGCAGATACAACCAAGCTGCCCAACACCCGTGTGTATAAAGGATTAAAATTTTACATTACTGGCATTAAATGTGTGGATGAAACATAACATGTTATACAATCTATTAAATAAATGTCCCAAACCAGATCTTGAGAGCTCTGGCAGTAAAGCAGCTTTTTCCTGATAGGTCTGTGGTTTGTTTACATCTTGACATTCCCAGTATAGACATCCTGAAGCCTCTGGCACTCTGTCAACAGTTCCATGTCTGATGTCTGTAGTGTTGTACATTAGGATGGCATTTAGCATTTGGCAGCTACTAGCAAATAATAAGATGATATTTGCTTGTTTTTTGCCAATGCACACCACTTTGTTTCACAAAGGTCTGTTTTTGTTGCGATGCTCTTTGATGGTAGGCAGAAATCAGGCAGTTGGCAATCAGGCTTTATTGTCTTTGCTATCTGTTGCTTTCAAAATTCACCAAAAGAATTGCTATTCAGATGATGAACTGTTAAGAAATCTGAACTGAAAAAAATTATTTTCTTGATTAGAAAACCAAATTCGTCATACAAATTCATGATTATTGCACCTCTATCAAAATGCATGACTGATGAAAAGACAGAAGCATTACAAGAGAGAACGCCAGGGCTGGATATCAAGAGATCCACATATGGAGAGATGTGGATTATGAGGTGCGAGGACAGAGATGAAATGAGATGATGAAGGAGCATGACTTGGCAATGAAAAGAGAGAGGGAGGTGGAAACAGACTAAATGAGGGCAAGAGGAAGCCTCCGTTTTCAACCATGTGCAACAGAAGCAAAAAAATCGATGAAGAAACTTCAAAGTGTCAGAGTGGCCTCTTTAAAGACGAGGGCATGGCGAGACATCACAATCATTCATACATTCATCCCTGAGCCTGGCTGTGTGACATCAAATAACACTGCGAGGTTTTCATATGCTTTATGTTCTGCTTTCAGAGAAGGAATATCAAGCACATGGAATAGAATATCTAAATCTTATCTGGAATTTTTCAATATAACAATACACGACTGCTACTGCTCCCAGAAAGATAAAGCCAGCCTAAAAAGCCTCGCTGAAAATGTGTCCTTTCTACAGTTTGAGCTTTGGCAGTTGCTTTTGCAGAATGTAACTTTCAAATTCTACCACTCTCCCCCAACCCCCACCCCAATCACATCTCTGCGATTAATAATTCATCCACTTCTGAATGTCACAGAAAATTTCAAGTCATATTCAACCATGCACTAAGTGATCTTCATTTCATTAAGAGGACGAAGAAAAGGGTTTCCTGAAATTAAGTCATTTCCCAGTCCACTGAGTCATGCTTTTCAATAGCCCAGCCATATTTGTGCCATCATGTACCTTCTGGAGTTAAAACCATATCCTATAACCTGGTAAAATATAAGTACTTCACATAAGGACTCAAAAGCATTCCAGGCTTTAGATGATTTAATCATTTATTTATGATATAATGAGCTTTAAAATAACAATTTTCATGTATGACACTTTGAAAAACATGTATACCTATTAGAGCAACCATTACAATACAACAGTTATACATGTATAAATAAGGGTGGGCGATATGGCAAAAATTTAAGTTCAAACAATATTTAGGATGATATTTAGGTTTTCTGAGGAAAATAAAATGCTTCAGGAATAAAAATTCATTTTGAATTCACCATTGGTGTACATACATATATATATATATATATATATATATATATATAAATATATATAACCACAATTCCATTGAAGTTGGGACATGTGTAAAACCTATATTCAACCTATATTCAATTGAATACAATACAAAGACAAGATATTTAATGTTCAAACGGATAAACTTTATTGTTTTTTGCAAATATTCACTCATTTTGAATTTGATGCCTGCAACACATTCCAAAGAAGTTGGGACAGGGGCATGTTTACCACTGTGTTACATCACCTTTCCTTTTAACAACACTCAAGCATTTGGGAACTGAGGACACTAACTGTTGAAGCTTTGTAGGTGGAATTCTTTCCCATTCTTGTTTGATGTACAACTTCAGTTGCTCAACTGTCCGGGCTCTCCGTTGTCGTATTTTGTGCTTCATAATGCGCCACACATTTTCAAGGGGAGACAGGTCTGGACTGCAGGCAGGCCAGTCTAGTACCCGCACTCTTTTACTACGAAGCCACGCTGTTGTAACACGTGCAGAATATGGCTTGGCATTGTCTTGCTGAAATAAGCAGGACGTCCCTGAAAAAGACGTTGTTTGGATGGCAGCATATGTTGCTCCAAAACCTGTATGTACCTTTCAGCATTAATGGTGCCTTCACAGATGTGCAAGTTACCCATGCCATGGGCACTAACACACCCCCACACCATCAGAGATGCCTGCTTTTGAACTTTGCGCTGATAACAATCCGGACAGTCCTTTTCCTCTTTGGCCCGGAGGACACAACGTCCATGATTTCCAAAAATAATTTGAAATGTGGACTCGTCAGACCACAGGACACTTTACCACTCTGCGTCAGTCCATCTCAGATGAGCTCAGGCCCAGAGAAGCTGGCGGCGTTTCTGGGTGTTGTTGATATATGGCTTTCACTTTGCATGGCAGAGTTTTAACTTGCACTTGTAGATGGAGCGACGAACTGTGTTCACTGACAGTGGTCTTCTGAAGTGTTCCTGAGCCCATGTGGTAATATCTGTTACAGAATGATGTGGGTTTTTAATGCAGTGCCGCCTGAGGGAACAAAGGTCACGGGCATTCAGTGTTGGTTTTCTGCCTTGACGCTTACTTGCAGAGATTTCTCCAGATTCTCTGAATCTTTTGATGATATTATGGACTGTAGATGCTGAAATCCCTAAATTCATTGCAATTGCATGTTGAGAAACATTGTTCTCAACAATGTTGTTCACGAAGTGGTGAACCTCACCCCACCCTTGCTTGTAAATGACTGAGCCTTTCAGGGATGCTCCCTTTATAGCCAATCATGACACTCACCTGTTTCCAATGAACCTGTTCACCAGTGGAATGTTCCAAACAGGTGTTTTTTGAGCATTTCTCAACTTTCCCAGTCTTTTGTTGCCCCTGTCCCAACTTTTTTGGAACATGGTCCAGGCATCAAACTCAAAATGAGTGAATATTTGCAAAAAACAATAAAGTTTATCCATTTGAACATTAAATATCTTGTCTTTGTAGTGTATTCAATTGAATAAAGGTTGAAAAGGATTTGCAAATCACCGTATTCTGTTTTTATTTATGTTTTACACAACGTCCCAACTTAATTGGAATTGGGGTTGTATATATATATATATATATATATATATGTATATATATAATGTCGGTTTTCAGAAGAATCTCCAAAATGGTAACTTTAAAGGAAGAGGAAAAAACCATACTTTACTTTTAATGTAAGTCAATGGGACCAGACATTACCCCCAGACATTATCCCTAGTGTTTTACATTTATCACGTAAAACACTTTAAAAACATTATTAGTTATGTGAAAAGGCTGCTGTGCTGCCTTAGAATTTTTAATTAATTCAACTTCTAATAGTCATTCATTCACAGTCACACACACATATATATATATATATATATATATATATATATATATATATATATATATATATATATATATATATATATATATATAGATAGGTATATTTCATACTTTTTATAAGATACATGTAGTTGTTTAATGTTCTAAATGTCTAAATGTAGTGATGACACTCAGGTTATATTTAGAAAAATATATTATGATGTAATGTGATAAAATATGACAAATATATTCATATGACATGAAGTTTTAAATTGTACTGGAATATTTTTTATATTTTGGCAACTCAGTCAGTCTGAACAATGATATTAATATGTTTACTTTATCAGCTAAATAACACTAAATTTGATTGTATGTAAGGTGACTGAATAGTCTGCTTCAGATGGCTTTTCTATGATATGCCAAAGCTCCACATGAGGATGCTCTGTAGCACCATAAGCTAATAAACACATCATAATTATGTTGTAGTGACATAAGCTGCTAGTTTAGCTACATGGCTAAGCTGCTTCACAACTACTACCACCACCCCAATCAGTTATAGCATATTTTTCTGGTTCAGATAACTCCTAATGGGAGTTACAACATAATATTTGGGGCCTCTTTTAAGTGAATCTCCCTGTATTAGTAAATGTATATAATATAATAAATACCAAATGTAACTATTTTTACACACATTTAATCAGAGAAAAAAAGGGTAATTTTTCCACAGTTGTTTTTTGCCACATTGACAGGTGTGTTAAGTGTTTGGGTCATTACTATCATGTCAGTGTAAATATATTCAGTCGAACATTTGACCTTGCTGAAGTAGTGAAATGAGTGAGGTCATCCACGCACGATAACACAAGAGCGTACACTCATGTACGCCAATACTATCAGCTACAACCTGCTATAGGAAATGAATGATAAATGAGAGAGAGAGAGAGAGAGAGAGAGAGAGAGAAAGAGAGAGAGAGCGCACTAGTTAGTATTGTCAGTCTTCCCAGGCTGCATTACAGAAATGCTGCTTGGTGGGTTTTTTTTCCCTCTAGGTGGAGTGAATGGTGCAGTGGATCTGGACAGTGTCCACCCTGCGCTGCAGTGGTGCCGCTTGGCTGGGCTTCCAGACTGCTGCTCTGTTTGTCCAGACCATGGTGGAAGGAGCAAACAGGCTCAATGTTTGTGTATCAAACAAAGAGGAGATTTTTCCCCTTCATCCTCTCTTACTCCTCTGTCTTTTACCCGTCTCTCGCCCTCTTCCCCAGCGAGGTCATAGTCCTGTCCAATCTCACCGATTCATTTCAGAGAGTAAATAAGAGTGGCGTTTGCCCAGGCCCACCATGGACCCTGATTGGTTTCAGTATTACACACAGATAGTGGAAGAGCAAGGGAACAGATCTGAATTAGCCATTAATACAGATGCGCTTCTCAAGCTACAAGGCCACAGGTTCACAAGGAAAACAGCTCTGCTACATGTCAACCTTGCATAACATGGAAGAGACTGTGGAGATCTGTATATGGTTCAGGTTAAAACCCTTAAGGCCTCAACACCACTTCTTGCAAAGGCGATGTGCACCTGGCTTCAGTGAACAATATGAAGTGATTGTGGAGAAAACGAATAACCGCAGACATCACACGGAGGCTTCATTCACCGTGTTGCACACATGGCAGTTGAACGTAATTCACAGACGAAGACACTATGTGGCAAAGACTGTGATTGGCATTCCATGAGTCAAAGATGGATGACTCTGGTGAGCTTCATTTTGCAAGAAGTATGCTGAGCACTTTGGCAGAAGAGTTAGATGTTAGGTCTATTATTCTGCAGTGCTAACTAGTACTAAGCATCAAAACATACAGGTTATCTTTTATTTAGGGTCACAAGAGGACGAGGCTGAAGTTGGCTCCCTTTTTTCAGCTTCATGTTTGAAGTTTCCCATTCCACCTTAAATGGTGGGAGTATTCTGGACTTTGTCTCTGTACATTGCCATAGATCAATTGTAATAGAATCATTTTCCAGTAGTCATTGAACTTAGCATAAAATGTCATAGTGTCACCTGCATTAGTGAAGCATCCACAACAGGCAAAACAAGACTGCAAAATGTAAGTTTGTGAAGGCGCTTTATGTGTATCTACATATTGCATACGGATAATATAGCAAAACAACAGTAACAACTCTAGTAATGACGCTAGACTCAACAGTAATAATCAGTAGTAACTCCAAGCCATCAATTCTGTTTCATACAAAACCACACATAGTGTTAGAGAGACTGGCATCTGAGAGAAATTCAAGCATGTTGTACATGTTTAAGTTAATTTGCCGAATTAAATAAAAGCAAGACAGTTTCTGGATGACACTCACTGGTTGAAGATCCTCTCCAAACGCAGAACATCACCTTGAGCCCTACTTAATGACATTAGAATATCATTGAAAAGCACTAGAGTGCACAGAGAGGCTCTTTCCCTCTAGTAGACTTCAGAGCAAACCCCAGTGGCTATTGTGGCAGCATGTAATAAGAGCAGAGTGCTGAGTGACACGTGTAGTGGTCAGATTAGAAACATCATGTCCACACCTTGTCAGCTCTGACCCACAATCCATGCCATCACTGCCGCTGACGTGACTGTAGCCTTCCGGCTCAGAGCAAACACCACGATTCCCAAAAGCCCTCTCAAACGAGGACACAAGGACAAGAGTTTCCCCTTCCTCCTTATCTCTGCTTGTGGCTCTCATAGAAAATGACGGAGGTGTTGGGGGGGGGGGGGGGGGGGGGGGGGGGGGGGGGGGGGTGGTAGCAGAGAAGATGGTAGGATCATCATGTGTTTCTGTCTCAATTATTCAGAAGGCTGCCGATTTACCATAAAATGACCCATCTTCTCTCGGCCCTCTCTTAAATCACAGTGACTGCGAAGGACGTCTTCTCTCCTACATTGCACTTTGACTAAACAGCTTACTATTTGAAGCAGAAGCCGGCGCTGCCTCTGCTGCCTTGTATAAACCATGAACCCAGAGAAGAGATAAAGCGTTGCACTCCCACCATAAAAATGGAATAAGAAATCATCCTGACACAGCCCCGCATCTTGAGGCAGAGCACAGAGGAGACTTTCTGAAGGTCACACAGTGCCCACCACTTCCCTGGCCACCGTCACCAAGGGGCCATGATAAATTCAAAAAGGAGGATATAAGTGGAGGTTAATACATTCGGATGAGCTGGAAAAAGAGGTGGGAGAGAGTAAGAATATCACTGAGTGAAGAAGGGAAAGAAAGAGAAGAGCAGGAAGAAAGAATGAAAGAAAGAAAGAAAGAAAGAAAGAAAGAAAGAAAGAGCACAAGTAGGAAGGAAAGAGACAGAAAAAACAAAAGAAAAAGAAAGAAAACAGAAAAAGAATAAAGTAAATACAGAGAAGAAAGAAAAAAAAAGAAAGAAAGAAAGAAAGAAAGAAAGAAAGAAAGACAGAAAAGAACAAACACAAGAAATGAAAGAAACAGAAAAAAGAAAAACAGAACAAAATGAACAGAAAGAAAAAGAAATGAAATGAATATGGAAAGAAGAAAGAAAAAGACAGACAAAATGAAAAAGAGAAAGTAAAGAAAGACAGAAAAAAGAAACAAATGAAATACAGAAATATAGAAAGAGGAACAAAAGAAAGAAACAGAACAAAGGAGATGAAAAGAAAGAAAGAGAAAGAAAAGGAAAGACAGACAGAGAAAAAGAACAAAGTAAATAAAATAAAAAAGGAGGAAGAAAGAAATATGAAAGAGGAGGAGGGAAAAAGAGTGGAAGAGCGATAGGAGGGAAACAACAATAGAGATAAAACAGAATAAGAGAAAGAAGAGGAGAGAGAGATAGAGAGAGAGAGAGAGAGAAAGAGAGAGAGAGAGAGAGAGAAAGAGAGAGAGAGAGAGAGAGAGAGAAAGAAAGAGAGAGAGAGAGAAATAGAGAGAGAGAGAGAGAGAGAGAGAGAGAGAGAAAGAAAGAGAGAGAGAGACAGAGAGAGAGAGAGACAGAGAGAGAGAGAAAGAGAGAGAGAGAGAGAGAGAGAGAGAGAGAGAGAGAGAGAGAGAGAGTGAGAGTGAGAGAGAGAAAGAAAGAGAGAGAGAGAGAGAGAGAGAGAGAGAGAAAGAGAGAGAGAGAGAGAGAGAGAAAGAAAGAGAGAGAGAGAGAGAGAGAGAGAGAGAGAGAGAGAGAGAGAGAGAGAGAGAAAGAAAGAGAGAGAGAGAGAGAGAGAGAGAGAGAGAGAGAGAGAGAGAGAGAGAGAGAAAGAGAGAGAGAGAGAGAGAGAGAGAGAGAGAGAGAGAGAAAGAAAGAGAGAGAGAGAGAGAGAGAGAGAGAGAGAGAGAGAGTGAGAGAGAGAAAGAGAGAGAGAGAGAGAGAGAGAGAGAGAGAGTGAGAGAGGCTAGCAAAGCTTGCATTTTTAAACAACCTGCATGTTTGACACCCACTGGAAAACGGCTGGGATTGATTTCTGAAAGCTAACAAAGTTTCTCAGTCTCACAGTTCTTTATCACATTCTGTCAAACAAACACTACATAAGAAATCAAACAGTCAACACATTTAAAACAAAAACAAAAACAGCCACTAGAGACCACAGACTGCTGGAACCTCTCTGTATTTATCTTAATATCATCAAAGGAAAAGCGCTTGCTCAAAGCTTGTGTCTGCCATACATCACCGTAGATTGCTGATTCATCGAGCAGGGAATTTGAGGGGGCTGCAAGGTGGACTGGCCCTGAGTGCATTCTGCCTGCAACTTATTTTCTGCTCTGCTTTGCTACTCCTGGGTGTTTAATGTGGGCAGCAGCTGCTCTGGAGCTGATACACTGCAGGTGAAAGGAAAGGGGGAAGTCATTACCCTCCTCGTCCACATTCATACTCTCTTTCGTCCTCTCTCCAACATGGGTCGCACAGTGAAGAGAGAAAGCAAGCAGGCAAAACAGACTTCAGCTTCCAGGCTGATTCTGAAGAACTTATTCAGCAGATGGGGTTCCTCTGGACCTCATGGCACAAAAACAATATTGGAAAATTCCCCCCCTGCTGGCTCCTGGGCACTGTTCCTCCTCCAACACCTGACCACCTGCTAAGACACAGCCAGGCCTGAACTAGTGACTCACTTTCACAAGTTTGCAGAAGTTAGTCCTCACAGAGGACAGCACAGGAATTAGAACCTCATTTTTTAAGTTCTGATTTTTAAATTAAGTTACCTTAACTTTTGCTTTATGTTTTAGAGTAACTGTTTTCTAATAATGAATGAAAATCGATAAACACAGCCTGCTTATGTACAGTAACCACAGCCTACTGTATATTCCTTTGAAAAAGCATTGTGTTTATTTTTAAAGGGCCCATATTTTACATTTCTCTTGCAACACCACTCCCCCTCCCCCCTTTCAGGTTTACTCATGATTTTTTTTGTGGTTTTATGTACCAAGAACAGACTTCATTTCATTTTTCAAAACCACTTTTAAAACCTTTATTCCTTAAAAGTAAACACACTGTTTTTGTTACCGGGCCTTTAAGACTGATAGACTGATATATGTAAATTACATCTGCTTTGACTGGCTGCCCTGTATTGTTCCTGATTCAAAAATCAACCTGGGCTGATATGCTCCTCACAACTTCAGTGCAAATGGGCATCTGAAAACTGAATAGACCATCTGTCTGTTAAATGTTTTAGAACAGTACAATTAAAACAGGGCTGTTATTGCAACTTAATCTCCATTTTCATGAGTGAACGATACATTTTAAACGGTTTACTACATCAATTTCTCATTTCCAAGAAGTAAAGACATGTTTTTCCAATTATAATTTTAAATTGTTTTGCTGGGTGGTAAAATCACTGTAATGCAGGACCACTCATGGCTTATCACCTTATTTTGCTCCCACTAAACTATTTAAATAACTAATCATGAATTAACCAAGCACTGTAGTGTTAATGGAATAAGTAAACTACCATCATTAGGAGGATGCACTACTTGGCCTAATCAGGAATCTGCACATTGCAGTCTTGCTTATCCTTATGTTTAGCCACAGTAGTGAAGAAGTCCAGTAATGGTCTGCAGGAGAAAATACTACATCTTTCAACTAGAAAAGGGCAGCATCCTTAGGGTAAAATAAAATGACGGGGGCGGAAAAAAATGAAGGATGCTGGAAGGGCAGGAGAGAATATTGAGCCAAATGAGGCCCATTTCAAAACAACAAATCAATGAGGCACTAAATTTTCTATATGCAAAACAGACATTCACAATGGCTAGACAAGACTCCAGATGTAATGCAGCAGCTCACATTTAGTGGATGGCTGGTAACACAGAAGACATTAATGCAGGAATGAGTCAATTGACACTCATGCAGTGATTTGCTGAAATGTGAAGTGCAAGTATACCAAAATGAATGGATTAGAAGATGTGTTGTGAGGGCCTAGGAGGCTACTGATATCAAAACTACAGCTGGGCAATGTTTAGCAGCTAAAATATAATTATGCTCATATTTAGCCTCATACTTTTCTCAAAGAGAAGCCAAAGCCCAATGAAATATGCAGTCTAACAGTAAGCAGAGAGAGAGAGAGAGAGAGAGAGAGGGGGAGAGAGAGAGAGAGAGAGAGAGAGAGAGAGAGAGAGAGAGAGAGAGAGAGAGAGAGAGAGAGAGAGAGAGAGAGGGAGAGACAGAGAGAGAGGGAGAGACAGAGACAGAGAGAGAGAGAGAGAGAGAGAGAGAGAGAGAGGGAGAGAGGGAGAGAGAGAGAGAGAGAGAGAGAGAGAGAGAGAGAGAGAGAGAGGGAGAGAGAGAGAGAGAGAGAGAGAGAGAGAGAGAGAGAGGGAGAGACAGAGACAGAGACAGAGAGAGAGAGAGAGAGGGAGAGACAGAGAGAGAAAGAGAGGGAGGGAGGGGGAGGGAGAGAGAGAGAGAGAGAGAGAGAGATCAATTTTGGTCGGATTTACAACAGATGTTGCCTGCATCTTCAATTTGCTTTGCCCCAGACAGGGTCAACAAAAGCTTGTCCTACTTTCTCCCAGAAAAAAAAAACAGTAAACTGGTGGGTGTGACATTTAGCAACAGAAGTAGTTTTGTAAGCAGTCTCAATGGATGTGAATTTCATATACCACACCAGGCTCTAAAAATCACTTATCGCCCATGCATCAACACAACTAGCTACGATTAGAGATGAGATTAAAGGCCATTTGTTGCATTCCTTATTACTGAACACAGCTTGGGTCTATGCCATTCAACTGCAGCTCTGAAACTACTGTTTTCTTCCTCTTCTTCTTCTTTTTTTTTTATAAAGGCAATGGTGCTTGTAATTTCATCTTGTGCAAATATACCTGAGGCGGGCCCATTTCCATTTCTCCTTGGGCAGAATCAGTGCTGGTGGTGTTTTAAGAAGGGCCACCGCAGTGATTTCGCTGAAGAAGCACAATGTGGTGTCACATTGCGGTTCAGGAGAGAGGGAGAGAGAGGGGAGAGAGAGGGAGAGAGAGGAGGAGAGAGAGAGGGGAGAGAGAGGGGAGAGAGAGGGGAGCATAGGGGAATGGAGTGTGGAAATAAGAACTGTCACCTCTCTGATGTCTCACATGGCCCAGATGGATAGTTTCCTTATCACTACCACATTACTGCACGCTTCCTGGAGACATGCAACATACATGAGTGTAATCTATACCTGTATATAAAAGCATCCCAAAGGTGTTTGGATATAGAAATGTTGCAGCAGGTTCCCGTCCACATGTCATTATCCCAGAATACATGATATATAATACAGTCATGTGCTAAAGTTTGGACATCCCTGGTAAAATGACATCTTGTTGAAAATAACGCAACAACCTGACCCAGGGTACAATTTAACACAGACTTTTTAGGCCAAGCTGCGTGTCCTTCTGGCCATATTATCACATTTTCTAGCCATGGTATGCCACAAAAATCCACAGCGATTTATCTGAGTTTTGAAAAGATCTTGCCAAAGCGTTTTTAGGGCATGTAAGTAAATTTTACTAAAGTAAAAGTAAAAATATGTTTCTTTTCTATTACTGAGCTGTTTATGTAAATCATAAGTTTCAACCTCATTTTACTTTAATTGCTCTCGTCACCTACAATGCAACACAGTTTTGAAGCATGTGACAAGCTACAGCAAGTGCTAGCTGAGCTTAAGTACAGCTTCTGTACTGTGAGGTTAGTTGTTACATGGCATTACAACTAAGCCACCTTTAGTAAACAGAGACAAATAAAGCAAATTATGCCATTTGATGTGTTTACACAGATTTTAACATGAAAAAGCGAACGCATCTGAAAACGGGGATACTTTATTAATATCTTTCAGATGTTAATATTTTGATTTTAAAGAAATATATTAATGAAATTGATATTAACAGTTGCTTAAGGTGTAGTTATTCAGAAACAGTGTTCCATGTTTTACTGATGTGTGAGGTTTTCTATTTGCTGTACTACACCGGACAAAAAATACATTTATCAATTGAGCTTTCTGCCTGCAGATTTTATATATATAATGCAGTGTGGTTGGGAAATATTTGTTTCTTACAACATTAGAATTAGATTTGTTTGCACAAATTGATCAGACCTTTCTAGCAAGTGTTACAACTACCCTCTGTCTTTTACATTGAAATTGTAATATTGCACTTCTCATCATTTGTACAATTGTTCAATTATACAAGAACAGTAGGTGCTAGAAATAAAGTTCAAATGTTTATTTGTAGCAGAGATTAATTTGTTGCTTGTATAAAAATTTGATCATTCCAACTTCAATACTTTTACATTTTGCAAAAACCAAAACATGTTAGGTTGTGTTCCACTCTCCTCTACTCAGTACTACCACGACAACTACTTTGTACTAGTACTAATACTAGTATGCTATTAATACTAGTACTACTATACTACAAATAATAAAAGTACTACTACTACAAATATATTACTACTACCAAACTGCTACAACAACTACTACTATACTATACTAGTAGTACAGCTACTACTACTACTACTACTACTACTACTACTACTACTACTACTACTAGTACTACTACTACTAATAATAATAATAACAATAACAATAATAAAAGCAATAGCAATGAAAGTGTTCTAAGGGACATGTTTGAGGAAGATCAATAATAAGTGTTTAAGTTGTAGCTGCACTAACTCTACCTACACTGTAGGCTTCTGGAGAGAACTTTCCCTGTTCATGTACATCAAGCTTCACATATGTAAGAAGGTTCACAGCGTGTGAATCTGTTCATGTGATAGATGCCTGTGAGTGAAATACATGGAAGCCAAATGAATAATAAAAGTAATAAAACATATTTAATATATGGCAACAATGTAATTAAATGAACTACTATTAATACAATACTGCACAAAAGTCAGAGACCACTTTTTGTTTGCTCTGTTTCCAATCAAAATGGCTTTAAATTAAAGATCTTTATTTTAGTGTCGAATTGGAAAGAAGGGAAATCTATATTAAGTCATCCAACACTAAGTCTAATGTCAAATCTATCAGTACTTAATTTGTCCACTCTTTACTTTTGTGCACTCTACTGGCACTTTACCTCTTCATCTCAACACCAACCAGTTACAGCTGTGTCCTCCAACAAAAGCTGTTCCCAAAGGAGTCACTGACATTATGTTCCCCTTCAAACAGACACTACCACTCACATGAACACAAACATACTTAGCTGTCCTGCAGTTTTCTGTGGATGTAAAATGACTAAAGATATACCTGAGAGATAGGAATATTTAACTAGTTATTCTATACTAGAATAACATAAGATACTGTATTTGCATAAGAAAGAGAAAAGTAAAAAAAAAAGAGAGAGAAAATGGGTCTAACAATTATGCAATGCCCAATAGACCACCTAAATGGTCACCATCACATAAACAGTGCTTAAAGTGTTCATGTTTGGGAGAGAGAAATCAAGAGTTCCACTCTTGCTTCAGATCTGAAAACATCCTTAGATGTTTCTGTCCATCTTTCTACTGTGAAAAGTCAATTCAACGCTTTGGGTGTGAAATGATGTGTAGCTGTCAAGAAGCCCTCACTGAGAAAAAAAAAACAGCCAAAAAAGAAGAAAGCTTGCCCTAGATCACCAAAACTGGACATCTGAGAGTCTAAATGTGTGATCTTTGGAAGTAACAGAAGACAGTTTGTAGGTTGCCAAAGCAAGAAAGACTCTTCTGCAACCATCAGCACAGTGGTGGATCAGTGCACGTTTGGAGATGCTTTACATCTAGAGTTGGTAATTAGTTTTTTTGATTGAAGGCATAATAAATGCTGTTAAGCACAAATACACTTTTGTCCATCATAAAACAACTTCTGTAAAATATCTAATTGGAAAGAAATTAATTCTACAGCAAGATAATGACCCTCAGCACACTTACTATAAAAAGCAGCTGCTGATGTTGTAATGACCACACCAGAGCCCAGACCTCAACATTACTGAACGAAGATTACTTGGGTCATAAGAAGCAACACAGTTCTGTGACTGAAATTTGGAGGCGTGGAAAAAATATCCCTGGAGATTTCTTAGACAAACAGAAAAGGTTTTATTTAGTTGTTGAGGTTTCTGCATAATATTCAGTTAAATGCATGTTTTCTGGCACTAAACAAAGAGCTTCCACTTAATGGTTGTTTCGAAGGGAAATGATTTATTGATGGCCTCTGACTCACAGAGCTTCATGACAAACAAATAAACAGCGTATTACACTTGTTTTGTTTCTATTTAAGCTATGTGAGGTCATGTTTTCCTGTACAGGAGGTGGGGCTGTTTGTTGTTTGCCATTTGTGGGCTTGTTATGTCCACAGTTTGGTATCATTTATATTGAGTCATGACACAATACCATCACTTTTGAGTTTTATACCAGTATACCTCCCACCTAGAGCTGGTAGTATGATGTATTGTATGCAGCTGCTGGCATATCTACATCATACAGTCTGTTTCTTCATTTACTAATAATGCCTGATATCCACAAACTTGTGATTTGCCTTTTGAAATCCAATCACACAGAGCTTTGAAGTGCTGAGTGGCTCTTTTCACAAAATCCAATAGACACTAACAATGAATCCCACTAGCTGCAATAAAGCTGAATAAAAATTAATGCAATAAAAATGGGCGAGTAGTCACAGTGAGGAAGAATGAATTCATTAGAGCTAAAAAGTAATTTCAGTCATTTCTGTTCTTTAGGTTCTGAGAAATTAATGACTAATTTCACTTGGGAAATCATTGCTGAGAGTTTTGTGTGTGGTGCGTGTGTGTGTGTGTTATTTTATTGTTCTAGTTTTTAATCAATATTTTTTTTAATCTGCTTAACCACCATTTCCGCATATGCACATGCTGTATAATCATATACACCCACAAAGGCATGCCAATAACATCAATGAATTTTACTTGACAGTTTACAATTGGTTCTCTAAGTTTTCCCACTGTGTTAAAAGGCTTATACACAATGGCATAGCTGTAAAATGATATGTGATAAATGGTAAGTCTACTGGAATATACAGCAATGAATTCAATTAAACTGCAGTTTGCGGAACAAGCAAGTGTAATCAAAGACTGGCTTCCAAGGCTTGAAGTTGTAGTTATATAAACATAAAAACCTATTGTGTAATCCATTCTCTATATGTTACACCTGAGTTTTAAGTATTACACTGACCTAATTTGTCTCAAGACAGTTTTAGATTGAGATACATACATATATATTTTTAAAAATATTATTATAAGTGTGGCACTGCTAACAGCTTTGCACAGTTCAGAACCATTCAAGTCTTCTTATTGTGCCATTCAGGGTTTCTTTTCTTACTGAGAACCTGGAACTCAGGATGTTTTAATGGAGCAGAGATGTCAGAATAGAACATCTCAAAAAGCTTTTTACAGCTATTGTGCGCATTCAAACTGAGCTCCTCAATATTTCAGTAGGATTTCCTGAAGTGAAGCATGTAGCCAAAGGAAGAGAAAGAGAGAGTGTCCCCCTCTGAGTAAATGAAGGGGGGACCCACCAGAAAAGCAGACCAGCTCCACTCAAATCAATGATGGATGCAACAGACAGAATCTCAACTCTGCTTACACGCTATCCTTTCTAACATACTGCACAAAATCAGCACTTAAGTGTCTCTGAATACAGCTGACGTCGCTGCCTTCCACATTACAACACATCCTTCATCAGGACAAAAGTGGTTTCAGTAATATGCACCCAGTACTGGACAGGGTCAAAAACAGAGGTACCATCAGTTACACATCTTAAGGGCTAATTCATTGACAAAGGCATTTTCATGCTTATTAAGGGATTTGCATGCTTCTCTGGGCTCTCTCAGTGCAATGTGTTTGATTAAGGTAGTTATGTCGTTTTGGTGCCTGAAATAGCTTGGCTTTAATACCTGGCAGTGGAATTACAATAGCATGGCCTCGGGCTAATGTGCCACTTGATTACTGTGCTTAGAGGGCTAATGAAACAAAGCTGACCTAGAGTGTCTCCCCTGTTATCCATCCAACACAAAGCTCATTAATCGGTTGTATATAACAAGAAAGGTGGAGAAAGGTGTCCATGTTGAACACCTCTTAGACTTGGGGTTAAAAAAATTATTTGCCCTAAAAGGAAAGCTAAGAAGATACAATTACTCTAGAAGATACAATTACCTAAAGGGGGGTATTCATGGCTCAGCAAGGCTCCTTTTTAAATCATTGTGTTATAGATGCAAATATGCCTGATCTGCTCTCTTTATTAAAAATAAAGATGTCAGGAGGATTATTAGAAGCTACACTTGAAAAAAAAAAAAAAAGAAAAATGCTGTAAATGGGTTCTTTGAGCGATGCCAAAGAAGAAACACATTTGGTCCCCTAAAGAACCATATTTTGAGATTTATGATTGAAAGAACCTTTTAAAGATTTCAGGAAGCTGTGTGTCATAGAAGAACTACTTGTGGTTCTCCAAAGAACCTTTAAATGAATGATTCTTAATGAAACTCAAATGAAATCACTCAATCAAAATGTTAGAGAACAAAAAGTGTTTCTTTTATGGCATTGCTTCGGTTAACAACACTACACAGTTTTGTAGTCTCTTACTTTGAAGAACATTTTTCACTTTTGCCCATTTCAGCTGTTCCAGTTATTGCTTAGTAGAACACGTTTTTGAGTGCTAGTGCCACTCCAACATAATGCTACAAAACCCAGCTGAGTGCTCCCAACACGATTGGGGAATTCACAAAGAGTGTTTTAAAGGACAGCAGGTAAGGGCTTTTTGCTACTGCCTGTTCAAACTGCATCCTGAGCAAAGTGAGTCCTGATGGCCATTCCAAACGGTTCTTAGTGATCAGACAAAATGGTAAGACAAGCTGCAGCAGTCCAGGCAGCACTTCTTATAAGGAACCTTTATTTGATTTCCGCCAAACATCGAGGGGCATTTAAGGAGACTGGGTGTGCTCCTGGGGAAGCCTATAATGGATAGAATGTAAGGAGAACTTCCTGTTTAATTGAAAACACATCTCCCCACGAAGGCCTAATGCTCCTTGTCACCTCTGGGCCAAGGTTTGTTTTCAGCACTCAGGAGTGCATGACTGTGTACCTCACATTCACTGAGTCAAATTAAGGCAGCCAAGCTAGGCCATAAATATGCAGAATATGAAACACACACTGGACACTTCCCTAGAACCAAAGTCCTACATCCTCAGGCCTCGGCGCCATATATAGACCAATAACTAATGAATAATGAGTCCTCATCTAAGCTAAGAGGTCTATTGACCAGAAAGCAAACACAAGTGCCTACAGTAGGCTGCATCTATAAACAGCTCTCAGAGAATCAGTACCACTCTATTTCATAGTGAGCCTACACTAATTTAATTATAGACTGGTGTTTAATGACTTACAAACTGGCATTTCTCTGTGAGTAAATTAGCTGGAAATCATCCATTTTGGGAAGGGAAAACATAGGCCACTGCCCACAGGAATTATATTACCACATAATGAATGGCTTGAGATGTCATCGACATGTTTTGATTGCTCATATCTTCATCCATTAACATGCAGCTAATTGGGAAACATTCCCCTCTCTCTCACTCTCTCTCAATGAATCTCAGTATGCCTAACAACCCATAAAGCACCAGAGAGTTATTTGCTGTTTCACAGAACTTTCGGTCTGCAAATTAAAAACTGTATTAGAAAGAGAGATGAGGAAGACTCTCAGGAGGTTTCTGCCCCACACACTACAAAAATGGCTCCTAAATAGTTCCTGGCATGGATATGTGGTTCTATGGAAATCCTTTTAACATTATGTGGAGGTTCTTTGAAAATGAATACATTCATAAAATGAGGTTCTTCCATAGCATCAATCCTAGGCACCTTTAGTTTTAAAGGTGAGCGGTGACTTGCCTGCAACCTTTAAAAGAATTATGGACTGTACCTTTCCCTTTACTTCATTCATTCATTGGGAATGTGAATTAAGATACTTCTTTTAAGTATTTTAAAATACTTATTTTAAGTGGCTACAGATCTCACTAACCACACATTCTGCTACTAAATACTAGTAAAGAACACCAAGCCATCCGAACCAGACTGAACAGGGAAAGAACATGCTAGAACAATATGAATGGGAGAGAACACTATAGATTCTCCATACAATCACACAAGTGTGGCATTCCAGCCAAAACTTTATTTATATTGATTAGTCTTTGGTTGGTGTGCTGTGGTCTTACTGTTGATAGATCAATTACTTGTGAATTCCTTCAGTTCCTATGGATACTGCAGGTATCAGGCTGGGTTGTATAAGGCCCTGTCCAAATATTGCCCAAAGCCCTAAGGTCCACCTTCAGGACTGTGCTTTGATGACTTGGTGAAGGTAAAGATTAAAGGTGTAGCTGTGTGCAGATGTTTGAAGGTGTATAAGTTTAAAAAGAAAGACCTGGGACCCCCTACATGACATCACTGGATCTTGTCAGGAGCCCTGTCAAGATATTCTTGCTGCTTTCACTCTGCTGCTATTTAAATGTGCACAACACCAGAAAAAGCGCTTTCTGCTCACAGCTTGATGAAACCGAACGTCATTTCATTTACCTTTACACAGAAATCATGATTTTAGATTAGCAACAACAGAGTTAAATGCATACAAAACAGCACAAGTCCCTTCGTGTGAGCTTGACACCTTTGCTTTCTGCTTAATTCTGTAATATTCATACAGCAAAATACTTGTAAAAAGTATTTGATGGTTAATTGCTACGATTTGTAACAACATTCCAATGATTTGATTTCTTTCTCCCGAATTAGACTTTCTACTCATTCATTCTGAATGTCTGCCAGACAGCTGCACTGCCATTTGATCTAATTTCACAGGACATGGAGAATAATGCAGCAGTAACACACTGTAAAAAGAAAGAAAGAAAAAATACAACCCAGGCAATGAACTATTTAAAAAAATTAAGACGAGAGATAGTACTTATTCAATTGTGCTGAAAAACAAATCTGGCTGGCTGGTCTCACAGCCTTACGCTGGCAACATCCACATTCTCAGAGCTGGGGGCAAATGATCCTCACCTTTGTGGATATTATTAATATGGAACTTTCAACTGCATAGATCTATGGAGCTAATAGGACTTTGAACTCTTTGGAAAGTGCAGCTAATTGGCAACTTATTGCAAAACCTGTTTCCTATTACTTTCTTTTAACCCGCCACCACCCCCCAGAGGACTAATTTTTCTTTATTATTGGTGTAGCACATTTCTTTTAGTATATGCTGCAATCGTGTAAAGAGAGGACAACAAATTGCAAACATACAAGCAGACAAAAATTACAAGGGGGAATAAAGGAGGAAAAAAAATGATAGAAGTTGGGAGAAAAAAATAAATAAATAAAAGTAACATACAGAACATGTAAAACAACAAAAAAAAGAAAAAAAGGAAAAGAGAAAAAACAAAAACAAAAAAAAAGAAAAAAAAAATATTATTATATTTGTACTCTTAGAGGATGAACTAAGCTTTAGCTATTTGTTATACCTGCCATATAAATTTTATTTGTGTGTGTGTGCGCATGTGTGAGACCAGGAACATCCGGGTAGAGGCACCACAGGTAGGTCTAAAAGCCGATGGAAGTTAAGGTGGTTGTAAAATGTTGTTAAGTGTTGTATTACTCGATATGTCAGGGATTATTTATTTATAATCAGTGGTGGGTTTATGGGTGCTATGTGGGGAATGGTTGGGTGCTCCATTTTGTTGCTATGTATTTTGTTGCTTACTGTATTTTGTATTACATTGGAGCATTACGTTAAAAAATAAACACATTTGATCGCAAAAGAGAAATAGTACTTATTCAGTTTGTAAACGTTTGGACACCCTACTAGGTCAGTACTTATTAGCATCACCTTTGACAAATATTACAGCTTACAAACCCTTTTTGTAGCCAGCTAGGAGCATTTCAGTTCTTGTTTTAGAAATTTTCACCCACTCTTCTTTGCAGAACGCTTCTATCTCTGAAGTAGTCTTGGCATTAGGCTTCTATTAGCTACATTTTCACATTCTCAGGCAGCTGCTTAGAGGAGCCCATGGTTGTTGAATGTTATCACAAGGTTTGGAAAGGCACAGAATTAATTCAACTCTCTAATGATGATTCATGGCTTTCTTAACCAGCCCTAATTAGTCAAGTGAGCCCTAATGAGTCTTTACAACTGGATAGATGTCCAAACTTTTCCACATGCCACGATATAGTATTTTATATTTTTTAATATCTTGTTTTCAAGTTAATCAAATTCAAAGTAACTGTGCAGTAACATTTGCAATTTTTTTTTTTTAATACTTCAATGCAGAGTCGGTGTTCACTTCTTTCAAAAACAACTGAATATGTCAATTGGCCAAGGGTGCCCATATTTTTGCATGTAATTGTAAGGGTTTAAATTGCCCATGTGCTATTCAATTTGAAATATATTAAATACAATATAAAACAATGACTGATAAGGACAATGAAGACATTAAACTTCAATGTAAAATGTTTGTAGTCATTCATTCACCCAAGCCCACTTGTGGAACACAAAAACAGAGACGGGACACCCTTGCAGACCCTGGTGTGAATGTGCATATGAAGACCACAAGATTGCAAGGGCAAGAAATGGAACAAGGCCCCAATCTGGCCCTGCTGCTCTCTGGGTAGGCAAGCAGCTTAATTACTCTCCTGATAGTCAGAGTGACACTAGCCATTCATAGCACTCAGTTAGGTCACATGTGTAAAACTGAACAGTCAGTACTCTTGTCCAAATGCATGCAGCTTCTCTCTGATGTACTGGTGGCAGCTCAAAAAGATGCACTGATGCATGTACTTAATGATGACTAGGTTTAAAAAAATAACTGTGGGGACGGGGCACACAGTGAGAGCAGAGAACAAAAGAACATAAAAAGACATAAGATGGGTAGGATTATTAAAAAAAATGCTTCTTTTTCAATGACTGCACTTTAGTAAGTGTTGTTCACCCTTAATAGTTGTACAGAAATATACAAAAGACATTAAAACCAAAGGCTAACTCTTATTAACCTCTAAACCCTTATATATACAGTATATATACACAATATGTGAGTCAATGCTATTTATTTGTTCATTACCCACACTGCACTCTCTAGAAGACAACAAACTTGGCATCAATTTGCTGAGCTTATAAACTGACAGTAACAACAATTTGAGTACTAATAATAACAACATCCTTATTTGGCAATGACTGGCTTCATTTGGTTTTCTGGGTTAAAGATGAATCAAGGGCCAATGCAAATAAACACACACACACACACACACACACACACACACTCACACACACAATCATTTAAACAGCAATTATTTTAGATTAATTTATTAAATTAATCTGGGATCAATTTGGGATATTGTACCAACATAACTTGTTCCACTGTGTGAGGAAACATAATCCAGAGAGGGGGGGAGGGGGGTGGGGAGGCTAGCAAAGCTTGCATTTTTAAACAACCTGCATGTTTGACACCCACTCGAAAATGGCTGATTCACCCTCATATGAAACCTCCAGCAAGCACAAGGTCAACTGTTCCATTTTAGGCTCAACTGAGTTGGCAAAATTCAGTATTTAACACAATCAGAAGCTAAGGTGTCTCTCTTGAGTGTGGTGTACTCAAGGACAGAGTTACTCTTACATTAATCTTTTTTTCAAAAAGGAAAAAATCAGGAAAAAGAAAAATATCCACATTACTTTTGGAACTACCAGCAAAATGATCAGTGTTTGCAGCATTTTATGTGTTGTTAAGCAGAAGAACCTCTTTCTCCCACAACTGACCGACCCCCCACCCCCCAATGTTTTAATTTAATAAAATAAAAGAACATTTTCCCATACCTGTTATCAGATTAACCAAGACTCTGTGTATATGAAACGCTGTGCGTCTGTGTTGAGCTGCTAGCGAGCAATAAGGGGTGAAAATGAGAGGATACCTCCTGCTGTGAAAACAATTCACTCCTTTCCATAAACACTGCAGCTGTATTGGTAAAACAAAAAATGTGTCTTACCATCACAATGAAAACACAATGAAAACACTTTTGTGTTGACTAGCTTTTCTTGAATGTTGCCTCACTTGTTCAACTATGCAGATAATTTACTTATGGTTAGGAAATCATATTCTGTCTCTGAAATATATCCCATCAATGTTAATGAAGAAAAAAAAGTATTGTATAGTTCAAATGATCAAAACTAGGCGAGTGAGAATGAAATGGGCAGTGGCGGCGTCGGCTTATGGTACATACACACCCACATTTAAATGACTGGGTTTTGACCTTAAAGTTGATTAGATCACAACCTGAGACCACGAGTATCGTTACACCTCTACAGATAAATATCAAGAACCTATCTATTTATAGTGAGCTTCATGAGTGTATATGGAAAATAAATGCTGGGGGGATACATGCAAAAGAAATAGGTGCTTTTTTTCCTCTCTCACACAAAGACACACAACCACATTTCAACTACTCATAAATAAATTAAGAATAAATAAACAGTGCGAGTGAGCAAGGACAAACATGCTTAGACAAAGCTTTGGGTCTCATCAGACTTGAAGATAAGATTTTACAGGGACAAGATAAAGCAGAAGTATATAAAAGAAAACAAACTACAGGCTCCAGTAGCCATTCATCTTACGCTTTTATTACTACACAGACATCAGAGCAAAGGGCCTTCATATAACTACAGAATCACTGTTTCAATTAAAAGAGATAACAGAGGGGAAATGATATTCTTTTATCTTAATGAGAAAAGTTAGAACTTATTACAGCGTTTTCCTCACAAACACTTGATTCAGGCAAATCCAAGAGCACAGAAGGTAAATGAGATGCGTAAGTGTGAAGAATGTTCTAAGTTTAACCCTTTACTGCTTGGTGTTGCCATATGGCAACAATGATGTTGTTTTAAGTTGTTGACCAACAATAATAGAAAAGTCATTGTTTTATTTCTTTCTGAAACGGAAAGCTTTGTGTCTATGTGTCAAATACATTTCATCACATGTAGTCCTTTGGCAGTTTGTACTTACAGGCCACAGGCCACAGTCAGAAGCCATGTCTGTTTCACAACTGTTTTCTATCAATATTGCAATTTTCATACCTTTCAAAATTCTAGAAAAGAAATAAATCATGTATTTATGCTATTTCCCATCATGTCTGGATGACAAAAGTGGCCAATATCCAAAAGCAGTGTATTGGTTTATTCCTTTGCCACAATATACATTTTTCCTATTGTCTATTTTATATAATTGTACCATTTTTAATAATAATAATCATGTAATAAAAATCATTTTTAGAACATACAGGTGCCTAAGTGAATTTGAATTCTGCTTTGGTTTAATATTAATTAATAATTAATATTAATTAAAATAATACAATATTAATATTTCTTCAGTGAAATCAATATTTATATATTGGTGAACTTGAGTAAATGGTGACTTAACGGTTCAGTCTTATTTCTCAAGGCTTTAAAGAGAGACATCCATTGATTGTCACCTACTGTATCTTCTCCCTACCTTCAAACAATCTTCACTTCAGAACCTGCACAACTTCTCTGAACTAGAAAAGAACATGAGCCGATGGAGAAAGTTAGAAACGGTCGATATTGGCGTAGCGGGTGGGATAATAAACGGCATCCATTTTGCCCTTCCCTTGGCTGTCACACGGCACAGGTGACAAATCTCCAGTGACATATCACCATGTCCAGGCAGAGAGAGTATCCTTATCATGAGCTGACACCTCTGGCCACCATGTTTTGTTAGTCTGTCTGGGTTCATCCTTGAAGAAAATGATTTATTAATGGCACGCTCTGCCGGAGGTCATCCACGCTCCTGGTTCTCTTCCAAAAGAGGAGAAACGTCCAAGAGAGCCAAGATTTGAAGGTTCTGTAGAAGCTGTGTATTTGCATTCTGTTCAGCATATGCATTTACAAAACCTCGCGATGCTCAAATGCAAATGGAGGAAAAAGAGCAAAGGTTTATAGCGTTTTGATTGTTCTCCAGCTCCACCCAAGGTACACATTAATAGGAAATTAAAGACATAAATAAAAACTGTAGGTTCATGTCTGCAAAGCAACCCTGGTGTATTTTGCTCCACAATTTATGGCTGAATTATAATATATTCTGTTTCCTTAAACCAATACTGCATAGCCATTACTCTTCAGAAGCCATAGACCTCATTATGGCCTGTAAATAATGGAAAAAGTACAATACGGCTCTTGGTAGTTCATTATCCACAGTGGAAAGCTATTCTCTTCATGGTGAAATTAAATCTTTTTTTCCATTGAAAGTGGTAATTCATGTATTTGCTCAGTCTCTGTGTGTGTCTGTTTCATGCTAAAACATTGCTGTTACACTTATGGAGCGGTTGGTGGAGATCATAAACATTTCATTGATTACTTGTATGCTTGTTTACAACAAACATGATGGTCTACAACAGATTATCTATTTCTGTAGAGTAAACAGTGCAGAATGAAATACATTCTGAAAATACTGGCCTTTGTTAAGAAACTCAAATCATTCCAGCTTTGCCTCATGTTATAAACACATCCCTGATAAATTTGCATTGCATGTAAGGTGATTTCTTCACTCCGTTCCCTGCTTGATATGCCACGCTTACTCATCCATTTTCAGTAATGTTAAGCCATAATTCATTTGTGGTAAAACGGTAAATCCATTTTGTGCTTTAAATAATTAATCAGACCTTACTCCAAGTTAAAAATCCCTCATTATTTATTCAGAAAGCGTATTGGACCATATCACATATACTGCTCTATATAATTGCTTGTGGAGTTGCTAAAAGTGTTTACTTTATAGGGATTATTGTATCTTATTATAAAGTAAAGAATGCCAAAAACAGAGTAGTGAAAGAAATGAAATTAAAAAAAATAATGAAAATCTATCTACTGGATGAAGGCATTGCTGTTATAAACATACATCTTGACCTTATTCTGCTGAATAGAGAGCAACACTGTTTTCTCTGCCTTCCCTTAGCCAAACAAGCCTATTGTCACACTTACGGATGTCTGTCATGTAATCAATGGCCAAAAAAGAAAGAAAAAAAAGAAGATGCACTTTGGATGAATAGAAGTGGAAAATGAATGAAGCACATTGTGCAGTGTGTGGATATGATCAATAATACTGTATATGTAAACAAAACACTCAGAGAGAAAAGTTACAGTGTTACGGGAACAAATAAACACAACAGGTAAATGCACTGTTTACTACAATGTGCATGTTTCAGAGAGAGAGAGAGAGAGAGAGAGAGAGAGAGAGAGAGAGAGAGAGAGAGAGAGAGAGAGAAAGAGAGAGGAAGAAAGTGAGAGAGAGGAAGAGAGCAAGAGAGGGAGAGGTAGAAAGAGAGAGAGGAAGGGAGGAAGAGAAAGAGAGAGCGAGAGAGAGAGCAAGAGAAAGAGAGTGAAAGAGGAAGAGAGAAAGAGAGACAGAAAAAGAGAAAGAGAGAGAGAGAGGAAGAGAGCGAGAGATAGAGAGAGAGAAAGAAAGAGAGGAAGAGCGAGAGAGAGGAAGAGCGAGAGGGAGAGAAAGAGAGAGAGAGCAAGAGAGAGAGAGCAAGAGAGAGGAAGAGAGCGAGAGAGAGCAAGAGAGAGTGAGAGAGGAAGAGAGAGTGAGAGAAAGTGAGAGAAAGTGAGAGAAAGAGAGGGAGAGAGAGAGAGAGAGAGAGAGAGAGAGAGAAAGAGAGAGAAAGAGAGAGAGAGAGAGAGAGAGAGAGAGAGAGAGAAAGAGAGCTTTTAAGAGAGAGAAGAGGGTTATGAGACATGGACAGAGAAAGAGAAGGGAGAGAGAAAGAAAAAGAGAGGAGAAAAGTACGAACAAAGAAACAGAGTGAGAAAGGTTGATGTGAGAGACAGATGCAAGAAAGAAGAGGGAGAGAAAACAGAGACAGAAAGAGAGACTAAGAAATGAGAAAGGGAGAAGTGAGTAAGAGAGAAAGAGAAAGCAAATGAGAGAAATAGAGACAGAGAAAGAATGAGAGAGAAGGAGAGAGGAGAGAAAGAGAGATGAATGAATAAAGAAACAGAGAGAGAAAGAGGTTGATGTGACAGAGAGGAAAGAAAGAGAACACAGAGAAAAAACAGACAGAGACAAAGGGAGAATATAAAATAAGAGAGGAGAGCAAGAGGAGAGCGAGAGAAAAAGAAAAAGAATGAAACAGAAAGAGAATGAGAGAGGAGAGAGAGAAGAATGAATAAGAAAGAGAGAGAATAAGAGAGAGCGAGGAGAGTAAGAGAGAAAAAGTAAGAAAATGAGAGAAGAAGAGAGAGCGAGAATGAGAGAGAGCGAGAGAGAGAGACAGAGACCGAGAGAGGAAAAGAGAGCAAGAATGAGAGAGAGTGAGAGAGAGCAAGAGGGGAAGAGAGAGCAAGAGAGAGAGAGAGAGAGAGAGAGAGAGAGAGGAAGAGAGAGAGAGAGAGAGAGAGAGAGAGAGAGGGAGAGAGACAGAGAGCCAGAGGAGAGACACAGATATATGGCTGTCTTACCCATTTTCAAATGTACAGATGAGTATGAGTTTTTATGTGAGCTTCTGAATCTCACACCCAGAAGATCCATTCAGATTTGCGTCTTAATGTTTCGCCCTGTGCTGCATGTTTCTATCATGGCATATTGATTCCATCATACATCAGTCTAACACATATTACAATGTGTCTGCCTCCGGTAGAATCGGCAATGTGCTCAGACAGCACAGCGCCATTAAACTTTAATATTGCCTAGAAGCACAATCAACCACCACAGTCCTGTTAGCAACATTGCTCTTCTCCCGTTTAAAGTCACGTTAGCCCCCAACACAAACACATCATCCCACCCATAAAGCCACGTTGAATAAAAGGGCCCCAATTTAGATGACTTGTGAGCAATTAAATTGTCCTATAGAAGCCATGCAAAACCACAGAGAAGGCAGCATTCTTAACGGTGAACAACATCCCGTGAAGGAGGCACAATTACAGCAAAGCAGCAAAGGAAAAGAGAGAGAGAAGAGCTCAGCTTGCAGTCTGGAAGTCTAGCAGCGTCACAACTTCAGAACACAAAGTGCTAATTGGCCTCTTTCTCTATTACACCATCCATTATAAATCTGCTAATGCAAATTACACATGAATAATTGATCTGGAACATATGAATATTGTGTGCATGGCTAAACGTTACTGAGTTTCTGTCCTCAAATGAGTATTCATGCTTTTTTTCAGGCTGGCCATGGGAGCTTTTGTCTACAGCTTTGAAAGCCATGTGAACTACAGATCGATGCTGCCCAAAATTGCTTTAAATTGAGGGAGGTTTGGGATTATTTGGTGTCACATATAGCCAGCATAAATAAAACAAAGTGACATAAAGAATTAATGGACGAATACGGCAGATAATAGAAATGCGTGTGTATGCGCAGCCAGCTTCAGACGTACTTTTCAGCCAACCTGTACTGCATTTCTTGTCTCTTGTCCCTGCCTGTCAGTGGCAGTCAGTGTTATATAGAGGAGGTGTGTGGGGGGGGGTGTCTCAGTCTCTATAACTTTGTGTTTGCTTGCACTACACCTGTTACAAAACACAGTAGTGTTGAAAACTACTATCTGCTCAGAGAAATGAGTAAGTCTGTGTCAAATACAGTCTTGCTGTTACAAATGACGGGATCCTCTGCTTACACAGAACAATTCACAGCATCTTCTTTTCACCACTATTATTTATTTCTAATGTTTATAAAAATTATCAGAAAACCATGGTGCTGAAACCAATGACAGCACTTGTTTGGTATCAGCGGATTGTTTTCCTACAAGCAAAACTGGGTAAACAGATAAACAGACCATATACTAATAAATAGGGGCAGTTGTGGGCTGGAGGTTAGGGATCCAGCCTCGTGACCGGAAGGCCGCCAGTTCGATCCCCAGAGCCGACAGTACATGACTGAGGTGTCCTTGAGCAAGACACCTAACCCCCAACTGCTCCCCGGGCGCTGCGGATTGGGCTGCCAACTGCTCCGGGCAAGTGTGCTCACTGCCCCCTAGTGTGTGTGTGCTCACTAGTGTGTATGTGGTGTTTCACTTCACGGATGGGTTAAATGCGGAGGTGAAATTTCCCCGTTGTGGGACTAATAAGGGTCTCTTAATCTTAAATAAAGTAATAATATTACTTTAATTCAGCTTTTTCCACTGGTTTCAATCTGAAATGACTCTGAAAATAAAAGACTTCTTTTGGCCATGAGTGAAAGATTCCAAGGCCTGCCTTGCTAGCTATCAGGGTTTTAGCCCTCAGCATGGATCCAAGAGGAGAAAAAATCAATAATAAAAATATCTGCTTTATGCTGATCACTTATTTATTCATATTCATCAGCCACAGAATGGATCACATCAAAATTCTTCCATTTTCAGAACACAGACATTCTTAATATATCATCGCCTGAAAATGTCTGATATCCACACATATTAGCAAGTGCATTTTAAACTAGCATACACTTTGTATATCAATTTAACCTAATCATACCGATTAAAGCGGTATCAGAATATTTAACCTCCACTAAAATCAGAGCTAACTTAATTATAATCTAGACATTGAATCAATTTGTTGCAGAAATATGTCAGTTACACACAAAGTCTTCCAAGTGTTCCTGTCAGTTTAGGAAGGTGGTGAGCACATGCATTAGTGATATTACCTTTGTAGCTTATTTATACTATATCATTTCTAGGAGGACAGTGCCATGTCACTGTGACTAGCTGCTGAGCGAGGGGAAGATTGATGGCTGGGGCAGCTGAAAGTAGACATGATGGAGCCTTTTAGCACCAGGCACCCATATCAGGCTCAGCAGGCCGCACTGCAGCACTGTAGCATGCTGAAGCATCATCGTCTTCTTTCACTGGCCAATAAGAACTGTCAGTATGGACAGAAACATGAGCATTGAGCAGCAGTTATATTTTTCAGGCTGACAAATGATACAGAGCAATGAAAAATGAGGAACATGATGTTAATTCCTTAAGTCAGGGAAGTTGGAGAGTCCAGCAGATGTTTTTTATTGCTGTACGGGAAGGTAGTGAGGTGCTGTTCTACAGAATCAATGTTAAGCTAGTGTTAGGCATCCATAAACTGTGTCCTGGCTATGTGACTGTCTGCTCCTGGGCCTTGACGTCGATACTAACCACATTGTAGGACCGTTATGTGGTATTAAAAACACTAACACACACGGAAGTGCACACACAATGCGAATCTTCCATCTCCCAGAGGATGTTATGATAGATTGTCTCCTTTTGTAAACCTCATTTCTTTAAGGGTGCATCTCATCATAAGTGTTACGCTCATTTAACTGCAGCCCCAGCCTCTGATTGGAAGCACTTCACCAAACTCCCTCGGCCCCATTTTAAGTCAGCAGGCCATCTTCAGTCTTTATTGAATTCTCACAAAACAATGCAAGAACAGGAGCAAGAGCAGAAAGAACACATCAGTTGAATCTAGTATGCACCCTGTGCCAGGAGCTCTTTCCAGACATCTCAGCAAAGAGGGCCAATCAAAATTTGCATTTAGATTAGACCTGTAATGGAAAAATGGGGCAATGAATCTTGTGCCACTAAAACAGACTAATGTGGTTATTTGCCAAGCGAAAATATGCAACTTAAACACTTAAGTAGAATATACATAAGAATTCACTTTATGGGACTGCCTAGCTATATTCATCTGATCAAGATCATGCTTTTTTACTAAACTGTTAAACTTAGTACAAAATATGAAAGAAAAAGACAACTGGTGCACTTTTATCACCAATGAAAATAAGATGCTGGATTTCCAGATTAGGAAGATATGAAGAACCCTTAAAATTCCCTTTTGTGCTGAAAGGAGACTACATAGTTGTAGTTTGCTAGCTTTTAGGGCTTTATTTCAACTGTTCTAACCAATGAATCACAAGAACAAACTCTCTCAAAGCCTGACACCCACAGTAAGAGTTCAAACACATTTTATGGAACACCCCCTGCAGTGAGAGCCAAATTCCTGTCAGCTTCTCCCCAATCCATGAGCTCTCCCATCAGCAATTTTAACAGCAGCTCCTCAATAATAAAGGCAGTTAATTAAGCTTGGCAGTTCCTTATGAGACATTCACACACTAATAATACACACGTTAGAAAATTAAACAGTGAAGTTTATAATCAGTGGCCACCCCAAAGCTCACAAACAAATCTAATATAATCTGTTTTTATGTCAAGCACCTCACCTCACTTGTAATTTAACAGCTCATGAGCATAGATTCTGGGAGGATTACGACCCATCTAAAAACAAAAGTTAGAACTAACATAAACACCCTCCCCGTGTATAAACCCAAATTATTATTTTTATTCTAATTTAAAAGGAAAGCAGCAAAATTCATTTTTGATGAGGCATCGGCAGGAAGCTCCATCATCGCTCATGCAAATAAGACATGCTGTTGATTATACAAAAGATTAAAACATGCTTAGTTTTCAGGATTTTCAGTAAATACATGCTTATTTTGACATTAATGTATACACCATGTTCTTAAAAAAGCACAGGGACAACATATCACTAGGAATGTTGTACAATGTTCAAGAAACATTTTCTATAGGACTGTCAAAAGTACTATCCAGGAAGGCAGGAAGGCTTAGTCTTTCATGAGCTGTGTCGAGACTTGATGTGTTGAGACTTGCTATTTTGCCAAAAAATAAAATTTTAAAAATGCATCAACAAATCATCCAACAGTTTAAGAATAATGTTCCTTAACAAGTAATTTCAAGGATTTTAGGTATTTCACACTCAACAGTGCATATCTTCAAAAGATTCAGGCAATCCAGAGAAATCACTGTGCATAAAGGGCAAGGGTGAAAACCACAACCGAATGCTCATTACCTTCGATCCCTCAGAGGGCACTGCATTTGTGATCAATGGGCTCAGAAATGTTTGATGAACTATTATCAAGAAAGTGTTTGTTTGCCGAATCAAAGTGTAGTATGCACAGCGGAAGAAATGTGTCAAGATGCAGAAATGCTGCCATCTTCTCTGGGCTCAAGCTCATCTGAAATGGACTGATGCACAGAGGAAATATGTGTTATGGTCTGATGAATTGACATTTGTGACTGTTTATGGGAACGGTGGATGTTGCGTTTTCCTGGCCTGGCTGTATAAAAAAGAAAAAGATTATCCAAAATGTTACCAGTGTAAAGTTCAAAAGTCAGAGTCTGTCATATCCCTAACACTGAAAAATGCAGACATATTATTTTGGAGCACCACATGGTACCTTCTAGACAATGTTGCATTTAAGGTCAACTGTGTTTATTACAACATGATAGAACCAAGTAAAAGTAATTACATCAAATAGTATGTTGGGTACATAGAAGAAATCTAACTTTTAGAAATGCCTCTTGCAAACATTCATATAACGCAATGTCAATATTATTAAAGTCAATATAACAGAAATATGTAAAGGCAAATCAACTGAAATTGTGCAGTCCTATGTTTTGGCAAGCTAGCTCTGGAAATATACAGACCTTTATGCTTAAATTTCACTTATCCCACCTCACACAGTTTGCATTGCCAGTTTCGATGCCTTAGCTGAATATGGCTCCAGACTTGTTGCTCCTTTCCAAGTCATAAATGGCAGTCACCCAAGTGTCAGACAGCATCAGGGAACAGGCAGTAAAGGATGAAGACGTGCCCTCTACTCCTGCACCTCCTCGCAGAGTTGCTCTCTGAATAAGAGTGCTGTGTGCCACTCCACTGAGCCCTATTTAAGACTCACCGCTAAGCGCTCTCAAATCAACGCTCCGATGCCTTCATTTACTCCTGCGCCTCAAAAGTACAATTCAATCAGCTTCTTTATCGTCTCCTTATGAAGGAGCTTGTCACTGCCTCAGGAGCCAAAAGATTTGTTTTCTTTTCACATCCCCCCACCCCCCTCACCTCATAATCATGCAAATCGGATCAGGGTCCTATTGAGCAGTCAGTAGTAATGTAGCATTTCTGTGTAGAGTTTCCTTCTGGGTGTTTTATGCATGACGACACAAGTTGATGTTGTAGAAAAGGAACATACTAACATCACCAGGGGTTAAAGTAACAACAAGGCTGAAACTAATTAAATTCAGCTCTGAAGAAATTGAGACACTTGTGATTAAGCTGTGTCGGCTGACAAACCATGCTCATCACCATCATTAGTCAAAAGGCCCGAAAACAGCAGTCGTTTCCACCTTGAACATTTGACCTCAATTTGTGCATTGTGTTCTTGTTTTATGGTGAATGAATTAAAATGCTCATTCCCTTTGTTTGATATAAGCAGAGCTGGGTAGTGACTAGTTACATTATATGTACTCAAATCAATATGTGATAGATTTGTATGTTATTGAGCATTTCCAAATGACAGTTTTCATTCTATTTGTATACATTTAATTTTCTTTTTACTCAGTAATTATTTGACCACTGACACTCTGCTACTGATTCCACTGTTGTCTTTACCCATACTAAACTATGCATCTTGCCAACCATCCGCTCTCAGAATCTGATGGCTCCTTAAACTTGTTTGAGTTGTGGGTGTGCATGTAACAAAATATACTGAAGGTTTCTGTGAGCTATTGTTTTCCATCACTATGTGAAAGCTGCGCAAGGTTACTTGTATTGTTGGATCCACCGTCATTTATCGAGAGGCAGCCCATTCAGAGCGCAATTGTGATGAATAAATTCTTATTACTGATTTGTTGAAACACAGTAACAAAGCACACCTGATGCCTGACTCCATATTCCTATTCATGTGTTTGCTTATTCAAATGAACTAATTAAATAAAAATCTGCACATTGTTAAGTCCAATTCTTTACATATAAAACACACCAGCAGCACTGAGAAACCATGTCATTAAAAGGTGTCATATCCTACATTTTGCATGTTTTATGTTTGAGCTCCACTCTAACCTCATTTTGCCTCATACAATTAAACAGGCTATATGTGTTACTGTGCCTCTAACGTATATGCAAATGAGCTCTGTTCTGATTGGCTGTCCTGTATTATGCTTCATTCAAAAAGCAGTATAGGCTGAAACACCTATGCCTTTATTGTCGATGGGTGAGGCCCAGCTCCTGTAGGCTGAATAGGCAAATATATAGATATATGTATGTGTTGGTTTTTGTGAACCAGAAAAACAACAATACATTCAAAATAGGCTATTTTTGCAGCTTAGTTTTAATATATGCACTGCATGGACTGGGGAGTAAACAATATGTTTTAAAACTTTAACAATGTTTACATGCTACATCTAACTGTTTTATTAAAAAAAAAACACAATGTTTCCATGACAGTGGCCCTTTTACAGAGAAGTGCTGATCAAATAGCAGAAATAGTTTCAAAGGGCTCATTTTATTCTGTTCTGCTGGTGACTGTGTCTGAACTTCACTGTGAATTCTCACACCTTTTCATGTTGATCAAGCTACTCAGTACTTAAGTACTTTTTGACATGCTACTTTTGCACTGCTTCTGAAGTTATTGTTTGGAAAAAGACTCTTTTATTTACTCTTTATTATTTAATTAACCACAATTTTACCTGCGTATGGGTTTAAGCTATTCTACCCACCTCTGTTTATCAGGAGGTCTCTACAAGGAAGGTCGTCCTAAAGGACACACGAGTGGAGATGATTAGCTTTGGTTCCATGTCTAAACTTCACGCTCTGTATGCTCTCTCTCCCTTACATAACTGTACCCCATCTGGTAGGGTAGGTGTGAATCTAAACACAAAGCGACTTGCTCACCCAACCTTTGTGTTACTGTTTCTTGTTGCCCAATTAACTGCAAAACCAGGATGTGCTCAGCAAACAGCTGTTATTGCTGCATGATAATGGCCGTCATAATAGTTTGCGATCACTGTCCTTCACGTCAAGCAAACAAACTTGTTAGATCGCGGCTAATTAGCGGAGGACAGCACTGACGGCCTAACCAACAGAGCTAGTTTTCAACACACCAAATTGTCATATTCAATAAAGATGCTTTGTGCTTGATTCATCAAAGAAGAATGTTCTGCATCAGATTTGTTTGAATGTAAATGTATACATAGGATGGTGAATGTGAAAAGGCACAACAGAAGCACATGCTAATAAGTGTGCAATGATCCAAGAGGCAGATGGGACATCAGTTTAATGCCCGTAAAAAAAAAAAAATCACTTTGTGAAAGTTAACTTAAGAATCCAGATGTTAGTGTATAAAATCTGGTTGCAGATGAATGTATAGGGCTTCTAATATGCTAGTCTTGTGTAACTAGTCACAACTAGACACTGGAAAGTAAAAAAAAAAAAAAAAAACAAAGAAACAAAGATACAAAACAATAATAATAACACATACAAATAAATTCATCCAGAAAGATGAACAGAGCTGTAGGGGATTATAAAAATGACTGAGAAAGTTGTCTAATGTCAAGTTAAGTTGCATTAAAATTAATATCTAGAATTAATCAAACCAAATCAGTAAATCATGAGTGAATTACATGAAAAAAGTATGTCAATCTACATTGTTATTTATCATTTCATAACATTTTACAGAATTCCTGAAATTATGAAGGTAATGTAGATTATTTGGCTAAATGTTCATCTTGTTTGTTCACTATGGGCCACCGTACATATGTGTTTTGTGTCTAGGCCAATCAGAGTGCTTGGGTCTCTTCTGTGAAGTTTAGTCACAGTAGTAGAGCTGTGGGATGTCAGCCTCAGTAACCGGATTCCATATTTTTCTTGCTTTCTGAATAAACCTACAGGTTGTTCCAAGTCTGTGTGGTGCTTGACTCACACGAATGAAACAGTTTCTACGGGTAAGATGTACAAAAAACCTTTGAAGAATATTTTCAGTAATTAAGCAATATTTAAATAAATTACTTGGGGGAAATAAAATGTAGAATGTATAAAGTTTTCCACATACCTCAGATATCAACAAAGTCCATCAACAAAGACATGCTTGCTGTCAAAATCTTTTGCACTGGAGTTATGGGGCTAACGTCGCTAATAAAAATGTCAACAGTCACCCAAATCTTTTCTGTACCGACATCCCCAAAACATCTCTTAACCTGCTCAACCCATATCCGTGTCTTTTGAAAGATCAGACCAAGTTGTTCATGTGATTTTTAGAAGAGCATGACATACTGTTGACTGTAAAAATGAACAACATCTGACCATGTAGCTGAATGATGCAGGCAGTATGAGGCAGGCAGTGATTTTAGACAACCGGTCCTGTGCAGAATTCTGATTCCCCTGCAGAATCCAGCTCCCCGTTAGGCGCATGAATGTCATGAAAGCATATAGACTCTAGAAAACATTCACAAGTTCTGTTGTTTCTCTTTTTTAAACATATCATTTCAGTTAAAAACTATTACAAAATTTTATATTTATATAAAGAAAGACACATCACAAACGTAATCTGTATAGTCTACATGTCTGCGTCATGTGATGCCTTTGTCACGTGAATCAAGGAAAGATGTCTTGGTGCCACAATTTGGCACCAGTACAGTGATGGCAATGTAATGGTACCATTACATCTAAAATGTGATGTTTTTTATTTCTTTCTTTTTTTAATTATTATTAGAGTTTACAGTAGGTCCAACCCACAGTGTCCTAAATCACACTGACAAGTCTGCATGACCTTGGAGAGTATCTGGATGCAGTATGAGCATGTTGAGAGATGTTCTAGGGATGCATATACAGAAAAAAAAATTGTGGCTATTGACTTCCAATGTTTGTTAACAATGCTAGGCTATTTGCATCAGCTCTAAGCTAAAGAAGTAAAATGTACATGCAAACATGTCTTGACCAATCAACTACATATGAGCTTTGTAAAGATTTTTTTTTTTTTATATTTTGATTTTTGCCAAACCATTTATTAGTGGGGCGGCACGGTGGCGTGGTGGGTAGCGCTATCGCCTCACAGCGAGGAGGGCCTGGGTTCGATTCCCCGGCCGGGCGGACAGGGTCCTCTCTGTGTGGAGTTTGCATGTTCTCCCCGTGTCTGCGTGGGTTTCCTCCGGGTTCTCCGGTTTCCTCCCACAGTCCAAAGACATGCAGTCAGGCCAATTGGACATGCTAAATTGCCCCTAGGTGTGAGTGACTGTCTGTGTCTGTCTGTCTGCCCTGTGATGGACTGGCAACCTGTCCAGGGTGTATCCTGCCTTCCGCCCGAAGACTGCTGGGATAGGCTCCAGCATCCCCCCGCGACCTTGACGGAGAAGCAGCTTAGAAAATGGATGGATGGATGGATGGCATTTATTAGTGTTAACAAGTTATTAGTGCATACAAAAATATAGAAATATGGTAAATGATTCCAAACTTTTGAATACATTAAACTTAGTTAAACCTGTTAGATTGCAAATGTATTAGCAAAAAATGATTTAAAAAAAAAAAAAAAAGAATTAAAACTGCAACAACATTCATACACATGCCCTCTTACAGTACAATACAGTTTGCGAATAGTGAAGACTTACTAGTCCAAGACTAGAGACAATTGTTCTAAAGTGTTCTTTAAAGTGTTTGGCAATGTGTTTTAATTTAACACAACGATCATTTACACTTATGGGAGACCAGGGGGGACCCGTGCTTTTAGCACAACCTAATGAAGCATCACATTTAAAACAAAGCAAACGCAGCAAATGGGAGAATTAGATATGCAAGTGATTTATTGAACCAGAAGACTTCATTTCCTGCTTGCTAATAAATGCTTTCAACAAGGGACAGTTCATTCACAGTCAGGAGAAAAAAAATCTTGCAAATGATCATTGTACATTTACATCAAAAAAATCTTTAATGTCAATTATAAATAGTTTGACTTTGGGATGTTGTTATCTGGCATGATAATGAGAGCTGGTAGATTAACCATCTATACTAGCAGAAAGGTGTCGCAAATCATAATATTACTCAAATGCTCTGTGGCTCCATGCTATAATCAACACCATATGGCAAAACATTGCACACCTTTTTCTTCACCTTTGCTAGTATATTATATGCTATTATAGATCTGATAAACACCGCTTCTGTAGCTTCAAGCCGTCTATCAATAGATGCTGATAAAAGAGATGGTTTAGTTGTGAAATGCACTAATGAGACTACACAAACATAGGGATGGGGGGTATCCTAGCAACATTCATTGCTAACACTGCCACTGTTGTGCCCACAATATTACGTCCTCAGTACTTTTGCATAGGTAACATAGTTGTATCCCACTCCTTTGCAGTTATATTTATGTTATATGTTAATACATACATATCGCTGCTGTCGGAAGAAAACCTTGTATCTCCAAAATAGTAACTTTACAGGAGAAGGAAAAAACATACTTCACTTTCAATGTCAAAGTCAATGGAACCAGATTTTTTCCCGTGTCATTTTGGGTAATTTCTTTTAGGCCATTCATTGTAAAATTTACAAACAATGTAAAGAGTAACAGATACTTTCAAATTATGTCAAAAACTGAAAAATGCCAAAAATTCACAGCTGGATTTTAAAGTCCATGCTGTACCTTAGAGGGAATGCTGATATTTTCCATGGGGAACTAAAATTTACCTGAAACTAAAGTTGTCTCATGATATGGATTTTGCTATACTGTGGATACAATGAGACAAACCACACAAAAGCTCAAATGCTCAAACAGTTCTTCTGAAGTAGATGAACAGAGATAACAGTACAGTTCATAAAACCCATCCAACAGGCAGAACAAAGATAAACCTTGCAAAAGTGGAACAGCAAGCTGCTTTTGATACCTACAGCAAACATTAAAGTGTTATTTAAGAGACCTACTAAAAATTCAAAACAGAACTGAGGATGAGTAGGAAGGTAAAAATAAACAGGAGGAGAGGCAACAAGAGTGACCAGCTACAAACTAGTTCCATTAAAGGACAGTGAAGAAGCTACTAGAGTATACGCTAGTATTTGTACAATAAAGAAAGCTTTTCAGACTTAAACTGTCTTAAAATGTTTGGGTTTCTAAAGTTAAGAATAAATTAACAAAAAAAATATTTATATATATGATGATGTGATATGTCATATGAGCACCTAACCAATCCCAATATTGTTGTTTGTTAGGGGTGAGGTAAAGTCAAGATAATATATTTTGTTAAATATAACATTACATATAGAGCCTTCTTCTTTTTATTATTTTTATTACTATTGCCATAGTCCAACTTTGCATTGTAACTATTGGAAGCAAATGATGATTAGGTTCTTCTCTCTTTATTATTCTCTAAAAGTTCCTCAGAATCACCTACATATATTTTTATTATTAAAATAAGTAGCAATTATAACATTCTGAACTGCCCTCAGGAGATGTTTGAAGGTTTTGATACTTAGTTTCAATAGAAAAAAAAATCCAGTTACCTCAGACAGAGGCATTGCACTCAGCTGGTCTTGAGAATAAAGAGTCCAACTCACCCAAGACCAAATTATGTTGAGACTGAGGTCAAGACCATTCCTTTACAGTCCTGAGACCAAGATCAGATATGAGCACTACTATGTGCTGTGATCACCCTGACCAATCACAAGTCCAGATGAGAGTTTCATGTCAATGGTCAAAATAATTATCTTGTTCAAAATGCAGGTCAGTCTTTGTCCATGGCATATTACTAATTCACCTTAGTTTTAATTTCGCTCAATGTGTATTGTATTTGCAGCATAATGTATCAATGTAACCTCAACCTTAGTTTTCAAGCTATACATTGCATTCCTAAAGCCATTTATATGCATTATGTATTACAAAAGCATGCCAGAGGTTGTGATCAAGTGTACTAATTTCAGTCTTCACAGAGTTTGCACTGGCATATGCTGATCTTCCATCCATCCATCCATTCTCTAAGCCGCTTCTCCCTCAGGGTTGTGGGGGGGGGTGCTGGAGCCTATCCCAGCGGTCATCGGGCGGAAGGCAGGATACACCCTGAACAGGCTGCCAGTCCATCGCAGGGCAGACAGACAGACACAGACAGTCACTCACACACTCACACCCAGGGACAATTTAGCATGTATGCTGATCTTTCTGAAACAAAATAAATAAATAAATAAACAGACTGGAAATACACCAAAACTGATCTGAGAAAATGTGTTGAAAGTCAGCAACTCAGGCAATGAACTGGTTTGAAAAGACCCATGAAAGAGGTGTCAATGCCTCTGGTGTGGAAGATGCTAGACGGGCTGGATCCGGCATGCCGCGGTGAAAGGGTGTTCTTTACTCTCTCTAAGAGGAGTCAAACTCTGACAGCTCTGCTTGCCTCTCCCCACCACCCCTCCCTTCCTTTATTCTGTGCGCTCATTCTCTAAGCTTTGTTCTGCTGTCTGACCACAGAATGGACCCCGAGATCAGAACATGTAGCAGCAGGAGTTCTGAACCCAAATGCGCACTCACTGCTCCCTTTTAGAGCCGTACAAGAGAGATGGGGTGCAGATGAGAGAACAGGATATGCCCTGTTATCTCCCCCCACCGTGGACCTTAAAGTGGCCTAGTCTCTTGAACACTGATATATGACAAGCAAAAGTAGAAATACATAATTCACATGCTAGGAGCACTTTTGGAGCTGTCAAGTAATCCTCTCTCATAATCACACGGTTTCATTCATGCTTTGTCGGTTGCATCATAAGGGCTCGGGTTTTTTGGCAGTAGAGCCAGACGGTTTCCCATAGGGCTTTGCTGAGTCAGAGCCTTCCCCTATCTCTCCACTTCTTTGCCTCTGGCCATTTCTGTCTGTGTGCTAACACCGGCTGTGTCTTCAGGGGTAAAGGAGAGTTCACGTTCGTTCACTTACCGAGTTTCACTGTCGTTCAGTAGGCCAGGCAGCTGAGGAAGGAGATGAAAAAGTAAACAAATAAATAAACAAGCACTGCTCGCATGAACCGCAGACTATGTCTATGATAAGGATGCTGGTGTTCTTTGAATCCATTTGGAAATCTGTAATGAATGGCTCAGTTCTAGCAACTGCTCATTTTACACCAGGGTTTGGTGAGAAGATAAGAATACAGGAGGAGGGAAAAAAAAGGAAAGAAAGAAAATCTTGTCACCGTCACAGTGGGAACGGAATGGAGTCCTTAGGACAGTTTGGAGATTAAACAGCCCAAGAAGCGACAGACATGATTGCCGTTTAATCCACTCTGCCGGAGGCCTCTCTGGTGTTTAAGCTCAGCATCCATGTGGGTTCCAGGCCAGCTTTCCTCAGCTTGCTACCCAGGCATGGGGCCCAGGGGCCTGGCCATTATGAGCAGCTAGATAGGGCTAGTAGGTACAGGCAACCTGCAAACAGCCTTATGCAGCTGTTCCAGATGGTGTGCTGCTTAATAAAAGGCTTTGTTTGGAAAAAAGAGGACCTGAAATGTCTGATTCTCTCACGGGAAAACATTTCTTCTCAATAAAACCACTGCACACAAAGCTCCTGATCCAAGTGTTTGCACTGCCATGTCTTATTGACTGGGCTATGATGGCAACAGCAGGAGAGAACCAATGCACGTGAGCCTCTAGCAAAGATTTTCTACCATGCCCAGTTCCACAAGTGGAGAGGGAGAGTCAGTGCCTCAATGTGCATCTAATGATAGGCATCAGCATCACTAATTACCTTAAGCGGATTATCAAACAAAGACATTTGATTTTTTTAGACATTTTTACTTAGTTTAAGAGACACTCTCAAAATGAACTTTGCTACATCTGTTTTAAGCATGAATACTTGCACTCTTTAACAGTGCAGTAGTGTAGTGGATCACTCCTCTGCCGTCTACACTCTAAACCTCTAGGGTTCAATTCCCCACCTGGCAAGCATGCTACACTATACCAAAAAAAAAAAAATTGGGCAAGACTCCTAACATTACCGTCGGCTAGCTGTGTAAAATGATCAAATTATAAGTCTCTTTGGATATTAGCATCTGCTAAATACTATAAATTTAACTAACTAAAATTTAATACTCAGGTGGACAACAAGGTAAAAGCTAAAGTTAGCAAAGTAGTGACCTGGCCATCTAGATATCTTACCTGAACTTGGCTTCATTTCTCTGACTGAAAGGGTAAAAATGTTTCTCTGGCATATATTTTATGCTGCATATAGACAGATTGACTTTTCTTCTTAATTTTGTTTGCAAATTCAGGTAAGAGCTACATTAATGCTGGTTGTTTTATATATGGTTGTATTTATTAGTGTATAGTTCAGTGGCTAGGCTAACACCACAGTGTTTTCCAATTTCTATATGATTTATTTGCATAATGCACTCTGGGAATTGTACAGACAGAACACCAAAGAACATAGAACATAAAAAAAGATCCAAGATGCATGGTTTCTGTCAAACTGATGAGGCAAGGCAATACCAGACTGCTCTACAGAATACTGCATAAAATTACATTAAATGCTAGTTTTATAGCAGTAATTGTATCTAAAGAAATTCTCTTATTCCACTGACAAAAAGTTTGCTTGTTAAAGCATTATGAGTACAAGTAAAATGAATAAACAGAAAAAGGGCGACATAGAGAGAAATAATTATGAATGTTCTCACTACAATTATATAATGAGAAATTATAAAGAACTTGCCTAGATATTATTTTAAATCTTTTTTTTTTTGCAGTGAATACAAATATAAACATGTAGTTGTCACTATTATATCAAAATCTCAGACTTTCTTTTTTTTTCTTTTTCTAACCATTTGAAAACACCATCTGCCCTTTACATTCTGAGAACATGCCACGGCAAAAGAACCAATAGAAATGATCCAAAATGAAGTTTTTTGCTGTTCACATTAACATACATTAAAATGAAGACATTTTTTTCCATCTCCTGTAAAGTTACTATTTCAGAGACACTCAGCTTTGTTATGTCAGTAGTGCAGTGAAAGAGGTAGGACCTTGGCAGTCATTGCATTGGGAAAGCCAAGTTTGGCACCAGTGGGATCACAGGCATCTACAGTGATCTGACTGTTAGAAGCTCTGCGTGGGTTGCTCCACTGAGAGAGCAGTGTCCCTGCAGTGCTGCAGCCAGTATCAGCAACTATTCACCCTCCCATCCATCTTTTATTCATGAGTCCCCCCGCTTGATTATTTATTTAGCTGGGTCCAGTCCACACTTGCTGTTAGTCTGCTTTATTTTCTTTTCATTTAATCTTCCTTTCCCTTCCTGTCCTCATTTAACACATATTTCTCTCTTTGTACTCTGCATTCCTTTCTCTCTTCCTCATTTGGTCTTGGCTCCAGGGCATCCACTCTTTAGTCATGCCAAGGTAAACAATGACAAAGTTTGTTCTAGATTTTGCATTCATTTTCCTCGCTATTTTATCTCATGCCAGTACTCAAGCTATAGGTGTGCGAGAGAGAGAGAGAGAGAGAGAGAGAGAGAGAGAGAGCGAGAGAGAGAGCGAGAGCGAGAGAGAGAGAGAGAGAGAGAGAGCGAGAGCCTCATTGCTTAAAATATTTGTTGAGCTTAAGTTAGCAAATACTGAATCCATTGCAGGAACTCAAATACACTGGAATTTTTCAATCAACCAATACATTTCTACATTTCCAAGACACTCGAGGCTGTGTGCTTCACTATTTTTACTACAGTTATGGAGTGTTGTTAGGCTTAGTAGTACATCTTTAACCATGATACAATCACAGTACGGCATAACATATGGCCTGATGTGGATGAATGCATTTACAAAATGGCAGCAAAATATAGTATTATAAAATACACCAATGTTTAAAAAATAATGTATCCACTTAAAATGACAGACTTGCATCCTAAGGCTTATTATTGAGCAACTACATGGACTAGCATGCAAACTGGCTGAGTTATTCTTAAGTTACAGAAGTATATATTAAAATCGATAACACTTTATTTTGAGTCCACTGTAGATGTTTGTCAATTCTCAGGTTATCTTAAACTAACATTCAACTAATATCTATTAAGTGCAACTGGACTTGTAGAATGTAATATATTCAATTAAATCTAACCTTATAATTAAACCCTAGTCTTAACTTCCTCCCGAAAATGAAACCTAATGTGGAGCCCTAAACACAACCCCAATGTTATAGACAACAAACTGAGTTTTACCAGATAGTTTGTTGAGTATCTGTAAATCAGGTGTAGGGGGCTATCAAAATAAAGTGGAAAATAAAATACATAACCGTCAAAGATTAGTTTGTGAACAACACAGCTGTTTTTAATAATATGATGTAGAATTCAATTGATGTGTGACATCATGTGTGTACATATAAGTATTATACATTTACAAAGTAATATTTAACCTGCAGCCCATTTGGTTGTTTTCTGAATAGTGTGACAGCAGAACTACAGTCAATACTGAACTTTGTCTTTGCCCTAACAAACTTTTCAGTTGGCAGCAGTGACTGCAGAACAATGGAACAAACTGAAATGAGCATGAAACTAATACTATACAATTCAGCAAAAGACGGGCTGTGAAAACCTTTACAGACTGGCTGAGACAAAACAACAGTCAGGTTAATCAGGCAATGGACGTATTGAAAAAGCTGCACTGAATTTGATATTTTGACAGTTTTATGACTCCATCTGTAACACAGAAGTCTTACTTCTTGGCATTAGGAATTACCATTATTAAAATATAACATCATGGCTGTGATTCAGTCAATAATAATTACTGTAATTTTACAGTAGCTTCAAATGTGGCTCAGTCAGATTTTAGAACCAGAATCTGTTTAATGCTCAAAATGAGAACATAAAATATAAAGTTGTTCCTGAATGCCAAGGTTGGAGACATCGAGTTAGCAAAGAGGACTGGACCTCAGACATGAGCCAATGTCATTCAGAAGTGCTTCACAGCCATTTTTTTTTGAGTGACATTATCATGTCAGTCCAGTTTCAGCAGAGAATCCAGGCAGCCACTTTACTTTATTAAACCAGCTTTGGATTTTAAAATGGCATCCTGACATCCAATAATGCCCAAACACACACACACACACACACACACACACACACACACACACACACCTGGGACATCGTCACAATGAAAATATATCCTCCCTCACATCGTAAAATGATGAATAGATCCCAAAATAAGGGTCTCCTCCAGATGAACACCATTTCTCTTCCCTTTCTCCATCACACTCTCAACTGCTTATCTGTTAATCATGTTTACGACAGGCCTGACAACTAATAACTTTCCCTGGGAGTTTCATCTCCCTCATCTTAATCGGAGCCGGCAGGTTGGTGAGCCATATGCTTGCTGATTATTGAAGGTGATGAGTTAAGGGAACACTACAGCAATGCTGGCGCAACGTTCAGGGAACACTGTCAGGCCCCAGCTTCACGTTATCAGGGGCCGACGTGTGGGTCAATGCAGCGTACACTGTGTCTGACACATGCTAATGAACCCGTCTCATCAAGCATGCAGCGCAATGTATCCCCGGAAAAAAAATGACCATCAGACTGTTCTGGACTGCCGAGGAACTATGAGAGCAGTCATATCCCATTATATCGGAGCGGGATAAACACTGACCCTCGCCATCACACAGATGACCCATGCAGTGACAGCTTGTCTTGATCGTGAACGTAGGTGGGGGAAGGTGGGGAGGTTGGCTGATGAGTTTTGACTTTTAAACAGCACTTGTGGAAATAAATGAAACAGGATATGCTGCATAACCTTGATAAAAGTAATCTCTCCCAAAGCACTGTTCCAAGTCAATGAAATTAACCAAAGACAATGATGTCAATGAGAGCACTTCTAATCAAATTTGTGTAGTAATGGCTTATTTTATTATATGAGTTTGGGGAGGGGGCTAAATTAGCAGTCGAATTAGACAATCTCGACTGTTGAGACCAAGAGGGATACTCAGCAGAACACTAATTAAATAGTAATCACTCCACTGATTTACTTTATATGCCAGTTCTTTGGTCATGATCCTCCACCGACCTGTATCTGAAGACAAAATATATTATGAAGTTGTATCCAAGGAAATTACATATTGTGATTAAGTAAATACTCTGATAGGGCCAAAGGATCTTTTAACAGAGATAACAGGTTTCTCACCCCAAGTCACCCCACTGCTGCCAGCACACATTTTTCCTACAAACCAGTGTGCAACACCATGCTGTGAGAGTATAATTATCTCATTACATTCACCTTTGTGTTTTTATCATTTATGGTAGGTGACTTAGCTAGTTTGCTAACTGCACCAAATTGGAGGATATGCAGACCAACAATAACTGTCCATTTGTAGTGTAGGGGCATCACAGGAAGCTTCTCTGGAATACAGTGAGAATCCTACAGAGATATAATTCATAGGCCTAATTTTGGCCTCCTGTTTTTACAAAAGAATACCTGCTACTTGAGGCTAGCCTGCTTGAAGTAGTCCACCTCATAGAAACAACAATTTGATGAACAGCTACTACTGATGGGCCCTCATCACCAAAAGAGGCCTCAAATTAGCACTCATGCACTTCACAGTTTTACTGGCATGATGAGGACTGTCAAATCAAGCCTCCACAAAAATCAAGGGGTAAACACTGTAATTGCAGTATTTCAGTTTGACATTGAGCAAATCAGCGAGAGCAGCAGAGGAGAGAGAATTGTTCTGACCGGATCAATCTTTCAGTCTGAAACAGTTCTTCACAGACTTCCACTCTAAGGCCCAGCAATTCGTCCTGGTCCACCACTGCTGATTAATGCAAATCATCTAACAGACATCTACCAGAAACACAAGTCATTTCAGGAACTTGCTCTAATCCGGTCCTGTAATTGCTTAACAAGATCAATCATCAAGTCTTAATTAACCTAAATGTCCAGATGTGTCAGAGGCACTCAGTAATGCAGGTTCTAAAAGAATAATGCAGGCTGGCAGTGTGGGGTGTTCTAACCATTTATCCACTTCACTGGCACCAAATCGACTGAAAAGCAGTATTTTCTCCTCCTTCATATTGATTTGCCTGTAGTTTAAAGTATCATGGAGCTTCATGATCAGACTGTGAAACTATTTTGTGTTGGTCACCACTTAAGACAACCCCATTCTGAACTTTCACATTCACAGAGCATTCAAGTCTTTTCTTTAACTGAGAGAACTCCACAACACTTGCTAGAATTATTGCAGCATCACTGAATGGACAGCAATGGTCATAAGATCTGCATTTCACCAGCTTTGGGTGAGCGAGATGAGTTTGACTCTAGGTCATCCCAATCTATAGTGAACAGAAGTGGGTCTGAAAATTGCTGACATACCCCTCCACCCCAAAATATCCCTGGATAGACACTGAAAATATGAGCCTTCACTTTCATCACCTCAATTCAACGGACTGTACCATTATAGTCCGAGACAGGGGTCACATTTTTCAATTTTCACATTTAGATATAACTAGATATGAATTTGGTTCACTGTGAACAAATCAAACAATAATGAACTGCAACAGCTTTGTGCTCCATTATCTTGACAAGACATATTGAAAAAACTGAAAATAACAATTGAATGAGATTCGGGGAGAAAAACATTGTTATTGCTGATCTATTTTTCTCCATCTCTCTCTCTCACACACACTCTCTCTCTTTTTTGATAAAGCTGCTCAGTGAAATCAAGCTTTTGTCTTTTGCTTTGTGAATAAACACGGGCATTGGATTCATTGCTCTATTATTATTACCCAGTTCTGGGAGCTTACCCCCCTGTGGTTATGGCAGTAAATAGATCTTTTGTCATATTCAATTACATAGGACATAAACAAATACATATATGGTTATCTTCGAAAGACTACTTATATTAGGAATCAGGATATATTGGACAGGGTTCATAACTTATACTCAAACGTACAATGTAATCTCAGCTACCCACACTTTTTTCTTCTATCACAAATTAAGCCCCGATCTCACCCCCTAGTTTAACATTCTTGAAGCAGCTCTTTGATATTGCTTGGCTCTTTGAAACAGGGTATTTTTAGCTGATACCTTCTGGTATCAGAAGTCAGTTGAACTTCTAATGGATGCCGCTCTCCAGGCAGGGCTATAGATGTTGCCATGCTTTGGAGAGCTGCTGCATCTGGGCCTCCTCAGGCCACTCATTGGATGCCAAAGTGTCCAGCTATTGTGCTCCATCAGGGTCTCCTGGCAAAACCCATCTTAGTATTTGTTCTCAATGTGCTCAAATGCTGCCAAAGCCAGCACCATGCTGTAGCAGGTGGGGTTTCGGCACAGGCCACCTGATAAGCACATTGACCCGGACACGCTGCGCCAACGATCAATCCTGCAGCCAATGAACCGCGTGGGAGGAGTGTGGAGCACCGAGGCATATCAGAGAAATATTGGGTTGGCATCTGGACAAGGATGGAGGTGTGAGAACAGCACCTTTCAGAGGCTGGAAATGCTCAGAACAGCACTGAGTCTCACTAATCGGATTTGGGGAAGTGATACGGTGCTGATCACAGACTTCCTGTGATCTACTGTCGAGTCGCTACAATGCTGCCGCAAAAGCCTGAAGAATATTTGGTCTGGCTCTACATTTGGAAATAAATAATTATAGAAATTAGGGCAAATGACTCAGCGGCAACTACACTGTAAATAAAACATTAACATTTGTTTTGAGAGAAGCAAACATTGCAATGCACCATGTTGTACAGCTATTCAGATACTGTGCACATGTCAGAGACCACCCTTCATTTATTTAATTACCTCACATTCAGCAACAGGAAGAAAAAAAAACAGAAAAAAAAAATCTTGATTTTATTGAAGATGACAGCTTTAGGGACTATTTATCCCATGGCAGCAGTTTTGGTGATCTACCAAGTCTTGCACGGTTTTTAAGAGTTCCATTTTTCTCTTTATCTTTGAATCATTCTTTGTACTCTATTTAAAAAAAAAACACTATATCTTTGATCTGTTTCATCTTATGTATAATGTTTTCAGAAATATCTCCTGAAAAAATGAATGAATAACTTATTCTTAATGGCCATTTAAACTGAGAAAAGTAAAAAAAGAAGGGTGGTCTCTGGCTTGTGCCTGGTTTGTACAGATCGTTCTCCATGTGACAGCATTTCCTCCATTATATAACATTCTTTTTGACAGCAGAAATGGACATGCAGTGGTCATCTATGTCTACAAGTGATATGTATCAGTTTTCTTTTTTTGGTCATGATTAGCCATGTTGCACTCAGCTTTAAGCAGAGTAGGCCCAGTTTGACGAGGCCTAGGCTTTATTTGTTGCTTTTGTTTTAAAGGACCAAGGACATGTAATTGATGTGATGCAGATATGATTTGACAAGCAATGATTTATATTCATTTTTTCATGGGGACGTGGTTTGTAGGAAATAGGGTCTGTCTGATTAAATCTCCCCATTGCCACTGAGGGACCTACCACGTCTCTGGAAAATATTTCACAGCCAGTGACGCCCAGCTTCGATATCTGGATTAGAGGCCTGATGGATCAATCCTTTAGCTGCAAGCTGGTGTCCATGACAGCCGGTGACTTAAACTGCATCTGATTTTAATGGAGGTGCTATCGCCTACTAAAGGGGAGAGGTGATTTCAGAGCTGATGTGATCATTATACATATCTGACATCACATCATCTATATCATCATGTCAAAAGTGCCGTTGAGCGTGCAGACACTGACTGAATGTGAATGGCAAATGTGCTGAAATTCTCTATTTCTAGGAGCTTATAGCCATACAATTAGTATTCACATGTCTTGAACTTCTCAGAGTTTGAGAGGTGACAAACCATTCTTCTCTTTATATGGCTCATAGTGCGAGTGTAGGGCTGAAAATAACCACACTGACTAGGGCATTCTGTGACTGTGAATCACACCAGAGCTGTAACTATCCCTTGCCTGCCATTCTGGGAGCTCTTTATAAAAGTATTGCAGGAATGGACGTACACTTTCAGAGGGCTTAATGTTACAGTGGCATGTAAGGATAACAAGCCAGGAACAGCTACATCTTTAGCTCAATGTGCATTTCAACAGATCCATTATAAAAGTTTTATGCATTTTTGAAAAAGGGCTTTGAGCTACTCAGTATAAATCAATGCATTACAGGGCTGTACAAAGCAACAATAATGCTGCTTGTGCTGTGAGAAATTAATGCTCTGTTATTACCAAAATTGTATGTATGAGAGTATGTAGTGAGAGTAGCTCATAAATATTTGCAATATCAAACATTTTCCCACTGCTCAGACCTTCTTCTCAGCGTAGTCATGCAAACTGTGGTGCAGATTAATTTCTAGTGTTGTTGTAGTCCATCTGCTAATTCATACACTAGAAAATAAATCCTCTTTTCTGTAAACAAAGGGTCTTGTGATGTACAAAATACACTAATATTGTACAGTTTGGGGCTGCAATGTGATATGTAAAGCCAAAGATTTGGGCTTTTACTGCTATGAAATGAATCAGCTTAAAGACACCTTTGGATTTAGTGGTTGAGACATCGCATGCTGTGCTTACTTCCTTTAGTGTCTTTAGCCTGTACCACTTCATAAAAGTAAATCAAGTTAAAACTCACATAAGAAGCAACACTTTGGGGTAGTTAGGTAGTTTAGGTAATACACTATTTTGAAATCTGTGACAGTGACCATACATGAAATCCTGCTGGTGTGGGTTTTGTGTCTTATAATGATGGACATGCATGCTATGTGAGTGCTAATAACATTCTCTTGTGTCTAAATATTGCGGAGAAAAATAAAATTCTGTATCTTTTGCATGCTGCTTCTGTTTATTTTTGCTTCTCCAAAGTTAAAATGTCAAATTGTTCTTATTTGTGCTACCGCACTTTCCTAGCATCAGTATTTTATGATCGATGAGCTTACATACAGCCCTACATCAACTAAAAATTAAAAGTACCATTTATATTTTCATTGGTTCACCTATAGACAGCAGATAAGCTGATGATAATTAGCTGTTTGGCTAAACTAGGCACACTGTACACATAAAGTGAAGTACAGTAAATGTATTTCTGCCTTTGTGCTTTATTTCAGGTGATGATTTCACTACCTGGCTGACTGGTTCAGTACCACTAGAAAGAGGAGTTGAGGAGCACCAGGCTTTAAGTGGCCCCTTCCCTGGTCCCTTCTTCACCCCCTCCTCTCCTGGTCCCTCTCCTAAACCTCAGTATCCAGCCTTTCCCATTGTGCCCTGGCTCTGGCTATCTGGTCTTTGTCTTCCACCCTTTTCTGGACTTGGACTTTGACTTTGACACGGCGCCGTCCCAGACCGCCCAATGCTGAAGGGGAACTGTCTGCTGCTGTTCCTGTGCTACTTCCTCGTGCAGAGCTCCTCGGCTCCTCTCCACACACTGCCCCTAGCTCAGCCCCACAACAGGCCAGGGCACGACTGGCCCCGTAGCCTGGCCAGCATGTCCACAGCAGGCCGCAGCGGAGGGTCTGGAGGCTTCCAGAGAGTCAAGAGGGGATGGGTATGGAACCAGTTCTTTGTGCTGGAGGAGTACATGGGATCTGACCCACAGTATGTAGGCAAGGTAAGGCCCAGTTTAGCAAATGAAGAAGGTATTTCTGAACTATCAAGTGAGGATAAAGGTAATATTCAACATAGAACACAATGTTGTAGAGGCAATATCACTGCAAATTACACTGTCAACTATGGAAACAACTAACTATTTAACTCCACAAAGACATTAATGAGACAAATCTAGGAAAAAGAAACAAATGGACCAGATGTTTGTATGTGTATAGTACAGAATGTGATTTGATGTGGCCCTTGCAATACTTCTGAACATAACATTCAATTTAATAAGGCAGCAGTTAATGATACAAACTGCACACAGGGCCTTCTGCTAATTGCACTATGTTGTGCAGGGCTCAACAGTTCAGTGAAATAGTGGAGCCGCACAAAGAAGAAAGAAATGCAAGTTCAACAATGTTAATAAATGACAAAAACAATTTCTAAAATCCCACCAAAAGGAATAATTTGATATATACACCTAGTTTAAAGAGAAACTTCATGCACAATTAAAAACTAAGACTTAAGTAAATTAAACAAAAGGCATTTTAATATATCTACCATTTTTTAAAATGAAGTATGAGGAACATAATTGCATTTTTTCTGTGTATATTCTGTGTAAAACTGTATGCCTCTGAAAAAGTGGGTAGCCCACCTAAGATATTTTTGGAACCAAATACATACTATCCCACACCCTCTTAACATGGAGCTACAGCCTATTGCAGACAGCAGTGTAGTCATTATTCTACCTGATCCAGTGCTTCCACCCAAAACAGTAGAAACAAAACAGTAGCAAGAGTGGGTACACTCCAACATCCTTTAATATAAACTGAGTTTTGATCTGACAGCTGAGATGTCAGAAAACTGAAAAACGTCAAAAATGGACATAAGGATTTCTTCCTTTATATATATATATGGTTCGATTCCCCTGCTGGGGGACCGGGGTCCTCTCTGTGTGGAGTTTGCATGTTCTCCCCGTGTCTGCGTGGGTTTCCTCCGGGTTCTCCGGTTTCCTCCCACAGTCCAAAGACATGCAGTCAGGCCAATTGGACATGCTAAATTGCCCCTAGGTGTGAGTGTGTGAGTGACTGTCTGTGTCTGTCTGTCTGCCCTGCGATGGATTGGCGACCTGTCCAGGGTGTATCCTGCCTTTTGCCTGAAGACTGCTGGGATAGGCTCCAGCACCCCCCATGACCCTGACAGAGAAGCGGCTTAGAAAATGGATGGATGGATTTTTATTTATTTATTGTTTTTCATGTTCTGCTTATGATGCTGTCAGAAAAGTAATGTAAACAGGCATTATTCACAACCTGCTATAGTGAAACATGTTTTTAGAAGTTAACAAGGAGATCAACTAAACATCTGCAGTGAAATATGAAAATCTAAATCACCTAAATTAGGTTGTATTGCCTAAACAAATATTGGGTCAAATCAGTATAAGCCGATGTACAATTTTAAAGTATCCTAATTACACTGGGGGCAATATATTGGATTGGGCGATCCCTGTACATAACAAGCATATTGTTTTGGACAGAAAGTGTTCCTTTGTGCAACCTGATCCTAAAAGTTTCAGTACATCTAGCCCCATGTACACAAAATAAGTTAGTAAAGATGTATCATGAGAGAAGTAGGAAGACTGTAGAGTGAGAGAGGGTAATGGAAACAGAGACATGCGGACTAAGGGAGACATAATCTTAAATCTCCAAGATATAACCCAAATACATCACTAAACAATGTGTTTTAAAGCTAGATCTTGTTTTTTACGAAACTATTTTTATGAGTGTTTTATGGTATTAATAGTCTACAAGCATAAAGGCTAAAATCAATACATATGCTGGCTTTCTGCCAAAGCTTTCATATCGACCTTGCATTATCATCAGGATGTTCCCCTGAGCTTGCTGGTGGTGAGCTGAAATATGTCCTTGCAGGAATGCATTTGAAGCCCGTGACTGCCTGCTGACCTAACACAACCTCGGAGTGCGGTTATGCTAAAAGTGTTGACATTAATGAAAGACAGAGAGGCGCTACTGTCCTGGCAGTCTGACTAGCCACTAATACATCAGCTTCCCAAGTCCCTGTTTCTCCCTATCCACATTTCATCTGTCCTTTTCCATCTACTGTACACAGGTCTCACTGACGTCATATGCACTCCACAGTTTCTCTTTCCACCTTCGATTGCGAATGACACGTCTTCCATGTTTACTGTATTTTATTTATTTATTTATTTATTTATTTATCCATTCATTTATTCATTCATTCTGACATTGGTGGAACTGGTTAATATTTCTTTAAATCTAACTGGCTATCCCCCACTTCTGACATTTATGTGGTTTTATGCACCAAAAGCAGATGTAATCCCTTTTTACATGCCCATACTCCTACCTCTCTGTTGTTATTATGCTTTTAAGACTGCTAATGTAAATTACCTCTTATGAATGACAACTTGTGCCTCAATGAAAAAAAAGCAGTCTGTAATCTGGGCTGAAACAATCTTTATACCTTCCGCAAGAATGGGTGTGGCTACATTGCTGAATATGTTGATATATGCAAATGTGTTTGCTTCTGTGATGTCACAAAAACAATTAATTGAATGCATGCTGTTTTTGCACCTGTCCATCTACGGACAGTATGGACTGGTGAGGGTATGGTACATTTTTTAAACTTTTGCAGCGTTTTACATATGACATCAAACTCATATTTCAAAAGAGTCAGGAAAATTCTGTTTTCCATGATATGGGCCCTTTAAATCTTTCTTAAGAAGGAAAATAAAGTCTAAGGAGGTTTAAGGCTACTGAGGCTGTAATTTGAAGTCCAGTGGCTTACTTGGGGATAATAGTTCCTCTGGCTTATCTGCCCCTGTGCCACAGTAATCAGCCTGCACACGTGCCACTGTTTATGGCCAACTCTGTGACTGGAAGGAAGCAGGAGAAGAAGAAGCTGCCTGCTTTTCCTCTAAGTCACTTAATCCTAAGCCTCAGCCAGCGCTTCAAAATAATTGACTGATTTTGGGCCATATGAAAGACATAAGGAGATGAAATCTCTCAGCTCTGATTAAGACAATCTTAAGGCACGTGAAGACAGACAGACATAACTGCCGATACACGTAAGTAAACACCAGGGAGAAGAAGATTTAGAGATTTAGAATGTATATCTGAGCATCCAGGAGCTGAGGTTTCCATGGCACACAGTCGTCAAGTCAAACGTAATCTACAATGTCTATCTCATGAACTTAACAGCTCAGTGGGGGGGGGGGGGGGGGGGGGGGTGTGTATGTAGCATACACTACATATTTATGACTAATACATCATAAATTAATAGGAACAATGGTATTCATTCTCTCTATAGGAAACATAACTGGGGAATGTTGGTCGTTGATGGTCGGTCAATGATACTGGCAGCAGGGTAAATGATATCATTTTTCTTCTGCTTTTGTTCGCTTTTAAAGTCAGTTCACAATCAGTGTTTTCAAAATAAGCCTTTTCATAGAAATTTCTGAAACATGAAAGGAAGGGGTTAAGCATTTTTTCCTAAAATCAACAGATCTTGATGCAGAAGTTAACAATTACTGGTGAACAGCCAATAATATTTTATAAGATCATTTGCACAATTGTTCTGCTAATCATTTATTTTTGATCATTCAGTTTGAGTGAGGCAAGCTTCAGGCAGTGCTGAGAGGCAGGAAGGAGTGCTAAATACTTAAAACCATCACCAGTCAGTTCACTAAACATGATAAATAAATGATAATAATAAATACATTTATTTCACTGTAGATGAACTAGGACCTGTGAACCTTGGAGAGAGATGTCTGGCTGTGCTTCAACGTGTGAATCCTATAGCTCTCCTTCTCCACAAACATTTTACAGTATCTCCACACAGTGTCATAGACACGTTGAACTCAAGGGTCAGCCAGCAACCCTCCGTTGGCTCGGGTCATTCTGCATCAGCAAGTAGAAGCAACCTATGCCCCCATCCTATCCAATAAGGTCAGTTAATTGTAATGTTATGGAGATACAGCCATGGAGACATCCATACAATTGAGTATTCAGATCCTAACAATTGAACCTAATTCTGCACTTACAAGCTACAAACTTTTCTTTTTATTTTAAAAAGTCTATAATGATCTGCATTAATATTCAGCATCACTGTGATTCCTAGCTTAAGGCTGTTAGTTATCCTTCTCTCTCGCCTTGTTGCTGATTTATACTTTTGCTAATGTATTTGCATGCAGCAAGCAAGTGCTGATTGGCTTTCCGGTAGCATTGGGGGTGAAGCAAGACCTAAAAAATACTCAACCTCGACCAGAACCACCGCAAAAACAAAATAGAACAGTTTGAGGATCAGATGGCAGAAGATGTATAACATTAAAAACATACGACCCATCTTCAAAATATTACAAAAACAGTAAAGTGAGTATTACGTCTTGGAAAGAAATAGGAAAAATGAGAGAGCAACTTCTTTGTTTTCTGTACATTCTAGTTTATGGACTTGTCTTCTAGTGCACATTTTAGCATTGTTGGCAGACACAGTTATATGGAAAGCTTGGGCACCCTAGTTAAATTATTTTATTTTATTATTATTCTTTTTATTATTTTTTTTCCCCAAATGCTAATTCAGTGACTGATTACATTGCATGTGCAAAATTTTGCAGATCCTTCCAGCTGTAAAGTCTGAGAATGAACTCATTGGGACTGGTTAGATAGGTAAAGATTTGTCATTAGGAATTTTCAGCTGATGACGATTCCAGAGTGTAATAAATTGCCTGACCTTTCAAACCTTGTACTAACACTGAACAACTACAGGCTCCTCTAAGCAAGTGATCGAGGATCTGAAAATGAAGCTAATTGAAGCCTACAGCAGGAGAAGGCTACACAAAGCTATGAAAGCACTTCTAGCTTGCCATTTTCATTGTCCAAAACTTCATTAGGAAATAGCAGTTAAGGGAAACTGTGGAAGTCAAATCAAGATCTAGTCATCAGAAAACACTCTGAAAGATCTGCTGGCCAGAAAGGCAAAGAAAAACCCCCATATGACAACTAAGGACCTGCAGGAACATTGCACTTTGAGGAGTGGAGATGCATTGTGTCAGCTAAAGCATAACATTTAGTTCAGGGTTGCTTGCACAAAGACTATCTGTATTCAAAATGCTGTGGACTGAAGTAAAAATTAAGCTCTTTGGCCACAAACACCAAAGTTATGTTGTGAAACAAAACAGACTCTTTTGTTTTGTTTCACAGAGAAAATGCCCTGACAACTGTTAAGTTTGTGGGTGGATTTAATATGGTTTGGAGTTTTGTGAGAGCCACAGGTGCAGGAAAAACTGCATGGATAGATGGAAAAATTGATTCTTCTAAATACCAGGAAATTCAAGAAGCAAATGTCACAGTCAATCAAGAAACTGATGCTGGCTTCTCGAAGGGAACAATGGTCCTAAACATCCCTGCACCATGAACTACTTTCAAATAGCCCTCACAGTCCTGCGTTGAACATCTCTGGGTAGATTTTAAACATCCATCCATCCATCATCGTTGCCCGCTAGTCCAAACAGGGTCGCGGTAGCAGTTGGGAGAGCAGAGAATCCCGGATGACCCTGTCCCCCGCAACTTCCTCCAGCTCATTCCCGGGGACCTCAAGCCGCTCCCAGGCCAACTTGGAGACATAATCCCTCCAGCGGGTCCTAGGGCGACCCCGGGGTCTTGTCCCGGTAGGCCGTGCCTGGAACACCCCCACTGGGAGGCGTCCAGGGGGCATCCGGATCAGATGCCCGAACCACCTCAGCTGGCTCCTCTCAATGCGGAGGAGTAGCGGCTCTACTCTGAGCTCCTTCTGGATGACCGAGCTCCTCACTCTCGCAGAGCGTGTAGCCCGCCACCCTGCGAAGAAAGCTCATTTCCGCCGCTTGTATTCGCGATCTCGTTCTTTCGGTCATTACCCACAGCTCATGACCATAGGTGAGAGTTGGGATGTAGATCGACCGGTAAACAGAGAGCTTCGCCTTTTGGCTCAACTCCCTCTTCACCACTACAGTCCGGTACAGTGACCGCATTACTGCTGCCGCCTGTCCCAGCCTACGGCCGATCTCACGATCCCTCTTCCCGTCACTCGTGAACAAGACCCCAAGATACTCAAACTCCTCCACCTGGGGCAGGTCCTTTCCCCTTACCTGGAGTGGGCATGCCATCCTTTTCCGGGCCAAGACCATGGACTCTGGATTTGGACATGGATTTTAAACATGTGCATAAAATGTGGCAAAAGAAAAAGAGGATTGGTTGAAAGTTCCTAACACAAGAGGAGAAAGAGCTCTAGCACACTACAAAAAAGTTAGCAAGTTGTGATATCTGCTAAAGGGAGTGTTACTAAGTACTGATTTAGTAGGGTGTCCAGGAGTTTCTATATGCTGCAGTAACTTTGCTATTTTAGTTAATTAGTATAAAGTAACCATGTAACATCTGCAGAAAATGTTTTTTTTTTTTTTTAATAAAAAAATTAAAATTAGCTGCAGGCTATTTTGTTTACTTCAAAAAGCAACAAAATATATCATTTTGTCAGGGGTGCCCATGTGAACATCTGAACAAGATAGACACACAGGTTCACAGATATGCAGATGCAGAAGTATGATTTAGCCTTTGGTCAAAAAAGGGAATTAGGGAGCTGCACCCCCTTAACGCCAAAAGTCTTGCAATATACAACCTTAACCCTAAAGAGATTTTGACCTCCATATGAAAATATTCAACATTCACACGCAGACGTCTCCCACTGTGATTTTACTTCTAGCAATGGTGAACCCAGAAAACTCTATAGAGCATTCAGATAAACCCAGGAAATAGAGAGGCGAAGATAAGAGCAGAACATTGTGCAGCTCAAGGCACAAACACTCGCACAACTAGACAAGCAACACAATCACTTTGCTTCCTTGAAGACTATCAATTTTGCATTTATTTATTTATTATTCATACTGCTATAATATATTGTTTTAATCTATAAACCCATTTATTACTGAGTAAACAAAACAAGCAAAGGCTTACATGCCCACCTCTGTACTTCTATGAGTTCTTAATGAATGAGAGCTAAAGTTTTATCATGGGGAAATGCACTGATGACAGTAAGATGGTTTGTGCTTTTGTCTATTTTGAATTAATGAATGCAAACTCTGGCAACGTTTGTTTACTTCTCTGTGACACAGACCGAAGGGGGAAAATTGCTCGCTTGGCATTTTTTTCCCCGACAGGGTGTCAAAGGAATAAACAAAGAAAAAGTGTAAAGAAAACAACTGTGCTTTGCATTTATTTAGCCTCATTTTCGCCGTCGTTGTGAGGAATAACTAGCACATGGGATATTACATAGTTCATACTTTCACATACAACAAGCAAACTTCATAAAAAATTTATTTTATGGGAAGTCTATTTTCTTCACCAGCTGTGATTCAGCATAAATCCTGCTTATGTTATATAGTGCTATGATGTATGATAAAGAGCTGCTGTGGATGTGGAAGAGCAGTAAGCACAAAACATTTAAAATAAATGCTGACTGAACAAATATAAAGTGAGAAATATTTGTCAATATATGTACTGATGCACAAAGCGGCATGTTTAGCTGAGCACACACTGACAAAAGGTCACTAGGAATAAACAAGACAGTAATTAGTGCAGCGGAATGAATGGATTTTGTATAAACAATCGATAGAAATGAATCCATAATAAGCTCTTCTAATGCTAATTTTATTTATCAGTATATTATTCTTCAATAGAGAATCAAATATGCATTTTAAGCAGAAAAGTGTATTGATTAAAATGTAATATATGCCAGCAGGCTGCATGAATTTTTTTTTTCTTTCGTATGCATGAGCTGTGAACAAGGGACCACTCGTGTCCCCTAGACACCCGTAGAGAGAGTTTACAACACATCAGCAATTTAGCATTTATTACAAAGAAATAAAAGCTGTTTTTAGCCCCTGAGAATCATGCAATGAAGCCATGCTTCCACAATTATACAGTCTGTTACTGTCCATCATTAGGCTGTGGTTTAACCAATTATATATAACTTCAATAGCTTAATTAATAAATAACTCAGCCAGTCTGCATTGATCTCCATGTAATTACTGACTATTAAGGCTTAGCTAGTAAAAACATTAAGGAAAGGGGAATTCCATTGATTTTTCTAACTTTTGGCATAATTCAACTGTTGCTACATGAACAGTCATTCCGAGCGGTTTGAAATGGTTTGTTGCATAGAAATGTACCATCTCCGATTTCTAACAGGTGGTGAAAGGAACTAGAGGTTGCGTTTCAACAAATGTAATCATTTTATGTAAAATGTCGTGAACCTGTGTGTGTTTTCAATGTTTTATATGTTTACAATGGTAAAATAGTGATGAATGTATGTTGAGTACTATTTGGCCTTACAACACCCATGCATGAACCTCTCTGCCATGAATGGATTTAAAATAAATTTTATATCAAAATCTTTTTTATTTAATATATCACTTTCTGAGAGAGGATATTGAGGTATTAAATTCTTCAGACGCCTGGTAACAGGATTCAGTAAGGTTCTCTAGAACGAAGCATTTCACATCAAACTATTCTGAATAACTTTGTTTACATCTTAAATGAAATAATTACACAAACAAGTACAATTCTTTCCTTTAAAATTCCTTTAAAAAGCAGGTCTTTGGTTCTGGGCATAAATCAAACCAATTCTCACTTTTTCCTGTTCTCTTTCTGCACAGCCACCCAGCGATCATTAAACCTCCCACTGTGATCATCATCCGCAAGCCAGTCTTTCCTAATACCACAGTAATCACTACAGACAGCCAGAGAGAAACTCAACCAGAGTCTGAACAGACATTGTTATTTGAAATGTATAATGTGCACAATTTCTCAAGACACCAATCAAAATTATTTTCATCAACAAAATAGAACAGAAGTAAATTGAATTTTACAACAGGAAATGATTTCTCTTTTCTAAATGTAATGTAATTTTTTGTGTCTCTTAAGACACTTACGAAAAGCAATATTTCTTTATCACACAATCAGAATCTCTCAGGTGACTAAGCTAGTGACATGGCTTTAAGTAAAGACAGGTTTACCTTCACCAGTGTCAGAATGTGGGCTCCAGCTAAGTGGTACTTTAATTTATCATTAATGAAGTTAATAAACCCATGCTGAGAACACAATATCTTACAAACCTGACAGACCTTCTTATTACTGGCCTGTTTACTTCATTAAAAAGACTCCTTACACAGCACTGTGTTAAGCCGTAATATATGCCATATACTAATAAATCACTAGCATTTGAATATATACATGTAAATGTGTATATGCACAATGATTTATGAGAGATTTACAAATTTGACCATCTAACACAAGAAAGAAAAGTAATGAAAGTACACAGAACCCAGTTCTGACCAGCCATGACAGTAAAACTCTGTCATTAAGCTAAGATAAGATAAGATAAGATAATCCTTTATTAGTCCCACAGCGGGGGAATTCACAGTATTACAGCAGCAGCAGAGTAACAGGAGTAAAGCACTCAGTAATAGAAATGGGAAACAGTTTAAACCTCAACATTATAAATAATAAAAATTAAAGCTAAATCTCTAGACTATTTACAGGAAAGTAAGGATAATAATAAAATAGAATAAGAGTTGCATAGAAATCTGTATTGCACTTAGGAACATATTGCACAATGAAGAATGGTCGCATTCTGTATGTGTGTATATTGTATGTTTGTATATTGTATGTGTGTATATTCTATGTGTGTATGTATATTGTGTGTGTGTATTGTATGTTTGTGGTCTACTGGTGGTTGGTTAGTGTAGTGGTTAACACCATTGCATTCTACGCTGTAGACTGGGGTTCAATCCCTGACCAGGGCAAGCACCCTACACTACACTACACTTGGGCAAGACTCCTAACACCACCTTGGCCTCCCTGTGTAAAATGATCAAATTGTAAGTCGCTCTGGATAAGAGCGTCAGCCAAATGCCGTAAATGTAAATGTACTGGGAGCAGTGCTGGTTGTACAGTCTCACAGCAGCAGGAAGGAAGGACCTGCGATAGCGCTCCTCCACACACTTGGGGTGAAGGAGCCAGTCACTGAAGGAACTGCCCAGTGCTGCCAGAGTCTCATGCATGGGGTGGGAGTAGTTCTCCAGCATGGATGCTAGCTTGTTTAGCATCCTCCTTTCTCCCACCTCCTGCACTGGGTCTAGAGGAGTCCCTAGGACCGAGCCGGCCCTCCTGATCAGTTTGTCCAGCTCTCCGACAAACTGAAAAACCTTAAATTGTGCTACGCTTTCAAGTCACATTCGTATTGCTGATTATAACTGCTTTGAATGCTAATAGATCACAAAAATAAAGGTAGCTTTACACACTAAAACTTTAATCCAACTCTATTTAGCTGAAACCTAATGAGTTTGATAATGTAGCAACTCACTTGGTCAAATAGGTTTAATGAAATGACCAATTAAAATGCCAATAATGTATCGCATTATCATGTCATTGTGCTTTAAAATGACTGATTTCAGTTCAATCAACAAGAAAATAACTGACAAAGTTTCCTGAGCCATGACAAATGTGAGTTTCTCAAAGGTAATGTTTGTTACCATCTGTGTTAACTAGAGTAGCAATAGCTCTTGAAATTTGTCCAGAGCTGTAGCTCTTTGTCCAGCATTTATCTTATTTGTTAGGCTGATATTGTAGTGGTCTGCATAGCTTGATTCATCTTCTCCTCTTCTTATGTCTTCTAATTTTACAAAAAAAAAAATGGTAAGCCCTTATAATGGTCTTAATAAGCCTTAAAGAGCATGTAGCTGGTGAGTAACATGTTCATTTCTGTTTTATGAAGTAATAGCTAGGCTGAATTAAGCACTTTCTAGAGCACTTTCAATTGTGTATTATGCATCATAATCCATTGTCCAACAGTTGTTGATATGAAAACATTTAAATTAGATGTTTTAAATAAACATTTAATCATTTAAATGAACGGCCTACATTTTAACTGCAACCTATGTTAATACGCACTGCTTATTTAGTCACCATTCTCAAATGAGGCCACCAGAATTTAACACCTTTTAAGTATGTAAAATCTTCACTTTAGAACAGATGGCCAGTTTGTCTTTATTTAGAACTAATTAGTGATATTTTATTGGAGGTGTTGATATGAAGCATAAGAAAATAATAAACAAATTATAGGCTCCATGTTTAGGTAAGGGCAGTGCAGAAGATCATAAGATATAATGCACAAATCAAAGTGCTCTGGAAAATGTTGAATTCATTCTAGGTACTGTTAATAAAGTAGAAATGGTCAGACAGTTACTAGCTAAGGGCGTGATAAGGCTTAATAAGGGTATAACAGTAGAAATCTAAAATGTTTAGCAAAAGATTCTGACGTTAAATTCACAAATTTAATTAGGCATCAATATTGTTTAATAAAGTTGGAATGAAAAGGCAGTTAATTAACCAGATACTGGCTTCTTAGGCTTAACTGCATTACTGCAGTGTAATGTCCCTATACTGAAGTGTTACCTGTTTTTGTAATCTAATAATACTATTAAAATAAAAAATGAGTGTTGTTTTGCAACACCAATAGCAGTATACTGGTGTTGACAAGAGTATGTGAGTGGAGTGGCTGCAATTTCTGCTTCCCACTCAAAATGTTCTGTAATCACTCTGCTCTGGGTTTTCTATTTACCAGACTACAGCTAGTTTTGGGCTCAAATTTCTAACCTTACTGTGCTACACTGGTGGAAAAATATGGCATAACTTACAAATGATGATAACGTATTGTATAGGCCTGCTGTAGCATTCTCCAGAGGAGAAGCCGTATGAATAGCCAACATTTGCAAGATGTAGCAATCACACTGCTGTGTTGCGGTACTGGAGTGCTCCTGGAGAGAGGAACTTTCTAAAAAGTCGTACATCTCTCCAGGCAAAATTTCTTCACTCCACTCCCCACCACTCACAGGCTTTTGGTCATCTATGGTAAAAAAATATTAGTTTTTTGTGGTACATTGTTTCAATTTTGATAAACTGCCTTCAGGTTACAAGGGTCCCTCTGATGGACTGGCAATGTTCCATAAATTTTCAGCGGAATGCAATTTATAAATTGGCTAAGCCATGCAATCACCTTCACCGTTTTTAAATGTCTTGCTGGAATGTCCACCTTCTTTTGTTTCCCAGTCAATGAGATTAAATTCCCTTCTCATATCTCCTGGTTCATCACTGTATTCATGTTTCCTTCAATAATATGTAATGCCCAGGTAGTTTTTGTAGAGTGACAGCCCTACATCATGATGCTCCCACCACCGTACTTCACTGTGGGCATGTCGTTCTTGTGATCAACCCTTCTAATCTCCAAACATGATTAGCTGAATTACTGGCAAATATTTATATTTTTGTACAGTCTGACAGCGTACATTACTCAAAAAGAACATCGCTCATGTGTGCAAATTACAAACATTTCTCTTTAAGCAGAGAAGTGTTGTGTGAAGTAGTAAAAGAGATGACTGCAGTGCAATTGATAGCTTATTGCTTTCTGTGTAACTGTTGCTCTGCTGCTTTCATGTCACCCTCCAAATGTTGGCTTTTTTCTTACCTTCCTCATCATTACTCTGAGAAAAAGCTTGCATGACTCACCTATCCATGAACTTCCATGAATTTTCCAAGTACATATTATCACACAAATTGTACATATAGGGATGTCTGGGGCTCTGCTTTTCCCATTGGAGTGTTGTTTAATAATGTCCCTGAAACATTAGGAAAGCTCCTTCATCTTCACTATGAGTGCTACCTGTTGAGTGGATTTTCCCTATCAATGGTAACATCTTTTACATATGACATTGAGAGCTACTTTTTTGCACCATTAACATGTAGAGTTTAATTTAATTTGTTTTTTTTTTCTCATGTCTACTTTAAGACATATTGTCTGAACCCCCACCAACAATTACATTATTAAAGGTTTAATTAAATCTGTTTATTCTTCTGATACATGCTTTTGTTTATATATATATATACATATATATATATATATATATATATATATATATATATATAATAAGAACAAACTCAAAATACAGTATGTATATACAATTGAAGTTGATATATGCATTGGATGTATATTAAATAACAACAAAAAAAGTGCCTGAATACTTGCTATCAGCCATATTAGTGCAAGTGATTGTGTTATGACCTTCATGTTCAAAGTGGAGGGATCATACAGAAACAGACACTGAACTGGATCAGATCCAGCTTGCATCAGAGGATAATACATTCACACAGGTTTCAATGGATTCACACAGGGCAAAGCCACATAAGGATTTACTCTATTTACAAAGACTGCCTGTGTGTGTCTTGTGCCTTAGTGCACTAAAGAAGCTTGATGTCTTTAACAAAGAGCTAAACAAACGAAAGAACAATGATGCCCAGAGAGATGTACTGCATTGTCTGAGGGCATTAGCGGTGGCTATTTATGGAGACAATCCAATAACACACACTGAGAATAATAGCCCTCCTGAGCTTATGAAATAAAACCAAACAGCATCCATGATATATGATATAAAGTGATATTATTAGAAAAGAGATGCATCTACTGCTCTAAATGATATGGATGCCACAGTGTACTTTGGCAAATACGCCCTCTCTCTCATTCTTGCCATGTCCCTCAGTCTTTCCGTCTCATCTTTGATTTATGCATAAAAATAGCTCATATCAGAAAGGTCACACATTTGAATACAAGTCAATAAGACACATTTGTTGGAAAGGGCAGTCATCCCTGCCACAACAGCCTGCTTACGTGAGCACAGCCTGCTTGACAGCCGGACGTGCCTGCTCACTCTTTCTCTCGCACTCTTATTGATGACACCTCTTCCCTCCGTTCCCTCTCGCAGACTCATTGCTTTCTAAAGCTGTGTAATTTAAGTACACAGACTGCCTGCCACTAGCACAAGTCGTCTCATCGCAGCACCTTCCAGACAGACATCAAATGAGGTAAAACTGAAGTGACCAACAGATTCATAGCAGCATTAACTGCAAAGCAAACAAAATGGGAAAACTGAACTGTCAAAGTTTAAAATAATTTATGCAATGAATTATTAACACTATTCATTTTCTTAACACCATAGCAGTCCAGGGTAAAGCACAAACGCAGGCTTTTTTTTTTCTTCTATTTTCATTTCACACATTGGAAAAAACTGAGTATATTAAATGTGCCATAACCCTTGTACATGTCACGTTTAATTTTTTATTAATTTTTTTTCTATATGTTATATTCAGCATATAAACAGTAACTGCGCATGAAAATGTGCAGAAGTGGCTTCTCTGTGGAGGAAGTGTACTTTTTTCACACAAATCAACAAAACAAGTAATTTGAACAAGGGTGCCCAAACTTTTGGGTAACAACTGTAGAACATCTTGGCCCTCTCATTCAAATACAGCTTTTAAATTAATTTTAAAGTGATTAAACTTTAAATCAAAACTTTTAAAACATCACATAACTATGGAAAGCTGGCAAACTAACAAAAGCAAGAGCAAAGTGTAAAGCTACAGTTCCCTCAGAGCCTTCAAGCATAACAAGAATATTAAGCTGCAAAAATGGTTACAGTTGTGGAGGGGTTGTAACCACATTATTTAAACACTCATTATTTCGAATAGGCAGCCACTGTTACTTTCACTGGATGCTAGTGATGAAAACTGGAAACTGTCACTCAATATTCATGTAAACCTTGAATTGACATGAAAGTAACAAGCAAAGTAATAAACACACTCTGATGAAGCATATCTTCTTCACAGATGAAGCTATGACAAAATTTAAATATTAAAAAAAAATTATATAAAATATGAAATTAAATAACTGTGGTTTATTGCAATTAAATATTGTAATTGTGTTGCAGCCCTACTGACACACCAAACAAATCATAAATACATGTATTTGTGAAAATCAAAAATTGCAAAATACTGAAACATCAAGTTACTAGCTCTTAATATTATTAATAATATTATTAAGCTTAATATTAGTTTTTTTTCTCAACTTTTGCATATCTTCACATTTAACGTCTTCAAATCATTTCAATTACTCAGTAACCACGGGGATTTCAGTGTAAACTGGCTGAGCTATTCTTACACTATTAAAGTGTGTAATAAAGCTTTAGACTTGCCGGTGGGCCCTGGCCATTAATTGGGTTAAAGGCACTTGCCTATAACATGATACCCATATGTTTTCTTCTTCTTCTTCTTTCGGCTGCTCCCTTTAGGGGTCGCCACAGCGGATCATCTGCCTCCATCTTGCCCTATCCACTGCCTCCTCTACTTTTACACCAACCATCTCCATGTCCACCTTCACTACATCCATAAACCTTCTCTGAGGTCTACCTCTTCTCCTTCTACCCGGCAGCTCCATCTCCAACATTCTTTGACCAATATATCCACTATTCCTCCTCAACACATGTCCAAACCATCTCAACCTGGCCTCTCTGGCTTTATCTCCAAACTGCTCCACCTTCACTGTCCCTCTGATCTGCTCATTTCTAATCTTGTCCATCCTTGTCACTCCCAACGAAAATCTCAGCATCTTCATCTCCGCCACCTCCAGCTCAGCCTCCTGTCTTTTAGACAGAGCCACAGTCTCCAAACCATACATCATAGCAGGACGCACTACTGTCTTATAAACCTTCCCTTTCACTCTTGCTGCTATCCTTCTGTCACACATCAGCCCTGACACCTGTCTCCACCCTTCCTTACTGTCCAGCCTCTCATACAGCTCATCATAGGCCTGAGCCTTTGCCTTTGCCACCATTCTTTTCGCTATGCAACTAGCCTCACAGTACTTTCCTTGTCTTCTTTCCTCTGACCAGACGAAACACCCAACACATTTTTGCCAGCTTCTCTCACCACCTTAGCTGTAGTTTCCCAGTCCTCAGGCAGCTCCTCACTGCCCCCAAGGGCCTGTTGCAATTTTTCCCTGAACTGCCTGCAACCATCCTCCTCCTTCAGCTTCCACCATCTAATCTTTGGTTCTGTCTTCACTCTCTTCCTCGTCTTTGTTTCTAATCTCATTCTACAGACAACCACCCTATGCTACCTTGCTACACTTTCCCCTGGTACCACTTTACAATCTCCAATCTCCTTTAGGTGGCATCTCCTGCTAAGGATATAATCCACCTGTGTGCACGTCCCTCCACTCTTGTATGTCACCCTGTGTTCTTCCCTCTTCTGAAAATATGAGTTCACCACAGCCATTTCCATTCTCTTTGCAAAATCTACAACCATCTGACCTTCTGCATTTCTGTATTTCACACCATACATACCCAGCACCTCTTCATCCCCTCTGTTCCCTTCACCAACATGTCCATTGAAGTCTACACCAATCACTAATCTCTCCTCTCTAGGGACACCATCTACATCCATCTTACTCCAAAATTCCTCTTTCTCCTCTAACTGACAACCAACCTGTGGTGCATATGAACAGAACACATTCAAAATCACACCATCAACCTCCAACTTCAGGCTCATGATCCTGTCTGACACTCTCTTTACATCCAGAACACTTTTCACAAGCTGTTCCTTTAGGATTATTCCTACTTCATTTCTCTTCCTCTCTACACCATGATAGAACAGTTTGAATCCACCTCCAATGTTCCTGGCCTTCCTTCCTTTCCATCTGGTCTCCTGGACACACAGAATATCTACCTTCCTTCTCTCCATCATGTCTGCAAGCTCTCTGCCTTTACCAGTCAGTCATTGTCCCTATGTTCAGAGTCCCTACTCTAACCTCCACACTCCTGCCTTTCCTTCTCTCTCACTGCCTTCTAACCTGCCTTCCTCCTCTGCTCTTTGATGGTCTTCAACCTACAGTAGTCCAATTGCCACCAGCACCCTGCTGGTCAACAGCACCGGAGGCGGTCGTTGTTAACCCGGGCCTCGACTGATCCAGTATGGCAATCATATTTGTGATCCGCATGATAGTTTTGGCACAAGTTTTACGCCAGATGCCCTTCCTGACGCAACCCTCACCATTTATCTGGGCTTGGGACTGGCACCAGAAGTACACCAAGTACACCCCTAATGGCTGGTTTATGATACTCATATGTTTTAAAATGCTCTATTATCTTCATCGCTACTTTCCAAAACTACCGCAGCAACTTCAAGGGCTGCACTTTTTAAATTATTTATTTATTTTATTTTATTTTATTTTTTTAGAATTGGACAATTGAACACGCTTGGAGGAGAAAGCTAACCACCAGTTCTGTTATGTCAGTTAACAGACGCTTGTGCTGGTTAGCTTCAGGCTGAGTGATGAGGAGAAAAGGAGGGCCACCCACCCAGAGGGAGTGAGGCCATTTGTGCTCTCGTGGACTCCCGGCAGTGAATGACTGTAGCATTACTGGGGATCGAACTTGTGATCTCCTGTTGATAAAGCCAACACTTCCATGGCTGTACTGCTGAGCACAGCTATAAAATTGAGTGAAGAATGATGAGATAGGCAAGTCCTCATTAAAGGTCCTTTGGTCAGTTTCACACAAGCAGATGATGTGTTTGTCAACCTCTCTTCATAGCCTCACATCTCTGGCAATGAGCCATGTGCGATCTTGCGAAACGATTGAATCGAAAGGGCGACTCTACAGTTTCAGGGAATATATGAACTGTACTTCTGAGCTGTACTAACACAAAAATAGAGAAACATATAGAGAAACATTGAATTTGATATGCGGACAAGTTTGTGGGCCCCAGAGGGTTAAATGACAATATAAAAGCATTAAACAAGACAAAACATCTGCAGTTACTCGTAGCAGAAGAACTCCATGGCACTAGGGACAGAAAGTGAGGAAAAGACAAAGCTAGTGAAAAAGTGAGGTGTTTCAGAGAAAAAAGAGTTGAAGAAGAGGGTAGAAAAAACCTAAACAACACACAGAGTATCATCATCAGTTATTGGCAGCATGACCCTGTCAAATTAATTTTAGATATAGAGCACTTCATGAATCTCACTTGAGTTGAAAAATACTGGCCATGTAGGAAATGTAAAGATGCTTCAACTGTTAATAATTGTAGGTTAATTAGTTTGGGCTTTGTGGTTTTATTTGCCCATATGGTTGTGGATTCCAGATATTCAGAAATTTGCCTGTTTTTTATTCTCTTCTGATGTTTTCGATGATGTCTGAATGTATTTTGGTGTCCTTTAATGTTGTCATGTTGTGAACTGCAGTTTGCTTCACATTTGCTGTTGTATTTTAAGGCCTTGGGCCACTATAGAATACATGATTAATAAAATCAAATGATCTCAACTAAATCACGTGTACCCACAGTCATAATTGCATTCATAGAGAGCAAGACACTTCTAGTTTTTAATATGTGATGACTCATTCAGACATATATGGCCGAAGATGTCACGATTGGCCCCTCCCAGTCCTGTCCATGTGCTCCTTTGTTTTGGTTTAAGCCCTGCCCCCTGTTTGGTTACTCCGCTAAGACTATTGGTCTTAGTTTGATGTGTTGGTTCTGGTTTTTGTCATGTCTGTCCCCCGATCTGTCCGTGTCGGCTATATGAACCTGGACTGTTATGACCACGGCCCTGGATTTGCCCATAATAAATCTCGCTTTTCTCAGTGTGTGCGTCCGCCTCCTCACTCCCCCTTACAGACGATGTTAAGAAACCACAGAGAAGATCATTGTGTTTTATTAGCCATTCAATTAGCTGCTACCTTTTGATTAATTTTATGCTACATTTAAAATCAGACATCTTTCTCAATGTTTAGTACTAAATATGAGCTCATTTGTTTTTGTCTGTGTGTGGTTTAAATCATAGGCCAGAGGTAAATGCATGACACATTTCATAAACACATGACCTACAAGCCAGCCAAGTCATTAACTTGCATAATACTATCACAGCCTCCACTCCATGCTAATTGGCCTCAAAAGACCACAGAGAGAATCTCTTCACTGACCTATACAGTAATCAAGGTTACCATGCCCATAGACCCTGCAAAGCAAACCACAATTATCCACTCTCTGTGCTTATGAAGCATGTCTAAAGCATTGGGACTCTGACTGCCGTGGCCAACTGCAAGCTTCTCCCTGGCAACGCTGACTGCCAGTTTGAGCTTCTGTCTCATGGTGTTTTTATGAGTGCTCTGTTTGCTATGTGCAATGACCCTTAGATATGGATAGTAATAAGAAGCCTGACCTAACACTAGGAGTGCAAGCACCATTACTGCTGAAGCAAGCGCTAAATCGACACAAACGAGTCAATGAGGCGTTTCTTCAAAACTAATGGATTTGGATTTCTCTAAGTGGGTGCTAGTTTCCATTTGTTTGTTCTCTGGCCTATATTACTGTATAGTGATGTTACAAATATATAATTATAATAATTGGGCTTTAATATCTTTAATTGGATGTCACACTGCTTTGACCTTTGGGAAAGCCACTATATTGTTTGGGTATGAAAGGTTATGAGCTCCTAGCTAACGTTACCTGGCAAAATGTCATGTTCAGCTCGATTTAGCTTTAAACAAACATTTATGCCAAACTTAAATGTGTAACCATCGCTATCTGTTGCAAACCTACTTACTTGCCACCTATAGTAATGCCACAGGTTTAAAGACAAGACAAAAACCTCTGGTGGCATATCTTGAAAAGGGGAGGATATTTTTGAAAGACTACAAATCCTTTAGGGTCGATTTTATGTGAGTCATTTTTAAATGTCGATTTTTTTCTCCTTCTCATTAGCTTAGAAATGTAGAAGGAAAGGTGATAGCTAGCATGACAGGAATATGAATATCCTGTTACAGCCATTTAACTATAGTAACTGTCATCAAATCATCATTTGAGTGTGATCCACTTTAATGGATTATTCAAATGCCATAAATGACTCATCAGATAAGGAGCACAAGCTGAAAGCTAAAGTTAACAAGCTGGGGATAAGATGTAGATACCTTACCTCAGTTTGCCTAACCTGAGTTTCCTAGTTTTTATTTATTTTTTTTATTGTTTCTTATGTGATCAATATTTTATTAAAAAGTAAAAGTAAACAAAGGTCACAAGATATGCCCAAAGCATTCCTCTCAATAGATACTGCATTAAATTAGAGTTAATAGCTACTATTAGATACTGATAACAGTAACGTTAATGATAGTAGTGGTGACCAGCGGTACCCTTACATAAGAGGAGAAGACATGAACATTTAAAACAAATAAATTAGTTTCCACACTCATATCAGTGTTTGACCCAAGTGTTCTTATTTTGGCCTCATTCATCCTGGCCAATACATACTCCAGAAGAGTAATGTCTTGAAAAAAAGCAAGCTAAACAAGATGAACAGGAATGGAGACTGCTGCAAGGCCAGCCAAAAAAAAACTAGAAAGTAATTCTGCAGAGTCATCAAGTAAAAGCAATGTCCAAGGAACTTTTTCCAAAATATTGGAGTTTACTGACCAGGTGTTCAAGATACTCCTGTTTGACTAATAGACATCCTAGATATGACACACCCAAAATATATATGCATATATGTGCAAACTACTGTTGAGTTACATGAATGACAGTGAGGACCTTGTCTAACTTTACATTTAAATTGGGTGTAGAATATGCTTTCTGTATAGACTTAAAATGAATCATTTACTGTACTAGGTTATTTGAGTAATACAGCCGTTTTTCCACAGTGTGACCCAGTAAGGTTTCACATTCAATTCACTCTCCTAAAACATGGACATTAAAGGATTAGAATGATTGTTTAAGAAGTTACATGCACACTGTAGTCACCATGCCTCTCCATACAACAGCAGAACCTAACCATCTCTGCTTAGGGTGCAAAACATCTAGGGTAAAAACATTAGTTAGACCAGTCAACACCAAGATTTTAAAGCAAATCTCAATCATAAATATAATAAAAAGAAAAAAAAAATATTTCAGACCCTCATTAAAAATATCTTTCAGGGTATACATGCCATGTTTAGTCCAAACTTTATATACAAATGACTTGTTGCCTGTATTAAGGTTGCTATTATGCCAGAGAGGCATTCTACTGATATAAGAAAAAAGGTCTCTCATAAGTGCTTACACTTTTAGAGGTTTCTTAAGAAACCCTTCAATGGACAAGTCCTGGAGTGTAATTGGGTGAACAGTGATGGCTTCCAGACCGTGCCATGGTACAGGGGAACCTGTATTATTCCAAGTCTTCAAAGGCCTACTTTCAAATGCCAGATAGTAAAATTTGATAATACAACCCCGATTCCAATGAAGTTGGGACGTTGTGTAAAACATAAATAAAAACAGAATATGATGATTTGCAAATCCTTTTCAACCTACATTCAATTGAATACACTACAAAGACAAGATATTTAATGTTCAAACGGATAAACTTTATTGTTTTTTGCAAATATTCACTCATTTTGAATTTGATGCCTGCAACACGTTCCAAAGAAGTTGGGACAGGGGCATGTTTACTACTGTGTTACATCACCTTTCCTTTTAACAACACTCAATAAGCGTTTGGGAACTGAGGACAGTAATTGTTGAAGCTTTGTAGGTGGAATTCTTTCCCATTCTTGCTTGATGTACAACTTCAGTTGCTCAACAGTCCGGGGTCTCCGTTGTCGTATTTTGCGCTTCATAATGCGCCACACATTTTCAATGGGAGACAGGTCTGGACTGCAGGCAGGCCAGTCTAGTACCCGCACTCTTTTACTATGAAGCCACACTGTTGTAACATGTGCAGAATGTGGCTTGGCATTGTCTTGCTGAAATAAGCAGGAACGTCCCTGAAAAAGACGTTGCTTGGATGGCAGCATATGTTGCTCTAAAACCTGTATGTACCTTTCAGCATTAATGGTGCCGTCACAGATGTGCAAGTTACCCATGCCATGGGCACTAACACACCCCCACACCATCAGAGATGCTGGCTTTTGAACTTTGCGCTGATAACAATCCAGACAGTCCTTTTCCTCTTTGGCCCAGAGGACACGATGTCCATGATTTCCAAAAACAATTTGAAATGTGGACTCGTCAGACCACAGGACACTTTTCCACTTTGTGTCAGTCCATCTCAGATGAGCTCGGGCCCAGAGAAGCCGGCGGCGTTTCTTGCACTTGTAGATGGAGCGACAAACTGTGTTCACTGACAGTGGAATTCTGAAGTGTTCCTGAGCCCATGTGGTGATATCCGTTATAGAATTATATCGGTTTTTAATGCAGTGCCATCTGAGGGATCAAAGCTCACGGGCATTCAGTGTTGGTTTTCATTTACTTGCCGCTTACTTGCAGAGATTTCTCCAGATTCTCTGAATCTTTTGATGATATTATGGACTGTAGATGATGAAATCCCTAAATTCCTTGCAATTTTGTGTTAAGAAACGTTGTTCTTCAACTGTTGGACTATTTGCTCATGCAGTTGTTCACAAAGTGGTGAACCTCGCCCCTTTCTTGTGAACGACTGAGCCTTTCAGGGATGCTCCCTTTATACCCAATCATGACACTCACCTGTTTCCAATTAACCTGTTCACCTGTGGAATGTTCCAAACAGGTGTTTTTGAGCATTCCTCAACTTTATCAGTCTTTTGTTGCCCCTGTCCCAACTTCTTTGGAATGTGTGAGTGAGTGAAATTTTGCAAAAAACAATAAAGTTTATCCATTTGAACATTAAATATCTTGTCTTTGTAATGTATTCAACTGAATATAGGCTGAAAAGGATTTGCAAATCATTGTATTCTGATTTTATTTATGTTTTACACAACGTCCCAGCTTCATTGGAATTGGGGTTGTAATCAGATACTATAAAATCTGGAAGAGATAATCCTCCAACACATTTTAGGCTTTGAATATTTTAGAGTTGTATTCTGGCTCTCCTTTTGTTCCATACAAATTCTCTCACCACAGAGTTAAGTTCCTTGAAATATCCATGAGGAGCTGCTGCTGGAAGCATTGAGAAAAGAACATTTAATCTAGGCAGAACATTAATTTTAATAGTTGATATCCTACCATAGTGGGGACCACCTGTCAAGATCATTCTTAATCTTATCTAAAAGAGAAATATAGTTATGTCTTATTATTTGCAATAATGTTGGAGAAATTGTAATACTCAGGTGGGCTAAATGCTTCATTATTAGAATTAGGCTGAGAATAGTATCAATGATTGATTTTACACTTTCATTAAGGGGTAATAGTAAAGATTTATTCCAGTTCATTTTATAGCCGGAAAAGCTATAAAAAATATTTTTCAAAATGTTTTAAACATTCATGACCAGTATCGGGGATATTTGATGTATAAAGCGAAATATTGGTGTAGAGTAAAATGTTGTGGGATTTACTCATACATACGTATAATAGGAAATATTGATGATGGGTTTTAAAGAGAAGTTGAAAATATGGTGAAAAAGCACCCCTGATATGTACCTCTGCCAAGTTTGAATGCTGGAGATCCAGCAAGTACAGGAGCAATAAACTGTTTTTACCACTTTCAAGAAGTTGGATCCCAAACCAAAGTGCTCCAAAACTGACCATAGAAAGTTTCATTTGATTCTATTGAAAGCTTTCTCTGTGTCAAGAGAAAGAACTGCAGCAGATGATGCATAGGAGATAGACCAATCAATACTATGAAGCACACACCTCATGTTATTTGGGGCATATCTTTTTTTTGAGGAAGCCAGGGTGATCATAATTGATCAGATCTCCGATATACTAAGTCTGGAAGCAAATATTTTGGCAAACAATTTAGAGTCAGTAGATATCAAGTTAACTGGTCTGTAGCTGTAGTTGGCATCCCTTCTTTTCTTTTGTAAAAGTGTTATCAATGTGGTATTTTGATCTTTGCGGAGAGAGGTGTTTAAAAGCAAAATAAAAATTATTTTAAAAAAATCAATAATTTCCCAAAGGACAAACAGTAACTCAGGGGGAATCCTGTCCAAACCTTGAGCTTTGATAGACTTCATGGAGTCAATTTTGTTCTTCCAGAAGCACAAAGTGCTGTCCAAAAATTATACTGATCATTTCTTAGTTTTGGGAGCTGTAGTTTGTCTAAGAAACCTTTGTACTCATTATGGTTTGTCTGGAATTCTGAGATGTTTATTTGTATACTCAATGGCTCTATTTACTTCATGATGTTCATCTCTAGTTGCGTGTGTATTACCTCTCTGTTCATTAAATTTTAAAAAAGAGTTTACTGGGTTGTTTGCCATTGAAATAGTAGGACTGTTTAGTACAGGTTCATGATAAATTGTGATCTTCTTAAAAATATGCCTTTTAGCTCTGATTTAAGCACACTCAGCTCTTTGGCTTTTTCCAAACAATAATGGTTCATCAACTCTTACTCCAGCATATTAATTGAGTTCTCTGATTTTACTATGTATCTATAATCTGGGCTTTCATTACTAATGGAAAAAAGCTATACATTTCCCCTAACACTTAGTGGCTTCCCACAGAGACTGGGGGTCACATGCTGATTCACTGTTGAGTTGTATAAGTTTGATTGGGTAAAAATTCTGGGTCCTGTAATAAGGAAATGTTAACCTCATGATTAGGTTTATGTAATATAGGGGTGGGCAAAAGCATTGTGGATAATGGAGAATGATCTGACAAGAGAAGGGGTGAAATTGTTACATTTTCAAAAAAAAAAGTAATCAGAGTAGGTGAGATAAAAAAACGTCTATTTGATAACAGCTTCAACAGTGTCAAAGTCACTGCTTATCTATAGCTGGCTATCACCAAAACCTAAGATAACATGCATCAATTTAGGAAGAAATGTAGGGTCATTTTCACTTGGAGCATATACAGACATTTAAGCATATTTTATACTATTCCATGTACTAAGAATGTCAGTGATGTGGCCTTCAATTTCCCCATTAGAAGAATGGATAGAAACGTGCAATTTCCCTGCTAAAAGTATTAGAACTCATTTAGTTTTATTTTAAGCTGAAGCTTCCACCTTAACATGCCTATTTTGAAATCAGTGCTATGGATTTTAAGCAATATTCTTGGATAAAAGCAACTGATGCCCCATTATATCTTAAGTAATTTGGACATTTAGTCCATTTAACAGTCCATTTTACCTTAATATACAAAATGCAACCTCAACACATCCAACAGTAAATTAGGAACAATAAAGCCTTTCCAACGACCATACACTACAACTAAGATTTGAGAGAATAACCTTATATTCACTTGGGTAATCCTGAACATGGAATTGAAAACAAAACAAAAAACAAAACAAAACAAAACATGAAGCCAGCATGCAAAGGGCTAGAACATGCTCTCATTTCTGTTGTTAAGGTTTATTTGTTAGGATACATGGCCAATACAGCCCTGAATCACCTCAGCCATCCAACCCTGTCTCCATCTTCACGAGCTAAACCCCTGTTATGGAAAATCCTTCAAGATCTACATATCGGTTTTGTTGTCACCCATCGCACTGGCATTTGGAGGGAAAGATGAAGGAAGTTCAGCTGTGAGTTGTTGAACTTTCCCAGGGGTCTCAAGAAGTGAAATCTTCCTTTTGTGGGCGAGTTTGACCAGGGTAAAGCAAGAGGACATGCCATGTTGTATCTGTTCAGACCCTTGTTTTATCTCCAGTCTTTGAATATGGATCTGCTTTTGCTATTGCTTGCTTATGTTTTGACCCCCTGCCTGTTGTATGGACTGAGTGTTGGAATTCCCTAAATAAAATCTCTTCACATTTGCAAGCTGTTACAGATTCCCAATGTAGTATGATGTATGTGTGTATGCATACTGGGTATTGTAGTGAGAGAATCCTGATGAATCAAAACCATATAAAATGAAGAATTTTGTCAGACTGATGTCAAACTTTGTCAAGTTGAGGGATATAATGCTGAACCACAGAATAAGGTACAAAAACTGTTAAAACACTAATGTTAGGCCAAAATTGCCCTTTATTCTTTACAGAAGGAATCACTGTAATATAACTGCAAATAGTACACCATGCTAGAAATAATGTAGCAAGTTAACTCAATATTACTAAAATTGTTATGTTTGCCTTCCATGATTAATTGTAATTATTGCAGGTAGAGCTTATTTGCAGAAATCTTGTTACCAGTCTGACCTGCTTAACATTCATGTACAGTCATGCTGCTATTTTGTACCCTTCCTCATATGAATCAAACAAAGCATTGTGAAGCAAAGAGATCCAGAAAGAAGTCTCTAATGGGTATACAATTCAATTTTAATTTACAGAACACTGATCTCTCAAATGATTGCTTGCAGTTAATTCTGTGGCACCAGACTGCAAGAATAGCAAGACATCTAATCGAGAGCATCCTCATTTGAATATTTTCCCAAGGCCTTAGGGGCAAAGGCACAGTACCTTTCATTTGGGTGTCATTAGAGGGGTTTAGTCACATTGTTTTGGTTGACCTCCTCTTGTTTTGAGCTTGTTTGAAAAAGACATTTAAAGCTCCTTAAAGACTTTCCACAACTCTATTTAGTAGAACTTTCAGGCAATTGTGGCAGTATATTTGAACGTTTACGTAACTATGAAAATGTGTTTATCAACAGCTCACCTCACTATTTCCAGGTGGACGTAACAAAACTGACTTAAATTCACACGGTAAACATGTTTGAAATGTATAATTTCTATCTACAATTCTACTTGAGAATGCTACCAGCTATAATCTAGTCAGCTTGTGTCCTGAATAAATAGGGACGGTCACTCTGAGAGTTACAAGATTAACCCCAGTATTGTTTGTTTATTCATGCAGGGGCAAGGAAGGTCCGAATGACTTCAGCATCAACTCAAAACCTTTGTTGCTTTCTATGACTAGTTTAATACAGATTTTTCTCTTACATGTGCTTTGTGTGATGCAGTTTTTAAACTGCTTGAAAAAAATAAGTGCCCATACTAAAATACTTGGAAATCTAAAACTCAGTGAACAATGAAGATACTGTTAGATAGTTCATAGGACTCAACACTTATTTAGACTGAATTTCTCAAAATATCATGGAGTTGTGTCCTTTTACTTTTGAGCACTATCTAATCAAGACAAACCGCTCACATTATATGTTTAACATAAGCATTGGATGTAAACAAATAGCTCCTCCAGACAATCTGGCAGATAAATACCATAATGCAAAGTGTGATGTATTCCCAAACTGTGAATGACTCAAGAATTTCACATTTGAATGTCATTGTCCATCATTAACGTATTATCCTTATAAGTTTAATGTACAATCACCATAGCTGAAACCAATCCACAATACTGATGAAACAGTGAAATGGGGAAGTCTGATGTAACATATGGCAGCGACTATTTCATTTAAAGTTATATCTGAGCAAAGCCATAGGCCACACGCACTCATATTTTTACTGCTCGTTTAAACCTCATGCCAAACTAATTCTAGGGCTGCAGATGTGGAGTCATTTGTAAGGATTACTCTGCCACCAATTATGCATCTGACTTGCCAATAATCCAGTGGCCCATTATAATGCGTTTAGGGAACTGAAGACATTTACAATGGTAATGTATGTTGATGATACAGAGCGTGTACGCAACACTGAAAGAGTATCTAAAAGAAAAAAAAAAAGGATATCTAAAAAAAAAAAGATAATGACATCATTTATCTTGACTGCCATTATAAAACACACCCCCTCACACACACATTTTTAACGTGATCCACTTTAATAATAGGATTTCTGCTTGAAATCCTCCTGAAGCATATATAGAACTGCTAATGCTTCAATCAGTATCACTTACTGGCCTTTTCCAACATGGGGTGGCATGGGGATTGAGAGCAAGGTGGATATTACTATGGCTAAAACCAGATCTGTTCATTGATCTTTTTTCCTTTACTTTTCATTTTAAATTATTGCAAATTGTGACAGATAGTGAAGGCAAAATAGCTCTAACACAGGTATAGAAGGCTCATTTTTTAGTGTGTCAGATATCGTGACATTATGATAGGAAGATTCTCCACCAGTTCATCGATCACATTTTGCTTTTTGGCGTAAGGTTATCAATATTGTTGATATACTACATCAGGGAAATAATTAGGCTGGTGTCTTGTTGGATCTACTGAGTTAAAGACTTGACAACAGAATCAATACATTTGTAAAATTCCTCTAAGCCTTTAAATATCAAACTGCTTAATGGTACATCCAAAAGGCAAATGTCACTGTGTATTTCCGCATATAATTAAAAAGTGCAGACCTCACATAGTGAGTTTTAACACTTATGCTAAAGGCTGCAAAACACCAAAAAGATCAATGCAAAAAGAAGAGGGCTATCTTGGCAAGTGAAATGATCTTAAATCTAGTCTTTGTATAAATAATAGACTATTCAGCCTACTCTGAGATATTCTATCGGCGTATAATTTGCTTCATTTAAGCAATATTCCCTGAAAGACGCTGAATAAGCTCATAATATTCTTACAACAGTAAGATGAGAAATATTGCATACATTGATTATTAATTTAAGATCATTGCACAGATCATTGCCAAGATGTTTTTTTTTCCCCAATGATTTAAAAGAAGCCCTCTGTAGTGCACTGCAGAGTTACAAACTATGAGCTGATTGTGACCTTGCTGATAAATTATTGCTTAGTCTTATTTTCCAAGTGTTAGTTCAACTGCAGAATTCTTTTCAGCCCAAGAAGTAACTATTTAACTTGTTTACAGTCTCAATGCGTGATGTGGCACTAAGAGTAAGTAGGGTGTAAATATATTATATTGGCTTTGATTTGCCCAGCTGTTTATTCTCCACAAACTCCATCTGTTAGAAAGACGTTATGTGAGGGCAAACATACACATAAACAAACATAAACCTAAAGAGCAACATAAAAAATACTACTAAATACCCAAAACACAAATACATTCAGAAAGTGAAACACAGTTGACAAAGTATTCATCTAAATATAAAGTGACTTAACAATGTCTCATGGCCTGTATAATTTTACAGTGATCCTCAGCCTTAAAGGAGGAAAAAAATAAATAAATATTTTTGTCTATGCCTTTTACTGAGAGATGGAAAAGAGAGATAGTAAAAGAGCTGGAGTCTGAATACACACAGACAGAGATGCTGCTCACTTTCCACCCCATTGTTATAATCTTACTATTCCTTTCCCGTTTTAGTCATGTAACCTAATCAAACTGAACAACTCAGTTTGTACAGGAAATACAGGAAATACAGGAAACTTAAATGTCATTTTTCTGAAACGTTAGTGCACAATTTCTATGTTGGTGCTGCATTTATTGATTTGTATTAAACATCAAATTTAAAACGTGCCATAACTTGCACAGGCCACATTCTCCCCAGTATGTTAAATTCAGCAAATAATGTGTTCTCTGCTGAGCAAACTTCGGCATACAATTGAATAATAGTATATGTTTTTGCCATATTGCTCTCCTTTACCTGTATGTGAGTGAGAGTGCATACACACATGTTGATAAGCAGTACTGATGTGTCCACTATTTCACAATTATTCATGATTCTGACCTGCAGTATTTTACCATAATAACAATGACAATACTAAACACTAATGTCTGTAAAATAACGATGAACATTTGTTTTTTTGTGAATTTACACTGAATTTACAATTATTTACATGCATTGAATCCTAATTAATCTGTTTTTCTATAAAATGGGCCCTGGGGGTCTCTTTCTCAACCACAAACACAGACACAAAGCTGTGCAGAAACCAATGGGGTAACATGATGTATAGAAACACAGTAACCATATTGTTTATTCATAAGTTCCTTTATAAGAATAATTGTGTTAATTGTGTTGCTTATATGTCTCAAGTACAATGCTGATTATGCACAATTCATTTAAAAGATATTACAAATATATATTATGTGTAGCTGTCCTTGTATGTATTCCGCATGCATGTGCTGCCTGAGGTAGCTGACTGTGCCACTTCAACTGTGAAAATGAGCAGTGCCACATTTTTCCACTACTGTAAACTCCACAAGCAATCTGTCAAAGCATCTCATTATGCTAAAACTAAATAATAAAGATCCTTATGCCAAAGAAGACAGAGCGCCGATGTAACCTAAACAAGATTGAATGTAACTTCAAAGCTGCAGAAACCTTAAAAAAAAAAAGTTACTGCTCTTTTCTTACCAATCCTCCTCTGAGACCCAGAAACAGCTTTGGTGAAAACCATATTACCAGCTATCCGAATAACAGAGGAGAGAAGAGAAGCTGCTCCAAACTGCCTGAAGCAGCTTTCAGCAGAGTATACACGAGTGCATGATATCCGGAAAGTCTTTTACAGATTTTAGCATGGCATCACTGCATGATGTTAAGCTGTGCTCCTTATTGTGTGTTTCATTTGGGTTTTTTACTATTTCTGTGTTGTGTGTATTTGTTCTTCACTTAAAATGAAATACAAAACATGGATGTGAAGGCCATGTGTTATGTGTTAAGTAGGTTAGTCCTGTGTGGTAACTGCAGTTGGCTTGCTGGAGTATTAGCTGTGCTTTTGCTTTCATATGAACTTTGTGATGGGCTTTGATTTCATTATGTTAAAGGGGTTAATCTGTCCTGTTTCCCTCTCCTCGACTCCTCCACAACCTTTCAGGGAAGGAGAAAAGAGCAGTAAGAAGGGAGATGGAGGACAGGAGCTGTAGCAGAAGTATGTGGAAACAGCCACGAAGCAGCTCTTTATATTCAAAGACTTTATTTCGAGGCTGCAGTTTTGAGCTGTTTCTACCGGCTCGGGTCTAGGTTTTCAAACAGCATTAGTCGTTTTTTAATTTTGTTTCATTATTATTTCTTTCATCCCTTTCTTCTGGAAAAGATGCTGCACTCTTTGAACAGCATGTGTGGGCTGATGGACACAAGTAAAAAGACCGCAGTAATGTTGAGCTGCTGAATCTGCCGTTCTACGGCAGAAAGCTAATGATAATCTGACTGTTATTATTCCAGTATCTTATTATGGCCCCGCCGCATCCACAGACTGCAGAGCTACCTGCTAATTGTTGCTATTGTGAGCAGGGGGGAAGTGTTTGATGGGCATGCTCCAACACCTGTCGGCTTCCCTGCAATGCACCCATGCAAACAGCCATTCTCCAAAGGGAAAGGAGTTTGATCCGATTCAAATTATACAACAATTTCCTAACCAGTTGAGCTGAAAATGTGAGTGCTTATTATCTTGGAGCATGAATGGCAAATTGTGTGAGAGCGTGTGCATGTATATTTGTTTGTAAAACAAACAGACACCGGCTCAATTTGGCCTAGCTCTCCTAGCTCTGTTGAGTCTAGATTAAGCCTCGGTGCTCCTGTTTCCTCCCTCTCGGTTTTTGCCTCCTCATACCACCCTTTTTCAGGTCACAAGTTTTGTTTCATCAGCTCCCATGCACTACTGAATGATATTTGCATGATAATAACTTGATTACTTTCCCCTTCTCCTACTTTACGCCTGCTGGATATTCTCTGACTACTTTCTGTTGTGCACGGAAAACTGCAAAGAAGTTTCCTGCCGAAAAGTGTATAAAGCATATGGGCAGGCTGCCTGTTCCTAATGCATTCCTTTCATTTCTGGGATATTTTTCTTCAATCCTTTGTTAAGAAAAGCCTCTGTGCATTTGTCTGCGCCTGCCGATGTGCTTTTCCCCTCCGTGCTTTACAGGACCCAGAGGATGAAGCATTGCATTAGAAAGAGCACTCTAGTGCTACTCGCCCATTAATGAATCCCTTTATGTCATTGATTACTATTGTTAGCCTAATGGAATTTTTAATTAGTATCACTCAACTTTCCCCAGCAGCAGTTAATGAGCAAATGTGCTGTTTCCTCTCTTTGCAACATCTCTTTTCTTTAAACTCCATCTTTAATTGTTCAGATACAAAGTGCAGATAATTAGGGGATAATTCCCTAAATACACTTTTCACTGCCCACCCAGACTGAATATTTTAAGCAGAAACCTGATATTATCAGTATGATTCAAATGGTATGAAGGAGTTTGACCTAACCTAAGATGCATATTGTTATAAGCCATGCATGATATATGATGTGATGGAATATAGCAGCATAATTAAAAAATACATGCAAAATGAGCATTTTTAGATGTCTATCCATCATCTGTTATGGCATTATTTGCCATTTTCTATTAATTAATCTATAATTTCATTATTTAGTATGTAAAAAATACTAATTAAGTTTTGTAAAATACACAGTATACTGTATGTCCTGTTGCTTGGCAACCATAGCCCATGTTACTTATTGAAAATTGGTGCATTTTATAACATTAGATTTTGTTCATGTTACTCAAGGCTGCATGTTACAGTGATTTTACCGGTTAAAGTACCCCTAAAACATCATACAATGTGCAAATGTAAAACATAAAAAATAGTTGATTAAAAGTAATCAAAAATCTGAATATCTATGTTTATGCATGATTATGCAAATTACAAATGCCTCATTGTCTCTCCATTTCTAAACCCTCCCTCTCCCTCCCACGACTCTGCATGCTGTCTCTAAGTTTTATAAGATGAGGCAGATGCTAATGCTATCACATTTGACAGTTTATTAGATAATGTGGAATTTAAATCTAACACAGTCATAATTTAAGAAATCATTTGAGCTTACAACTGCACAGTCCAAACATTTCAAACAACCATGCTACTTTAGTGCAGGCAGTTCCTGTAGGTGTAGGCGAGTTTCTTGTCATCATGTTATAATCCTCTCATTAGTGTATGTTAGCATAACGGTTCATAAGCTCATTGACGATGTACAACACTAAGCTGCCACAGAGCTCTCCACAACATTCTTGATGAGCAGAAGTGTACAGAGCAGTTATATCTTCCAATTATTATTTTTTTAAATATGTTGTTGGAGGTGGAATTACGAGTGACACGACTCTGGTGAACGTTTGGCCTCTAGGCTCACAAAAAAAATTACAAAATTATTAAAAATAAAAAAATGGCGTGTCTTCTGTCATGTCAGAGAGAAAAAGGATTCAGCCAAAAAAAAATGTTGAGCGCAGACAGAACTGGGTCAAGTTAGCCCACCACCCAGCCAACAGAGCAAGTGTGTTTAAGGAACCTGTGTTCATGCAACCTACATCTGCTTGCCATCTTCAATTCACACGCTCATAGATGTGTCAAACTCAAACAAGTACAGGCACCCTATGATGAATAATTTATTGCCTTACATAAATTTGTATCATTAATTTGCTTCCTTACTACTACAAAAACAAAGGTGCTAAAAAACATTCAGGAGCTCTACCATAGAAGAACCGAACTTAGTTCCATAAGCAACATTTCAATAGATGGTTCTTTAAATGACCATTTTTATAAAAGGATAAAATGAGAGTTTAAATAACCTCTGCATAATATAAATATTCGGTAACACTTTATTTGAAGGCTACCTACATAAGGGCTTCATGACGCATTCATAAGCGCTGAATAATGTGTTTATGAAGCACTACTTGAACATTTATTAAGTGCTTGTGTCAGTTCTCGCAACCTGACATAAGATGTTTTATGAAATAAATGACATTGTACTGACATAATATGAATAAACCTTGAACATATTTACAGCACTAAACATATTTAAAACACTATACATAACTATATATGTCAGCATTCTTAAAACGACATTGTATTAATATCAGGTGAAATATGCCTGGAAACCACCCCCTCTTCCCTCCATGGCATAGATAATATGATTGATGCAATTATGTATAGTGTTTTAAATATGTTTAGTGCTGTAAATATGTTCAACGTTTATTCTTATTATGTCAGTTCTTGAAACCTGACATAAGCACTTAATAAATGTTCAAGTAGTGCTTCATAAACACATTATTCAGTGCTTATGAATGTGTTATGACGCTCTTATGTAGGTAGCCTTCAAATAAAGTGTTACCAAATATTCTTTACCTATCAAATATTCTTCCCCCTTACACTATACCGCATCCAGAACCTATGGTAATCCAAAATCAAATCAAGTTCAAAATCAAACAATTATCTGTGAGACGACTAAGCAGCACATAATTTGTAATACGTAAACTCATTTGTCTGTTTAGACTGTGTTCAATTATTTTCAAATTGAATGAAAATGATTTTGTTATCATAATTATCTTTCCACAGTATCTTTTCTAACGAGTCAAACTGATATTTAATGTCTGTCATTTTTCTGCTGTGTCAGCTGCACACGGATCTGGACAAAGGAGAGAGTGCGGTAAAATACACTCTGTCAGGGGAGGGGGCCGGAACCATCTTCACCATCGACCAGACCACGGGGGACATTCATGCCTTACGCAGCCTGGACAGGGAGGAGAAGCCTTACTACACACTCCGAGCCCAGGCCGTGGATATCGAGACCAACCGTCCACTGGAGCCCGAGTCAGAGTTCGTCATTAAGGTGCAAGACATTAACGACAATGAGCCAAAGTTTCTGGAGGGCCCTTACACAGCTAGTGTCCCTGAGATGTCGCCTGTTGGTAAGGATACTTTAAATGGCTGATTTTTACTTCTATGAAGATGCATGTAAACATATTTTCCTCAAGATGCAGGGAAGGTGTTTAATGGAGAGTGTAGATTGCAGAGGCCCACATGCACACCTCTAAATCAGCTGTTATAGAATAGAATAGAATAGAATAGAATAGAATAGAATAGAATAGAATAGAATAGAATAGAATAGAATTCAACTTTGTCACTGCGTATGTCGCAGGTACAAAGCAACAAAATGCAGTTTGCATCCATCCAGAAGTGCTTAGCAGAAATATAAATATGTATGTTACAATGTACAGGTTAAAAATATGAGGGGGTATAGACATGAAGGGGGTTATACAGGTTATAAATACGAAGGGGTATAAAGTATTATGAACAGGTTATAAATATGAAGGGGGGTAAGTATGTACTTATGAACAGGTAGACTATTTACACAGTAAATACAATAATGGGCAGTATATTATTGTATTAATACAGTATGTTATGGTATTAATAGAGTGTTTGCTGCACATAATTGTACCAGAATCCACAGAAATGATATTTTCTAAGCTATATTGACTCCACACCTCCCGTCTCATTTCCAGGACTTTTATTGTACTGTTCTGTTTTAAAACATTAGGCTATGAAAAAGCACAAATATCTACTTTTCGCCTGGAAAACCTCATGTAAGGACCTCTGCTGTACCTTTGACGGTACACTTACATTGTTTGTACCTTGATGAATGAATCATGTACCTGCATAATACGATTATTTCTAACAGTGTAATGGCCCTTACACAACCCATGCATGCACAATTTGATGCCTGGGTCAGCAATGTGTGCATCTTAAATTAGTTGAATTCACTAATTAATATGTTTGCATAATTTTACTAATATTCTAAGTTAACTAAGCCAACATTAATATGGCACTAATATGATAAATTATTAACACCATTTATTGATTAATTGATTGATTATCATTTTGTAATTTACTTTTGTATTTTAAATGTATTTTCCTACCTTAACCATTTGGACAATCTGTAGTTCCACCTTGCAGCTAGGTGCATTCTGTCCACTCATACAGCTTTAAAATGTGCTGATTTTTAAATGGAATACTCTTTCTTTAAGGTCAAATTTAGCCAAAAAAGATACATACAATCAATTATGATTAAATACAAAAACCAGTGCAATTCATGACGATTCATTATTTCAATAGTTTTTTTTACTACTGCATAAGCCTTTTTTCCAGGGTTGAAAACAAATTGCTGGCTGCCCCTTAGTGTGGATGTTAATGTCACATGGTGTCAAACCTACACAAAGGTCAAGATTTGGCCCAAGAGGTGTTTACTGGTACAAACATATTAATTTAGTCAATTTCAGAAGACCGTGTGACCAGTCATAAACTCTGACAGAAGTCATCCATGCAGGACGCTTTAGAAAAGCTTTCTTTTATGTGTTTGAAAATTCTTTCTAAATCTTTGGGACGCTAAAAAGGTAAGAGCCAAGGTTCATCATTCTAGTGCCATCTCTCAAGGCTTTCTGACTTTTTTGTAAAAGTTTTCCATTACCTGCAAATTATCTATTGACTGAATGAATTTACTATCCAAGGTAAGAGCACAACAGTGACTGTTTAATGCCAGTGTCTATTCACAATGCCTGGGCTCAACCCTGTCCAAGGTCCTTAAGCTGCAGGTCATACCAAGATGACTCCTGGAAACACATAGTTTTTAAAAGCCTTAGAAGTGGCAGTTATCACTGGAAGTCTCAAAAGCACAGCGCAAGTTGCTATTAATTATGTCTTATTCATAGCTCATTGAAATAAGCCGAGAAATTCTGCCAGACGTGCAGATTCTAAACTTCGAATCAATACTGCACTTGTGTTAGTGGAAGCGGATATTTATCTGATTTGAATGTGATGAAAAGTTATTATTCTGCATCGTCCTGTTATGTAGAAAGAAAAGCCACCATTTGTGGACACATTTTTCCATTTGGATGTTGAATCAAACTAAAAGGTGAAACATGCAGAGCGGCTAACACTATAGATTCACAATCAAAATAGCTGAAGAATCAGCAGACATCTATTCCAAACACACAATAGGCAATCTGCCAATATACTATATTTATTTTGGGCAAACCATGTTGCAATGTATTTGATTAAGGCACTTGTTATAAAGGCAATTTTGCTGTGTTTTTGTTGATATTAGATGTGTCATAACACTTTCTGGGGTGAAACAACAATATCTTATGATAGTTAATGTAGTGTGGCATTATGTCCATGTCACAGTTTACCTCCTATTTTTAATAGTATTCATTTCATATGCAATTCCTAAAATACTATACTAGACATTTTAATACAGAGAAAATGTCCAATCCAAGTCATTCCAGGAGATGACACAAACTGTACTGAAACAATCCTACAACAAAGTGCTATGTCATCAAGTACTAAATATTGTGTAGAAGAAAGTCATTTCTTGTGCACCACCAAGAGAGAAATGAAAGATGTGATTCCATGATGCAGTGTTTTGTGTGCAAGAACATCCAGCAAAGAATATTGGAACAAACTGCTCACTTTACTTAAGAGCCAAATGAATATACATAACTCATTTCAGTGTTTTGGCATTACTAGTAGGATTCATAACCATAAAAAACAAACATAAACATAACTGTTATTATAGTGTCATGATGTTGCTTTATGGCTTCATAGAAATCTTATGAGCATAAAAATATGATACTCTCTTTAATTAAGAGCCAGAAAAAAAATCTACATAACTATGTTCTAACAGAGTAATAGTATCAAAACCTTCACAGTGGATTTGACTGAAGACTGAACCACTGAACCTGACAATGATGTTGACAAAAGCAACCTTTATGACATCTTCCGCTTACTGGAATAAGCCCTTGTAAATGTTTGTATAGGTTTACTGCAGTTGTCATGAAGGCTTATGTAACTCATGCAGTCTTATGAACATGAGCTACAAGTAGAGTATCACCAAAAACTAAAAGTAACATTACAAAGGCATTGAGGCTGCTTAACACAAGCCCAGGTTGGACTATATGCAAGAAGACTAACACTCTGAAAAGACTTTTAAAAGACTGAAGTCTGAAGCCCTGTCACTTCTAAAGACAACGTGCCATTAGTCACAGACCACGATTTTGAGGAGACGGGGGGGGATCTTGCAGAGTCATTATTTGCAAGACTGCACATAGACTGCTTTTGAGATTATTTTCCATGCTCTTGGTGGAAATTTACAAGAGAAACTGTACAGAAAAGGAGCAGATAAAGAAGCAGTCTTGGCCATGGCTGGCCTTGAGTATTTGGTGGTTTGTTCTGAGAAAGAGCCAAAGAAAAAGACAAGACACTGACATTTCTGCCCACCTTTTGTCTTTCTCCACTCTATCATGGTACAAAGGAGAAGACATGTGAAAGAGACACTCTTGCTCAGTCCACAACTCTAGCAGTTTCTCCTCCTTTTGCACAGTCCTACAGAAGACTCTCTTGTGCTCTCTCTCTGTCCGGAGTGGGTGAATGTGACCCTGAAATCATGTATGATGAGAATTACAAGGGCTGGTTACAAAATATCCAGGGCAAGGCCAGTCGATGCCCCTGAGCTCACCTAGTGGTTGTTGACAATGTCCACGTCACCATTTGCGTACGCCAACACTATAAACTTATGATAATATTATACATGGTTGATTTGATCAGAATATCAAGACAAGAAAAAGACTGATTTAAGATAGCTATCCTGCTCACCGTACACCAGACAATTTGCCTGTGACAGTTAAATCACTTAAACAGTCATTTGGTGTGTTACCCACATAACTCAACTAAGCACTCTGAAGTCTAAAGAGAGGGAATTTTTAATGGTTTAACAACTCCAGTTCCCACTCATGAGAATTAGCTTCAGCTCTGACCTCTGAGTCTTGTTAAACCTGTTCATCCAGGTGCTACATACATTCTCTTTTAAGATGCTCTCCAAGCTCCAAAAGGCTCTACAGTAGAATCAAGCAAAGATTCCACAGTTGGTTTTAGAAGCTAAAGAGATCTGCAGAAGATCAAATGAATGAGCCTCATCCTAGCTTCTGTTTTTCACAAAAACATAAAAAAAAAAAAAACAACCTTAAAATAAAACCCACAATGCACCTTTTGGTCTGACACAGTCTTCAGTAGTAGAGTTTTGTAAGTGCTTTGTAAAGTCCCTAGTTATGTAGTACTAGCACATATTTCCTACTACATATGTTAAATTGTATCACTACACTACAGATTAGGACTCATGTATTTGGTGGGGACAACATTACTCTTAATGTAAATAAAAGATTCCAAAAAGGGTTCTTTGGAGCGATGCCATAGATGAACCACCACTGGTTCAGTAAAGAACCTTTAAGTGGGTGGTTCTTTAAGGGATCATTTCTGTGTGTGAGGCGTGTGTGAAGATCTTTTTAACGTTTAAACTTTTAAATGACCAGGTTTGTTACATACTAAGGCTTACTATTCAGCAACTACTGCAGTGTGCAATGAAACTCTGGGCCCTGGCCATTTAAGGGGTTAAAGAACCTCCACTTAGGACTTTAAATCCAAGCAAATATCCACAGGAAGACAGAAGTGAAAAATGTTGCCCGCACATATCCCTTAAAAGGTTCATCTTAAAAACTAAGCACTTGACATATTGATTTCCACACCAGATTAATTCAATAGCTGTAAGTACAAGTAATTCAGACGAACACTGCAGCCCTGCTCACAAGGGCCACATTGCATAGTTTGTTAAAGATGTAATGGCATCTGATTTGGATGTGTCCCTTTTAATACGACATTTAATGTGACATTAGACTGCTCACAAGTCCCTGGTGTGACATTAGGGGAATAAATGGCGCCATTATACTAATCTTTGGATTCAGATGGGCTATACTTTTGCAAATGGGGTGTCATGACATGTCAGACTGCTGAATTCTGCTCTAGCCCACACAGCCACTGAAAAGACTGTGAAAAAAGAAAGAAGTACTTATGTTATGGTAAACAACCTATTGAAAAACTTGATCATTCATATTCAAGTATTGAGTGTTGTTGCATTAAACTGAGCGCTGTGATTACTTACCATAATTGCCACAGAAATCAAGGGCAAAATAAATAAATTAAGTGCTTGTCAGTAAAGGACCATCTCAGAGAAATCCTTTCAAGCCATTATAACTACACCATAAAATATAACATCAAGGCTGTAAACCAGCAGTGGTCGTCTCTTTGTTCTCTCCCAGTCTCTCTCTTTATTCGGCACCCTGATTTAGTGTTTGCACTATTCTAGTAGCTAGATTGTTGAGCAGACTTTAATGGACTACAATTAAGTTTAAGACCATTCTTCTTGGCTGCCCTTGGTTACAGTGACTGGCACTATGGAACATTATCACTCTTAAATGCAGGCTGTGGTGTCACTGGCAGATAGCCATCTTCACTCTATCTTTAATTAAAGCCACCAGGTAGCCTGCCATCAGAGAAAGTTAAACATGCAAGCGCGTGGAAACAATGAAAGAAAGAAAGGAATCCAACTGTGCACTTGAGAATGTGCTAGTAGGTGTGAGTATTAAAAGTGAAAGATAGATTTCATGTGCAAATTATAACTGGATTTAATAATAAAGAGAGGTTACGTAGCAGAACATTAAAGGAAAATAATTACATTAGATTATATAGATCTTGTTGCTTCTTATTCACCTTTCATCTATTCAAATGTGCAGGAAACCGATTTGTCAAGCTATACTGTCTTTCTTATGATCAAAGCAGGTTCCTCATAGAGCAAATGCCAAAAATACTTGAATAAATAAAAGGAGAACATTCAGTTTTACATCGCCAATGGCAACAACAAGAATAAGAGACAGACTAGAGGGGAAAAAAAGCAACAACTCAAGCACATCCCCGTGTTGCTGTTTGAACATAATACCCAGTGTGCCCTGCGCTGCTCTGAACCATTTTTAATGCTTTCCCCCCGAGGATGACAGATCAAGGTAATTCACTCGGAGATTGCCTTTCTCTTGATCTGAATGGCAACAAAAATGAAATGAAACCCCCTTCAACAGTCAGACGAATGAAAGCCACTCCCCGTTGCCAGTAGCCTAGCATGAACGGGACAATTTATATGCACTTCATTCTCCTCAGTCTTGCTGGATGATTCTGAATGTGGCACTGCTTAAGCTATTTCTACATTCCCAATGCTTCTACATCCCAGTGTACGCTAAATCAATAGCCACAGATAAGAGAAAGATTCTAGCCGCTCTTCATTAGTGCTCTTGATTCCTCAGGTCTCCAGAAAGTATGAGGCCTCATGAGGGGAATGTGGCTCTTTGAATTAATGATTATAGAATATTTCTCTACGTGGGTGATGAAATAACTGAATGGTACATTGACACGCAAATGTGTGTGGTGAAGGAGCATGAAAATCAAAGCTACTTACATCAATTAGCTGAAGAGAAGTGAAAGGCCAATCAGCTCTGTTGGAAATCTGAACGGTTACCCAACCTGGTGTTTTTGTGTTTCAAAGACCTTCATGTGGCCTTGTTTGCTTATTTACATGTAAATAGTACACATTTACATATATAAACACGTAACAGTGCATAACAAGATGAATAACAAAATGAGCTTTTAAACACATAACCGCTACATCATACACCAGAGATGAGGACTGGAGTCAGAGAGTCCCACTTGACTCATACGTTGGCTGATTTGGAACTTGACACAGACTACACTCTCAGAAATAAAGCTACAAAACTGGCACTGGGGCAGTATCCGTTCTTGTCACTGGGGTGGTACCCCCAAGGGCACATCTCAGTACCTTTAGTCTGGGAACATAAATGTATCATAACCCATTGAAATTATTTTATAAAATTTAAAAACTTTTAAACTAAACAAAAAGTTGTACTGAGTCCACACATCCTGTCTCGTTTCCAGGCTTTTTATTTTATTGATCTGTTTTAAAACATTAGGTTATAAAAAGATACAAATGCATACTTTTCACTTAAGTAATAAACAGGACAGGACAGATGCATCTCTGATCCAGGACCGAAATACCTTATTTAACTGCATCGGATTTCACACAATAAAGTTGATCATAGCAATATGATCAACTTTATATTGTATCATTATCATTTATATCATATTGAGATACAGATTACAGTGTCTGATGTGTTTCAATAAGATTGTGTTCAGTTGTGTACCTTAGTAAGTTTTTTTCTTATGCAATTTAATATGTATGTAACTTTGCTATGTATTTCTTATGTAACTTTAATATGGCTTTCAATCCTCCAGATATGTCAACACAAGGTATGCAGACTAATATGTAAACAACGCTGCTCCCACATCACCTGTGTGTACACATATGCACAGTAAAATATGACAAGGCCTTAAGAACATGCTGTCAACCACCAGTGTTAACAGTGCTATTGCATCATTCCTAAATCCTCTGCAAGAGCACTGTCTTCTTCCAGCATCCCTACAGAGCTGCTACACTATCAAACATGGCTGAGCTTTGTTTGTTGGATTAAAGCCTTGATCTTGCTCAGCCAACATTTTAATGCCATTGTTAACCATCTGCTAGCTGCAGGGTGCCATGCTATTAAAGGCGTGTTACAGACAATAAGCAGATTAACTTGAAGTATCCCAAAATTTCAGCCCTGTTTTTAAAAAAAAAAAGGCAAGAAACTGTCCAAGTCTCTCCCAGATAAAATCACAGACATTCACCTTAGCTATCAAAAAGGATATCAATGGGAAGTCTACACTTTCACTGTTGACATAGGAGCAGCGCAGAATACGTTACTATTAAAGTATCCTAAATTCTATCTCAGTTTTGCCACAGGGCTATGGATTACAGCAATAGCACTACGGCTCAGGCTAATTAAAAGGGAGGGAGGAGGGCTGTTTTCCTGGGCAAAATAATGACTGCGAGTGTCTGCGTCTTCATGTGGCTGGAGGGTTTTACTTCTGCTTCAGCATACCTCTGCTCTGCATTAGCGTTTTGTTTGTATAAGATGTTATAGAGGCTATTGGATCTTTATCTCTTCTTGTAAATGACACCATAAAGTGTCTTTATTAGTACTGCACAGGATGTACGGCCAGAGTGCAAAGAATTATTCTGAAAATAGTTTAAATACTGAATACCTCTGGGTAGTTTTACGGTTGTCTTTTTAAAAATAAATGATCTTTTTCATATGTTGTATCTTTTATGAGTAGCGAGTGAGATACACCAGCAATTAATTTTAGTTTTAAAAAATCAACACACAAATTGTAATAAATACAGGATATGTCAGTAAGCACTATTAAACAAGTTTATTTATTTACTAATTTATTTTGCTTTTTAACTCCTAGAACCCCTATCCTATGTTTCATAAGTCAGAAAAGGGTTAACTTACAGGTATGATGCACTTAAGGCTTATGGACCCTAACAAACTGCCCACAAAGCATGGGCTTGGGGTTCTAAGGGTTTAGAACAGAATTAAAATACAACAATGTATTTAAAAAAGTACTGATTAATAATTCATGTACACTGCAAATTGCATTGCAAAGCTAAACCAGGGATCGTGCCCAATCTAACGACCATAAAAAGAAAGCTGGCTATGATTGAACAGCAGTGAGCAAAGCAGGAGAGCTGAGGAAATAGCATCAGTTTAACCATCATCTTAAAAATGAAAACAACTTTTTGGTCAACTCATCAGTGATTGAGGGAGTGATCCTTTATGGTACTCAAAACCACTTTATATGGAAGCGTGTCCTAAAACATTGCTGTATTTCCTGGTGCAGAATTTTGCTGCAGCGTTGGAGAGCTAGCTAGCCTGCATCGGTTTATTTATTCTAGGAATTTTTTTTAGACTGTATCTGGTTAAGACTGATAGTGTTGCCTCAAATTGGTATCTCCAATTAGACCCAGCATAGAGCTGGCAACTATGACTGTGACTTGTGCCAAGTTACTATTTATCTTCATAATACAACACGTTTCCCCATGCAAGTGTGCAAATTCATAAAAGTATAAGCATGTGTGTTATTCAAAGGGTTTTTCTCTTTTGCAAATATTTTAATTATCGTTATCAATTTCACCAAATATTGGTTGTAGCATTTAAGAGTGGGGACAATATAACAATTGACCAATATGAATGCAGATTTTAAGGAGCTAAAAATATTAAGGGGCTAAAAAGTCAGAAAACCAATTTCTAATATCATGGTTTAAACAATGCTTTAGTTTTGGTTTCTCTAAATTATCTTTTAAGATGTTTTCATAGAACCTTCAAGCACTTTTTACAGAATTTTATGGAAAAAATTACTGTAAAAGTTATTCTGATGGATTAAGGTTGAATTTGGATGCAGTTTGCATATATTTGTTTTGTAAATTTTGTGTTGAAATTTTCTAATTGTCCAGTTCTGCGATATGTAGGTTGGAAAGACATGCACATAAAGTTCATCACTTTAACAGCCAAAAAGATTGACAAGAAACATTCTCAAAAAAGAAAAGTTTCATGGGTTTGGTACAATATAACTAAGACCAATGGTTTTCAGTGCTTTATTGATAGAAATGTTCCCAATAGTAAGAAATCTGCAGGACCTTAATATCAGCCACTGTTACTGGTCAACTGATATACCACTAAAGCCACTCATCACTCATTCATACGCTGTGTCTTTTTGTAGGTACATATGTGACCAAAGTAACGGCGACAGATGCAGATGACCCCACTTATGGTAACAGTGCACGAGTGGTGTACAGCATCCTGCATGGCCAGCCATACTTCTCTGTGGATCCCAAGACAGGTAAACCCTGTTACACGTCAATGTATCTCTGTAAATTAAAACAATCCTCATAACAAAATGCGTAACATCCCACAAATAAGGGTTATATAATTTGTTTTTGTCAAACTGAAGTCAATGCACAGATTTCAGTCTAATTACAAAGTATTGACCCCATTAAACAAATGGAGAAAGACGGCTTGATTTGATTACACCGTGGCCAGTCAGGGCAATAGATTTGTATCACAGGGCAATTCTAAACTCTAACTCATTCTGAATAGTGTGAAAGCAATGGACATGCTGTCACCTCAATAGCCCCTAAAAGATCAATGCTCACACAAGCAGGTGCACATTTCACACAGCGCACTTTCCACTAAGAGCAAAATATGTCAGCTCGCTTATTGGAATTTTTTTTTTTTTTGCCTTTTTATGCTGAGATAATGCTACTACCATCAAATAAGGCAGCAAACGCATGCTGTTCGGGAAGAGCATCTGAAGGAAATGTTTGAGAGTGTTGACAGAAAGTGAAAGAGTCTTTAAATGATTCAACTTGGATTCAATAAACTGCAATCCAAAAGTAAAGCGCTTCAAATAAAACACTTCAGACATGATTTAGATGAAGAGTTGCAAGCATATCTACACTGATCACTGATCAAAGACCCATAAACTCCTTCCTCCTGGTAAGGATAAAGCAAGATACGACTAAAACCTAGAGTACATTGAATACTGATAGAGTACTGATTCAGTTTCTTCTGATCACATTTTCAGTGCAGCCCAAGGGAATCTCACTGGAACATGGCAAAAAAAATTTAGATCTGGGGACAAAGAGAAAAATCACGGTTCATCACAGCACGCTGTATCAAAACTGTTAACCTCTGCACACAACAAAGTGCCAAAACAGACAGAAATAGAGAGCAAGAGAGCAAGAGTGTGTATGCGTGTGTGTGTGTGTGTGAGAGAGAGAGACAGAGAGAGAGAGAGAGAGAGAGAGAGAGAGAGAGAGAGAGGACAGAGAAAGGGGAAAAAAAAGAAAACATAACCCTCAATCACCATGCACTTCACAGAGCCGTATGTTTCAGAGCTCCTCTAAAACTGATGAGAAGCGAGTCAAAAACAGAAGCCTTTGATGGTGCTCCCAGGCACACAGACCCAGGAGATCAAACGTGACATCCTTTTTCCATATTACCTGCTGCCAGTGTTGCTGAAACACCTCTGTGACCCTTTTAACCACCCACAACCATATCTAATCTGACCTATGAGGTGCTTGCTTGATCTGTAAAAGCTTCATATGGCATCGGGAAAAGCATTAGATGAGCTTTTTGTATTGAAAAAGGTATTTGACGAGCAGCAAACCATACAGTCTTAGCTCATTCAGACCACAGAGAATGAACTCCTGGTGGAACAACCTCCATTTTACAGACAAAGAAAAAGCTCAAAGGATAGGTTCAAAGTTTCATCCCACAAAAATGTGCTCTTGTTTGAAAGTGTCACCAGAAATGGAGATGAAGTGCAGTGTTTTAAAAGCTCTTGGTTTGCTAGAACTCATGTAGAACTAATTTCTGTTTCCCCATATTCCATTCTTAACCTTCTATTACCCAAAACTTTCCAATTTCCAATTTGTTAATTTCACCAAATAAACAAGCGTGCTGTGTATAGAGGTGTCAACTCATTTTCACTAAAAAAAAGAAATAAAACAACAACAACAACAAAAGCCAACACAGATAATTTGAATGGGATGCCCAAACTTTTGCATGAAACAGTATATCCCTGCTCATAGTGCTTTCAGAATGGTAGTTTGCAACAAATAAAGCAGACATCTTCAGATTGTCAGCTTTGTTAGCTCATGTTCCTTACATAAAATGAATGCAACAACAGCAACACCATTTCAGAACCCTTTGCTACCTCTTTCACCCTGAATTCTAATCAGATTCTCTCAGTTGTGTCCCCACTCTCCTCACTTGTCTCTCTCTCTGGTATAAAGGTGTTATTAGAACTGCTCTGCCCAACATGGATCGGGAGGTGAAGGAGCTCTATCAGGTTCTCATCCAGGCCAAAGACATGGGGGGCCAGTTGGGGGGTCTGGCTGGGACCACCACCATCAACATCACCCTGAGCGACGTTAATGACAACCCACCCAGGTTCTCCAAAAGTAAGACATTATAACCTTTGTTGTTCATAAAGTGAATTCAAATGTGTCATACTAACAAAGAGAGAGATTTCACGCAGTATAGAGTAATAAGCAGGGCTCGATTTGAGGAAGGGGTGGACGCAAGGAACGCCATCCCCCTAGTAAAGCAGTTATTCCCCTGCTACAATTCTCTTTGGATCAATGTCAATGAATTCTAAGGTTATTAGAAGTTTTATATTCATAATCAGATGCAATTTATATCTCACAATAGGTTCTAAGAGCATGGTATTCAAAAAAAGAAGAGAAAAAGAAAAGAACAAAAGCAAGCGTGAGATGAAAGTTATAAAAAATAAACAATGTACATACACTATTTTTATACATTATTATACATATTTTTTTCTATTTTATGAGTAGCTCAAGCAAATTAAAGCAGCATAATCTACATGCATGTATTTTGATTTATGAATGGTAGGTTATTTGTAGTAAAGCACCAACATAGCCTACAGATAAAAACAGAGCAATTCATGAGGAATCGCTGTGACATCTTCATTTTGGTTCTCTCCTCTAGCGCACTAAATCTGAAATTAAACAATGGCTCTGAGGTTAAATTGTGCAGATATCAGCTTTAATATCAGGCTGTTTATTTATGTATTGTGTTCACCAACATAAAGGGGACATTTCTTTTCATATATGGTGTCCTATTTTTGGGATCTTCATGTAAGTGGACACAAACACAGAAAATGTACGTGGTTGCAATTCTCTAGGCAGTTGAGGATTTAAAGTCTACGACCCATACATCTCCAGATGCTGGGTATCTTCCCTGCTGATGCTCTGCCAGGCCTGTAATGCAGTCATTATCCCTTTCTGCCTAGTTCATGGGCTTTTCACCTTCAGACTTGTCTTCAGTGACTGAAAGGAATGCTCAGTGGGGTTTAGGCTGGGTGACTGACTTGGCAGGACTTGGCCATCTTTTGGCCCTGAGAAACTTCATAAGTTACTGCCACTGCAGCAGCAGTAAAAGCACCAGCCACCAAGTTTAAAGGCATTTGGTTTGGTCTGAGCAGTTAAGATGCTTCTGTTCACTTCAGTATTCATTCTGCTGCTGTCAGCAGTCACATGATCAATAAAGACAAATGAGTCAGTTCCACTGCTATCCAAACATGTCTACCATGTTTCACAGATGAGGCAGTACATCTTGAACAGGAGCAGTTTCTTTTTTATGTATCCAAATTGTTGGTTTTGACATACTTAATGTCTGACTGTGTATCTAAAGGATATTTTCAGATTTTCAGCCTCAAGACGTCTTGCTTTAATGACATGACCACTTCTTTGTTCATGTTCATGTTTAGAGACAACAGCAGCAAATACCACATCTAGAATTACTCAGTGGCTCTCAAACTGGTCCTCAGGGACATTCCACTTTTTTGCTCTCTCACTATGCAAGTTTGGCTGGAGGAAAAATATGGACCCTCTTGAGTTTCTCTGACGACTGGTCTGCTTTACACCTTATGTGCATGAACTACAGATGCAACTGTACAAAATGTACAAAATCAACTGTTCACCTAAAAAAAGAAGTATTCTCATTAAAACCAATTTCCTCATTCTATGAAACTCTCACCTGGCCAGTACCCCTCTTGTCACTGTGGGGATTCTCCATTAAGGGTATGTCTCAGTACCTTTAGTCAGGGAACACAATTGTACTATAATCCATTACATTATATTCTCAAATCATATTGAGGGGTATTGACCCCACACCCCGTCTCATGTCCAGTCATTTTATTTTATTGTTCCGTTTTAAAACATTAGGTAAAACAAAAGGTACAAAGACTTTTCACCTTAGAAAAGCGTATTTAAGGTGCACACTTGGACATTCAAACCACTGTTGCACATTTGAGTTTACATTTACATTGTTTGTACCTTGATGAATGAAAAATGTACCTGCATAAAACCTTTATTTCTAAAGGTTTCTTTATTTCTTTATTTCTAAATGTCATTCTAATTAAATATGCTCGAGTACAAAGACCTAATATAGTGTGTGCACTATTACACACATATAGTGTGTGCACTACTACGTCCAATTTTCAACAAATCTTTTCTTTAAAATCGTGTTTACGCTTTATGTATGTTTTATGGTTGATTTAAGAAATATGAAAAATTTTATGTGGAAAAGACAAACAGGAAAAGGAAACTGTACTTTTCTTCATTCACTTTTTACTTTATTTATTCTTCTGTAAGTAGTACAGCTGATTTATCTCTCTTCAGAAATAAGAGGTTATGATCTCAAGATGTATTAAGACTAAATTAATAAAGCTGGCTTGAGGACATATAAAACAGCGCAGAGCCTCAATTTTTTTTTATTTAATTTAAATTCCAGCAGGTGTTCTCTGATGCGATGTGTCGTGAGCTTCAAAGACATTTTTTTTCTTTCTAAATTACTATTTGGACAGGATTAGTTTTGAAGGGGGAGATGGGATAGTGTAACTATTATTGATGTTTCTCTGTAATTTTAGTCTCATCTGAGTCATGTCAGTTATTTTTATGAACTGCTCCCACGTCAGCTAAGATTCTGGTGGCTCTGACCTATTAAAAAATAACTCTAGAAATAACTCCAGCTTACATTTATACTGTGCAAATTACTATGTTAGTAAAAATTCCATTACATCCTGAGTCCTTAAGTACGGAGAAATATTTACTTGTGTTCTCTGCAGCCCATGTATTGTCCCTATCCCAACCACATGACTCATGAACATTGGCTTTGCTTGACATGCAAAGATTGTTGACGATCCAATTTAATACATTTTAGATTATAGATTAAGCCTGATGTGTTTATTTGCTCACCCTACACAACAACCTGATGGAAAAGCTCCATTCACATGCACACTAAAATTAATCTGATCCAAAATGAGGCGCATACTCAGAGTAGCATTTGGTGTAGATCTTACCATGGAATAGAGTGCTTTAAACCCTTTAAAATGATGGGAGACTCAGAGATACTTCACATGTACCTTATAAAGAAGGGTGAAAGGAAGACGTCATGTACTGAGACACCTTTTAAAGTTCAATGCATAAACCTCTCCTCTGCAGACCAGCCATGTTGAACATTATAAACCTTCGTTAAAAATCTTGTTCAATCAGATAGAAAATGTATTCCAAACGACCTCAATCAGACTAGTCTATTCCAATTAAGGTGTGTACATGGATGTATTCTATTCTATTAGTTGCATTATTAACAGATTATCAGGCTGCATGTACACATGGCTACTGAAACATGCAAAACGACAGAATAAAAGTTAACCTGCAATTAAATGAAATGCTCGGATGTATTTTCTACTCATCAGAAGCTGAATGTCTTGTAAATGGAACTTCTTTTTTTAGGTGAGATCACAGTGTATAAATCAAGTAGCCATGCCCATCTCTGTTACTTATACTGAGATCACATGTGAATCTGCCTAAACATTACACACATTACCCCACTTCCAGATGTAAAACTATTTCTATTCCAACAGTACCGAAGAATGCAATCAGTTTTATTTTGAAATTGGTAATTGGAACTTTCTGGATGTCCTTCAAAATGTCTAAATTGCTGAAAAGTAACTAGTGGTCTTAAGCCACACACTACGGTAGCTGTGACCTTTGCAGTCAAAACCTCCATTATATTTAGCCTGAGTGATAGTGAGAGCTTGAGTGGAATATAGTAATGCAAGCTTTTCACAAAGGGGTTCAATCAACCACCTCCCTTGTATTATACCATGTTTGGGTGCTCCGTGGAAGGTTCCTTATACTATTTTTTTTAAAATGTCCATAATCCTATAATCCTATAGGATTATCCTATAATGTTTTATATGTGCATATGTGCATATTTTTAAACATGTGTGTATTGTATCTATGCTAATGTGCACTGGGATTTTCATATTTCCATAATAGTATCAGAAAAGGGCTGCTGTGGCAGGCACTGCATCCTGGTCTCTGTCCCTTGTGGATGTCTTTCTCTTGTTTGTCTCTTTTGGTGCATTGCTCTAATGCGTCTAATGATTTCTCAATTAGCTGAGGTGTTTTCTTCCAGCATGGCCACTGAGCATTATCTGCAGCTAATTACTGTGTTTGTGTGTGCATGTGTGTGCAGGTGCTACAAATCTTCTAACTATCATCGTCATAATCATAAATATATATTGCAAAACACTATACATACCAAATTATGTGATTCCATTAATATATTTTATGTCAATTTTGGAAATGAACAAAAAATACTTGGATGGAAAAGCCAGAATTGTGAAATAAAAGCCCAAACATTGACAAAAAGGTTTAATTCTTGGACAAGGTGTAAAAGTTGGTTTATGGATAAAAGAGAAATGCAAAAAGTGATAACGGAAACAGATTTTAACAGATTACTTACCTTTGAATTGAAATGGTATCAATAGTGCAGGAGCATCAGCTCAACATGCTTAGCACTCATTTTGTAAGAGTGATCATGTGTTATTATCGTACCTCAGGTATCTTCCACTTGCGCGTGCCCGAATCTTCAGCGGTGGGATCTGCTGTGGGCAGAATCAAAGCCCATGATCTGGACATTGGCAAGAATGCTGAAGTGGACTATAACATCATCCCTGGAGATGAAAGAGGAACATTTGACATCACCACCAATGAGCACAACCAGGAGGGCATCATCATCCTTAGACGGGTAGGGCTTAATTAAAGAAACACACACAAACACACACATGCACACACACATACATAATCAACATAGAAAAAAACATTCTGAGGCAGATTAAACTTAACACTGCTAACTTGAGGATAAACTACTGCTGTTGCTCATTAATATACTGCTCACTGGGTGATTTCATGGTCTTGCATGCTTAACATCTTACATGAAGAATCTTTCAGTGGATGGTCTTTTACAGAAGCAATTTTGTAAATGAGTTGTGATAGCATTTTATAAAGGTTTTTTATTTTATTTTTTTTCCCCTAGAACCAGACATCCAAGCCAAGAATAGTTTAATAACATTTGCTTTTAACAGTGAATGTACTACTTGGAATAAAATTGTGTTACACTGACTTCCACTAAAAAGTTCAGAACTTTTTTTCCTCCAACAGTGACAATATATGAAGATATCAGAGCAGTTTGCAAATCCCTTGCAAATCCCCTTCTTACAAATATATTGCCATTTTGATCACTATCCATCCATCCATCCATCCATCCATCCATCATCATCCGCTTATCCGAGTCCGGGTCGCGGGGGCAGCAGCCTAAGCAAAGAGCCCCAGGCCTCCCTCTCCCCCATCACCTCATCCAGCTCTTCCGGAGGGATACGAAGGCATTCCCAAGACAGTCGAGAGATATAATCCCTCCCACGTGTCCTGGGTTTTCCCCGGGTCTCCTCCCTGTCAGACATGTCTGGAACACCTCCCTAGGGAGGTGTCCAGAGGCCATCCTTACCAGATGCCCAAACCACCTCAGCTGGTTTCTCTCAATGTAGAGGAGCAGCGGCTCTACTCCGAGCCTCTCCCGAATCGCCGAGCTTCTCACTCTATCTCTAAGGGAGAGTTCAGCAACCCTGTGGAGAAAGCTCATTTCGCCCACTTGTATCCATGATCTCGTTCTTTCGGTCACTACCCAAAGCTCGTGACCATACATGAGAGTCGGAACATAGATTGACCGGTAAATTGACAGCTTCGCCTTCTGGCTCAGCTCTCTCTTCACCATGACGGACTGGTATAGGGTCCGCATTACTGCAGATACCACACCAATCCACCTGTCAACCTTTCGCTCCATCCTTCCTTCACTCATGAACAAAATCCTGATATATTTAAACTCCTCCACTTGGGGCAAGAATTCACTCCTGATCTGGACGGAGCATTCCACCCATTTCCGACTGAGGACCATGGTCTCGAATTTAGAGGTGCTGATTTTCATCCCAGCCGCTTCACACTCGGCTGCAAACTGGTCCAGAGAGAGCTGAAGGTCCCCACCTAATGACGCCAACAGGACCACATCATCCGCAAAAAGCAGACGTGAAATCCTGAGGCCACCATACCGGACAACCTCCGCCACTTGGCTGTTCCAAGAAATTCTGTCCATAAAAGTTATGAACAGAATTGGTGACAACAGACAGCCCTGGCGGAGTCCAAACCTAACTGGAACCAGTCTGACTTACTGCTGGCTATACAAACCAAGCTCCTGCTCCATTTGTACAGGGAGTGAATTGCCCGTAACAGCGAGCCCTTCACCCCGTACTCCCAGAGCACTCCCCACAGAATCCCCCGATCTCCAAATCCACAGAACACATGTGGACTGGTTGGGCGAACTCCCACGCACCCTTCAGGACCCTGGTGAGGATAAAAAACTGGACCAGTGTTCCACGACCAGGGTGAAACCCGCATTGTTCCTCTTGTAGCTGAGATTCGACTATCATTCAGACTCTCTTCTATAGTACCCCTGCATAGACCTTACCAGGTAGGCTGAGAAGTGTGATCCCCCAATCCTGCAAATCCAATTACACAACTATGAAGTCGATCAATGAACTGTGGCCTAAGGTGTCCTGATGCCATGTGCACTTATGAATGAATGAATGAATGAATGAATGAATGAATGAATGAAAGAATTATGTACACCTTTGTGTTCGAACATGGTGTTTGTTATGAACAGACTGTGGCAAGCACAGAACTCCAATAACAAAACAACACTTGGGTTCAGATCAGAGAGGCCGTTTCTCCGAATCACACACTTCCAGGTCTCAATGTCATTGCCCACGTGAGTGATGAAGTCACCCAGCAAGACAATGGAGTCCCCACAGAGGGCACTTTCTAGTACCCCCTCCAGGGTCTCCAAGAAGGCCAGGTACTCCAAGCTGCCATTTGGTGCATAAGCACAGACAACAGTCAGAGCCCATTCCCTGACCCGAAGGCACAGGGAAACAACCCTCTCATCCACCGGAGAAAACCCCAACATACAGGTGCTGAGCCGGGGAGCTATGAGTAAGCCCACTCCTGCCCGACGCCTCTCACCCTGGACAACTCCAGAATGGAATAAAGTCCAACCACTCTCAAGAGAGTCTGTTCCAGAGCCCCTGCCATGTGTTGAGGTGAGCCCAACTATATCTAGTTGGTATCTCTCTGCCTCATACACTAGCTCGGGCTCTTTCCCTGCCAGAGAGATCACATTCCATGTTCTGAGAGCCAGTTTCAGTAGCCAAGGATCGGAATGCCAAGGCCCCCCACCATAAGCACCTCTCCCACAGGTGGTGGGTCCATGAGAAATTGGTCCCATGTGGCTCATTTTGGCTGAGCCCGGCCGGGACCCATAGGTAAAGGCCTGGCCACCAGGTGCTCGCTGAGGAGCCCCTCCCCCAGGCCTGGCTCCAGGGTGAGGCCCCGGTAACCCTAATCCAGGTGAGGGAAACTGGGTCCTCATGTTCTACATCATATGGGGTTTTTGTATCACCCTTTGTCTGGCTCATCACCTAGACCTGTCTGTCTTGGGAGACCCTACCAGGAGCTTTCACCCCTGATAACATAGCTCCTAGGATCATGCAGGCATGCAAACCTCTCCACCACAGTAAGGTGGTGATTCAAGGAGAGGAATTTTTTTTTTTTAATCACTATGCAAGGAAAAAAGTGTAGAAAAGGGTCATGCCTCAAAGTCAAGGCTGCATGGCCTAGGTAGTAGATATCTTGCTAGTACATAACGGTATGTAAAGGTTCCTCTTAAGTGCTCAGTCAGTCACTGTTAAGACAACAATTAATTAATTGTGACCCTTATTAGTCCCACAACAGGGAAATTTCACCTCTGCAATTGACCTATCCATGCAGTGGAACACCATATACACACTACTGAACGCTCACACACAGGGGGCACTGAGCACACAAACCAGGAGTGATGGGTAGCCCTATCCACAGCGTAGGGGTTAGGTGTCTTGCTTAAGCGCACTTCAGTCATGCACTGTCAAGCTCAGGGGATCAAACCCACGACCTTCCAGTCACAAGGCTGACTCCCTAACTTCCAGTTCATGACTGTCCCTAGATGGAATCAATTGTTTCTGCCCAGTTTCGAATTGTGGACCTTTTGCATATGAGGTGAATGTTATAACCATTACACTATAGAAACCACTTTCACACTTTATTCAGCTACACGGATATGTATGAAATTGCAATAACATTTCTGCAGAATTTATTTTAAAGATTCATCATATTTAAAAATTATGCTATCAACATATGCACTTTCATACTAAGTATGTTCATGATTTACACTTCATTGCAAACTTGGGTGCAAACCCCTCACAGATGTTTCTCCAGTTTTTCAAATGGGTTTTAAAATGTTAAGCCCTTTGAATTTTTAGAAAGAAAGGACACATTTTTGGTCTACATCTGAAGGGAAAGAAAATAAAAAATAAATATAAAAAAGGAACAGTCTTCAGTGCCAGAAATGCTGCCCACCTTGGCTGAATCCTTGGCTTTACGGACTACAAAAATACAGACACACAACAAAAAAAACAGCTGATAATAATAATGAATGGGCAAGATTACAAACTAAACATAGGTGAGTGAGTTGACAAGGGGGTAAACAGCAGTTGAAACAGTAAACAGTGAGTTGACTTAAAAGGGCACTACATATATCCTTTAAACAGGCAATTAGGCAAGAAGATCATATTATTATTTACAGTTCTTGGAAAAGCCAGATGCCATGTTGGCCTCAGCAAGCATGACTAAAGAAACACGCTGGGCTGGAAACAACTCTGTGTAGCCATATGTTTTCCTGTGCTTTGCTCTTAATGCTCCCAGCATGTATGCCTAGAACACACGCTGGTGTTTCTCTGTACTTGTGATGGACGCTACATCTCAACCATCAGATAGTGAGAGACAGAGAGAGGCATGGTGTGGCACTCACACTGCTTTAGCTTCACACCATTGTCTTAACTCATTCACCTCCAAAAACTAAATTTAGTATGATAAGAAAAAATGCCACAGAACCTTCATTGGTTTAAAGTGAAGATATTTTGTTTGGATAAACACAGACATACAGCTATACTGTACATTTAACAATGCATATTTAATATTATTTTTATATACTTTTCAATCAGTAGCAAAAGTAGCAACTATACAATCAGTAGCAAAAATCATTCATCAGTAACAGGTGTTCATATGACTAGATTTAATATCAATTAACTGGTAAAATCTCACTTTTTAGCCTAAAGGTTTGATGGTTTTGAAAAATCTCTTGCTCAGGCAAGATCAGACAATACATGAATCAAAGGAAATTTAAAGGGGCGTTCCAGCTTGAAACTAGTATTTAATATGTTATTGGTCATGTAATGCAGCACTCTGCAGAGAAGTGTACTTTAGCAGTATCCAATACAGCTATTTCATTTACTATCCAAAACCACCAGTGAACCTCTTTTTAGTTTTACATGCAATAGTGATGGGGACTATTTTGGCTTATAACATCTCAAGAAATTAATTTTAGGCCAAAAGCTTTTCTCAAAGCTAATGTAAAATAATGTCTCAGGCATCAAGTAACAGTGGTGGACAGTAACTAAGTAAATGTAATTCATTACTGTACGTAAGTAGTTTTTGCATGTATCTGTACTTTATTGAAGTATTTCCATTTTGGGCAATTTTTTACTTTCACTCCACTACATTTCAAAGTAAAATATCTTACTTTTTACTCTACTACATTATGCAAAATCTGTCTTTCCTTTTGGTTTATGTGTGTATAAAAATGTAATGTCAAAATGAAAGAAGTGCAAAGCGAGAACAATCAGGGCACAGCACACACTTTTTGAGTTTTGAGTTTGTTTTGACCTGTTGGACATACTGACCCAGGGCAAGCACATGGTTCAACATCAGTGCAGCAGCGTAAAATTTTGGGAGTGTCTATTCAACATAAATGAGGGAACTAAACTTTTTTTTAGTACACAATACAGAAATATGTACACACATGCAGTTGTGACTGACATCTCTTTTTTTCTGAATTAATACAAACACTTTCATGTTATAGTCAATTTGTTTTTGCTAGTTTTGTCTACCTACAGATGCAACATAGTAAAGGAAAACTCATTTGTGTATCTGTGTTTAAAACAAGTTTTCATTAAACATAAACTTGTAGTCTAAGTTGCAAATAAATATAAAATGAGTTAATGATGCAAGAGTCCACCACTTTGTCCACCACTGTCAGGTAGTGTACCCATGTCTTTATTTACATCATAATGACTTTACTATACAGAAATTTTGTAAAATCGGTAGAATTTCCCTTTAACTGGGCAATGTTACATTTACATTTTGACATGTTCTTAAAGGAGGTATATAATGGTCATTTACACTATTCATAATTTTATTTTGCTGTCTCCTAGAATAAATTTACATGCTTCAATGTTCCAAAAACATGCTGTTAGTACCTCTGTATCTTTAAAGCCAACCACCAGAGTGGCATCCTGCCAAAGATTTTGCCACTACACTGCTGTGTCTATTCTTACAATGGCATTGATTCTGCTGTACCACTTTAAGCAGATAGCAGAACAAGTTTGGGCTTTGTGACTTTCCAGACTATTTACATGCACAAAAGGCTATATAACACCCTAAAGGAGAGGGGAAAATCGGCAAAGCATAATAGGTCTCCTTTAGGCAAGTACATTTATACTGAAACAGATAATCACACTTCCTCCATCCTTATAATTTACAATCTACTTGAGGGATTTCTGGGAGCTGGATGTTTCTCTGCAGTATACACAGGTCTTTGAATTTTGAAAGAATTTGCATTTAGAAACCTTTACTCCTTTAGCAGATGAAACCACACATTTTGCAATTAAAAACATTTTTTTTGCTTTCTCCACAGTTAATTTACAATGACAGAATGACAGATGTAGACCACGGTTTGCTTGCTGTTGCCCTATTTCTTTCTACAGTTTTTGGTTTTGAGGGAGTAATCAGATACAGTTACAGCTGGTTAATGATTTAGAATTTCCACTGCAGTCTAAATAACATGATAGTTAGAGACATCTCTGTGAATAAATCTCACATATCTCTCATCTCTTCTGAGGTGCATGTAGTAAAAACAACAAAACCAAGAATAGCAATCGGTGTTGCTTTCCTGTGCACATGCATGCCCTTAAACACACATTCATTCTCAGTGGCATAATGTGCGCATACCCTACAGTTATTAAATCTTTGAAGCTATAAAATGCTTTGGTGGTGATTTCAAATTCTGTTTGTCAACACATCACTATAAAGAATCACAAGGGAAATGAAGAATGCAAAAGTAGAGCAAGTAAAAGCCTGAATAAAACAACAGTTGCCCAGCCTGGAAACAGCATCCAAATGTAAAAGGCAGAAAGATTAGTGTCAAATCTCAACTCTGCCACCGCCTCTTCTTGCCTCCATTTGTTATAGATCAATTTTTTTTTGATTTGCCTTCCTCATAAAAATGTCTCATTTTTACTGATGAAAGCAAGATAGATGACACATTTGCTGTCTTCCTGTACTTGGTGAGTCTAAGAAATATTTGTTTCCTCACCCTTTGAGGAAACTAAAGGATTAGACACACAAAAGTGAAGGTTATTTTTCCACCCGTTTTATATTCTCCTTTTCTTTCTCTCTCTTCCTCTGGTGCAAACAGACAAAAGCAGACAGTAAAAAAAAAGTCTCTGAAACTTTTCAGTCATAGATTATTGATTCCATCACAAAGCTCAAAGGGCAAATCCATGTACTTTGTTCTTTTCTATACACATGTATTCACTCACTGAGAGACAGCTATGCACTTGGTTTCTATGTGTTTCTCAGTTCAGGGACATTTGGCCTGCAGGCTTTAAATGGTCCCTGAACAAAATCCTATACACCTTCAAATTCTATACATGTTGGGGCATATTCAGTACAATGAGTACAAAAATAAATAATGCTAAGTAGTACTGTCTGCTCATGTACATTCATGTGAATTTCCCTGGTGGTGCAACTGCCAACTTTAGATTACTTGGGTATTTCTGCTAATACTGCCGAAGTGTGTATTCTGTGCATTGATGTGTATTACAAATAATGAAGTTATATCAACAGAAATAGTAAATCACGTGGTTGGCTAGTGTAGTGGTTAACACCTCTGCCTTCTACGCTGTAGACTGGGGTTCAATCCCTGACCAGGGCAAGCACCCTACACTATACCAATAAGGGTCCTTGGGCAAGACTCCTAACACCACCTTGGCCTACCTGTGTAAAATGATCAAACTGTAAGTCGCTCTGGATAAGAGCGTCAGCAAAATGCCGTAAATGTAAATGTTTATTCCTCAAACACAACATGGAATCCATAGAACACATATGATGACTAATTTTACATTTACATTATTTTTTTCAGAAAAACAGATCAGAAAGTGTATTGCTAGGCTGGTTTTAGGAGGACTTTAATCCCCCAATAAATGTACACTAGTAGCTTAAGCTATCAATGTCTCCACATTCACAATGTACTAAGACAGCAGGGTGCTAAAAGTTTAGGGAGACTGCTGCTGCTGCTCTAATCCAGCATTATTCTGGATGTGCTACTCATTTTGCCAAGCAAGAGCAGAGACTGTAACACCAGACAGCAACCACTGATGTTGTGACATGATGTTGACTAAAAGCTTAACAACTTAAACATCAGGCCTTATTCAAAATGCCTCAAATACACAGCAAAATAGTAAGTTGTTACAAAGTGAAGACACCTAGCTCTAATATGAATTTGTTGCAATTACACTCAATATAATGTTTTACTCAGTTGTTAGCCAACATTAGTACCTTTAGGTGGAAAGGGGATAGGATACCTTTAGTAAGCTGATGAGCTGAGTGTGAACTGTAAAAAACCTCCAAAGGTAGCGAGAGTGTGAAAGATAGAAATAATGCTACTGACAGCTCCTTACATTCTTTGATATATATATATATATATCAATTCTTCAACCTGTAGATGGATATTTGAGAATTTATGGTAACATCTATGATTGTCACCTTTGTAGGCATCTATAAACACATACATAATTCATGTTATAATGCATTCATAAGGCATTATAAACATGGCTATAAATATTTCTAAAAATGCATTACACATTACAGCCATGCTTATTATGCATTATGAATTGTTAACATAATACATTATAAGTACTGATCATAACAAATAAGAGCTCACAAGTCGTATTTTTCCACTCTAAGTAAAGTGAAGCATACTATACTAAAGCCTCCTCCAGTGTTAGAAGTGAGGCTACAAGTTGAAGTATTTACTGAAGAATTTATTGAAACACTAAAACATACACAATAAAGCATATTACAGGCTTCAAATGTCAGATTTTAAACTAGTGCTGCCATCAGTGTTTGACTCAATGTGGGCACCGTTAGCTTGGTATTTGTCTTTACACTCTCCAAGCTGGGACTGATTTCTTTGGCACTGATTGCATAACATATCAACATTACTTATGATGCATTATATTAACAATTCATAATGTATAATAAACATGGCTATAAAGTGTAATCCAGTGTAACTGATTTTTATAAATGTTTATAATCATGTTTATAATGCCGTATGAAGGCATTATAACATGTTATAAATGTGTTTATAGATGCTTACAAATGTGACATTCATTGAAAGTGTTACTGATTTTTTTAAGACAAAAACATTTAAAGACCTTCAGTTTAGCATAGTGAAGGAAGATAGCATTGCTTGACAATTGGATTTGCTTGATATGTCCCTCTTATAGTGGAAGGATAGGATTTATTAGATCCATACCTAACGCAAACTATGAAAAAACAATCTGACCAAACAGTTTTATTTTTTTGATCTACAAAAATTCCTGACAGTTATTTTGGAACTGTTTTTCATGATTTCTCCTGGGAGAGCATGCCCCCTAGTAAACACTCCTCCTCGCCCCATCTACTAATCTGTAGTGTTGCCCCTGATGATAACCATGTGCAAACTCTGCCTTTGTAATTAGTATAATAAACAGAGATTTTAGGCATCTGACTTTTGCAGACAGATTAATGTATCAAAAGAGACAGAGTTCTCACATTTTGATGCTCTGATGCAGCATTTAAGATTCTGTTTAAGACAAAGAGCACGGAAAGAAAGCCATCATGCACTTTGTTAGTTTAAAGGGGTAAAGCCAGGATGCAAATTGGGGATGTTGACATATTTGAACGCTAAATAGTGTTTGCGCTTCACATAAAGGCACACGCGCACCTGTGTTCACACACTGTGTCTGCTTTGTGTTTGACTGAGCCAACAATAGGACAGTGTGATATATTTTGCTGTATAGGGGGTCCAGGCACAAATCCAGTCGCTGAAAGAAAGAGCTGTATCTCTCTCTGCTCTACAGTAGGCAGCACACAGTGTGGAGGCTAGACCTCACACCCTATACACTAGTGGTAGCTGGATGTGTAATGTGTGAAGTGCAGGGGTGTGTGTGCACACATGAATGTGTGTTTGTGAATGTGTGTCCAGATATACGTATAAAGTCACTAAACAAATTCCCCACATTTATGTTAAATAATAACATAAGTTAACATAAATATTTATATACCAATCACACATTACATTATGAGCACCTCCTTGTTTCTATGCTCATTATCCATTTTATCAGCTCCACTTACTATATAGATGCACTGTGTAGTTCTACAATTACAGACCGTCATCCTTCTGTTTCTCTGCATACTTTTTTAGCCCCCCTTTACCCTGTTCTGTGGTCAGCACTTCTATGGACCCTCACAGAGCAGGTACTACTTCGGTGGTGGATCATTATCAGCACTGCAGTCACACTGACGTGGTGGTGGTGTTTTAGTGTGTGTTGTGCTGGTATGAGTGTATCAGACACAGCAGTGCCACTGGAGTTTTTAAACACTGTGTCCACTCACTGTCCACTCTATTAGACACTCCTACCTTGTCAGTCCACCTTGTAGATGTAAAGTCAGAGCCAGTAGCTAATCTGCTTCTGCACAGTTTGTATTGGTCATTCTCTAGCCCTTCATCAGTGGTCACAGGACGCTGCCTACAGGACACTGTTGGCTGGATATTTTTAGTTGGTGGACTATTTTCATTCCAGCAGTGACACTGAGATGTTTAAAAACTGTGATCCACTCAGACCAGCGCAACAGACACTAACACAGCACCACCACATCAGTGTTACTGCAGTGCTGAGAATGACCCACCACCCAAATAGTACCAGCTCTGTGAGGATCCATGGGGTCCTGATCACTGAAGAACAGAGTAAAAGGGGGCTCACAAAGTATGCAGAGAAACAGATGGACTACATGGTCTGTTTTGTAGAACAACAAAGTGCACCTATATAGTAAGTGGAGCTGATAAAATGGACGATGAGTTTAGAAACAAGGAGGTGGTCATAATGTTTATAAGACTATATGTATAACCACCCCTGGTAAAATGATCTTTTGTTGATTTTTTGAGTGGAAATAAGTACACATCCACTACAGATAACACTCTTCTGTACATGTAATGTTTATTTGAACAGTTTTATTTAACATATTGAATTTAATGTATTGGGTAGGTGACCTGTGAAGAAGTTATGGCACATGCACTGTGTTTTTATAAATCTTGTGCTTTGAGGTGACTTGTTCATTTTGTATGCATTGTACATTTGAATAAACCATTGTGTACAGAAAATACCTAAGATTTATACGTGAAACCTCTACGGACAGCCTCTACAGACAGCTCTGTCTACGGAAAGCTTCAAATAGCTGTTTCATTTAAAACAATATTTTGCACACTGAGTACTGAGCAAAGAGAAGCTGAGCAGTGTTGCTAACACTGTGCCCTGAAGCTAAAAGCAGGTGGTGAAGTACACGGTAGGACAGTGTGGTCTCTCTACAGCATATTTTACAAAACAAATCACAGCATTAGCATTTATACCTTGGTATTGTATTCAGTCAGAGTACAATTGGCTTAGACGGAGTAGGAAATGCCAACTTATTTCTGTTTCTGTATATCTGACCTGTGTGTCTCGACCTGTAGTGGGGAAGCGGTTGTGATTGTGTTGGTGTGTGTGTTTAAAAATAGACTAAAATCACACAGTGTCTTCCTGGTGGGAATCTGCCAAGGCAGGATGTTTAAAGTAAACTGATACTTTGTGTCCAGCTGTGACAGAGTCAGTAATACTTCTCCATGTGAGCAGAGCCTCCTCCACTGCATTTGACCATTTACACAGCAGCATACACTCGACTCACAGTGGATACTGGAACATTGCTATTGGTGACCTTGGTATTTATGAGTATAAGGAAATGAACATGGTATTGGCACCAGTATTGGTATCGATGCATCCCTTACTACTGCTGTTACTACTACTACTAATTATTATTATTATTATTTATTATTATACAAAGTCAACACATTCAAAAGGTAGGATGTTTGGTAATTAATGTAAAATAAAAAATATCAAGTTACTTTACACTTACAATGGAAGAATTACAGGAGACTGTTATTGTGATAACAATAGCATTCCTACCTGAAAGAGGAAGTTATCCACTATCCGCAACTGACATATCGACCCTGCTGGTAGAGGCCAAATCTATCTGCCTTATAGTGATAATTTAGTTTGTTTTTCAACTCTAATGTGCTGGATCTATTGCTATTTCATGAATAAATATGTGAAAGCATAAGAGTATCGAGCTCTGAATTCACACGATAGTAGATTTTAGAACTGTTATTAACATAACAAATTCTATAAGATGATTTCTTCTCATACATGCACTCACACAAATGTCTACAGATATCCAGTAAATAAAAATCCAGTACATTTTATTGTTAAAATACGTGCATTTGTTCTCTAGCTGCTAGAATGCATGCTAAAAACACTGGGGCTATAGTTAGCTTATGTTACATTGGTGAATTATTACAGAGTGATAATTCTAAATATAATGATCATCACATCAAAATACCATTTCAATTTATGCTCCAGTTTATTTAATGGCTGTATCCATACCTGAAATAGTAACAATAGTAAAACTGCTTATACTGCAAGGTAAGAATTTCCAACTGGCATATACTAAGACCCATTACGTTAATGGGTCTTAATATGTTTTCTTAATTTTCATTACTTATATTTTGGCCCTATACTGGAAGATGACTTGGCTTCAATTAATGGTGTATAGCGCCACCTACTCTTTGTTTTGGGTGATGCTTGTTCATGCACGTTTTAACAATGGTTGCCAGGCAGGCAGTAAGAGATGTGAGATTTGATTCTAAGTCATTTTGGTCCATTAACTGCACAGTAACTGTGCAGTGCTTACACAACATAAAGGAAAGCTGGTGTTTCCAAATGGTGTACAAAAATAAATAAATAAACAGAGGACTTTTGACATGACAGCGACAGTATGCTCCTTTTGTCCTTCTGAACATAAACCTGATTAGTGATGCTCTTGTCTAGACATTCACTAATTCCGTGAAATCCTTCCGCTGAAGCTTTCATAAATGTGAGCGCATGAAGGAAGACCACTCCCACACGCTTTAGTGGTTTAGAAAGAGAACCGCAGACTGCTACTGAAGCACGAGTGATCTAACAAGAGCAGTGTGAGGAGGAAGTCTACGTTCATAAAGCTGCATACTCTGAGCCTGCCAACTCTACCATAAAGCCTGGAAGAATTCCATTAGATTTTACAGTAGAACAGGCTTTAACTCAGATGCAGGAGCTGTGCAATTGGACTTCAAAAGACCAATAATGAGCCACTGGCAGCTGAGCATCTTTCAAATTCCTTTCACTATGACGCAGCGATACTATTGACATTGGCACAGCCAAAGGAATGTGCATCAGAGATCTAAAACAGGAACAGAGCAACAGAGCCACATCAGACTGATGTATTTGAGATTCCAGACCTTAATCATTTGTGACAATGTTAGAAATAACTGTGTTCTTACATTCCTTCATTCATTCAGTCGGTAATGATGGCTTTTGAGACTGTATAATAAAGGAATCCAAGACCATTCCTCAAAACAGAATGTAAAAGCTTTTTGGTGTGGATTCGAACATCTGCTGATGATCATTGTCCTGCTGAATGATTCAGATTCACTCACATTGTATCCTGAACTCCTTCATGGAGTTCACTAAACCATGTAGCCGATCAAGATACCTTTGAAAGAAACCAGTCCTAAAACAGTACAGATCCTAAAAAGCTTAGCTCCCATCTTAGAATAGAATCTGGTCCTAGTTTGTGGTTCTATTACATTTTCCAGTAGTTTGTTGGCATGCTTGGCATCTAATTATAATTTTGGAGACTTGGTGATCTTAAAATATCATTTGCCTCTGTGGCACCTCATATTTATGCCCCAGTGATATAAGGAGTCACAAATGACAACTTAGAGTTCTTGGACTAAGTAAAATATAAATGGTGACATGCTTCAGTTACATTTTGTTAAGAATAAGAATTTCCAAGCACACCAATAAACAAATAAATAAATAAAGGAAAGTGTGCTGAGGGCTTTCATTTTCAGACAAAACTTGGATGAGTTTCATTTTTTCAGTGTGCAACTGAGCTAAATAAGCACAAAGACAATTTTTTTCATTTTCTTTTTTAAACTTTATCAAGGGTATCAGAAATTATGGAGATGACTGTCTCCATAATCATCTTCCTTTCTAACAAGCAGTTATACTTGTAGTGCTTTTTTAACATTCCAACAGTGCAGCAGCTTTTATATGAATATGAAGCATAATTCTCACAAATTATGTAGGTCTAAGTAAGTGCATGCACGGAAAGCACACCTGTTAGACCGAACACTGTGCATTATCACAGTCATTACAAATGGAAATAGAAATTGTACTGGAGAATATCTCTGAAGTGATAACTTTAGCAGAAAATGAAAAACATTCTTAACAAATAAGATTTTGTTCCAGGCAATTCTGGACCATTTCTCCTGATGCTTTTATTAAGAAATGCTCACATAATGTAATGACTAGAATTGTCAAATAGTGTAAAAGAAACAAAAACAAATTCTGCCAATATAAAGTTTTGATATGATGGCGATATTAGGTATGTACTTCATATTTAATAGGAGGATAGTCCTATGTCCTACCTGGAGCCTGGTGCTCTACAGATGCAGGCATTTTAATATTTTATCATGAGGTGACATTTATCAGTAAGTCACTTGCTGATACAGCTATGCTAAAGTGTGTGTGTGTGTGTGTGTGTGTGTGTGTGTGTGTGTGTGTGTGTGTGTGTGTGTGTGTGTGTTGTCTAGATTTGTCTGAAATTTGGAGAGAAAGGGGAAAGTGTGTGTAATGTGCCCTCTCTGCCCCTGAGAAACCGATTTAGAAAAGAGGGCACGGTGGGATAAAACTTTTGTAGTTGATTCAGCAGGAGCGCAGGGACAAGGGTACAGAACTCATACACACACACCCACACACACACACCCACACACACACCCACACTCCCCAAAACAGCACAGAAATGTGAACAGGCCTCATTAGGAATAAACTATATCAAGTCAACCAGCAATGAAAATCATACTTCATTTCCATGAAAAGGCTGAAACATGACAGTAGATCTGTCCATGCTCTGATCATAAATCTTTCACAGCAACTGGTGAGATGGCGGCCAACTCTGCAGAGAACTGGCAAAAAATCCATCTCAACCTAAGGAAAATGTAGCTTTCAGTTTTGTAAAAATACCTTAATTTAGAGTGCATTATAAACGTCATACGATATTTATTTTGTATGCATGTGAAGTTCACATTTAGGGGTTAAACTGGGCCAGTGACTACCACACCAGAACTGGCACTACAACAGAAGTGTACTGTAATTTAAAGGAAATGCAAATCATTTTCCAATTCCAAGTCTTCATAAAATCAATTTTAAATCAATTTAAAATCTTCATATCATTCAACCAGTTTTTACAATGCAAGCACATACTGATTATTCATATCTAGATTCAGAATGTTTTGTGTCTAGATTATTTGTTCTTATTTACCATGTTAAACCTTATTTAAATCCTTATTTAATCCAGTTAAACAGTTAGTCCAAAGGATTTTGTTGCATAGATCACAACTGAGGAACCTAAATCAAACATTTGATCATATATTAGGTCTATTCCATGTAAATAAGTTTTTTATGAAATTTGACAGTCTCGCATAACTATGATGTTTAACCTACTATTTGACCGACTGATTATTGTTAAAAGCACACAGTTGCACCTAGTTAGGCATTATTGTTGTAACTTAATCTCTCTAATGAGCTTCATTAGTTATTATGTGATGTTAGGTAGGAAGGCAGGTGTTACTTTAGTTGGAGAAGAATGAACAGAGGTGATTCTTTTTAGAAGTTTTATTACATCTATTACCAGTCTCTAGGGTACTTTCACACCTACCTTGTTTGGTACAGAACCATCAAACTCTTGGTTTGGTTCGTTTTGACAGGTGTGAACACCTGCACTCCGGTCTGCACTAAACAAATGAACCATGGTCCCCCCCAAATGTTGCAGGTCTCTGTTTACTACCAAATGAACCCTGGTTCAGTTCCCTGCTGGTTGAAATACATTTTTTGCAATGAAAATATGGAAAATCAGCATCTGAGGATGCTTTATGGTTCTTCTAGCAGCACATCAGCTGTGTACCATCCACATAATCTGCCTGTTTTAATCTCTGACTCTTGACAGATGCTTGTTTTTGCAGGATGAGGTGCTGTTGTCAACAGAAAAGGAGCAATAAAATAGCATTTTTTTTTTGATACAAGGATTGTCAAATGAATTGCATTAGTGACCAGATTGGCTACATTAAAAATGAAGAAGCAGATATCTAGTAAGGATTATTATTATTGCTTTGTGATAACTGCATCTCTGCAAAATAGAAGTATTCTTGGCTGAAGTGGTGGCAAATGTGAGAGTAATTTGCCAGTCTTGTGACAGGAAGGTCGTCGTTTCGATCCCCTGAGATGACAGTATGTGACTGGGGTGCCCTTGAGCAAGGTACCTAACCTCCAACTGCTCCCTGGGTGTTGCGGATAGGGCTGCCCACTGCTCCAGACAAGTGTGTTCACTGCCCCTAGTGTGTGTTCACTAGTGTGTATGTGGTGTTTCATTGCATGGATAGGTTAGATTTCTAGAGGTGAAATTTCCCTGTAATGGGACAAATAAGGGTCACTTAATCTTAATTTGGCACACCTTAACCACTGCAGTGTGAAACAAAGTGAGTCAAATGAGCTAGCAATGCCACAAAAACTCAAACTCTGGCTTGTAGTTGAAATAAGCCTTAGAATCAGGAGGCAGATGCTCCAAGAACATACATCAATTGTAATGCCTGTAGCTCCCTAAAGTTGAAGGTAATATTGCTCTCAGGTATTGCAAAATAAAAATATTAGAAATCTGAGTATTAAATAAAGAATGAATACGTATAAATCAAACTTGTAGGACAGGTTTTTTTGTAGTCGCAATAAATGTCATCATTTAAGTTATACAATGAAGGTGAAGCCCTGACATCGAGACCCAGTGGATCAGACAAAACCAAAGCTAACCTAGCCCAGAGCTCAGAGATAGCAGGTCAGTCCAAAAACATGCTGCTTTTTTACTGAATATATCGCTGTTGTCAGAAGAAAACCTTGTATCTCCATTTTTGTCATTTTTCAGTTTTTGATGTATTTTGAAAAAGCCTGTTGTCCTTTATATTGTATGTAAATTTCATGATGAACTGACCAAATGAAACAGCACAAAATTACTTGGAAAGATGTCTGGCTCCATTGACTTACATTAAAAGTAAAGAAGGTTTTTTCCTCCTCCTGTAAAGTTACCATTTTGGAGATACGAGGTTTTCTTTAGACAACAGTGATATATAACAGTGTGGATTATAAGAGCATTTCATTTGATAGTGCTTCAAATGAGTGGTATAAACTCTTTGAATGAGTTTATGATGAATTAACTGCATGATGTGTCTTGAGAAAAAGACACCAACCTCCGAAGCTCCCGCTGAACCAATGGTCACAAAGTTCTGACCACATCAAGGGTAGTTTTGTTTTGCTCATAATTAAGCTAATGTTAGCATAATAGCAAATCCCATTGTTGTCGTGTGCAATCTGCTTATTTTCGCTTAGCTACAATGACCCAGTCAAGCTCAGAAGAGGTGCATTTTAAACTCACCGTTGTGCAAATCTGAGCATTTCTCATTAGGTTGAATGGGACATTTGTTCATCTTCTGTAAAGCTTACTAACAGCTGCTACTAAAGAATGCATTTGTAGGTGGAGGACGGCTAGGTCAACTGGCATTCATATCCGTTATTCAGTCACAAGTGCATACTGTAATTGCTATCCATCCCAGAAAGAATGAGAATGCACTGCCATGAAAACCTAAAAATACTCCAACTGTTGAGCATCAGTATTCAGTGATCAGTGTGGTCCAGTGGTCCTCCACTGTGGGATTGACTGGGATAGGATAGTGTTAAGCAGATCAGCGAGGGGAAAGGGTTCAGACTGATCAGCTGCAGAGAGAGAGAGTGAAAGGCTGAGAGAGGCACACAGAGGGGTTTACACTGCACCTCCACTAAACCTGTGATTAAAGGAGACAACACACAAGACCCAGCTCAGAACAACAATAAACAAGCAGAGATCATTTTACCAAACAGTGACTGAAAGCTCAACACATACTCTCATGCACACAACAGCAAAGAAAAACAAAAAAAAAACAATGCAGAATGACGAAAGCACAAGCGAGAACACGCAAGAACATTAAATGTAGGCTTCTCTGCCCACAATCTCTGTTCACATTTTCTGTAGCAGTGAAACTGCTCTGAAAAAGCTCTTCGCCTTTGTGCTTTTGTGTGGTTGCCTGTCAGCAGCTATGTTTACATCAGAGCACCATAAGGCGGGGGCAGCCCTGAATGATTCAGGGGTCCAGAGCTTAACAGGGGTCCCGAAACATGCCAGGGATTATAGATGCCATTTTTAATTAAAATGACTGTGTGCTACTTTGGTTTAAAGTATAAGCTTTTCTCAGGGGGGCAGGATTTATAGCCTCTCATCTGGTTTCAATTGTTGGAACTGTGAACCAACTGCCCACAAGCTTCACAGTGAGTTACTTACCATCAGGCTTTGGTTCTGTGTTAAATTATAGTGGTATTGCCACACAATTAAAAATAAAGGTGCCAAAAAAGAGTTCAGTAGAATGATGCCATAGAAGAACCACTTTCAGTAGTTTCAAAGCATGGTTCCCATACTTAATTTAGTTGGGGGTCACTAGCCAGGTGGCCAAGTGTGTCCCACATATTTCCACACAGACACACACACACACACACACACACACACACATATATATACATATATATATATATATATATATATATATATATATATATATATATATATATATATACATACATATATATATATATATACATACATACATACATATATATATATATATATATATATATATATATATATATATATATATTCACTTAATAGCATCTTAGAGTAATACTAGTTATTGTATAGTTATTAATTAATTAATATTATTTCTATTAGCAGTAGTAGTATAAACACAATAAATTATGTTTAAGTAAACTTACATTTCACAGTAGAATAACATGGGACATATATTGTGATAACACTGACATTCCTGCAGGTGATGTTACTGAGAGTGAACTGCTGGCAAAACAGGCTGTTAATTCTGCATTTTAAGTGGTTTTGTTTGATAATTCCATACATTTCTACATTCTGACATGCTGTGCTGTATCATGCTGTATGTACGTATTTAACTATCAGTCTAATGTGCAGCACTCATACTAAGTCTGGATTTTATTTGAATGGCTCCTCTTGTATGGTGCACTATATTTTTGCTTTTACTGAGCGATTATATATGGCTTATGTTAGGTAATCAGTCACAGCGTCTGGTAGCTAAAGCAAATCTACACATCAAATGTAAATATGTAGCCAAAGGAAAAAAAAAAAATATTTGCCAGCTGGATTTAAGGATAAATCATGAACATGAGACAGACTGCATGAAGCTGTCTTGGCCAGCAGTTTGAGACACCTGGTATGAAGGCTCTATCCCAACCATAAATGTAAGCCAAGAACCAGGAATCTCTATTTTTAAGAATGTATGGCCAATAAAACCTTAATCTGTATTGTGCTGAATAAAGAGTGTCTAAAATCATCATTTGTCCTTTCAATTTTGGGCCAAATCCTATTCTGACATGCCAGCAATTGCCCTGTTTTGTTTTGTCAGTTTTTTGCTGCACAGTTTAAAACACTCTACCCAGCCTGACTGAGGTTGGCCTCTGATTCTACCAATACGGGTATTGTTCCTGAGTGAGCACAGTAAACATGCCTGATAGGTGTAATTGAAAGGCACTAAGCTGTGGGGAATAGTTCTGTTTAATAGCATCATGTGTGGCATAAGCTTCACTGGCACACCGCCACAAACCCCATTTGAAAACAGCTTTCAGTAGTGTTACATGTTGAAACTGCAAGTCTGCGTGGTGTTCAATAAAAGCAGGACCATAAATCTGACAGGAGCTAGGCACTGCACACTATCTGGTTTTATGCATTATGGACCAAAGCTAGAGAATTCTCAGATTTGCTTTAAGTGGGTCAGTCGATGATTAGTCATCAAAAACAAATCACTCGTTCCTTCTACTGGTAAATAAAGGCGATTCAGCTGCAAGAGATTCTCATACGCTGTGTATGTTAAAAATGCCAGGGTTTAGAGTTCATTAGTTTTAGAGGAGGAAAAAACTTACATTTCCAATTCCAGTCAGCCTAAAGAAAGCCTTTTAGAACTGAAGAAGCTGGAGGAAACGGCAGGTTGGCACACTGAACATATTCTATTATGCCTCTTCTAACCTTTAAAACTGTCTCAAACTCTGCTAATTTGACTTTTCAAAGTCAGTGGTGGGCAAATAGCCCTCTCAAACTAATGGCCATCAATTGAGCCCTCTCCATTTCAGCAATGTCAAAGCCACTGCCAGCCATTCCATCTCTCTATTAAAAATGTCATTAATTTGCTGTTTGAACTGTAAATCTTTGGAGAGCATGTTAACTGCTAACAGCACTCGCGGTCTTGATGAGTTACTGCCTTAGACACATAAAAAGGTAATGAGTGAATGACATCATAAAGGCCACAAGTGCTCAAAGAAACCTGCGCAAGGGCTCAAAGCATTATTACCACAGGAGATGATGTGGTATGAATCACAGACTATTTTGGTTATAGTATTCTCTTTGGATCTTAATGGCCTCTCCTGTATTGTATCTGTCTGTATACAGTGCTGACTCATAGAAGAGTTACAGGAGTAAACAATGCCACCTATAGGCAACGACAGGTAGAGATCTCTTGGATAAATGTTTACCTGCAGGAACACACTTTCCATTTTTTAGACTGAGCAGAAAATACATCTAGTGCACAGTTATAACTCTTTCAGTTTGAAAACCAAAGGTGCTTTATTACATAAATGCTAACTACACCAGGAAAAAATAAGACAAACATGTATGTGTGTTTGTGTACTTAATGTAATTCTAATGAAAAGGATTGAAGGAACAGCATGGCGGTTTGAAAATGGAAGGTGCGCAGAGAGGAGACGGGTTATTTGTGCTCATAAAAGCAAGCATATGTGCATGGGGAATGCAGTCTAATATTTATGCAAGACAATGAGAGAGGACGTGTGAGACAGAGCTCTCTGATACTCTACTGTGAATTTGTCAAAGAAGCAGTGGGGGTGTGTGACTGTGTGCACTGGGATGTCACCATGGAGTTTGTGAAGAGAGATATTTCAGACCTCAAAGTGATGAAAACTTGTGGGGGAAACTGAGAAACCATGTGTGTATAAAGGTGTGTTTGTGCATGCGTGCATATGACAGTGCAAGTGCAATCACACATTTAACTCACACATTTGCTCTACCAAGAAACTAAAACAGTATTTAAAGGAATAATTTGCCAAGAAATCAAATATACACAATCTTCCACTTACCACGCCAGGTGGTGGTGATCAGCCAGCCCTGCTAGAAAAACCAGGATAGACCAGCATGGCTGGTCACCAACAAAAACCAGCATACATTTGGATGCTAGTCAACATATATCAGGTAAACCAGCACCAGACTAGCACCAGATCAGCATAAACAAGTTTAGTTCAGCATGGAATCCATACTGGTCAATGCTGTTTTTTTTTCTTCAGCAAGAAAACTGTTTGCTGTCTAATTTTGTACAATTTGGGCACTGGAGATATAAGATCAACATTGCTTAGATTCTATAAACAACCTACTCTGATCTATAATAATGAACAAAACTATAACCCAGTGTAGCTAGCCTGCCAGTTTAGACAACAAATGTGCTGAATTCTGACTCCCATTCACATCATGCAGGCATACAGACATCACAGATTATGTTCATAATTTCAGTTTTTTTTTCTTTCTTTTTTCTAGAAAAAATCCATATATCCATGTAACTCACATGGATCGAAGGGGAGCTAGATTCTGCGGGAGAGTCAGAATTTAGCACAACCTGTTGTCCAAAATGGCTGCAATAGTCCACAACAAGTCATACTGTGTCATAAACTACACTGCAACCTCAAAAAAGACCTGGAAGTTGTTTGAGTGAGCTGAGAGAATTTTTGTGGATGTATTAATAGAAACGATTTCAGCATCTATTGGCTTCAAAAATTTGTTAGCAATGTTAGCCCCAGAGCCCCAGGGCTGAACCCAAGAAGCAAAATGTGGACACCACTCTGCATCTGGGATGAGTGGATAATTGAATTAGATTTTTCAACAAAACATTTCTTTGCAGCCCCAGGAAACCTAACACTGCTTTTTTTTCTAAGTATGTTTTGTGGCCACATGCTAAATATGTGCTAAGTAAGGTTGGTATAGTGTGGTGGGTAACACCTCTGCCTTCTATGCTGTAGATTGGGGTTCAATCCCCTGCTTGGACAAGCACCCTACACTATACCAATAAGAGTCCTTGGGCAAGACTCCTAACACTACCTAACACAAAATTTTATAATTTGCCTTATCAAGCAATATAATATGACTTCAATGCCAAATCAAAACAACAACAGCAACAAATGATGTTTTTAATTTGAGTAATTCAGGGAATATGTTTGTGATGTAATAATAATAATAACAATGCCCTGCGATGGACTGGTGACCTGTTATGACTGCTGGGATAGGCTCCGGCAACCCCCCGCAACCCTGAGGGAGAGGCAGCTTAGGAAATGAATGAATGAATGAGTAATAATAATAATAATAATAAGTTACATTTATATATATAAAAAGAAAAAATCTAAGCAGTGGAGGAGGAAGAAAAATGCTCATGACAGAGGAAAGTCTTTAAGTCAGATTTGAAGGTGGAGAAAGAAGAGCAGTCCCAGAGGGATTGAGGAAGAGATTTCCCGAGTTTGGGGGTCATGGCACTGAAGGACCTCCCTCCCAAAGTGGACATTCTGGTGTGTGGGACAGCAAGTAAGTTATTGCAAGAAGACCTGAGAGAGTGAGAGGGAGTGCAAGAGGTCAGCAGTTCTCTGAGGTAGGGGAGAACAAGGTTATGCATGGTTTAAGTGAGCAGTAAAATTTTAAACTTTATGCAGTACAGGACTGGTAGCCAGTGTAGCTGAGAGAGAATGGGAATGATGTGAGCCGAACGCTCAGTATGGGTGAGAACACTAGCTGCAGAGTTCTGAATGTACTGCAGATTTTGTATAGACGTTACAGGGAGACCAACAACGAGGGAGTTACAGTACTCAATATGGGACATAATGAAGGCATGAACCAAAGTTTGTACATGTTACGCAAGTGAAAGAATGCAGATCACAAATTAAGGGATGGGTCGAGTAAAACACCAAGATTTCTAACAACAGGTGCAGGCTTAACAAGCAGGCCATCAATACTAACAGAAAAAATGGATGGCCAATCAATAAGACTTCAGTTTTATCAGTTTTTAGCATGAGAAAGTTATCGTGCATCCAGAGCTTTAAATCAGAAATACAATTGGCTAGTGTATTGGGAAAGGAATCTGAGGGTATGTCCTTACTGAGATATAACTGCATATCATCAGCATGACAGTGAAAGTTAAGGCCATGGCTATGAATGATCTGGCCAAGGGGTGAGATGTAGATTAAGAAAAGTAGGGGTCCAAGAAGGACACTACATGTAACAGGAGATGTGGTGGACTTGTGATGACCTAGCATGATAAACTCCTGACTGTCTGTAAGATATGACCTGAACCACTGTAAGGCTGTGACAGTGATACCAATAGAGAAAAGATGAGCAATGAGAACATCATGACTAATAGTATTGAATGCTGCACTTAAGTCGAGGAGAAGGAGAATACTGAGATAACCACTATCATCAGACCAGAGAAGATCATTAACTACTCACAGGAGAGCTGTCTCAGTGCTGTGGTGAGCATTGAAACCAGACTGAAATGGCTCATAGAGGACATTATCACTGAGAAATTTCTGGAGTTGGGAAGCAACCACACTTTCCATTACTTTAGCTAAAAATGGAAGGTGTGAAATGGGTCTGATAATAGAAAGAGAAGTTGTGTTCAATTCAGGTTTCTTAAGTACAGGTGTAACTGCAGCCATTTTAAGGGCAGTAGGAACAAAAGCAGAAGAGAGACATGAATTCATCACTGTAGCAATTGGAGTGTTGATTACACATGAACAGGCCTTAAGTAGAGGTGGAGACAGGGTCAAGCTGACAGAAGGCAGAATGACTGAGAAGTAGAAGGAAAGAAACTATAGATCTGATTAATTTTCTTTTCGAAGGAACGTAGAAAAGCTTGACATTGCTCAGGTGAATGGGGGCATGCTGACACAGGAGGATGGGGAAGTTTGTTAACAGTTCGAAAGAGTGTTTTTGGTCTAGGCACAGCATTATTTATGATGGAGGAGTAGTAGTTGGAGCGGGCAGTATTAAGGGCATCCCTATACTTGTGGATGTGCTGACTGTAAAGTAGATAATGGACAATAAGGCCTTTTTTTTTTTTTTTTTTTAAACAAAGGCGCACAATGGCCTTCAGTACTCTTAGATCGGGGTGAACCAAGGACATGAGAGGGTGGCAGAGAGAAGTCTATTCTTAGAAGTGGCTAAATCATTAAGCAATCCAGAGATAGAGTCATTATAAAGGGAAACCATTCTGTCAGGGGATGATAGGTTATGTAGGTCAGACAGGGCTGAAGACTGAAGAGAAGCAGCAAACAGATTGAGATTGACAGACTCATATCAAAATAGACAGCAGAGATTTTCTCAGCAGTAGAACTATGAACACTACATTCAACGAGTTTATGGTCAGAGATAGCAGAGATTGAGCCAGAGACAGAGATCTCATTCAAACCAGTAGAACGGAGTAAATCCAGGGTATGACCATGAGTGAGAGTTAGAAAATCAACATTCTGCATCAAGTTAAAACACTCCAAGACTGAAATCAGCTCAGAAGTGAAAGAGCATTCAGTATTAAGCAGCAAGCAGTATCAGTCACCAAGCACAATTATGGCAGAGCAAAGAGATGAGATGCTTGTGAGTTCAGACAAGAAGCTTGCAGCAGGTTTGGGAGGGCGATAAATCAACAGCAACAGCAGAGGCGAGGAGGAAGCAACCTTTAAAACAACACATTCAAAGGATGTAGTATTGAATAGTGAAAGTTCTTTGACCGTTCAACCAGAATGATAAACCACAGCCAGACCACATCCTCCTCTCCCCTTCAATCATGGTTTTGATAAATAACTGTAGCCTGGAGGTGTCAGCATGTTTAAATGTAAGTAGTCACCTGGTTGTTGCCAAGTTTCTGAGAGAAAAACATGTCCACTTCTGGGTAATGAGCTCATTGATCAGCGGGGCTTTATTGGTTATTGATCATGCGTTAAGATGGGCGAGGTTAGTGCAGCGACGTTTGGGAAAGAAAGTTTCAACCAGTTTTGAAAGTGGATGAAGATGGCCATGATTTATTCCATGGATGGTTTTAGTGTCACGCCAGCGAGCACGATTATATTTCCATATAGTAGGCATCCATGCATCAGAGCCATCACAGCCATAACTAAACAATGTAGTTAATGAGAAGAAAAAAACAGATTGTACAATTTAAATCATAAGGCAATTCAAAAAATTAAAAGCTTATTTCAATAGTTTCACTCCTATAAAGGTAGCAGCACTACACACTTCACAGAATCAGATAACCTGACCACAGCATAAATTACCCCCATATTATCCCCAGTCTGTCCACAGAGAGAGAAGTCGACTGCATGCTCTACTGATCTTGGATTTAAGACTCGCTCTACCATTGTGAACTCTACTGTGCACACCATTGCTTTTTCTCAATGCAACTCAGCATAGCTCAGTTATGCTTAAGCAAGCCTGTGGAGCAGCACAGCAGTGTCAAACTAAAGAAAGGTTGGACATTTTTTATTTAATTCAGCCCCATTTTTCTACCTACTTGCTCATAGCTAGTTCCAATAGACTGCTAGGTATGGATGCAATGTTCTTATATAATCTAATTCTTGTTAGTTAAAACCATTTCAATGCAGGCACTGACAACCCAGCACAAGCAGTGCATAGGAGTATAGTTAATGGTACACAACAATCTTGTGACTGGTTCCTTTGAAAAAAAGTTAGGTTTCTCTTTCAGGAAATATACGTTTCTGAGTTCCTTTTTCTCTAAATTCCTGACAGAGTTTCTGGGGGAATGTTGGGCACCACAGTCAACTTCATTGCAAATGCACTTCTGTGCACTGATCTTTATCTGTCCAACAGGTAACAAACTTCTCCTTATCAAGTTAGATTCTAGAAAGCAGTTGCCTGCTCTGCACACCATGGCAAAAAAAAGCCTTTTGGAGCAAGATGCAGGCACTGGATTGGAGAGAGAAAAAGCAACACATTTTTAGTGTGTTAAAAAGTTATTCAAAAGTTTTATAGGAAGTATATCTTATGTGTTTCATGGTAGATGTACCACTTTGTTTCACAATGTCTGGGACTGGTCAGCTTGCGTGTCAGTCAAAAGGCATTTTCCTGTCAAAGTATTGGTATGTAGTAGTATCTCCTATGTGCAAACAGCCCCGCTAATCTAAGAGATCAAAAGCACGTAATGATGACTAGAGGAGTCCCGATCAAATCTGAACATTTGGTATCGAAGCCACTGAAGGCAGATTTGTTATCACCATTGTATCTGTTTAAATTCAGATTTTTGTTAAAGCTATTTAACCTCAATTATGTTACTATTAAATTGCTAATATAGGCAGATATTATCCAGACCATACAGCAGTGAGCCATGTTAACTTCATGTCTGAAGTTAATTCTTAGGGTCCCAAGCGATTCCTGGGCATATTCAGTTACCTTCTTATTTAAGTTCACAACAGGCCCATTTCCGACTGCAGGATGTAAGACCCCGTTTACACCTGGTCACTTTATGTGACTGGTATCTGGATTGTATCCTGACACGATTTTAGCCACATGCATTTACACTTAGTAGGCAAATGCACTCTGGTTAGTTGGAATAATATCCGACTGCTGTGTGTGAAGGAGTATGCAAATCTGCTTGTTTCATGGCAAACAATTACTAACTGTAAAAGTCAGCTACAATTTGTTTTGCACAATATTGAGTCCATATTTCAGTTCAGTGTCCTTGGGTGTTTGAAAGGCGCTTTAAATAAAATGTATTATTATTATTATATATTGGTATTAAGTATTTAATTTCATCTGGTCCCCAAACACATGCATCCTTCATGGTTAGCTTCCTTGTTGACACAAATCACATACCCAGTGATGTACTGCATGGCTGTACTGGGAGGTGTTTTGGTTGTCAAATGTGTCTTGGAGAGACACATGCATTTACACTTCTATAACATGTGGTTCAAATGCATCTCAATCCACCTCCAGAAGTGATTTGAGTAACTGAATTTGTATCTCTTTGAATGGATCTTGAATGCGTTTACACTTGCATTTTTATGTAGCTCGGCCTTATCCAGAAATAATCCTGATATTCAAGATGCATGAAGAGACCAGCTGTATATGGGGTCTATTTGTTGCCTCTAAACTAGACTCTAAACTAAACAGTAGATCTACCAGGTGGCAAAGGGTAGCAGTTGCCATCCCCTCGGTACTGCTAGCCAGCCCACTGTCTACCCCAATTCTGCTGCCCCAAAAATATGATGCAAAATTTTTTAATCACAATGTATCTATACTCCAAAAACTTAAAATGGAAAAGAACATTGTGAACAAAAAAATCTATCAACCGAGTATAGTGCCATTCCTTCACACGGCCCATCAGAGGCAAGACACCGAGACATGCCTCTGAGTGTGCATGAGCTGTTTTCTAACTCAGAACATTTCAGTCATAAACAAAAGCTCTCTGCAGAGCAGTCACCTGAAGAGAGTAAGTACAGATAGAAACAGTAGCTTTCTGTGTAAACCTGAAAAAAGTGAGTAATTTATGTATACTGCATTGAATTCCACATCAGTATCATAACACTTAGTGTCTTAGCTGTTCAAACACTATTTAGCAACCATTGCTATTAAGCTTTTAGTTCTTTAGCAGTGCCCAATGTGCCATGTATTTTGAAATTAATGCCCCAGCTGTGGTCTAACAGATGCGTCTAGGAGATGTTTAAAAAAACAACGGTCACCTTGTGCTAAAAAAATAAATAAATAAATGAAGTTGAAATAAATAAATGAAATAGCTGCATCTTTGGGCTGCGAATTTGGTACTCAGCAATGTCTTTATACACTATAAAAGCAAAAATGGCTGCAAAAATATAAAAGCAAATGCATAACGTCATCTCAAGTAAAATATAAACAGTCCATAAACATGCCTGCAGCTTTAGCCTAGGATGCTGGATGGCTTAGGTTTTAAGTTTGCTGTTTTTCTTTGTCTTTGTGCAGCTGTACACTTTCAGAAGACATGGTGTCTTCTCTGGACAAAAGTTGTGCCTGTGGCAAGTGGATACATGCTTTTAGTGAAGGGTGCAGAAGGGTAGAGTTGGTTGGGCTTATTTTATGTAAATCTGTCATTCATGTTGACAGGAATAATCTGGCTACTGTTGAGAGAAGTGGAACATTGTGAGACAATGTCTTTGGGCTAGCATATGAATTTTGATTCTGGTACAGTCAGTTCATCAGATATGTAAAATGTAATATAGCCAATGTAACTTAGACTATTATTTCTGACTTATCATAGCAGGATAAGTGATAAAATTGGTGCAGCAAAAAATACAAAGCTGTTTTTTTTTTTTTTTTGGTTCAGAACAGAAAAACTATTCATGTTGGTTGCTTTAATTTTGTATTTGTATGGGTTGTATTGATTGTTTACTATATAAGTCTGCACTACATGAACATGCCACCTCACCAAACTAAAAATGGCAATGCCAAACCAGAAAAAACAATGACAATAGGTTGTATGAAGGTTTGAAAAAAATGAAGCCTGCACAATTTTTATGTTCAGGTATAACTGTATACTGTATATATATATATTAGTATAGGCCACATGGGTGCTTTTTAGAGGCAGGCCTGTAAGGGCCACTAGAAACATTGCTCTTCCCATGCTGCAGAAAATTCTGCAGGATTAGGCAGTTTAAAAAAAGAAGTATTGCTACATCATTCCCATTGGCCATTTCATCTAGCAATTACATCAATGAAGTGACATTTAAGATTTCATTAGTTCATCTAAGTGATGAACAAACCAAAAGTCAAAGAGAAAACACAATTTTAATGAGCCAATTTAGGTTAGTTTTGCTTTGAGCATTGAAATACCCATGAGTTGAAGGGAAAGCATTCACTATTCATATTTTAGATTAATACCTCAAGAATCTCACATATTTTACCAATTTAACTATTTTAAAATGGAAAATGAAAACAGCCCAATGGTTTTAAACAATGCATGTTAAGCCTGTCACATTTAATTACAACACTATTTAACTAGCTGTATTATAACAGCTTGTGGCTGCATGTAACAGCCAAGAGGTTTGAAGCCAAGAAAAGAGCACTTTACTCATGTTAAAGCGACTGGAAATACAAAAGCAGCATATTAAATATACCATAAAAATGTCATCTCTTCTTTTTTTATGGTTCACTATTTATTGTACTTGAAATGGGAACCGTGTGGCTGTTGCCATCTATGAAATACAAATATGCTATCTTGGCAGGTACTAAATACTAAGTGACTTGAATCAGGGTTGGGTCAAAACAACATGACTGGGACACCACTGTCTTCTGGACAAGATAGGGTGGGAAAAAAAAGCCTCGTAGACATTTATTTAGCACTGTGTTTCACTGTGGGCATCCCACCGCAACACTTACCCCTTGTAAGAACAAACCATATCCCCCGGGAACCGCGGCCACACACAAGAACATGTGTATCTCTAAACTGCTAAGAGCTGCAGCCTCAGGCAGCTTGTACTAGACTGACATTTCCATATGCTATTTTAGCATTTGTTCATTTGCAATTATATTACATTTTGGCATCATGACTTCTTGTTTACTGCCATGCATTGTTTTGATGTGTTCACTGAGGAGGAATAGCTCAAGGGATACTTAGCGTAGCACAGTGTTAAATTTTGATAAGTGACACTTAACAATCCCAACACTAAAGAGGCCACATAAGACTCCTGCCTCAGACTGTAATGAAACATGCAGCATGGCTGTTCAGTTGGCATGACTTTAATCTTTGCAGCAGTTGTTTCAGATTATACCTCAGTTTGGTGTGATACATAAGCGAGTGCTAGTGCTGCCAACAAGCCGTTCTTCCACTTAATGCGTCCTCATCCTTGCTTTTAATCCCTTTTTCCCCATTCTTTCCATCAGGGGAAAAGGAGAAAGATGGAGAAAAAAGAGGATAGCCGAAGTGCAGCCGTTATTGTAATAGCACACTCAACACAAACAAATCCAGAGGTTATTAAAAATGCATTATCCTGTTTCAGCTTCCAAAAGAGGAAAACACCAGGGAGCAGCAGACGGGTCACCACAGTGTGTACATCCTTCTTAAGAGAACAGCCAGATGCAACAGGGAAAGACCTAATAGGCATGCTTCAGCGATTAGATAACAAAAGCAGTTGTTCACAGAGTTCAGATGAACATAACAATGCAACAGCCCTTTTAGATGTGTTAGACTACAGGGTTAGATGGATATGTGCTGAATGCTAATGGACAAAATTCTGCCCTCATGCATGAATTCTCCTTGAAAATTGCACATTTTATTTAAAGACCAAAAAGGTTGATTTCATAAGATATGTAAAGCCATGTGCTCTGTGAACACCTGCTGTCTCCCTTGTGGTACTGCTAATCATGGCATCAGAACCAGCAATGTTACTCAGCCTGAATGAAGATGTGAAGGTGGCTCTACCCATCAGTCACCATCAATCCTTTGAATAATAGTTATCCAAATAAATAACATGGCCCAAAACACTGAGATATTTTCTTACCAAATAAAACTAGTAAATGCTGGAGCATTTTTTGAAGTAGTTACTATGGTCAGTAAGTAGGGGTGTAACACAGTGCTCAAAATATCAATCTGATTGATTGATGTGAGATTGATTGATGTGATGGGGTCACAGTTCTCGTTCAGGGGCCAAATAAATGCCTTCAAATTCAAAAAGCTTAGAAATGACCTCATAGCATCTCTAAATTAATTTGTAAATATTATCATGTTTATTAATCATCAACCACAGTACTTGTATCGTCATATTACCCAATGTTTTACATTAATTTGAAGTCCCCACATTCATGGGACCAAACATTTTACAAATACACATACACAGTGAAAATGTTGACAAGTTTAAAAACCAACCCCCTGTAGAGGGTCCCTCAGAAGAAAGTGTTGAGAATTTATTGAACAAGAACATGAAGCATTCTGGTACACTAAAATGTGGCAGTCATCTTCATTTGACAAAACAAAGGCCATTTTAGAAACTCATGCTCCATAAGGCTGATGGTGCATGGATCCCGATGATTGCTGCTTAGCAAACAAATGGTTTAGCTCTTTTAGTGGGTACAACAGTCTACATAAATTAACAAGCTCTAAATTAAATTTGGGTTGACTGATATTCTTGGCTACAAACAGCAATCATTTACATACTGTAACCTTATTTGTAGCCCTCATACAAAAGCTTTTGAAGAAAGAAATTATACACGTGAAAAAGAAACCATCTTCACTGCTCATAAAACTTTGCTCACTTTTCATTTTTATTCTTGTTTGCTTCTTTTTCATTAATGTTTCTTTTAGCAGTATTATAAAAGCACTGACTTTTAGTTTTAGAATTTTGATTAATGTTATCCAACCCTAGCAACAAATCTTTGAACTACGTTTTAAAACATAAAAACAAAATACTATATCTCTACCTAAATGAACATGATCTGTTCCTGGGAAATAATGAGGGGATCGAAATAAACTCTTTATTCCTTAATTAACATGAATAATCAAAACAATGAATTTTCAATTAAAGTTTTTATAAAAATCAATAACATGCTCGTCAGTGATGAACGACTGGAGATTTTAAACCAACTTTATAAGTATCATGCATGCAATTTTAGCCCAGGTGGCAAAGTCTTACTGTGGGTCTAAAAAGAAAAGTTGGAGGCTGTTTTCTACTGATAAAAACTTTCAGAGGGGCCTGAACACACAAAAAAAATATCCAAAATATAGTATGCCACCTATTCAGATCTGTGACTGTATCTGTTTGGAGCTCATGCTGTTCATTCTGAATAAGGTATTCATATTTGGTTACACTGTTATCAGAGAAAGAGTTCAGCAGTCACCCAATTCAATTGACAGGGTTCTTTATCTCAATGAAATTCATAATATCATGCTTGTATGGGGACAGCATAGCAACCGCTAAACAAATCACCACAGAACAGGCCATCTAGTCACATTTACTGGACTGCTGGAGAACCACACATACGCACTGAATATAAAAGACATCAGTACCCATGCAAGGACAGTTCCTTGATTCAGGCCTTAGATGCCCAATTCCCACAGTTGCTGTTGACGGGCTGGGTTGAGAGCTTGCAAGTTTCTTTGTGGGCACCCACACCAGTGCAAGGAAGGAGCACATTATCATATCAAAGAGGTTGCTGGTGTGAAGTCCTGAATTTAAAGCATGTCGCTTCGGTGACGTTTAAGGTCTCATGTACTTACCTAGACACACACACACACACACACACACACACACACACACACACACACACACACACACACACACACACAGAGGAATTTCTCTCTTTCACTTTCAGACACACACACACACACACACACACACACACCTGAACTACTGACACCATTCTTGAGGTCTTTGATGTCCATTGTGCAGAATAATTCACATATACTGTATATATAGTTCAAAGGAAGTCCTAGGAAATGTAACACATTTGGTTGGGCATCCACTTTGTTAAAGGTCTACATGTATGAACAAAAGCAAGATTCAATTGTGCAAAAGAGCATAAAATAAAAACATTTAAAAAGCAAGTGATGTTTGAGCTACTATTTTCACCTTGGTGGTTGTATAGACACTCTTTAAAATAATTTTGCAAATGTAAGTTGCTTCCATCATCAATTCTGGTCCCAAAAAATAAAACAAAAAAAAATGTGTGAGTGGTGTGTAGAACCTTTTTGAAAGTTTATAAAACCTCCACATAAGAGCCACTGTTGGACCCTTAAAGAACCTCTAAAACATTAAAACCTTTAAAAGTTTTAAGAACCTACACATAATGTAAATACTCTAGAAAGAACCCATAAATAGGACCTTTATAGAACTTTTAACATTATGTATTAAAGGTCTTAAAACATCTTCAACTCACAAATATCGTTTTCCAAAATAAAGGTGCCAAAAGTGTTCTCTGCATGATGCCACAGAAGAACCACTTTCCTAAAAAACCCTTTAAGTAGATGGCTTTTTGAAGAAAGATTTTTGTAAATGAGATGTGCAAGGTGTACAAGAACCTTTTCAAAGTTAAAGAACCTCCAAATAATGTATATTTGTATATTTGTGTAGCCCAGTTGAAACTTTCAGGTCAATTTATTTCTTCTATGTTTTAATTGAATTAGCAGTTCAAATATATATTCACGGGAATCTTTCTGAGTCTTTAACATCTAACGGAGTGTTTTATTAGCCAGTCAGCAGGGTCAGTGGAAGGGACAACAGCAGAACTGGGAAAGAGAAGTAAGAGAAAAAAGAGAGACGAGGACACACACGATAAGCAGCAGGAAAAGAGCAGGGAGACTGAGTGAACTAAGCAGCTCATATGTGCGACCTAAAGTTTATTATGTTCGAGTGAACGACTGTCTGAACGTTCTGTACATTCAAGTGCAGAGTTGGCAAATAGAGAGCACGTGTGGGAATTTCACACACAGTTTATGAAATGCTGAAGTAAGAGCTTAGCTCGATAGGCTAACTCAGGCGGCTGAAGTGCACCCTAGCTCTATACTCCGTGTGTTATTACGTTAACTCCTACTTACCATCCCTCCATCTAACCTCCGAGGCTTTGGTGACCGAGCCTTCTCAAGATCCGCTCCTAGACTCTGGAACTCTCTTCCACTACTGGTCAAACAATCCATTTCACTCTCCACATTCAAATCTAACCTGAAATCTTATCTTTTCGCACTTGCCTATAATCTCCCTTACAACTTCAATGTCTGACCCTGCCATTGTACAGCATTTCTTATGTAAACTGCTCTGCCTCACCACACTCATAACCTGCCCTCAGTCTGTTATGCTCCTTCATTAGACCTGCCTATATACTGCCCTGTCTTTTTGTAAGTATTATTGTGCTCTTGTTGTCTGTGTTAAGTGTGTTATCTATGTCCTTTGAATTGTAAGCGTCTTTGGGTCCTTGATAAAGCGCTATATAAAAATAAAGAATTATTATTATTATTATTATTAACTAGCTCAGTAAACGTAATCCTCCTACAGTGTGTGTGTTTGAGAGGGTGTGTTTTATTTGTTCAGGCTTTGCCAATACAAATATTTTAAACTAAAATCTACTGTGGTTAGATGTTTTCCCTCTTTTGCATACTCAGAAGTTATTTGTTAGTACTATAATTGTAATTCAGGTTCATATTGAGTGTACAGTGCATTCTTAGAGTTCTGTCAGATACATTTATCAGTCCCTTACATCTACCCAAACTTAGAAGTTACTGAGTAACCCAGGGCCCCCAGCTATGCTTAATCATTTAAATAATAACCACCTATCTATTAGGTACTTAGCTGGGGCTCTACATTTTATAAAGAACCCTCACAGTTTATAAATCTTTTAAAGGCAGTTCTTCAGCGAACCAGAAATAGTTGTTCTATCGCTTTATTCAAGAGAATGCACCCTTTAAACATGCAGATTAAGAGCACCACAGAGAACCTTCACTGCTAAATGATCTCGCTGATATTCTACCAAACTTCAAACAAATCCAGTATGCAGGACAAAAATAAGCTGCGAATATGTCGTTATGAAGTAATCATGAAGTGTCAAAGACTTTCAAGTAATTCACTCAGCTGTCAGAGACACTACAAGTGTAGGAATTTAAAGGTTTATGATAAACACGTTACAGAAAGAACTACTTTTATAGATTCAGGTTACATAATTACTTTCCAGGTTACATAATTACTTTCATTGACAATGACACATGGTAGCAGTGAGGAATATTATACATAACTCACCACGCTGCTCTTTAGAACAACTATGTCCATGTACATTGGAAGCTAAATTTTCACTGTCTAGATGTATGAATGGGCCTCCTCTCATTAGTTCAAATGTCACTTTCATCACCCCAATATCATCCCATCCCTCTCTCTCTTTCTCTCTGTCCATCTCTCTCCCCCTCTGACTCTCTCTCCACAAAGTAATTAACTGAGGATATTGCTGTGATGTGGGCAGTAGCACATGCTAAAAGGGCAATGACGCTCTTGACATTCTTCCTTGGCTAACCCTCACAACCCTCAATAATCCAACAGATTTCTCTGACATTTAATCACCATTCACATCTGCTGGGGATCGTTGACAGAAGCAAAATGGAAGACCCCTAACCATAACCATCACATGTCTGTTTTCCATTTTAGCTTTTAACCCCCAAACAACTCCCCCACCCCCAAACCACAAACACGTGCACACACACATTACCTTTCCTGAAAACATGTGTAAGCGTATTGGAATCTAATACATCTGATGAATAAATCTTTATTGTTGTTTGAGTTGCAAGTTGCAGTATCAAAATGTGATATGCAATAAATGATGCTACTACAGATGATCATCTTAAATGAAAAGGAATTTGAATTTAATAAGCCGAATAAGCACGCTACACATCTTCCCATTAAGGGGCACCATCATATCTGCAAACTGTCTCTGTTATAATGGAAATCATTTCTGTTTTGCTTCTCTGCTGGTTCCAATAAACTATAATTGCTTTTGCTTGGATTTAAGGAAATGATCTGCGTGTGAGTGGTGTGCTATACTGTGGGGTCCAAAAGCCTGAGACCACTAGGGAAAGAGCTGCTGTTGTGCATTCTTTTCCAATTTAAAACAAACTTCTATTAGAAATGATATCATCAGCATAATGACTGGAGTTAAAAGTAGAATCATACCAAATTTGAACATAAACATCAGATTTTAAGTATTGTGTTTGTACCGCTTATGCTTTAAAGACAGAGCGCATTTGAGCTGGAAGTGGAAGTCACGGGTTTGGGCAAAAGCCTCTGATAAGACATTCAAATCAACCTAAGGATCGTCTGAGCACGAGCTTCGGTAATGACAGGACTAAAAAAAATATATGAAGGCCGTAATATGGTCAGTGTCACACATTTGTTTGAACGGTGACCTAGGAATGCAGAATCTAGAATTTCTTCATTTTACTTGCCATTTTTTATTTTAATTCTAAAACATTCAGTTGTTTAGATCTATGCTTTCCATTTAAATATCCATTTTTCAATGTGGTCTCAGACTTTGGGACCACTATGTATGTGGAGGAGAGATAGTACAGTGCTAATTCAAGCATGTGGACAATTTACATCCCACTTCAGCATGGAGCTGCACCTCTTTCAGGTCTGCAGCTGTGCCTTTATGATGAGATCCTCTAAGTTCACCCTGGCACACTGTCCATCTGAGTGAGAACAATTCTTTTCAGACATTTCCCAATGAAATCATGGCGCCCAGGGATTAAAAAAGATTTGCTTGGCGAAAATGAACACCCAAAATAGAGTGGTGTTTTCCAAATGAACAAAAACAGAAAAAAAAAACACTTGCAATTGTTGCTAAATGGAGCATTCCATTACAAAGCAGTTAACTTTTTTAAAGATGAGAAAAATGTATTGATTAGATCAATATAGTAATCCACATTACAGAGATCCATTTTTAACAGCTGTAGCTGCCATCATTTGCAACATACACATGTCTATTTTTATCCTCAAGAACAATTCTGCCTGCACAATTACAATCCTGGAAATGCTTCTCTGATAAGTGTTTTTTTTCTGTAAGTGTGTGAATAACAACACACTTAAAATAGACTCTGTGGAAAATAACAGCAAAACCTCACAATTTTTTCACTACTGTAGTAATACTTTGTTGTAAGCATTATGAGGGAAAAGGCCTAGCCTACATAAATAACAGAATGGAAACAAGAGCTGACGATTTTTCCTGTAGAGAGCCCAGAAAGACTGATTGATCAACTGACTGATGGATAAACAGATAAATAGACAGACTGACTGATCAGGAACAGGCCCAGATCTCAATTTTGAATCAAGATGCCAAGAGGAAAAGATGGCAGGAGCTTCAATCTTCACAATACTTCACAATAGGAACAGTGACTAAAGTGACATCTGCAATTAAATCTATAGGAAAGCCGTCACTAAACAGGAACGGAAATGGAACATGACTCTTATGTCTTAGTGTGACATGTAAGACATGTAAAAACAACAGGTGATGAGAGTATCTATGCAGGATGCGATTAGACAGTCCGTCCACAACTACACAGAGAGGGATATTGCGGTGGGATTGCAGGGCATAAACCCCTCAATACAAAGACGAATGCACTTTTCAGAGATAAGTGGTGTAAAAACCACAGCCACTGCTCTGTATAGACGTTAAAATAGTGACTGTCAGATAAAGTACCATATTTTCCACATGTGAGCAAGCCCATGTGTGTCATCCACTCAGAGAACAGTACAGGTGTAAAAATGAAAATAAATCATATCATCTGTGCACTGAAGAGATTTCAACCCAGTTGAACCCTTATAAGAGCTTTTAGACAGCACTCCCCAGCACCACTTTTAAAACGTATCTTTTAGAAGAATGGTGTTACATCCCTCCATACGGTTCCAGAGATTTGATATTGAGGCACATAGAAGGTGTTCTAGCAGCTTCTGGTAACCCAATAACGTTGCCTTAATTTTTTAACCATCTTTAGATAGACAGATAGGTAGATGTTAACATTATACACATACACTCTTAGAAAAAAAAGGTACAACACTGTCACTGGGGCAGTACCTTTCTTGTCACTGGGGTGGTACCCTCAGGGGTACATCTCAGTACCTTTAGTCAGGGAACATAACTGTACCAAAATCCACTGAAATTATATTTTCTAAGTTGTACTGACTCCACACACCCCGTCTCACCTCCATGCTGTTATTGTATTATTCTGTTTCAAAAAATTAGTTTATAAAAATATACAATGTCTACTTTTCCACTAGGAAAAACTTTTAAGGTACACAATTGGACCTTACAACCACTGTTGTACCTTTGAGGGTACACTTACATTGTTTGTACCTTGATGAATGAATCGTGTACCTGCATGGTACCTTTATTTCTAACAGTGTATGTGCATTGCTGCAGATGAACAATGAGAGTAAAACACTGTCTCACTACAGAACTACTAATATAATAGCAAAAGTACAGATGTTACTACTATCAGACAGTTCATGTTATGAGCATCCACGTTTTGTAGCTCAGAATCATTCAGTGTGAGGGTCAGTACCTCCCCAGCCATCAGTCGATTCATTATAGAGTCTAACTGCCATAAGCAGGAATGATCAGTTAGATGGTGCTGGAGATACTTCTCTGTTTAGTCACATTTAAAAGCAGAAAATTTCTTACATTTCCTCCTATACCTTTAGGTCAAGGTGGGCATTCACAATCAGCTGACCCCATCCGTACGATCATTTCTTAGCGACCTAGGTCCCTGTCTGCCAAGAAACTGAATAGAAGCCTGCTTGGAGAAGGCAATAGACCTAAGTATTTTCTAATTTCATTTAAGATAAGATCAATGGTCAGCATTCCAAACACGTTTTCAATCTGCTGAATTCTTACAAAGAAAAGCTTGCATTCAAGAATCGCTGACGCACTTTTGAAATGCAAAACTTACTGCAAGATCGTTGCACATTTCCTCTAACTTCAAGAGTAAAGGAGTAATGCAGCAATCAGTCAACCTGGAAATGTATTTCTCTCATCATAAATAACAGGCCCATCTTTCTCTACACCTCAGAGTCACTGAGACAACTGTCACAAGACAATTTTGACAAATGGTCATGAAACTGCAAGTACTTTTAAAAGTTTTATTTTAATGGACAAAGCAGATGTTCACTTTTAACATATTTAGAGCAAACTGACTGGCTGCAGGGCAAGCATTTCAGATCATACTGTAGCTGCTGAAACCAGGACATGTGATATTGTTCTACTATAAACTATAACCTATAGCAGCCCTGTGCTAGACAGCTTAATGTGATTTGGATGTAAATGGCTCTTGGCTAAGCACTCAAATAATAGAATTTGGAAATGGAAAATGCATGGAAACGTCACTTTTTCTGTAAATAATATTTCCCAAAAATGTTTAACAACACTATTGCACATGGAGCAGCTTTAGGGACTGGATTCACCAGAAAAGATGGACAGCTCAGTCTGTGTGTGTGTGTGTAGTTTTGTGTGTATGTCTATCTTTCTTCACACTGTGTGGGAGTTGATGGGGGATTTCCCAAAGAGACTGTTACAAGCCAAAGCAGGTTCAGAGAAATTGATGTCAAGAAAATCCATATTCTCTGAGTGACCTTGGACATCAAAAGTTCTCTTAGCTCCTCGTGGTCAAAGAACTGACCCACTCAAGAGGATAGCTAAGGGTCAGGATCTTATTTGTACGCAGAAAGATTTCTCATTCCAGCAACTGGGGACCTTTTTGGTTTGATTTTAGATTAAGCAGTTTAAAAGTTTCAAGTCCAAAGCAAGACATCCATTATTACGACATTCTGGAAGGTAACAAAGACTAGCCTTCTTTTATAAAAACTAATTTGAGCTGCCCTTGATTTCAGCACATTTAACTGAGAAATAATGTGCAATATTTGATTAAGACCAGAGAGAAAAACTGCAAAGAATATCTAACAAATTCATCCTTTTTAATTTTTTAAAACTGAAAACATCCTTGTGGCTTCAGTGGTTGAATAAAAAAAAATAGCTTGTGGTTGGTGGGGGTATAACGGAGCTTGAGTGAGTGCAGTAGGTGTTGCAAACCCATGAGCAGGTATACAGACAAGCTTCCAGAATAAGTGAATATTATTTGTAATATTATTTGCTTTTCAGAAAAAGGGACGACAACAGCTAACATGGCTTATTCCTTGTTCCACCAGTCCGTTTCCAAGGAACCAAGCAGCATGGTTTCAAGTGCCAAGGAAACCTAATCATTACTTGAAACCAAAAAAGTTGTGAGAAAAGGTTGCATGTTTGGATTCTGTATATGCCTCATCCAATTTCCTTCTGGCTTGCTCTGAAGTACTGAAAAGGCAGCATCCCAGAGGAAAGGTGTATTACTGAAATGTTGCTCTTTGATGACTCGTGAGACTTTATGGTGATTCTCTTAAACTTCCTTAGCAGAAATCGCATTAGACAAAAAAAGATATTACAGGTTCAGATAAAAATGACAATAATCACACCTGACATCAAACCTGAGCTTATAGTCTCAGATGACAAATTGTTGTGTTCATGTTGAGATTGAGAATTATGTATAAACTAGAACAATGTCTGACTTTACTGAGATCTCTACTAAAACTCAAGAGACGTGAGATTACTGGGCTGTTTTGTTTAGAAGAAACATCTGGGCAGCAAGAGAAAAACTACAGAAACTACAGAAAACTAATTATAATTTTAAAAAAACTTTTTGAATAAAGGGAAAAGATAATAGAGCTCACAGTGAATTGATTTGATTCATGACTCACTGGTTTTTGATTAGATTTAAACAACATTTTTTTGTGAATTAACAATTCAATTCAATACAATAAGCAATTCAATTCAGCAATTCAAGCACCTTTAAAAATGACTATGATGAATAAAAAGCACTGATATGATGAACTAGATCCTCTAATATTTCAAAAACTGTATCAGTCAAATTACTTCATAATGTTTATTACAATAAAGGTGATTCAAAAGGATCTAACTAGGCTAAATTGCCTGAAAACAGACTGTATTTAGAATATAAACAAGATGTGTAGCTAATGATGATGCACAATGTCAAAGATGACATTAGGGGGTGATGAGGTGGCGTGGTCATACAAAAAAAAGGGATTATGTATTACATTTCTGAAAATAATTTTGTATAAAATCTTTCCAGTCTCTCAACGTAATGATATTGTGGCAGTGCCTCTTCTGCTGCTTGGCATGTAAGGGATGTGGTTTAGGGTGTCAAAGCAACTTCAGTTGTTCTGGGAGTTCAAGTTCAGTAACACTGCAACTACACCCTGTATACAGTACATTTTTCCAAACAAAGGGCTTCATTTGGCTCCTTGCAGCATCTCTTGCTTTGCTTTTCACCGTCATCTCTATAAAATAATGCTATCTAAGCAAAAATAGAGTGACTGGTGAGAGTTCTGACTGACATGGTTGAACAGCAGCACTTTTAGCTAACTTTGTTGCCTTCTACGCATGTCAGCATTACATCATTATTAGCCAACTACACTACAGAGTTTTCACATATAGAGTGTAGGCTTGTCTGATCAAGTTAAATAAATAAACCAAAATAATTCAAATCAAACCAAAATAGAGAGCTGTTCTTTGGTTTATTTATAATCGGCAGTGCATCAGTGGTTTGTAAATCTCTTGGGCTACGTTTGCTCCCTGACTCAAAAGCTGGCTTGTGAACACTACCTGAGTCACTCACTCTGTAAGGCGGCATTCTGATGACATCATCACTTGTATTTGGTTAAATATTACTCATATTTGTTCATTTGATTTGCTGCTTTTAAAAATGTATTTTTGCCCCATGCACAAGATTCTGTATTCAGTAAGACCCTTTACGGTTGTTTGGTTGCCTCGGGACAAATAATAACTCAACACTTGCTTTGCTCTTAAAGTAACACAATGGATTGCATTAATTTGATAAACTGTATTAAACTGATTTTTGAGAATTCATAAAATGCACCTGCTAATCTTTTGTTGTGATTCATTTGATGTCTATATTGACATATGTGTTTCATTGCAATGCTTTCTGATAGACAGCATACAGAGCGGTTATCTTTCTCTTCACTCACTCACTGTTTTCAGAGGCAGAGGAAGCTGTTAAAACAGCAATCAATGTTTGACATCTTCAGACAAGCTGCCTCGTGGTGGGGGGCGGGTTGGTGGAGCAAGACTAAAATCATCTACACTGTCACACACACACACACACACACACAGCCTCACATCTGTAACAGTGAAGACAGACATGCTTTGTTTATAGCTGTGCTGCGAATGAGAGTGTAATTGACCAGCATGTAATTCTAGAATGTTATAAATGCCACTTGCAAGAACAAGAGAAAAAGAAGGTGAAAACAAAGGGAAGAAATGTGGCAAGCAAACATTTGAGAGTGATGTCTGCATGATATGAGTGAAACCATTTGTCAGAACCACAAACAAGAAAAACAGAGACACATGAGAAGCGTCTTGAGATGCCACCAAGACAAGCCTCAGATTTCAGTGAGAGTCAAAGAGGCAGCTTGTCAAATCAAGAAAGCTTTTAGAAAGTCGAACAGAACATCCATTTGGGTCTCTGCAGTTGCAAGCACAAGTGCTTTGATCTAACATGAGAAACCATGTGCACTTTATGCTCACACTCATTTGAGGTGCATTTCAAATTTGTCTAAAAATGTTCATCTCATATCTTTTACCCAATTTCTCCATCTTTTTTCCTCTCACAGCCTCTGGATTACGAGACAAGGAAGGCCTACACATTTAAAGTGGAAGCATCAAATGCACACTTAGACCCACGATTCCACAGTTTTGGCCCATACAAAGACACAGCAACGGTCAAGATTAACATTCTAGATGTGGATGAGCCTCCTGTGTTCAGTAAACCATCCTACACAATGGATATTCATGAGGACACACAGCTGGGTACCACCATTGGAGCAGTGACCGCCCAGGATCTGGATGCCGGAAGCAGCCCAGTCAGGTATGCACTCAGAAATGCACTAAGGAATGTATTTATATGAAGTGAACCCATAGTCTGACTGTGTCATTACAGTTTTGATTTTTAATATTATTATTGATTGTTGGCTTTTGATTTCAGTTACATAAAATAATTGTTAAAAAAGGGTTCCTTAGTAAAGGCAATGACTCTATATAGAACCATGAGCACTCTGAAGCATTTCAATGCATAAACAGCTATTTGTGGTATATGGTTCTTTAAAAAACCTTTTTAAAATGTATCTATAGCACCAAAACAAACCTGCCCAAAATGTAAAGGTTCCATTTAAGCATTTTCTCCGACCTCATGAGTTGTTTTGTCTCAATATAAATTTTTCATTTAATATAAGAGCACTAAATGGACACAGAGAGGATGTGAATGGAAATCCACTGTGAGATCTTGTTGTTTTGTTTTATTTTATCCATGCTCTGTCCTGTTGAATTATTTAGAAATGCTACAGTTGGCATTTTTATTGGAATATGCGGTTGCCCACCACAAGACAATGGTCCCAAATGAGCTACGATGCAGAGAACAAAGCTTTTAAAGTAATGCTGAAGACCACTGGCCCACTACATGCCACAACAAAGAAATAAACAGTTAAAGTGCTTTTTGACAACTTTGCCTCACAAGTTTCTCCAACTCTTTCAAAGCTTTTTCTCCCTCTCTGCTAAAAGGTTGAATGCATGTTACACTTCCTCACAGGCATCTAAATCCACTGAATACGTTCACATGAGAACTACACCCTCTCTCTCTCTCTCTCTCTCTCTCTCTCTCTCTCTCTCTCTCTGTCTCTCTCTCTGTCTCTCTCTCTCTCTCTCTCTCTCTCGGCAAAACAAGGTTTATAATCCCACAAACTGATATTTACTATAGTCAAAATACTGGAGGATACTTCAGAACCAGTTTTGCTTACCTAAGGAACCTTTCTATTGATGGCCAATTTAGAACTCTACAACCAAACCAAGAACCTTCAGTTGTAAGAACACACAAGTACTACCTTCATGAAGACAGACAATATTACACAATACAGACATCTGCCATGCGTGTGTGGATGAACCAGGATGCAACTAAAAGTAAAAATATAATAATTGTGTACAAAAAAAGTTTCATTCAAAAAGTGTATTTTTAACATGAGAATGATGCTAAATTACTTTACTCCAATAAACTATACATGGGAATGTGACTGTACACCATTAGCTTGACATTGCAAATCAAATGCTATGGATGTTCATGAACTTAGACAAATATCCCACACATTTTTTACACTGGTACTTGTTGGGCTTGGCAGATGACTGTGGGCACAAAGCACCAGGAGTCCATTTCAGATTGTAGTGACCATCTGTTACTCAGAAAGAAATCTGAGACAGTCGATTTCACAGTTTCAATATATAGCTATATACAGTTTAGCAATACGCAATATAAGAAATACGCTATAGTCACCTTGTCTATGACAGTGGCTGGAGTAGTACAGACATTTTAAGGTTATTCGATTTTGAAGTCTCGTCACCTCACTATTTTATTCACCAGGAAGGAAAAAATAACTTGAGTATAAGTGATCCTGATGTGATGTGGTTCAGGAGGAAATGTATAGGTTATTTAACAGCTCATGTTAACTTGCTAGCTGGTTTGGATTTTTTTTGTAACTGTGAGCAACAAGTGACAATGCTGACTGTGGAGCAGCTCCTCCTGTTAGTTTTGTTTTTTCCCCAGAAAGAACTTACTACAGCTCTACGTCTGTTAGTTCACGCATCCGAGATTCACGGATGTGTGTTTTTCAAGTTCAGTTGGATCAGAGGTCGGCAACCTAAATGTTAAGAAAAAACTTTTGTCCTTTCAGCAAAAATCAAATCACATTTGGAGTCACATAATTTTATGTCCATTTTATTGAAGTACTGTTCTACCATCTTGGCTAAAAACATGTCTTTATATGTGTTAGCTAATGTCCTAGTATAGACTAAAAGACATAAGATAAATTAAAATGCAGAGTATACTTTGCTATGCTATAAGTTTTACCTCAGCTATAGCTTTTATTATTTTTTTTTACAGTTTTTCTTGCATCTCTGGCAGGAAACTTTCCCTCAAAAGTATAACAGTCTCCTGTAAAATGTTTCTCCATGTTCAATTTCACACAAGTAAAGACAGCTTCTCATTCACCAGCTTCTTGTTGGAAGGTGCCAGAATATAACTGCTGCACCATTTAAGGTGGAAGGATTTGAACAAGAAAGTGGTGAATGAGAACTTGTGACTGTGTTTAAGAGTTTGTCGGTGCAGATTAAATGCATCAGGAAACCACCTGGAGTGATTATAAAAGCTTATAAAAGTCCATTCCTCTCCAAATTATTATAATTATATTTGTTCTAAATCTTTCTCTTTGCCATTTTATTAGCTACTAGATCGGTGAGATTGTTATCTGCATTGCTATGTGGCCAGCAGTCTGCATGCTCATCTTCAGGGTTGAATGAAAGGGTGAATTAGCATTTATACATTAACTCCAGGTGTTTTAGACTATTTATTGTTAAAACTGTTGGAACGATCCACAGAGCTTTATTTTACTGCAAAGGAGGATTATTTTATTTTTTACCTATAAATCTAATACAACTATGGAGCTACGACAAGGCAGTAAAAGAGCTGCATGTTGCCAAGATGAACTTGATGCAAAGCAAAATTAACTGTTACCGGAAGCAAGTTCTTTTTTGCATTCCCACATAATTTCTCTTTCAAGTGAACTGGCTTTTTCACCAGGCAACCTGTACTCGTGTTCAGTGTGACCGTGGCTTATGACAGAAAAATGCTGGGCTGGATTTTAGTGTATAATTTAAATATTCTCATGTTAGAAAGTGAGTCACCCTTTAATAGCCCATAGACTAGCTTCAGCTAGTCACAAAGATATGAGTCACTATAGGCACCACAGGCTGCTTTAACCTCTAAACTAAAGAGACAAAAAACTCCATGTAAATCTGTTTTCTCTGTTGACAAGCACTGAAAATGTATTACTTTCCCACTCTGTCTACAAGAGTAATGAAGCAAAATAAAGACTTCCAGCCATGCACAACATTCTTTTTAAGTCTTTTTTTGCTCCAAATCTGCTGCATGCACTTGTGGTTTAAAACAATTTAAGCCATAGGTCTTCTCTCAGGGGGCTTAGTTTATTTAAAAAAGAAAAAAAAAGAAAACCATCTAAAAATATAATTTTCCAGAATTCTTGCCAGAATTTGGAGATGCACTGAACCCGAAAGTACGGCATTCCCAGAGGATCTCAATAATTCATGGAGAAGGTACAAAGATGAGGAATTTGTGATCAATGAGAGACAGACAGATGTTCAGGCATTAGATAAATAGCTTCCCCCTAGACCAAAAGGATGGGGAATTTGTTAAAAATATTGTTTGCCAAAGCACTTGCATAAGCATGAATGCTTATGAGCTATAACACATCAACAAGTTATAAATTGCTAACTTAAAATCAACTGAAATCTTGCATTTGCCAACCAAAGAAACAACACAGTCAGGTAAAACGTCTTTAATTAAAAGTCAGAGCCATGTTGATACTCACTTTATATTTTAAGTTATTAGTCTGTCCTCCAATTAAAATTTGATTAGATTAGGAGACAATTTTACGTAAGTCTTAGCAAGAGAACACCAAATAAGTCCTTGCTCATTTGTTTTGGAACATTTCTGTAGTTATTTTCATTCAAATTCTTAATAAAATGCACTACTGGGGAAACTTGTAACAATAAAAACCTGCTCACGGAGAAAGTAAGAACCACTGAGACTGTTGGCATGGATGTTGTAAATACTCTGGTGCTGCTGCTGTGTCAACCAGTGTGCCTCAGAGTGAAACCTGCTGGAAATATAATGTGCTGACAGTAGATGGAGTGACAGCTCTAAAGGATGAAGAAAGTATCAACAGAAAACTTCTCTCACCATCAGTGATCTGGAACTGGCTCTGTTATTTTAAGTCTGACAGAAATGTATGGTTGTAGTTTTGGAACTTTCAGGTGCTGCTCTTGCTCTGCCCATTTACCATTGTGTTAACTGTGCCTTGTCAGTTTTGTTTGAATAAATGGCCAGTAGTTTTTGTTTTTGTCATGTCATGTTATGCATATACACTATATGGCCAAATATATGTGGACACCTAACCATCACACCTATGGGAAACTGTTGGGACACCCCATTCCAAAACCATAGGCATTAATATGGAGTTGTAACAGCCTCCACTGTTCTGGGATGGTTTCCATTTCTTTAACAATAATAGCACTTACAATTGACTGAGGCAGATCTAGCAGGGCAGAAATTTCCATTTGTCTATGGAGATTACATGATTATGTGCTTGATTTTATACACCTGTTAGCAGTGTAGACGAAACCCCTGAACTCAATTAGGAGGGGTGTCCTCATAGCATAACTACAATTGCAGTGTTCCCATTCCTTATTTTTCTAGCTTTTTCTAGCTTTTTCAGTATGCTTTTCTTGATTTCTAGCTTGCCAAACACATATCAAACATACAATTAGTAAAAAGGTAAGTGGACGATTAGTCATCTGCATGTTGGTTGGAGTTTTAATCTACTGTACTGATCACAATTAAAATGAAAACCTCTTTTTCAAATCCTAGAGGGGTTGAATTCAGCACAGTTTGGAGTCAGGGTTAAAGTTGCTCAAACCTGCTGTATATGGTGAACAATTCAAAGAAACTAACTAACAGTACGTCATAGCAGGCTCCAACGTAGCTGAAAGAATAAGTACAGTCTATAATGGCACAGTGCTAACCATACTTTCTGTACAGGTTCACTCAAGCTTAACTTACAGATATTCATGCATTTAGTTGCCCTCAACATTATGAAATAGCTCAGTAAAGTTTAAAACCAGTAGACTATCAGCAGTAATACCAAGAATAGACTACCAAGAGTGGTGATGAGAACCGTGAACAAAATGTGATGGCTTGCAGAAGCTGAAAACCAGTGGACCAGCAGACAGCCCAGTAACTTTCACATCACACAAGCTGTGAAGCACATGTAAAAGACTTCAGCTTAAGTCCAAGACCACAGTCAGCAATTAGCAACTTATGCAATGATTGATACTTTTTCTGTCTTAATATTGTTTACAAACTTAATACGGGGTACATCATCATCCATAGGATGGATGGATGATCTATCCTATGAGTTTCCAAAACTACAGTTCAAAATATTATTAAAAGACAGAGAAAAAAAGCAGACTCCTGACAACCATAGACCTGGTCAACCTCAACCAGCACCATTAGATAAACAGTCATTACGGCTTGCATCTTTGAAGGTGAGAGGAGAAAATCAAGCTCCACTCTGCTTCAGATCTGAAAAAAATCCACAGGTGTCCATCTTTCCACTGTGAGAAGAACTCACAGTGCCTGAGAAGAACAGTGCCTTCCACTGTGAGAAGAACACTATGTGCCTGAGAAGATGTGTTGTCAAAATGTTACTGTTACTGATGTGACAAAAAAAGACGACAAATTGCACTAAAAACACGACGTCCAAGTTGGAGCTTTTATAGACTCATTAGTTTAATTTGTGATTCTTAGACAAAACAGAAGGCATTATGTGTGCCGCCAAAGCAATGAAACACTTCTTTAATCATGCCTGCAATCAACAGTCAAGCAAGGTGGGGGATTGGTGTAATGTTTGCTCTATTCTTCTAATAGGTATTCGATTGACTGGAAGAGTGACCTGGACAGCTTCTTTGACATTGACCCTGTGACAGGAACCATCTCCATCAGCGAGCTGCTGGACAGGGAGAGTATAGCCCAACACAACATAACAGTTGTGGCAACCAAAGTCAGTAAGTATGCCTCATCTTCCTTCAGATGCTCTTATTTTTATAGACAGGGAATGTTAGCTTTCTGATTTACTGCACTTTTACTACAGTTGACAGTAAATCTGTTTGGTCTCAACATCATTTATGGTGAGCCATAAAATATGATGAGTCCCCTGAATGTGTTCCGTGGATACCATGTCTTTTTGTCCCTTTGACCTCCTAAAATGAACAAACAACTTGCTTCCTTGCTGCATCCTCCAGCAGCTGGGTGATAAAGAGTTTCTATTTTCCAATTTAATTAGTTGAAAAAGGAATCTCGAGTTGATCTTCCCAGACAGCCATCAAAAATTAATGACAAAATCATTTTTAACACCTTGTTGTGTAGTTAGAGGCTGCAGTGCTAATTTGGGAGGTCATCAACTACAAACTTAAAACATCATCCAGTAATTGTGTTTATGTCAAGATGACATGGGCTGCTTGCCCACCAAAAAAGGGTGCAAATTCACAGACATCAAGTCATCAAATCCTCTAACAAGTCATGGAAGTCATTATCTTTGAGCCTCTGTGGTGCTCAATCAAAATTACAAACGTAGCGCTACATTCATTAGGATAGAATGAGGAAGAGAGGTCATTAAAAGTTGAGCTCTTATCACCATGGTAACAAGCATTACTAACTGTCTCTCAAGGTTGTGGTGCTGATATGCTAATCGTGATTTGCTAATTTGCTGGGCTGATGGGAGACTGCACGAGACAGGCCTGTAAAACTTTGCTTCTCTGCTGCAGAGGGAGTTGTCCAGTCAGTGTTGGGAGCTCATATACATTAATACGGAATTTTTATACTATCAGTATCTTGCAGACAGTATTACATTGTGTTCATGCAGCCCCACATGAAATCCCACGGACTGAGCCTACAGAACTACAGAACATTTAGGCTTCTTCGTGCAGCTCTTGCTTAAAGCCAAATTAGGTAGAGAACAAAGATTTTTGCTAAATATATAAATACAGTGCCCTCCACAAATAATGGCACCCCTGGTTTTCATGAATTACTTATTTTTATTGATCTTATATTCAAAATAGCAAAAAATCTAACTGTTATTTAAGTATAATGATGGGGAAAAAAATCTTGTTAGAATCTTGTTCATATTTTATGTTTTTAAGTTAATCTTTTTTATGTTTTTAAGTTCATCAGTGATTAAGAACACTTAGATGGCCAGCAATGACTTCCTGATTCACTGGGGAATATATATGAGATAAAACACAGGCCAAATATAGCACCAAGAAGGGTTCCACTAGTGTTTTGATGTCAAGCTTGTAATATTAAAAAAGATTCTACACAGAGATATTTACAGCACATTCTCCATCAATCTGAAGAACCATTTTATGATGCAAAGAAACATTTACTCAAGCAAAGGGTTATTTGAGCGTTCATGGTTCCATATAAAACCATATTCCTTATTAAAGAACCCTTGAAGAACCAAATTAGGAAATGGCTACAAGAAAATAACTCAACAAGTGAAAAGACCCATGTTCACTATCAGGTTAATATGTAAGAAGCTTAAAACAACTAGAAATATTAATAATCTGGTGGGAAGAGAACGTATGTCTATATGACCCCTAGCACGGTGTGGCGGATGGCTCGAGTGGACAAAGAATCTGCAAGGATCACAGGAGGGAGAGAGGGGGTTGGGGGGAGGTGGGTCTGGAGAGGTTCTGTATGGATAAATGATTTCAGACGCTTTGTCCTGTGTTCCCCAGTCTCATTAGGAGAACCAATTGTGATACAAAATATTTATTTTACACAGCCTGTTTTGCTCAGGTGCCAATAATTGTGGAGGGCAGTGTAAACACTGCATATTAAAATGAAAATATTCACTTATTCACTGCCGTGACCATGAAGTGCAGAAAGTCCTGCAGCAGTCACAATATTTCCACACCTAAAGAACTCTTCCTCTCTTCTCTCTCCCTCTTTCTCTCTCTTTCTGTGTTATTTTTAAAAATTCCAGGCCAGGTGCAGCTCCAGATGTTGCAAGATTACAGGATATGAAATCTGGAATAATAATGCTGAGGGTAGCATATGAGCAGATGAGTCAGCACCGCTTCGTAAAATATCGCACTTGTTGCTGATAATGAGAACTGAGCTCTTCAGACCTTGTTTCTGTTAGTGCAGCAAATGTGTGGGCATTCGGCCACATGCTGCTAATTAGAGGATAGTCAGCTGGTCAACATTAATTTTTCTTTTTCCTTTTTTTCTTGTCCTCTTAAAAACTGAAATAGAAACATGCTCTTTAATTGCAGATTATTATCATCAAAGAAAAACTAGGTTGTTCATTCTCCCCTACTTCCTATCACGTTCCTCAGGCATCCATACACTGTACAGCTGAAGAGGGTTTTTTTTTTTTTACCTCTGGTGGACTGTGTCCCTTTACCCTAACTCTTTCACTGTGACTGAGTGCAATGCAGTAAAGATGTGAATTTCTCCCCTCAGACTCTTGCACCATCTAGTGGATGCCAAAGAAACACAGAAACAGTCCATTCTCAAATGGGAATAGTACTACTTATGAGAAGCATGTAACCTGATCTTTCCTGGGCAAATTAGTACAGTACGTTAGCTATGCTTAACTTCCATTTGAAAACAGTGTCAAAAGAGAATCACAGATTCCTAACAAGTCAAACAGTTTTGCGCATGTTTCTGACTATAATCACTTTTTCTTTCTCTAAACATATTTATCAACTTCTTTACTTCATTGCTGCCCTGAAGAAAAGAAAAAAATAAAGAAAGAAAACAGGTATTAGAGAATGATGATCTGTCCAAAACGTCTGACAAACTGGTGACAAACTGCAACAATAACCTTTTCTCTTGACAGCACTTGTCTGGGTCTCAGACTGCTGGCAATGTGCTGTTCTCCAAAATCTGACATTCAGCTTCACGCCAGATACCACAGCCATATTTTGACTTGGTCTGGAAAGAAGCAGTTGTTTTGGGAAATGGGCTTATCATTTTAAACAGGTGGTAATAAACACGGGTGGCATTTTTGCATTTAGAATCGCTGATTTCAAAAGGCCCAATTGGAAAGCTACGCCAAATGGCAAGCCTAAAAATATTGTTCTCAATTTATGAAATAGTAAGAAAGCTGTCGCAAGCATATGATTGTTAACAAAACACAACCAGCCAGCAAAGCTTTTACCTCTTTGAGTGCCAGCTGTTTTGAACAGAAAGGTTTTGGACTAGGGGTGGGCAACAGGATAATATGTTTAAATTATAAATTACATTACAACATGTTTTTCATAGTATGTTGTGGGTATTACCAGTAATTCTAAAAGACTGATAAACTACATTTTTCATAAAAAGATTTATACTTATAAACAACAGTAGTCAGTGTTACCAACTTAATGTACACAGTTTTTTATAGTGTTTTATTTTTAAACAGGGAACTCCAATTTTGTTGATGGGTTTTGTCCATTCCAAACTCTTCACAAGCCTCAGAAAAGAAATATGATAAAAAATAATTATAAAAACCTTTGTGCATATTGTTTATCATGAAAATGTATTCAAATACCGTGAGGTTATATTTTTACTGTATCGCCCATCTCTATTCCAGACTAAGGTGACTCTGATACCAGGCAATAACAGCACATACAAGCGTGCACACACGCACATAAACACATACGTGCACACAAACACACAACTCTATCTTGCCAGGAAGATTGCTTTTCTCCGTCAAGGTCACCCAAAGGTCTTGGCTGTATATGGGACCCCAGGGGGGATGAGCATAGATCTCTTTCCCTCTAAGCCATCCCTTTAACCAGCCCACAGCTCATATCACACTCCAAATCCATAAAAGTTCATTCCTTACTGATGCCCCCCTGCACTGCGCACAGTCAGAATTCATACATCACCATGATGAGTAATCAAACCCACACCCATGCAAGCACAAGACACTTGTATTGCTTAGCTGGCAGGGTCAGTTTAACCTCAGCAGTCATGATACAACCAGGGTGGCACTTCTCCCTCCATTTCAGGCAAAAAGATATTCACATATAGATCTTTCATTCCAGTCACATAACTGCATACGTTGACAGCAGAACTGATGCCATGTCTGTTGGGTTCAATCACCTAAGCCAACAGACAGGGCATGATATACTGTCATTCAAACGTTGTGTTAAACAAGTTAATTGCAACTAATCATGAGTCATAATGGCAAGCCTTGAAGCCAGTATACGTAGGTGCCGTCAAGCCCTGTATTTACCGCCAAGATGAAATTTAATGCAGCAAACCATTCACTTAGAATGCATTCACTGAGATTTATTATGCACTGACATTATCAAAGTGTGTGCACACAATGATGATAAAAGGACAGACACTCTGAATGTGGACTAAATGTGTTTCAAGTAGCTCTTTTTCAAAATCTGACACTGATCTTAATTGCTTCTAAAATGCTCCCGCTTCGTGTAAGATTTATGTTTTTTTGCTTTTGATGTTTCCGTGACAACAGATGCCCAGTAAAAGGTAGACTGAGTGGGGTTTTCTCATTGTGGCCACATGGTGCCAGTATTACACTGTTGATGACTTCTGTTTCAGTCTTGTACCCAGCCACACTTCTGCAGACCTCCCGCACTGCAGAGTGTAGCATCAGCCCTAATCTGTGAGTTGGGTTCCTTAGTTTTTTTGCCTTGAAAGAGATCATTTTCATCAGGGAAAAGACGGAAATCCAAACGGTAACTTTACAGGAGTAGGCAAGAACATTCAGTAACACGACTGTGCGTCGTGTTTATATGGCTACATGACAAATACATAAGCTTATCATGACAACTGCCATAAACCTACATAAACATTTATAAAGGCTTATTCCAACAAGCAGCAGTGGTCATGAAGACTGCTTTTGTCAACTTCACTGTCAAGCTGACATAACACTCATGTGCAGAGACAGGTTTCTGCTGCCATTAGAGGTCTTAACCCTTTCTAAGGTGAAATGACACAGCATCTTACGATGACTCTAGCTCAGTGTATTTTAGATAAGACATAATTGGGATTGTTACATAACTTTATAAATGAGGTGAGTACTTCTAAGAAGAGGCTTTGGCACTTTGTAGTAACACTGAAATGAAAATCTACTGTATTGTAGTTACATTGTGAAAGTTTTGATACTGATTCTCTTGTGAATATGTATATTGTGAATTATGTATATTTTTTTCTGGCCCTTAATTAAAGAGAGTATCATGTTATTACACTCATAAAATTTTTATGAAGTCATAAAGCAATGCCGTGACACTCTACTGACAGTTATGTTTAATTCTCTGCTGCTTAAGTGAGTTTCATTTTGTAGTTTATATGATTTTATGACTCCTAATAGTAATGCCAAAACACCGACTTTAATTACATTACACTATTATATTTTATTTGCCTGATAAGTAGTTCTCCCTGCATGTTCTCCCTGAGTCTGTGTGGGTTTCCTCCGAGTGCTCTGGTCTCCTCTTCCCACAGTCCAGAGTCAGGCAAACTGGAGATACTAAACTGTCCATAGATGTGAATGTATATGAATGTCTATGTCTCTGTGTCACTCCTGTGATGGACTGGCAACCTGTCCAGGGTGTTACCTACCTGTGTCTGTGTGGCTCTTAAGTAAAATGAGCAGTTTGTGCATTATTGTTTTTTCTGAACTTTCTGGCACTCAAAATCCTGCTTCATGGATCCATATCTTTCTTTTCTCTCTTTCTCTCAAATTTGTCTGAAAAACTACCTTAATATAGAATAGTTTTGGGCCAGTTTGTGCTGTATAACTTTAAGTTACTGTAAAGAGAAAAAAGCTATTGTAAAAGGCTTTGACCATTTCTATTGGTCTATTCATCTTGAAATGTTCACACAATGTAAAGAACAGCTGCTGAGCTCAAATAATGTAGAAAAATAAAAAATTAAGAGTTATTAATTGAGATAAATTGAGATAAAAATGAAGATGAATAGTTTCACTTTGGGCAGCAACCATATGAGTCAATACGTTTAATGTACAATGTAAAACAGTTTTGTTTATTGTCTATTTATTGTATTTAGCATCTATCTTTACTGCTGCTCTGTGTTAAATGTAACACAGTGTAAACTTAAATGACATGTATATATTCATATTAGCACCACATGCTTTAGTTTATGGTGGTATCAAAAATGCCATCAAAATCCTTGAATACAATGATTTTTGTTCAACATTTCACAAACTGCAGTGAATCCAAGTAAACAAGACTAATTATGCTCTTATTGTAATGGAATATGAGGTTGGTTGTTAAGTGCTGATTAACATCCACAATATTCTCAGCAAAGCATGTTGTGATGCAATGTGACATAATTGCCATAAAAACAGTATAATTCTTTCTTTGTTTTTGAGCAGTATCTTTTATTTACAAGCATAAATAGATTATTAGAGGGCTTCCATGAAGCTAGTTTTAGAAAGTACATCTAATTGTGAAATTACAGTTCAAATTCTGAGATTGTTGTTAAGTTTTTAGCGTTCAAATACGACTTTTGATTGACTCCTTTCACAGTCAAGTTTCAAGTTTAATAGTTTTCCTTAGAAAATCACAGCATTTACAAAAAGAAATGTTATGCTGTGTTATGCTAACCTCCATATTCATCTCCATAAGTTCATCTGATTCATCAAAACAAAACTGTGAAAGATTAAACTTGAAACGCAGGATGAAATGTGCAATGTACACAGAGTGAAACTGTATACTTTTCTCTGCATTGTAGATAATCCAGTGCTGACCAGCAGAGTGTCCGTCACAGTTCATGTCCTGGATGTTAACGAATTTCCGCCTGAGCTTGCCATACCCTATGAGACCTTTGTGTGCGAAAGTGCCAAAGTGGGACAGGTGAGTGTAAATCAGTATGTGGGCCACTCATTACCTCAATCATTCTCTCTCTTTCTCTTTCTCTCTCTCTCTCTCTCTCTCTCTCACACACACACACACACACACACACATACACACACACACACCAGAGAGAGAGAAAATGCATGTTTGTATGTCAAAATCCAATTCTGGACTAATGAGCCATTTAAGATGATGTATAACGCTCCACACAGCAGCACGCTCATTAAAACGGCACAACAGCTGTGGCCACGTGTGTGGATGGAGCAAAAGAAGAACAAGGCTTGCAACTGATAAAGGCCTCGTTCTAAAAATCTGTCAATTTGTACAAACCCTTACATACCTCCAATTACATATTAACATCCATAGTAAGGAATAAGATAAACTATTTTTACATTTAACACACATGCAGTTTTGACAAAATGTAAATCCTGACAGAGTCCAAACCGCCAACTTTTCATTTGTTTTGATCTTAATCAATGACAAAAATCTAGTGGACTGGGATGCTTTCCCAATTTTGAAAACTTATGTTTTTTTTCCCCCCCCACTTATTTTCCTTTGCATTCCCCTTCTTAAGGACTATGACAAATCTAATTTCCTCAGAAATACTGAAAATTCCTGTAATAAATAATAAATAATATTACTGAAAATAAATAATCTGTACTTAATAGCTGTTACTGACGTATGAATGGAGTTCTCTGATTTATACAGCATTGTATTTTTCCTATTTGGAAATAATGTCATACATAGGTGTAGGCAACTTTCCTATTTGTATTTGTTTTAGAAACAAAATTCTTCTGCATTTAAGCATGAATGTCAAAATGTCTATGAAACACATTTAAAAAATGCATACTCAGTCCAAACATGTGACTGGTGTGTGTATGTGTGTTTACACAATAGTAACATCCAGACAGAAAGTGTCTAATCTAAGTCCAGCTCTTACTGTCTCCTCAGTATTCTCTCACTGCGCTGTCTGAATGAAGGATTATCTGTGGCTGTTCTCTGTTTGGATTTCTTGGCTTCTGGCATTTTTTCAACGAGGGATTAGCTATAGCTGTTTGGTGTTTGGATTTCTGGATTTCTGACATAGTTATATAGCACGCTGTGATGAAGTACATGGCAGTGATCGGTGGCGTAGCAGCATGCACTGATGGATGTGCATGATTTGATGGTCGAGTGTGGATAAGTGCATTAGCGCAGCGCTAATCGGCTTGTTTTACACGCACCTGTAGTGCTCGCAGCAGTCCTGAGGCAGGTGATGCAAACAGTGGGGTGGGACAGTCTGAAGCAGACATGCTCGAGAGAGCAGAAGTGCAGAGATGGGTGTTATTACAGCATGGGGCGGATCATGATCATAGACAGGGCGCCAGGGAGCCGAGTGCGTGTTCTGTGGTGAAACATTTGACAACAGTCAGGAATAAAGAGAGCTAAAAAAACACAGAGCTGTACTTTGCTGTCTCCGGCATAGCTTGTAAAGGCATTCAGCTACTCCGATGCCTGGTTCCTATCACTACCACTGTGAATACAGTTTCCTAGAATGGTGCATTTCACATGAAACCACTCTGACTTTCACTTTGTTTATATCTTCACAGTTTAATTATTTAAAAAAAACTGTGAAATTCCCTTGTAAGGTTTGTTTTAGCATAACCTTTGTGCTCTATATTTTGACCGTTCTTTGACAGATATGACAGTAACATCAAGTATCAAAGCAGTTACTCTATATTTAGCACTAGCTGAGCTAATGAGATGCCACTCAAACTTTCATTTACAGTATAACAGGAGATCGATTAACTAAATACACTTTAAATATCCTTTTAAAAATAATTTCTTTAAAAAGTCTGAGAATATGTTACAAAGTTGATTGATGAAAATATTTTACTAATATATAAGTTATAAGTCCACAAGATTGTAGACACCTGCTCTTCCAATGTTTCTTCAGAAATCAAGGGTATTATTTCAGAGCTTGTCCCCTCTTTGCTGCAGTAACAGCATCTACTTTTATGGAAAGCTTTTACACTACATGTTGCAGCATTGCTGTGAGGATTTGATTATATTCAGCTATAAGAGCATTAGTGAGTCAGGTACTGATGTTGGATGATTATTTCTGGATCTCAAACTCTGCTAGGACTCATCCCAAAGGTATTGAAAGCTCTATCACTCTAGTCGATGCAGCCAAATACTCTCAACATGATGCTTGACATTAGACATGGTGACCTTAGACTCGTGCAGATGCTCATTTTCCAGAGAACTTGTAATGGTTTTATTAAGGCTTACTGATATGAAATGAAGACCAAGGGAAAAAAGGCTTAACATTTCTTTATATTTCAGTTCACATGTAATATATTTCAGATATAATAATAATAATAATATAATAAATGATATTACCCTACCAACTAGACTTAGTTCAACTTTGTGTGTTGACTGTAGGTAACAAATGACAGGCAATTTCTAGTGATGGTTGAGTCTTTATATTCTTAATCAGAGTGTTACAAATGCTTAATTTACCCTAAATACTGCTTAATAATGTATATGTAATAAGTAGCCAGTATACCACCAAATACGGGTTTGTTAAAGCTTAATAAGTGCATTATAAAGGTATTATAATGTCCACTTTTACTGAAGTGTTACTAATTTTTCTCAATCAAAGAACTGAGAACCAGCAATAGTCTAAATGTTATGACAATGGGATGATCTGATAAGAGGTGTGTGTGTTGTCTAAGGTTATGGTGAAGACTAATACAATTTCAGATTTACACATAGGTTAACACTTAGTTTGTTTTCCTTGTCTGTATATCATTTTTAGAAATGAACTACAGATACATTTTTATTGTATCATAATCATGGTTAACACAAAGGTGTTGAAATCAAACCCAGTCTATAAACTGTCTATAACTGTGCAGTTAACCTATGTCACACTGTCCAGATGTTCATCATTATCTTAAGTACACATCAGTTCACCACAGGCTTTCTATCTTACCACAGTCACAATAAAAGAGAGAAAAAAAACAATATTCTGTACAACAAACTAAGAACTAAAATAATAATTTAATCGAATAAAATTGTGATCCATCCACAGGTGATTCAGATCATCAGCGCAAAAGACCAGGACCTTCCCATGACAGGACAGAAGTTCTCCTTCAAATCACCACAGGAAGGGTTGAAGAGCAAGAACTTCACCATCAAAGACTTTGGGAGTGAGTCTTGGCTCCTGCCTCTTGATTTCTTCAGTGTGTATATTTGCTTGACTGACCGAAAAGTTTTCTGTGTAATCTGCTGCACTTGAAGCATTATCCCTTCAAACAAATGAGGGTTGATTAAGTGTGTAGTGATACTACTGTCAGGACATGATGTTTAAAGCATTAAAGCCTGATGTGGCTGAAACCACTGAAATTTCATATGTATGACACTCAAACATGCGAACAGCCTCCATAAGCACACATACAAAGGGTAGTAACACAGTCCCGGATCTAAGACTTGGGGTCTGATTCATAAAACCTTCTTAAACATCACTGTACAATTACTCTTAATATAAGTTCTCACCATTTGCATGCCAATAATAAAAAAAACACACAATGCTGGTGAATCATGCACTGTAAAGCCTGTAGTCACAGCACTTGTGGCTACCTTTATGTGGATGGAGATATGTGTGGAATTTTTGGAACATGGAAGGGGATAAAGCAAATATTAAATATTCAGAAATATAGAGATGCTTCTAGGAATGTTGAGATAAAAATGGTACATAAATGTCTGCCTTGGGCCTATGCAAAGTTTTTTGCTGTTGTCTTTATTATAGGAAGGTACTGTACTGTTACTACTGTACTGTACTATTATACACCTATAAATCTTACCCAAAAGCAAGGCAACCTCAATTATTTATAATCCTGTAGCTGTTGTAGTTCTGGTGAAAGGGCATGAGTCTTCATACAAACTATAATAGTCTATTCCCACAAGTGCTGATGAGGTGGAGATTAGAGGACAGTCTCAGGTAGTGATACCATGATGCTCTTTAGCAAGGTATGACAACACATCTCAGTCACAAAGAATTTTTCCATGGTTAAAATATCAATATCAATATCACAGCCAGAAACAAACACACATCTCCATTCAAATTCTGACAATCATTTCAGAGAAGGTGCACCAGTGCTCTTCACAATGCCCACTTTGATACAACACATGCTATTAGTGCTTGTTGACTTCAGCTGGACTGTGTTGCTACTGCTGAACTGAGGACAGAAACAATGAGGAGTCCTAGCAATTTTCAAGTCATTCTATCAGACACATTCATTGAGTTTTCTACTTTTCTTGTCACTCTTCTTTTTTGGTGGGGGTTGTTGGAGTTTTCCGGGGTTAAATGTAATGTGTTCAGAGTACTAACCATTTTCTTTTTAAATCTAGACAACACTGCAGGTGTCGTCACACTGCGCAAAGGTTTTCGGCGCCGTACTCAGGAGATATACCACCTCCCAGTGGTCATTGAGGACAGTGGGCTACCAGTAAAAAACAGCACCAGTACCCTGACCATCCGTGTGTGTGCCTGCGATTCTGACGGGGCACTCCTGACCTGTAATGCAGAGGCCATCTTCCTCCCTGTGGGCCTTAGCACCGGAGCACTTATCGCCATTCTGCTGTGCATCGTCATACTGCTAGGTGAGTGAATTGCTAGCACTGTCACATGAAGAAAGAAGCACTTTGATGTTTATGTATAACCTCATTTATTTATTTTCAAACTCTTTTATGGTAGAAGTGCATGAAATATTAGACCAAAATTCAGAACAACCTGAAAAATGTCTCATCAAATTTATCAGCAATAATATCAGCAATAACAATAGCAGTAATACATCACTGTATATCTAGTACAATCCTTGTACTAAAGAATTTTTTTTTTTTTTACCTGTGCAAATGCTGTGAATACATGTTCCTTTTAAAGACTTATTGCTCTGTGCTTTTGCACTATACTACTGGTATAGTAAACAACTGCCACACAAAAAAAACAATCAACAAAGCTTATCTAGTGCAATAGAAGCCTATTCATATTTTCATATACTGTAAGCAAGTATATGTTGTACTATATACTGTATAGCAAGTAATCACACTGCTCAACTGCATCATTCTGCCATCTTAAATGATAGACATTTTGTTCATTTCACATTTTATTCTTTTTTACTATTATAACTTGAACACTTAAGCCAGTAGGGGGAGCAGTGCACATTCTGTTTCCAACTGCTGAAATCACTGCTTGTTTCAATGTCAGAAATCAGGCACAGAGTAGTACATGAGGATCTGAACACAGTAGTACAACAGTGAAAAGAACACGCTTGCATCTTAAAAAGCCAGCATTTATAAACTCTTCACTAACTTAGCTGATGGTAAAGTTTAGAGGAACTGCCTCTAAAGTTTTTGGCTTCTTGGAATCCAAGTGATGTGGTTCCTAGATGGAAGACTAGGTGGATCAAAATTAAGACACTTCTGGAGTATCTCAACCTTGTTTAATTAAACACTCATTAATCAAATGCTGGGACATGAGCCATGCCAGATTGGCACATGATGGGATGGAAGCTTATGGTAGCCACTTTTTTTCCAGCCAAGTTCATATATAAAAGAGTCCTTAAGTCTCATTACTGTATGGCCTTGGACTGAATTACTCCCTTCTCAAGGTCAGAGAAGCAAAAACACTGCAGTAGCTAAAACGAATCAAGAAAAGAGCTTTTATTGCCTCCTCACAATGACCATTTGTATAGTTGGTCATTAAAGGAATAATAAAGGAAAAAATCTAACTGATTTATCACTTAACCCCAAGATGCAGTTGATCAGCCTAGACATGTCTGATATCCAACGTGTGCTTCTTTAGTTTACAACAGGAGATACCAGGCAACATTACTAACAAATGCTGGACTCATGTCATCTCCTGTAAACACATACCAAAAAAAACAAAAAAAAACAAAAAACAAACAGACTCATTTATTTCATGAAGACACATCATTGAGGTTTAGAACATAGTATGCCCTACTTTATGATATAAAAACAAAAAATAAACTCCTCCACAGTAGGAAAATACTCAGTAAATCAAAACAATGTCTAATTATGATTTTGACAACCACATTTTCAGCACCAATGAGCCTCAACCATATATACTGCATTGGGGTAGAAGAAGTCATGGACAAAATTGGGTATACAGGTAAATGCTCTTATATTTTCAAATAAGCCCTAAACAGAATGCCCAATTCAGCCCTACCCCAAAGTGAAACCCAGGGAGGGGGTAACACGGGAAGACATCACACAAAGGTAGACAAATGAAAACACAAAAAGGGAATTCCTCAGACACAATTCCATAAATAACAACTACTTTACTAATAAAATCAACAGCAATTAGTACACTAGTAGTGTGGCACCTCCTGAGAGACACTTTGTATGGTCACACCCCCTAAGCTCCTCACAGCAATGCTGCCCATGACAGACTCCATGATATGGTTCATGATGAAATGCCTCAGCTGGATGCTGGAATCCCACAACCAGGGAAATTCCACCTCCGCATTTAACCCATCCGTGAAGTGAAACACCACATACACACACTAGTGAAGACACACACACTAGGGGGCAGTGAGCACACTTACCCGGAGCGGTGGGCAGCCCTATCCACGGTGCCCAGGGAGCAATTAGGGGTTAGGTGTCTTGCTCAAGGACACCTCACTCATGGACTGTCGGCTCTGGGGATCGAACCGGCAACCTTCCGGTCACAGGGCCACCAGCCCACGACTGCCCCCCTTGTATACTTGTGGCAAGTGCCAGGTGATTTGAACTTTCTAAGATAAGATTTTACATTATATCTTTATTGAAAGGCACTCCAGAAAATACATTGTTTATTGGTAACAATGTACCAGCCTACACCTAAATTTCTTTGTTCTGTTTCCTGTTGGAAAGGAATCTAAACTGATTTTTGTAGCTTTATTATTATTTGAGATTCATCTTCTAGCTAACTGTCTTACAGTTATGAAGTATTAGCTATGCTAACAATTATAACAGGATGCCTGTGTAGTGATGTTTTGATGCACAACAGGTTGATGTTTAAAGAGGTGTAGTGGGATGTAATGCGGATGCGAAGCTCCGGTTTTAGCTTAAATGTTTAAATAAGATCTGTCTATGCTATTTCTCCATTATTAAACACCTGTTTTGGCAGCTTTTCAATTGATTTTTTAATCAACACGAGTCAAAGTGTATTTTAGCAGCATTAGCCTAGCATTTCACACTGGAAACTAAAGAAGCCCACATCAGATATCAAACATTCTTGGCTTATTGACCGCATCTGGGGGCAAGTGATGAAACATTTGAATTAGATTTTTCACCAAACTACTCCTTTCAGCTTTTTAAAAAAATGAACTAAGCATTTGTCTATCTTTAAGTGAACAGAAAAAGAAAGTTTCCTTTCCAGATGATTATGGTCCAAGCCTCCTGAAAAATGCAGTTTTCTTCTTCTTACTGCAAATAACTTGTATAACATGTGTGAGGAATTCAGAGAATTACAATTATCCCAATCTTTAAGCACAAAGCTAATCTATAACAGCCAGATCTTTTCCTCAGTGAAGGTCTCTTTACATCTGACTTTAGCATTTAAAACGTATTTCAGACATACCAAGGAAGATTCTGACCTTGCTGCCTGCCTCTCTTACAACATACCACATGAATAAAAGGGGAGTTGAAGAAAAACAGATTAATTTAATCAGATAGCCACTTAAATGGGTGAGATGAGCAGTACCTTTGAAATAAGTTTAAAACCAGGAAAAAAAGTTTATACCCACTCCATTTACATGGCTTGTACTGAAGAATGATGTGACTGACATGTGTTTCTTCCCAGCCATATGTAATGTTAATATTAGCTTAGGAAAAAAGGAAAACAGTAAATACCTACTGGAACATTAAACAGTGCACACAAGTTTAACCACGGCTAGCAATGTGACAATGTTTATGCATACGTTTGATAAACAATACTAAAATGAACAACTATATTGCCATCCCAAGTGAACTACATAGCCCCAAGTAAAGCATGCAATTTACTTGAAGAGAACAAACCTGCAAAAATGATCTAAATGTTCTAAAATTGAAAGAAAACTGAAGAATTCTTTTTAATGTTACCAAATTAATTCTTTCATACTATGTTTTTTGTTTTTTTTATCACCATAAGCCAGCTCCATAATTGGCTCTAAATACTGGCACCAAATACAATATACAATCTATGAGCAAAAGTATGTTGACACTCCTACTGGATATTGAGTTGTTTCAGCCATGTCCATTGCTAAAAGGTGAATAAAAGCCATGCAATCTCCATAGACCAACACTGGCAGCAGAACAGGTTGTACTGCAGAACTAGTGACTTTAAATTTCGACACTGACTCAGGATACCATCTTTACCACAAGTCAATTGTTGAAATTTCTGTCCTGCTAGATCTATTAGCGCTATTATTATGAAGCAACATTAGGAGTAACAACAGTTTAGCCACAAAGTGTTTGACCGTGCAAACTCACAGATGCTAAGTGTTTAAGCATGTTGCATGTAAAAATCACCTATCCTCTTCTGCATCCCTCACCACAGAGGTTCACACTGCTTCTGGGAGCAACATCAGCACAAGAACTGTGCATAAGGAGCTTCGTGAAATGGGTTTCCATGGCAGAATAGCAAGCCTAAGATCAGTCAGCTGGAGTGGTATAAAGCATGCTATAACTGGACCAGCCTGGTGGATGAATCTGGGTCTGGTGGATGCTAAGAGAATGCTACCTACCAGAATGCATAGTGCCAACAATAAAGTTTGGTGGAAAAGGGATAGTGATCTGAGCCTGTTTTTTTTAGGGTTTGGGCTTGGCCCCTTAATTACAGCGTAATACTAATGCAACAGCATACAATATATTTTAGACAGCATGACTGTACCCCTGTGAAAGTGAGCTCCATGAAGAATGAAAAATTTGGTGTGGAGGACCTCGAGTGGCCTGCACAGAGCCCTGACCTCAACCTCACTCAACTGGAAAGTCAGTTGAGTGCCAGGCCTTCTCATCCTACATCAGTGCCTGACCTCACAAATGCTCTTTTGACTTCAGGCCTTGATACAAATTCCCACAAACACACTCCAAAATCTTGAAGAAAGCCTTCCTAGAAAAATGGAAACTTTTTTAGCCACAAAGAGAGGTTCAACTCCATTTTAATGTCCATGTGGTTAATTGACTCAATCCCACACTGAAAATATTACATCTAATATAATAAATTTAGTGAAAACTTCTCAAAGCTTTTATTAAAACTATGTATGTCATACATTTGTATTTTATTTAATCTTCCTTTTATAACTTAACAGCAATGAGTCCTATAATGCTTGATGAGACTGGAGAATGAAGAGCAAAGAATCTGACTTCCCTTCAATGCAGAATCCCTGCAGACCTTCCAGTGTCTTAGGTCCTCTCTTTTAGATCGTTCTCTTCAACTCATTCCACATATGTGTTGCCGCTGGACGATTAATATCTCTAAATGAAAGCTTTGCACCACTTAGATAGAACTGAATTTAACATGCATAGTTTATGCATCATTTCCTACATAAGTAGTTATAGGTTCCTGCAGTGTCCTCATGTCAACAGATCCTCTCAGTTTACCCTGCAGCTTTTCATAATCCTGCAACTGTCATAGGAAACTCAGCATCCTACTCCACAGCGCTTTCCAAGGGTTGATGAGCTCAACACTTATTTACTTTTGTTTTTTTTATCTCCAGTAATGGTCTACCTTTTAAAAAGTGAGCTTTCATCTACCATGACCTTAACACCGTCCTCATCAAAAGTTGAACTCAGTCCCCCAGTCGTCTCTGTGTTTTATCTTGAGGCCTTGAGGGCTGTAATAGATGTCTGCACAGTTTCAATGAAGAACAAAGCAAACTAGCTCACACAGAAAGGGACAGACACCAAAACTGAACCAGGTTTAAGCCTCCCGCAGTACCCTCAGTCTGCTCAAGGTAAAAGAGGAATGTATTATGTTTAGGGAGCAAAACGGTTTGACTGCCAGCTCCCCTCAAGCACATCATTTTTACTGCACAAGATAATAAAACTTTTACAAGTGAAGTTTAAAGTCAGCTTGAAAACAAATTTGACCTTTTTTACCTTGTTAGTTCAAGTCCCAGGTCTTAAGCTAGACTGATTGTAGGGGGTGTGCAGTAAGACAGTATTTATCATTGTGATGACATATGTTTTGGAATATATAGATATCGTCAGTACTTAAACACTGAACAATTGCATGTTTCATTAAAAAGAGCATAACTAGTCCTGTCTCACTGGACATAGAGAAGCTCAGCATGTGAAATGTATAAAAATCACTGGATAAATAGTTGTTGACAGTATTTTTTTTAATGTGGCACTAATGGATTTTCATCTCTCCCAAGTTATCAAACCTCAAAAACTAAACATTTTAATACATAATATAATATCTTGAAGTGTACTTGTGCCATATAACCTTAACTCTTCTTATCATCTGTTACGACCTGGCTCGTTCATAGGATGCAACATAGAGAAGAGAGAACACTTCGGCTTTAAAACAAAAAGACAAGTGTATTATTAATCAGAGGCAAAGAAAAGGTTCTAGTGGTAGTTTGAAAGTGTTCCAGATAACATTGTATTTGAACTCTGCTAGATAACACTGGCACAACCATTAACGTGTGAAAGCAGATGTCAATTGCTGTCATAATTTTTGTTTTAGATTTTGTTTAGTAATACTGAGTGGCAACAAACTTTGTCATGGTTATGTCAATGTCGTGTAGCACGGTAAAGTGTTAATGTATTCCCTATATTCCCAAACAGCATCTCACAGTTTTTGAAATAGAAGTTTGATTTAGTATGTAAACATTGTTAAAAGATTCAAAATGTATTGTTCACAACTCAGTCCGTACAATCCATATATAGAAACTAAGCTGCAAAAACAAGCCATTTTGATTTCATAGTTTTTGTGATGTCATAAAAAAAACGATACATTTATATATATCCATGTATTCAGACTACAGCATTTAGCCCCACTCATTCACACTGAAGTTAAAAGAGGTGTTTCAGCCCAGACTTTTTTTGAATAAGGCACAATACCAGACAGCCAATCAGAGCAGATGTCATTTACATAACAGTCTTAAAGGCACAGTAACAAAAACAGCCTTTTTAATTCTATGGGATAACGAGAGGTTGAGAACGGTCGTGTGAAACTGAATGATGTTTGCATCTGAAACACAAAATCAAATAATTGTGAGCCTCAAGTGGGACTCACAAGAAAAGGTAAAATACAAGAAAAAGCATGACCATGACAAAACACCCAGTAGTCAAACCCCCTTAGGGCAGATTAAACAACACCAGGCTATACCCTTATACCTCATATTCTTATGCTTCTAAAACATCTTCTGATTTCTGCCTGTGCCGTTGTGCAACAGCAGGCAGGGAAAATGCCCAGACAGCTCAGAGACTCTCCTTGATACCTCGCTTCACTCAGAAATGTGTCACATCACGAAAAGGAAAATGTGTTATAACTTCCAGTGCATATTCACTTTTAAAGAACTGTGTATGTTTACAACAAGAATGTGCACATGAGATCTCAAAACACTTGTACTACCTAAACAAAACTCCAGATCAGGGTGGAAATCCCTTTCACTCTCACCTTGTACAAGCTTGGCAGGTTGATGCCTAAAAGCCTGCTACCACAGATGTTTTAAAGACTCCTCTCACTGTTTCCATGCCCACGAGAAAGAGGCTGGCACATTAGGCTCTTTTGGTTACACCATGCCCTTGTGAAAGGTGCCAGTCAGAATCACTGACTGCATGCACACATGGATACACAGAAAAGCAGGAATATGGAGTCAGAGCGCGAGACAGAGCGAGCAAGAGAGAGAGAGAGAGAGAGAGAGAGAGAGAGAGAGAGAGAGAGAGAGGCAATCATCCATTATAGGTGCTCTATTTGTCAGGCTGACCTAGTTCCAGCAGCAGCAGCCATGACAGACACAGTCAAAGCTCAGTCTGACCAAGGAAAATGCATCATCAATTGCATGCATACCTACCATGGGCCACACACACTCTAAAGAAGACCCCCCTCCCACCCCAAATGCACAGATACACCCATACACAAAGTGTTTGATGCAAGCTATTGATGTAATGCAGATGTCCGTCACTTGGGGGCACTCTTGCTTCACAGCTTTAGACCAGCGAACAGAAGACCGCGTCTTAGCTATTTATTTATTTTCACCCACTGCCTTCTTTTGTCTAATGTGTTCCCCTCTAAGTGTACCCTACCAGTTTTTACTTACGTAATTATAAACATTTCCCTTCATCCCAAAGAGCCGTACCGCTACCTCTGGACTCTCTCTCCCTCTGTTCTGGAGATATCTGGCTGGCTGCCCACACACTGAGTACTGCCTAGCCTACACAACGTTCATGAAAATATTCATCTATATTTACTGGACTGCAGCCACAGGGCACTCTGTCCTCTCTGGTTGGTCAGTAAAATTTAAGTCAAAAAAGGTGAAAAAGCAGAAATGGAGCTGCGCTGCTCTGAAGCAGCCATGACGGCTCAAGAGTCTACATCTTGAGTAGGCTCCTCATGATTGCAGCTGCTGCCAGTCTGCCAATAAATGTAGGAAGCAGCTCTAAATTGCTTGAAAATGACTGAAAACAGTGAAGAACAAAGTGGGACTCTTTCCTTGATTTCAGTACCATTTTCTGTCATTTTCCCTTTCCATTGATTTGTCATTGATTGATTGTGGTCCTTCTTCACAAAATCCTGTATATTTCATCCAACACTGCTTTGGTGCATGTGCGGTTCTTTCTCCTGTCTCCCTGCAGTGATCGTGGTGCTGTATGTGGGAGTGCGGAGGCAGAAGAAGAAGGAGACATTGATGACGTCTAAAGAGGACATCCGAGACAACGTTATCCACTACGACGACGAAGGTGGTGGGGAGGAGGACACACATGCCTTTGATATGGGCACTCTCCGGAACCCCAAAGCCATCAAGGAGAACCTCTTCAGACGTGACGTGAAACCTGAGGCGGGTGCCATTCCACGCCCTGCCATCGCCTCGCAGGACAGCGCAGACATCCAGAACTTCATCTGTCAGAGGCTACAAGAACACGACGGCGACACCTCCGCCCCGCCCTACGACTCACTGGCCACCTACGCTTACGAAGGCGAGGGCTCTGTGGCAGAGAGCCTGAGCTCCATAGAATCCCTAACCGGTGAAACAGAAGAGGATTACGATTACCTAAACGAGTGGGGACCTCGCTTCAAAACCCTCGCAGGGATATTTGGAGAGCGTTCTGAAAGCCAGACTGATATCACCTCCACAACTAGCACCACCACCACCGAAAACAAACATTGATGTTTTCTGAATTGCAAGCTTGAAAACAAATGTGAACTTAGAAGATGTTTATTTATTTACTTCACTTTCTTAGTGGATTTTTTTTATGTAATTGTTCTTTTTGCTATTTAAGGATTTTGTTACTCTGTGTGCTTCTGTTTGCCTCCATTGCCTGTCCAAGATTAAGGACTTCGGAGGTTTGATTGAAGAAAAAGAAAAAAAAAGGAAAAAAAAACAGAATGTTTTAGTTATGACCATGGATTTTTGTCATATTTATTCTGCTTTACTTTCAATGCTTGAAGAATGACAAACCTGAGTAGGAGAAAAAATGCAAGCATTTTCTTTGACATCCTTAAAAAAAAGTGCCTCAATGGAATTAATTTGTTTTTTTTCTTCTTTTCTTCAGTTTAGCTTTGTTTTTCACTCTTAACCCAGCCCCCCTCCCACCCCCCAAAGACAGCCAGTGCTAATGATGCGGAGGCTCATGAATGGTTGTGGGGTTGACCAGCTTCATTAAGGGGTCCGTGGGGGAAATCTACACATGGCCCAAGTTTGGCCAAAGATATTTTGAATGTTATTTATGCTTCTATTTATTTATTTGTGAGGCTAGCAGGCCCGGTTTTTAGGATTTGTCGATGTATTTATCTATTTATCTGAACCTAAAAGTAAATATGGATTTTTTTATTTTTTAAAGACACTTGGGGATTTTTGTAATTATTCACTCCTCACATGGAGATGGACATTGAAGTGTTGTGAGGAAACTGTAAAAATCTGTAAAGAATCTTGGTATAAAAAAAAAAAAAAAAACAGTTTAGGGCTAAACATGAGCTACTACACAGTTGAGTCATGTAATACACACAGTTTTCTTAAATAAACACAGCTTGGAAAAAATAAAACCCTGCATAGTTAATTAACTGAAATCCCAAATTAAAATTTCATGATCTTCCAATACCTTCAGGTTAAACAGGCTCACAGAGGGAGTCGCTCCTATTAACTCAGTCATCCAAATCACTACAAAGATTCCACTGACTGAGGCTGTAGTAAAGGTAAATGTATGATAGAATTAGACCTTTTGACCTCAGGTTGTTGGTACCAGGACCTGCCCTGATGTGCAAATTCAGCTTTTGTAGTTGGCTGTGTTTCTGCATGGCACCTGTTTTGCTAATCTGAGGTTTGAGTTACACCTGAAGGGGCCCAGTGGAACTGAGGTAGCCAGTAATTTACAAATATACTGTTTGAACTTGAGGAATGAGAGCTTGTATGTGTTCACTGTAATCCCACTACTTCAACAAAGAGTGCGAGCTCTCTTTAGTGCTTTAGCACTCACTTTTGGAAAGGGTTTCAAACACAAGTCAGTCATTTTCCTCTAGTGTATCAAATAACACAGAGAGGTGCCAGAGCAGGATATACTGCTGAGAGCCCGGCCTAGTTCTTGACTGGACCAAGAAGTACTACCACTTTAAACTTCAATTGCACTTTGAAATTCTATGAAGACTACACGATGCTGAGAAACTAAAAAAGTCAGATTGTACAATCTTAGCAAAAAAGGGTTCTACATAACACCTTGAAAAGGTTCTTAGACTTGCTGTGGATATTGACAGTTGTGGATATTGGAATCTATTTTATTAGTTGATGGATAATACTCAATATTGACTATTTTTTATTATTATTATTATTTTTTTAATGGTATTAACTCAAATACTACTGATGATATGCTGATTAGCCCCTTGTTTTGGCTGTGGCACCGAAGAGTTCAAACCTGCAATCTTCTGATGAAATGACAAAATCCTTAGACAGGTGTACAACTGAGAAGACCCTCATAAGACCCCATATATAGAGTTAAACAAGCAGAATTAGTGAATTTGGACACAAAACAGCATCATAGGTAAACAAAAAAAACAACAAAGATGTGAGCTCCACCATCAGTGCTACAGTATTTAGATTTTTTTAATTTAAGAAAAGTGACTCTCCACCTTAGTTTTTGACATGACCCCTGTTTTTGAGATTATGGCTAAAATATCCGGTTGGAGAGTGGAAGTGTTGTTCATAACTGTTTTGGCTAAGTCACAGAAAATGTGCAAGCCTGTAAAGGTTTTCTGTGGAGGTTGCGCAATTATGCGGCTGTCACTACAGTGAAGTGAAGCTAAAACCAAGGCAAGAACAAGGAATGTTATGACAACCACTCGAGAAAGCTCAGTATCTCAAAGGACATCTGAAAGTAGCTTCATAATCACTGCCTGAAAAAGCCCAGTTGCTGATGATATCCACGCACATAAAATCCATTCAGACGAAGAATTGCCAGTTAAACTACAGTGGTTGCCGCTAATGCACTCTCTTTAACTTGTTACCCTGGTGTTGCTACAGCCAGCTGTGGTTGGGAGTCCAAGAGAGCACAATCGGCCTCACTCTCTGGGTGGGTAGCACAGTGCCCCTTCTCCCCCATCACTCAGTGCCATGCAAGTCAGCGCAGGCGTCTGTTAGCTGGCGTAACAGAACTGCCGGCTGGCGCTTTCCTCCCAGGGAGTTCAGCTGTCCAATGACGCTGCGTGAGTGGCAGTTTAAAATGATGCAGTGGCTGGTTTCACAGGTCTCAGAGAAAGCCTGTGCTAGCCTTCGCCCAATCACCCACTGGTCGTAGTGTGTGTTTGGGGGAATTGTAATTACTGCGGGGGACTGGATATGGCTAAAATGGGGGGGGTCTTTATTTAAAAAAGAAAATCCACCATAATGCAGAGTGTTCCCTGCTAGCTTGGCACTAATATACCACATACTTGTTTAAAAAAGTATATTAATTTTTAAACAAATAAATAAATAAATACAAATAATAATAATAATAATAATAATAATAATAATAATGACAACAACAACAACAACCCTGCCCTGCGGTGGACTGGCGACCTGTCCAGGGTGTATCCTGCCTTCCGCCGGATGACCGCTGGGACAGGCTCCAGCACCCCCGGCGACCCTGAGGGAGAAATGGCTTAGAGAAAGTTTATGTGTGCATTAATAATAACAATAAGTGAATAAAAAGATTTTTACAGTAACATTGCTGTGTAGTGGTACTGACTAAAGCAATTCCCTCATGTGCGTATCATGACAGATCATGAACATCAGCAAAAGCATTTTAACATACATAGGTTAGTCTAATGACTCCGGAAGTTCTGTCCACAAGCCTAATGGAGCAAAGCATCATGGGGTGCAGGACAAAGGAGGTGGATAGAGAGCAGTTATGCTCTGAAGGGCAAACATTTCAAATAAATTAAAATAAATTTTTAATTCAGCAGTTACATTTGACTCAAAAACCCTTTAAGAGTGTACCTGCATCTTTAAACCTACTAAACTCAATAATTACATGTGTCACATTAACGAATAACATCTAATTAGTAAGGAGGGAAAAAAAAGGAATGAAACTTTCTATGATGATGAAATATTTATCAATAAAGCTGCCATTTATTCTCAGTTGTTGTTAAAACCTGCTATTATTAAACATTAGCATTCAGGTGGACGGACTCTGCTACTCTCAACCTGTTGGTTTGTTATTAGTCTATATCTCCAGGCATAATCTAGGGCATTTTATGAATGTGGAAATGAGGCTGTCATTACTAATGTGTTTAATGGTCCTCTCTGTGGGGACGACAGCCTGCTGGAAATCTTAAGCTTTGGCAGTCATTATTCCTCAGCAAGCACTGTATGATTCAAAACACACATTTTAGGATGCTAATAAAACAACTGCAGACTGCATCAACAGCTGAGTTTAAAAGTACTTTATCAGATGAGAAAACACAGCACTCAATAACATTCAGTGATAAATTAGCTGAGTAGTTTGTATACAAAGAATTTACTCTGAAAACTATCAGGACGTCTGAGGTGTACATGAGCACTATGGGATGTGTGTGTGTGTGTATTTAGGGATAAACGATTATTTACATGCTTTAACTTTAATAAAGCAGTCAAACCAGATACTTTATTTATGAGTTGGAAGCCAATCCCTATCTATCACTTTCTCCCTCTCTCACTCATTTACTCCCTGCCAGCACATCCCTCAGTGTCTTGAGCTGTTCATTCTTACTCTCTGTCCTCTGCGGTCTATCTCCAGTATTCACTCTCGCACCTCCTCTCTGCTCTCTCCCCCTTTCTCTCTTATACTCTAGGGGATTTGGGTCCTTGTGTATCTGGGTCATGAAGTCGGTCTATCACGCCTTTACAGCTAGAGACTAGAGAGAGTATGTACGTGTGTGTGCGTGTGTGTGTTCTGTGGAATTTAATTTCACCATGTCTAAGGTACATTTACTGCCAATTATTCTGCTTAAACTGAAATTTGCTGATTTATCAAAGCCCCCTCCCCCCCGTGTTCTCACAGTTCTCTTTATGCTTCATAATCCTTCCTGTCACTTCTGTCGCCTCACATCACAAAACACCAAATGTTCTTAAAGTCATTTAGCTTTAAGTAGGAGGTTGAATGAAAAGTAAACAAAACTATGTTGTTGCTGTCAAGACATCACCTTGAATCTCCATTTTATTGTCTTTATTCTTTTTTACATTATTTTAAAATATCTGCAGTTCTTTATTATGAATTACAGGAAAAAAATCAATGTAAAGTACGATTGGAATGTTACCATTTTTTGAGATTTTGAGGGTTTGTCCTGGCAGCAACAGTATATACCTCTGTTTCTGTCCCGTTGGCCAACTTTACTATCCTAGAGCAATTCTGGCTGGTATTAACTTCATTTCCATTTTTTTGTGTTTGGATCTGTTTAATTGTAATCTTAAGGCTGAAGTGAACATCCAGGCTATGATGTTTTGATCCAGGCTCTTTCATGTAATTTGGTGAAAATTCACAGATACTTCTTTCCTGTGTGAATAACCCCAGCAAATCCCTTACAAATTACATTACCAGAACTCCTCTGGTAACACTAATCCAGCTGGAATAGGACTTTAGACACTATAGGAATGAATGTAACACTCAAGGCAACAGTTGGCAATCGGACGCTGTGAGGTCGCTGGTGAGCATTGGTGGGTGACCATTGCCCAGTTTGTGTAGCACACCCAGCACCATTGGTTCTAGTCGCCTCTCGTCAGCACTATTTTGGTCAATTGAGCATGCAGAAGTCGTGTCAGTGGTCAGCCATGAGAGAGAGCTGTGAATCACCCCACAAGGACACAAACAAAAGAGAACAAAAAGCAATCTTATAAGGACACAAAGTGAGAAGCCTTAGTTTTCAACATCAAGCTGTCAAAGTTCTGTCACTACCAGTGGCCATTTTTTACCATTTTTATTATTCAGTTGTCTAAATTTTTAAATGGGCAGAATTTAACCATCGTATTCCCAACAAGAAAATATTCAATACAATTATTAATAATTAGGGACACATGGAGGCTTTGAAGATGCTCTAATAATATAAAACAAAGCATGAGATACACAGGGATCTCAAGCACTTGACTTTATCATTGAGACCATGTGCCTCCTGCATCTTTTATTTCACTGTATAAGTACATTCATTTTTCTTAGCATTTTTACCCACATAGTGGCAAGCTAACAGTGATTTACTTTCACACTCTAGGTTTAGCTTGAACTATTGCACAGGCACATCAAGTATGTGTGTAACGGCCTCCGGCTGAGGTCTTTGCAGTATTCGAGTGCAAATTTTCACAGAAAATAAGAGGCGACATTGTGCTGACAGAACACGACCATCAGTTGACCTTAGCTGGTGCTAGTTTTTCCTCACCATGTTAGCCAGTCTGAGCCTTTGCCCTTACAGTTTTGTAACAGTGTAACTAGATACCCTGGATCCTCTAGGAAATTTTAGTGCTAATCATGATGTCCAGTAATGACCCCATTTGCCACACAAGTGGTTAACATTCATTGGTCATTGGTCAGTTAAATGTAGGGTAGGTTCCACAGCCATTTGACATGTGCTCGGGTTTTTCCCCTAATTCTCCCCGTCTCCCAGGGGTGGCGCAACATTTCCATAAGTAGTAGGAAATAAATAAACACAGCTGGCTGAATAATAACATGCAAGTAGTTAGTAGCATGTGCTGCATGAATATGATAGTTTGAAAATAGTACCTTGTTAAAACTGGTAAATTATACAGACAATACAGTGCTGAGGGCCACCTTAGAAAAGCATGTTCTGATGTTGAGTTCTCTGGTACCCATGAATTTTCTTTTCCAGACCACGGTTCAGTTCTACAGTGCTGGCACATCTTAATGGACCAAACTAAAGAAAGTGTGGTAGCCACCAAACAAGGTAAGTTCAGCAGTGTAGCAGTGAGAAATATTCAATCTGAGATTTAGTACATTTACAATGTGAAAACTGTGGTCAAATGCATTAGTTTGTGTATCATAGTCAAACATTGTTACCAGATTACTGAGCTGCAGTATATGAACTTAGTATTATGAACTTTGTTTAACATTTTGTTCATTTTGCAGGGTCTTTGCAGGTCAATTACCCTCATTTACCGGATAGCAGAAATCTTGATGTAAAGAAAAAAAGTAGATAAGCCACACCACAGACTAAATGAGTGGTTCAGAGGACAAAGTCAATCAAATAGCTTTTTTCATGAATCTCCTTTACAAAGAGTTGCAATCCACTTCCCTTGATTACTCTGCAAACATCTGCAAACTGGCTGAAAGAAATTCACAAATTGCTTTCTTGCAGCTTAATGATAATCATTTTAACATTCATTTTCAACTACCATTAAACAGCAAAGTTCCTCACAGCTTCTGTGCTTGGAATCCACATGCTTAGTAATGCTACTGTGGTTAAAATGTCACCTAATTACACCATCTTAATTCACTCTCCCACTCTACCCTGTACATTCAAATCTTAAAAACGAAATGCCTTTACATGCCATTATGTTTTATGCTTGGCTGCTGCCAAAAGTGGCCAATGCTGAGTATTTATAACTCACTCCAAGCACATAATGCATCAATTACTATTCATGTGTTTTACCAACACTGACATCTACAGAGGAACAGCGGTTATGCTCTTGTCACTAGACCACTGGATAGCCCACCTCTTATCTTCTTGTATTTCAGACTAAATGTTCAAACTTCATGCATCATGGTAGCTTTCAGACAGATATTACATGTGACTACATTACTGTTCTTTTAATACATTCACAAAAACACCTTAGATAAACCACCATGAATGTGAATGTTTTTATTCATAACTATCATCATCATAATTAATTCAATTTAAATGTACACACGTTGTTATGCACAAATTGTGTCAGCCTTCTTTTAACTCTTCACTACAGGCCTGTGGAAGCTGACCACTCATTAATAGGAATGAGTGGAGCTGACAAACGGTGCATGTCAACAGCAGCTACATTATGTAAATGTATATATACCAATATTTACATTACTGTGCCAAAGTTGTTAATTTTTCAAGAGATATTTCCACAGAGATTAAATATGATAATCCAATTGCATAAATAAAAGTCAATGCAAAATAAGTGAAAAACAGGAGATTCCCAACTCGTAATACATAAATGAAAAATATGTAAATGAAAAACAGATAAACGGAAATCAAACACACAACTGAAATCTCGGCTACGCTAGATCTCTCTCCTAATCGGAAAGAACCAGTCTAAAATAGCATCCAAGCTCCTCTCATGATTGGCTGCTATCCAGCTGCCATATAATCAAGTGAAGGAGTGCCTTTCAAGTGTTTAAATCAGGGGTCGGCAACGTGAGTCTCTTTTACTGTCCTGTTGCGACATTACATGTTTAGGTAAAAATAAATTCACCCTCATTTGCAGTAAAATAAGGCTCTGCTGCTTGTTCTAACACAGTTTTAATATTAAAAGATCTTAAACTTTTTTTTTTAAGCGAGAATCTGTCAAACACTAAAACATTGCGAAGCTGAAGTCTTTTTCCCTATTCCAGCTTAAAGGTGCAACAGGAAAATTTGAGCAAGAAGCATGTGAATGAAAAGCTGAACATAAAAAGGCAAAAGTTGAGAGACATTTTACAAGAAACAATTCTACTTTTACTGAAACGCTTTCTGCCAGAGATGAGAGAAAAGCAGCTATAGCTGAGCTAAAGCTTAAAGCAGAGAAAACAAAGTAAGTCATTTACTTTATTATAGTTTAGCCCATATTAGGACATTAGCACATGTTCATACATATTTACAGCCAAGATGGTAAAACATTGCTTCAATAAAATGGACATAAAGGCTCCCAGGTTGGTTTGATTTTTTCTTCTTGAGGACAAAATGGCTCTTCTTAACATTTGGTTTATATACATACACAGACAGGAGACAAACTGAAGGAAAAAGGCAACAATGTGTTGGGCCACCATCAGCTATCAGCTCAAAGCTCAATAGCTTCAAAGCACCTTGGCACAGATTCTCTGGACTTGTCCTGGAGGGACAGATCATAATTCTTTCATAAGGCATTCTCACAATGTGTGTTATGATGATGGTAGACAATGCTGTCTAACATTTCAATTCAAAAACTCAAATAGGCAAGGAACAGCTGCCCTTCTGCTTTTCCTTACATATCACACTAATCCATGAGTATAATGGTTCTTGAACGGGCTACTGATACTGATACTACTGATGTCTTCCTCATACATATAAATGCAGATGCTACTATAGTCACTCCTCATACTGACACACTCCAAAGTTTGAACACTCCTGGTTTGTTGATTTTCTAGTTTTCTACACTCAATGGTCATCAGCCCTCCTCCTGGAGATATGCTTTCCTGCAGAGTCAGTTCTAGCCTGCATCTAACATGCTGTCTCACCCCTCAGGTAACTCTAAGGCTTTGATTCCAGCCATTCAAGGGCTTCTGAAGAAGTTCATTAACTGGAGCAGGTGTGGCAGATTGCAGCTGGAAACAGACTTTGCTAGAAGGTAGATCTCCAGGGCTGGTGACCACTGCTGTACAATAAACATAAACATGGCAATTTTCTGAAAATTTTAGAGCACAATTTCTATTTGTTTGCTGAATTTTATTTCTTTAAATTATCATGTTAATGTATGTTTTAATATGCAGGATGCTAAAATAATATCTATCTATGTCTCATTCTGGACATGAGGTAGTGAGAATAAGGTGCAGAGATACTTAACATGCTGTAATTCACTGTGAGTCACACAGTCAGGTGACATAAACACAGCAGTTACTGAGGTAGAAAAACCTGAGTAAAACAGTGAAAACACAGTGTAGCAGCAATGATCCAGATAGTGCAAGTAGAGCATTAAATGAGTTGTGTGTGTGGAGGGGAGGGGGGGGGGGGGGTGAGCCTTCTTCAGTCTCCACAGGAAGTAGAGGCGCTGCTGGGCTCTCTTGGCTATGGAGTTGGTGTTGAGGGACCAGGTGAGGTTATCTGTGATGTAGACACCGAGGAATTTGGAGCTCCTGATGATTTCCACAGCAGAGCCAGTGATGTTTTGTCTACATTCAGAGACGGGTTGTTGGCTCCGCACCAGTCTGTTAGCCGCTGCACCTCCTCTCTGTGTGCTGACTCGTCGTTCTTGCTGATCAGACCCACCACAGTCGTGTCATCAGCAAACTTGATGCTGTGGTTTGAGCTGTACTTTGCAGTACAGTCGTGAGTCAGCAGAGTAAACAGCAGTTGACTGAGCACACAGCCCTGAGGGGCACCGGTGCTCAGTGTGGTGGCGCTGAAGATGTTATTTCCTATCCTGACTAACTGAGGTCTCTCAGACAGGAAATCTAGGATCCAGTTACAGAGGGAAGCTTTCAAATCAGCTGCTGAGGTATGATGCCGTTGAATTCTGAACTGAAGTCTATGAACAGCATTCTGACATAGGTGTCTTTATTGTCCAGGTGGGAGAGAGCCAGGTGGAGTGTGGTGGAGATGGCATCATCTGTTGAGCGGTTAGGGCTATATGCAAATTGCAGTGGGTCCAGTGAAGGAGGAAGCTGGTCTTTAAATGTGCCTCATGACAAGCCTCTCAAAGCACTTCACGATGATGGGAGTGAGTGCAACAGGACAGTCATTGAGGCAGGATACTGGAGACTTCTTCGGCACAGGGATGATGATGGTGGACTTCAAGCACGTTGGAATGACTGCAGTGCTCAGAGAGATGTTGAATATGTCCATGAGAACATCAGCCAGCTGTTTGGCGCATTCTCTGAGAAACTTATATTTAATTGACAATAGTATAAGATAAGGTATCAAATGTTGAAACAGACAAATTATATGTTTTTTTTTGTTTGTTTGTTTTTTGTTTTAGAAAAGTTGGGACAGGGACACTGTGTTGCATCACTTCCCTGAAAAAGACATTGTAGCATATGTAGCACATGTTGCTCCAAAAACTGCGTCAATCAGCATTAAATGGTGACTTCACAGATGTGCAAGTCACCTATGCCATTGGAACTAATGCCGAATAGATATACCTATGTTCTTTCTGCTGCTCATAGAAGTTCATATAAATGTAGCTGAGATTAAACAGGTATAAACAATATTATATAGGCGCAGCATTCCAGAGAGAAATTACGTGAACAGATTTCATTTACATTTTAGTAATGACTGGCTGGTGCATTAAGTCTTCTGAATTATGCTCCTCAGCAAACTAGTGACTTAATGTCTTAATGACTGTGTTTACATTTTACACAAAGGATTTTGTGCTAAAATTATCCATACAAGCCATGTCTTCCCAGAACTGTGCTACTAGCTGTTACTACTACAGGCTTCTGAAACAGCTCTGACCCTGTCAACACCTGTAACAATGAACTTTAATACAATCAAGCTAGTCATGGATAATAAGTTCCTAAAAGACCTACATCTTTTGGTGTTTTCGAAAGGAAGCACTCTCTTATGATTAGATTCCATTCAATTACTTTGCGTTCAGGTTATACTTCCCCAAAATTTCACTCTCCCATTCAATCTTGACAAAGAAGCAGGGAAAAAATAGCTAAGAGGGAGTACCGCATATTAATACTGAAAGGTAACCAAGGGAAATTTATTTCCACTTACATACACGTGGTCTTTCAATCTAAAGCGCATTGTGAATAAATGATTCACAGTTGAACGTTTTGCACCTGTGGGAACACTGAATAACCGCGGCAGGCATTAATATGCTTACAATGCTGCAGAGCATTTTTTCATACTGACTTTATTGCTTGGGTAGTCATTCTTACTCCCTTTATTAATGTGTGCCTTTGCACACTGCTTTTAAGGATATGGAAAGAATTATTCACATTAATGTTGTATACAGCTACTCAAGAAGTACTAACGTTTTTCCATATGGTTGAACTGTCAACTTATTTCCTATTTTCCTAAGATGCACAGCACACATTTTCAAGAGGACAAAATGACATTTAATACAATTTCAGGAGACTGAAGTCTTGCTTGGACTGATCATCAAAAAAACTGTGTACAAATAAGAGGGAAAAGTGTTTGCAATTGATTTGTAACTTCTTTTTTTCCTCTAGAAAGCGGGTGCATGCTATCGATTAGCACAGAGGCCTGAAGCGCACAGCCAGCAATGTAGTCAGTTAAAAACAGAAAAAAAACTGTAACAAAACAGTGAAGCATCAAGTATGGAGAGATGACAAAAAGTTGGTTATAATCACACACAGCATCTTTAACATAGCAGGATAGATAATTAAATAATTTAGCAAATATGCTTTAACAGGTGATCTCCAATCATGTTATACAATCATTTGTTGTTTATAATTACAGTTGTGATAGGACAAGGAGCAAACCTTCCAGCTTAACATTATGTGTCTAATGATAACACAGGTTAGATACAAACTGCAATATGTTGCCACTTAATTGAACATCCACATACTCCAGGATACAATCATTAGTCATTTTCCTCCTGCACATCACTGTTAGACACTAATTGGTCCAGCAAATAAAGCCTTATAACGAACAACCTTTTGCTTTACAAACACCACTAATCAGTATCATTGTACAGTGTTAAACCAGCAATATTGTGTACACTATAGTTAATGGTGACATTTCCTGTCTTTTCTGTTAATTATAAGCCTCTATATACTGAACTGACTCATGCATGAAGCTCTCTATAAGCTGTTTGGCCCATCGCCTGCACTGTAAACAGGCCTCTCCCTACACCTCCATCTCACTCCCCTACTAGCAGCACCGCCGCAGTCATCCACTCTTGTTAGGCACTGGCTGTCTATTATGTGACTCTTACAGTAAATTGAAAAGGATGACAGCATGACAGTTTGATGATAGTAATTACTGTGTGTAGATGGTGGTTCGTGCACATTGTGATTTTCCTCTGGGTTTTTGTTCAGACAGCTTTTATATTAAGAGGCTTGCCTAATTCAGACAGCAACAGGGACACGCCCCTAACAAATAAATGAACATAAAAATGTAAAAAAGAAAGAAAGAAAAAAAAAAAGCAAGTTTCTACTGTGTAAAAACAGCCATTATGTACATGTTAGTAATTTCTCAGAAGACATTTCAGAAGACATCAGATAAGATGAGGGGAAAAAACATGCTCCAAAGCTCATTATAGAGAAAAGTAACACCTATCGAGACCTTAAAGCAAGACCTGGAAGACCATCAAAACCATCACCATCAGATACAGTTCTTTAAGCTTTCATCTTTCAGAGAGAGGAATAAATCAAGCTCCACTCTTACTTCAGATGTGAAAAAATCTACAGATGTTTCTGTCCATCCTTCCACTGTGAGAAGCTATCACAATGCTATGGGTCTGAAAGGGTGTGTAGCTGTCAAGAAGCTTTTAATAAGAAAAAGAAATAGACAAAAACGAAGAAAACTTGCAAATAAAAGAAAGAAGCTCCTGATGATCTTAGACCGATGAACTGGACATCCCAAAGTCCAGACCTCACCATCAGCGAATGTGTTTGGGATTACTTGTACTGTAGGAAGCAGAAAATGCATGCTTTGGACATGTTTACAAGCAGTACAAACAAATCTTCCTGCAGATTTCACTGAAAAAGAAAGTCTCCGGAAAATAATGGAAGCTGCGATAAAAGCAAATGGTGGACATAATAAATACTGAAAAGAAAAGAAAGATATATTTAGATGTTTGTTGTGTAATTTAAATGAACAGCTCATATATCATTTTTCATATCTGTTTTGAGTGGAAATGAAAATAAAAGGAGGGTTGTCTCTGACCTCTACACAGTACTGGAGCTATTTCCCCAACTGATCGGTTTCAGCCATGTGCACTACAGTTTCTGTTAATTTCTTTCTTTTTACAGAGCAAGTGCGGCACATGTAGACTTCACTTACATGAATATTTATAATACTTAGGGGTTGGGACTTATAATGCTTGTCAATCAATACCACTGTAAAGAGATATAAATATAAATGTACAATGTCATTGTCAATAATCTAGTAATTGTACGTGTGGTGGTACTGACAGCATACAACAGTCAATTACCTGACACACTAAGAAAAAATGGTTAAATGTTATAACAAACACAGTGTTATGGCATTCATGCAGGCAGGAAGACAATAAACAAGTTCATAATCAAAAACAGAAAACAAAGAAAGGGTCAAAAACAAGAAAATCCAAAACAGCTCAGAACTGCACAGGAAATATACAAGACTTTGCAAGGAGCCAGTCCAAAAGCTGTGTTCCAAAACCTAGGCTGCAGTCCAGATGGGCTGCATTTCTAGACCGCCATGTCATCAAAGACTGTTCCAATCAGAATTATCCTTCGAATGCAGCCAAGAAACACAGCCCACATTCTGACAGTTGGAGGACACTTTTGAGGACAATAACTTCAGAATCATGTTCAAATGCAACATGTTCATAAAAAGCTGTATTCCATGCTTGGACACGTTGCTGTTAGTTTAGCTTGAGTGACAGCTTTTTTTATAGTTGCTAGAATGAAGGACAGACCTAATCACTTCATTACATGATAATCATATACAGATCATCAGGAAAATGTATTATTATTATTATCATTATTATTATTATTGTTATTAAATACAGACAGAGAAAGCTTTGTATCTTCTTTCATCTTCACTGTGTCCTTTGCAGCCAGCTGCAAATTTGACTTTAAATATCAAAACTTTCTTGATAACCCTACAGATATATGACCTGATGATCATTCACTAGTTTCACAGTAAAAAAAAAATCAAATGGAGCTAAAAGCAAGAAAAAAAACTGCTGAGGACTGCGTGAGCAGTGACTGAAACTCACAATGTAAACAACACATGGCAGCAGCCTGGCTTTTTTCCCTTCTTTGCAGTTTAACTCCTATTTTTTTGGCAGGTCAGACTTTAATTTGATGTGAGATCAGATTTCAGAGAGAATTCACTCAAGCAGGAGTGACTATGATAACTGCTTTTTCTTCTCTTTTTTGGGGATAAATGTACACTCCTCTTGTTATAAGTATCAAACTACATTGCTTCTATAATGTGCCAAATAAGTGAAGTAGTTTACAGTCTCACGCACTGTGAAACTCAAGCTAACATCACTATGTGTTTTGAAGTTGCCACTGATGCTGCCACATGAAAGTGGCAAGCAAAACAATCTCTTAATTGATGGAGACAACCAAACTGTGCCTGCCCTCCAGGGACAGTTTTAAGGTTTATGCTTATGCATGCACAGCAGCATATTAACACTTAGAAGCCATCAAAAAGGGAACTATTAATTTTGAGACAAAAGGGGAAGGGGCTTGAGCTTAGAATAAAAATTCTATTCACATAATTATTAGCTAACAACATTACAATCAAACTGCCACAGTAACTGTAAATGCAACACTGTTTACCCTGAACAGTCAAATATTCTAGTGCAAAGTTCTTCACCAACAGGAAAGAAAACTCACAGATCTTTATATACCTGCAAACATAAGACACACACATCACATTGACTTTAGAAGCTCAGCAGACCTGAATTGGTCAAAAATAACACCCCAAGCAGTAAAATGCTGCGATTTTATATACATGATAAAAATGTTGCTTTCATGGGGGAAACCAATGGGAACTCAGTATGAGCCCTTTTTACACACTCTTTAAAAATGCTTCTAAATAGCTCTTGAGTGAATGTAACATTAAACAGTACAGAAACTTTACCCAGTGTGAAGGTTCTTGACATTTTAAAATAGTTCTTCACACTCCACAGTTTCAGAAATAGTTCTTTTAAAGGCTCTTTTAAGACATTGCTCCAAAAGTTTCTTTATGGTATATATATTTTTAAGAATGTAGATTAGCCTGGTTTACTACTTAATAAATAAACCAAAACCTATACATGGATTCCATCAAATAAAACAAAAGGAAAACCCATTTGCTTAGTTACATTGAATATACCCAAATATGCCGCCTACTGAACTCTTGTCCGCCTCTCCACCCCACAGCCCTGATCGGCAGTCCTGTGGGATTAGCTGTTCCTTCTGTTCCAGCTTCAAAGTGTTCAGCCTTCATCTGGACCTTCAGCATCAAAAAGCCAGGCCACATTAAACACAATTAAAACTTCCCATTTACCCTCCAACTGCAGCGAGGAGAATGACTGATTTGCTTGTCTACAGAACGTGTTTACACATTGCTTTGGATAACATATGAATGAATGTATTTGAGAAGTGATGGTGATTAGAATAACCTGAAGCAGAACGCCTGAAGTTGTAACATTTTTTGTTTTTGCTTTCTGAAATAATTATGCAGATTTTTTTCTCCAGCATATCTGGGTCTATCACTAAGTCTTGCAAGATAGATAAAAAGATGGTGAAAAAATGGCAGAGAGAGAGAGAGAGAGAGAGAGAGAGAGCGAGAGAGAGAGAGAGAGCGAGCGAGCGAGCGAGCGAGCGAGCGAGAGAGAGAGAGAGAGAGAGCGAGAGAGAGAAGCAGATGAGTTTATGAAGGGTAAAGGGTGTTGGCTGGCACAGAGAGACTGTTTTGCTCTTGCAGATATGGGAACAGCTGGTTTAACCAAATCATATTTTCCACCTTTCCAAAATCAGATGATGTAATTACTTTAAAGGTCATATGTCTTAAGTTTTTGCCATCCATATGGAACCAAAATATGGTGATCTTATGCATAATGCATCATTAATGAGGGGCTCAAAATTAGATTCCTCGCAAGTTTGACTCATACTGTAAACCATTAATTAATTTTCTGAGCAGCTTAATTACAGTGCATCTCAAAGAAACCAGATTTACAATGCAGAACAACCACCATGGAAGCCTTCAGGGACTTGAGAGTTTGTTTATAAAGAACTGCTGTTAAGTAATGTAAAACAATAATAACGATACTATTTTCTGGATCACCTTATACAATCAAGGAAGAGTGAAACACAACACTAGGATATTTTGCTGAAATCAGTTGCCTGTTTCACACACATTTTCTGCTGGCCGGGGCTGAAGCTTCTGTTTTATTGGAGAATGAATTCTGTTTTGTGCACTGTAAAAATATCCATCTTTTTATTTGTTATTCCTCTGTATAATAAACAGAACTTTTCTATCTCTGCATGTAACTGTCAAGGCCTCATCCTCATACTTCTTGAGAAACAAAATTCTTAAGGGCTGTGTAAAGCTGAAAGCGCCTTCATGAGCTTACAAGCTCTCATACTTTCTGTGGTTTGGTGTTGCCTCCAAGTGATACTATGATCTTTTATGATAAGTTTCATGAATGCTGGAATACAATTCTTTCACTGTTCTAACTATGGCAACGATTGAGTTCAATATACCGCCATCATTCAAGGTGGCATGGGAAAAGTCAAACAACAAGCTGGTGAAAAGAAAGCCAACTTCAGCCTTGCCCTCTTGTGAACCTATATATAAGATGAGCTATATGTATATAGCAAATAATAGAAATAATAGAATTAACATCTTACACTAAGGAAGTATTCATTGTTTATTTAACAAATACGTGCTTCACAGTGAAATATTAGCGTGTCTACCAAAGCCGAAGCTCCTCACCGCCATCTTTATTTAATGGCACGCTTCTCTTTCTTTTACCGACCAATCAAAGGCTTTGTCACGTAGCGTCTTAGTCCATGGAGTTCGCCCAGCTGCCTTGTGTGCAACATGGTGAACGAAGCCTCCTTGCGATGTCTGCAGTTGTTCGTTTTCTCTGCAATTACATCATATTGTTTGCTGAAACCAGGCCAATGTCGTCTCCACAAGAAGTCTACTGAGGCCTTCACTCTCCCATATTTCCAAGCACACACAGCATTCTGGGTAGTTTACCTGTCACCCCAATATGTTTACAGGTTATTGAAGAGAGTGCATCAGTCAAAAAAGATTAGAGGAGCAAACTGAACCTTGATTATGGTGGGCGAGTGCTCGCCACATTGATAAATGATAAATATGCTGTTAATAACATTGTAACTATGATGATGTTAGGTATAGTATTCATTTAGACATGTGGCTACAGTAATGAACATTCTTTTTACAGCAATATTAACCACCTTAAACAGTGTCAGCATGTGCAACAGCCTCCTAGAAATGGTCATGTTTTGCCCATAAACTAGACATGAAAGCAGTTCAAGTGTATGAAAGCCAGCCAGCTAAGACATCTAATGTTACTTGACAGATTCAGATTCCTTTATTGATCCCAAGGGGAAATTGCAGATATACAGAGGCAAATGCTGAAATGAGAAAATAAACAAACATTTAACTGTAAACAATCTGTTTTATCTTTCATTTGTAATGACAGAAATTTTCAGCTCTTGTAACTTATTTTTATTGCACCACAGAGGACAGCATTACCCCTAATTCATTACGCTCAATTACCTCTTACTTTCTTACTTTTTATCAGTTCTCTTCACATAAAACGTTTTTATGTTACATGTTCATCTCCACGCTAAAGTGTAGGTTTGGATACATTTAAAATGTTCTGGTTTTGTTCACCATGTTGTGTCCACAGCCCCATAAAAGTCACAAATTATAGCACACATTTTTATTAATACTACTAAATCTGCAGTTTTTCAATAACAGCTAACTGAGCTAAATAGCAGCCGAGTGATGTATTGTTTGGGTTCTAGTGGAGGATACAGAAGACCTTTCTCTTTTGAGTTGAGAAAAAAAAAAAAAAAAAAAAAAAAAAAAAATATATATATATATATATATATATATATATATTTCTTTATAAACACTATATATACACACACTGTACTGTAATTTAACAGAATTTTCCCTTAAAGTTATGAGAAAATTGTCTGCTAATGTGAACTTTTTTTTCACATATACATTTTCCATTTTTTGCAGATGTATTTATTTTTTCATTCACATTTATTTATACATATTTTTTTAAAGTGTGGAAAGTAATCTGCACTTACAGTACTTTCCAGCAATTCATTACAGGGCTGTGCTCAATTCAATACAGGGCTTAAATTAATTTATTTAATCAGATTACCCATCTTTTAAGAATTTCATGGATTTTTTTTAATTGAGATAAGAAGGTGCCGGTTTGATAATAAATCAAGCTGAGGTGCCTAACGCTGTCCAAGTGCCTACAATTTTCTGGCAATCAATATTCAATTAAAATAGACTATGATTGAGTATTTAATTATATAAACAAGCTTAAACTTAGGGATGCAAATAACATGTAGTCAAACAAACATGGTACTAAAAATAAGATCAGTAAAAATCACACTTCTACCTCAGTGGAGACAATTTAAACATATGAAGAAAAACAATGATTTGGTTGATTGTTCTAAAAATGTACAGAGCATGGGGCCTGGTAGAGTTGGAGAATTGGAGAATTCAGAGCACTGAATTCTGAATCACCCCCATATGCATCGGTCTGTCTCAACATATCACTATGAAAAGAAACATTTCCAGCATCATGTAAGAACACCAAGAGTTAAAGCCTAAGAAATTTATTCATAATAAATAAATAATAAAGCCTAAATTTCCTTCAGGATCAATAAAGTATCTATCTATCTATCTATCTATCTATCTATCTATCTATCTATCTATCTATCTAAGAAATCATAGCTTAGGAAGGCAACACTGGTTTTGATAAAACAGCCACTGAAAGGCAGAGAGAAGGAATTCATCTATGTTGCTTAAAGTAAGGTTGAAAAACTGAATACATAAATGAAAATGTACAGGCTGTAGACAAACATACTTTGACAGTGTTAAAAGGCACTTTTAACTTATCAAAATATTTCAAAATACAGTAGTGCTGAAGAGCACGTGTCAATGTCTGCATACTTATTTCACTATTAACTGAAGGCCTTTTATTCTTCCCTTAACTTCATAATAAAAAATATGCGTGAAAGAGTTTGACTGTTTGAGGAATGTGATTGGTTATTAGCAACATCTTAAATAAAACTGAGGTCTCAGTCTTAGTGCAGTAGGCAGAGTTTGCACACAGAAATGGTTTGTTCCTGAGTTCTTTCTCCTTTTCTGACGTTCTACCTTAGCAACAGCATCTTGTTTCACTCTCTGTTTGAAGACCACATCTCCCACACTTCCATCATCTGACACTCCACTACAACAACAGAAAAAAAACACTCCGTTCTCCAATGGTTGCCCAAGTTTCAACAAGTGTTGCCCCAGTTCTTCCTTTCCCTAACTCACTTTCTTCTCTCCATCATCTTGCGCATCTTCCTTTCTTCCTCTCACTTGCTCTGTCTTTTAGATATGGCAGGCCTATATTCATCTTGACAGTGCCAAGACTGTGTGTGAGAGTGAACATTAGCATGCATCGCCAGTGGTGGAGGAAATGGTTTGATTCTATAGGAAGTGGCAGCATTGATTTGCGGTGCTGACAGCATGACATTGTGGATAGGGGCGTGTTGAAATGTCATCAATTGAGTCACAGTTCATGAACTCTGGGGGGATGAAGGAGGCCTCAACCAGTGCCACAATTTTTCAGTTTTAGCCGAGGAACCTGTCTCTCTCAAACCCTGCACAGTTAATCAAATTTAACGCTTGTCACATCACGTCACCTCTGACTGTGAATAGTTTCTCATTCTTTGAACCCCAAGCCCCACCTAAGACCACCACTTTGACCAGTACGACCTTCATTCCGTTTCTGACAGATCCTAAATATCACTGCTGTCGGAAGAAAACCTTTTATCTCCATTTTCCAGTTTTTGATGTCATTTGAAAAGGCCTGTTGCCTTTTACATTGTGTATAAATTTCAGGAAATATATATAGTGTCTGTGTGTTAAACGGGGGACTGATGTCAATTCTGTGGCTTTGGCATTAGAGAGATATAGTCAGGTGTGAAAGTTTGAATAGCCCTGGTGAAATTATTTAGAAAATCAACAAAACATGTAAACACAAGTTAAAACATCCACTACAGGGAACAAAATGATGGCATTTTTCTGGAAATTTCAGAACACAATTTCTATTTCTACATTGAAAAAACAAAACATAAAAGATTACGTGTCCTAACTTTCACACAGGAAAGATTTGATGTTTAATTCCTTTTCTCAATTTGTTAAATTTAGCAAAAAAACAGTAGTTGTGTCTTAAAATGTACAGAAGTTTGTTCTCTATACAGGGTGCATATTGTGCTTATTTTCATTTAGAAAATCAGTAAAACGTATTTGTCCAGAGGCAACCAAACTTTTGCATAAAACTGTAATTCAGTAGGAAAATGAGCACTCATACTTGCTTTCTCTAGGTGACATAGCTTTCTGCTAGCTTTCTAGAGCCACTGCTATTAGTATTCAAAAGATATATTTACCTGTTTTTGGATACCAGAGGTGGCCAGTAACTAGCAACACATACTCAGTCACATGTACTCCAGTAATGCTTTAACAGTATCTTCCTGTGTATTTTCAAATAATAGTAGTTGTACTCACACCTCACACACACACACACACACACACACACACACACACACACACACACACACACACACACTTTCAAAACCACTTATCCTTCTGGGTCATGGGGGTACTTGTACTCATTCTCAAATACATTTCTGAGGAAAGTAGTCTATGTTATCTCAGTTACATTAACATTTAGCTAGCAAGTCCTTTTTGTGTTTGATTTCATTCTGTTATGAAAATTTGTGCCACTCATGGAGACCAGGCTTACCCAGGTCATAAATTAAGTGTCTGCAACCCATCATCAGTTTACAGTTTAAGGGTCATGGCAGTTTAAGGGTCAGTTTATGGGTCATGGAAATCCTGTCGAGGTTAAGATGTTCCCAGTTGAGGACCTCTTCTAAATCTAAGGCATAAAAAGGATCTGTGCCATCTTTATCTTCATAAGACCAAACCCATACAACAATAAGAACATGCAAGGCTTACAATGAAAGAGGTAAATGCGGAGAAACATTCAATGAAAAACACCAACATCACAACTTCAGCAAAAAGACAATTTTCCATTATTAGTGCTGAAATGGGAATTTCACGGTGCATTCAACATCATGTGATGTCTGTTTTTTGTGTAATGATACCATGATCTAGGGATGTGTATCATTCTGTCTCCTGAATTGTATGTCAATTATGCAAAACATGCCATGTTTAATCCCAAATTAGATGTAAAATCATAACAGAAATGTGACAGAAACCATGACATGAATTTTACATCCAGAATCATAGGACAAGCTTAGTGGGAGTGGCGAGACTGACATATCACCTCAGACACCTCGCAAGTGTCCCATGAGAAACAATCAACACTGAGTAACAGATGTGACAAGTATTAGGACACTTCACATGCTTAAACACTGTAACACTCACAGCACCTTGAATGTTCAAGAATTCTCTTGACTTCCAAACACCAACTTTCAAGTTGGTGCTTCTGGCTCCAGCTCTCTGACTGATCCCTCTCTGATCTCAATCAGAGCCTTTCACGTCAGAGGATGAGGCAGCACATGCAAACATTTTGGATATTCAAATGTTACACTGGTTTTCATCTGCAATCCCTAGAGAAAACCAATCAAAGACTGATGCTAGCGGCCAAGCCTCTCGGTCCCAAACGGAGGGTTGTAAATATAAGCTTTCTCCACTTTCCTCTCCAATGTCAGCAATGTGGTATGTCTCAAGATGCTTTAAACCCACTAGAATCTAATTTGATGTAAACTCCAGGTAGATACGTTCATAATTTATCATATCCCATCTTTGCATGATGTATTAACAACTCCTACTTCTAGATTTTGTTCAGGCAATTTAATAGAACCGTCTCATTTGCTTCTACTCACAGAGATATGTACATTTCACATATGACCTAGTTTCATTTGATTGATCTCTTGTATACTGTTGTCTTTATATGTAGATACTGTATTACCTTTTTTACTCATTGCTCTATTATCAAACTTTTCACATGTACAGCATTTTCACATGTACAGCATTTTAAGCTAAATTTAGAATTTATCACAGAATTTATGTTTTCACAACAAATTACATAGTAAAAATCTAAATAATGCACATGATCTCAGACGTGCCACTGTTACCAACTGTGCTGCATTTGATAAATGTTGCAAAGGTGTAAATTTGATGCCGGACACATGAAAGAAGTATGACGTTGTGCTTAATGCTAATAATACACAGACAATTCAAATGTACAATGTTAACACCAGCACTGCAATCTGCAAACTAAGTGACCTGTGAAGCAAACTGTAAAGCTGTTTATACTCACATGCTCTTTTGCTTGCTTCCTCTCTCTGGAGTCGACACCTCTCCTGCACCTCTCTGTGTATTTCTCTTGCTCTAGCTGGCTATAACCTGCTGTAACAGGCCAAATCCTGCCCGGGTCTTCTCACTGAAGAAAAAGTTTAGTTTTGGGAACCATATTTAGAAGAAACAAATGTGACATGCTGCATCATTTTGAGTTATATGCCATATCATTAGAATGTCTTAGCTTTGTGGTGATGCTAAGATCATCTTTCAAATCCTAATATTAGACTAGGCATGCTCATTTAAATGAGAATTCCATAAATTTTTCAACATTTCTGCATAATTAAATCATTGAGATGTAAACAAAGCCAGTCAGGGTGGCTTGAAATGAAATTGTAGAAAAACCATATGACTCTTTACAGTAGTGGTTTTCTTTGGGGACTTATAACACCCTGAATCCTGTTGCCATTAATGCATTAAAAAGTTTTAGTCCAAAACTTGGCAGCACAGTGGCGTGGTGGGTAGCGCTGTCGCCTCACAGCAAGGAGGGCCTGGGTTTGATTCCCCTTCTGGGTGACCGGGGTCCTCTCTGTGTGGAGTTTGCATGTTCTCCCCGTGTCTGCGTGGGTCATGTGGTCAGGCCAATTGGACATGCTAAATTGCCCCTGTGTGTGAGTGACTGTCTGTGTCTGTCTGCCTGCCCTGCGATGGACTGGTGACCTGTCCAGAGTGGATCCTGCCTTCCGCCCAATGACTGCTGGGATAGGCTCGAGCACCCCCCCCTCAGGCATCAAAGGGTGTATTTATGTAAAATCTGTCCATGAGGGAGCTTTTAGAGGCATTAAATATTTCAGATATCTGGTTCCTCCAGAGTAAACAATTATGACTTACAGATTCTTAAGTTGCAATATGTTTCTGGATCATAGTCACATAAATGAGAACATCTATTTATACATACGGCAACATCAACACCTTATCAGCCGAAAGTGAGAATAGGCTACATGCACACGCAAGCGCACGCTGGCATGCACAAGCAAATCTGATGCCAGTGATGCCATTCTGTGGGTGAGACACTGTTATTGACTGAAAGATACTAATAGAGATTATTCTTTTCAGCCAATTGTACTACATGAACTTAGTTATTCATTTACAATTTTTGATGCAACTAGGCATGGGCGAGGGGCGAAAGGAAGGAAGGAAGGAAGGAAGGAAGGAAGGAAGGGAGACAGCTCATCTGCTTCCATGGCTAAAAGTAATGAGCACATCTTATGTTTCAGAGTGTAGACCTCATATGTATCATTCAAATATAACAAATACACTGCTCAAAAAAATAAAGGGAACACTTAAACAACACAATATAACTCCAAGTAAATCAAACTTCTGTGAAATCAAACTGTCCACTTAGGAAGCAACACTGACTGACAATCAATTTCACAGCTGTTGTGCAAATGGAATAGACAACAGGTGGAAATCATTGGCGATTAGCAAGACACACTCAATAAAGGAGTGGTTCTGCAGGTGGGGACCACAGACCACTTCTCAGTACCTTTCTGCTTTCTGGCTGATGTTTTGGTCTCTTTTGAATGTTGGTGGTGCTTTCACACTCATGGTAGCATGAGATGGACTCTACAACCCATACAAGTGGCTCAGGTAGTGCAGCTCATCCAGGATGGCACATCAATGCAACCTGTGGCAAGAAGGTTTGCTGTGTCTGTCAGCGTAGTGTCCAGAGGCTGGAGGCGCTATCAGGAGGCAGGCCAGTACACCAGGAGACGTGGAGGAGGCCGTAGGAGGGCAACAACCCAGCAGCAGGACCACTACCTCCGCCTTTGTGCAAGGAGGAACAGGAGGAGCACTGCCAGACCCCGGAAAAAATGACCTCCAGCAGGCCATAAATGTGCATGTGTATGCACAAACGGTTAGAAACCGACTCCATGAGGATGGTATGAGGCAGTGGGTCAGTAATGGTGTGGGGTGGCATTTCTTTGGAGGGCCGCACAGCCCTCCATGTGCTCGTCCAAAGGTAGCCTGACTGCCAATAGGTACCGAGATGAGATCCTCAGACCCCTTGTGAGACCATATGCTGGTGCGGTTGGCCCTGTGTTCCTCCTAATGCAGGACAATGATAGACCTCATGTGGCTGGAGTGTGTCAGCAGTTCCTGCAAGATGAAGGCATTGAAGCTCTGGACTGGCCCGCCCGTTCCCCAGACCTGAATCCGATTGAGCACATCCTGGACAACATGTCTCGCTCCATCCACCAACGCCACGTTGCACCACAGACTGCCCAGGAGTTGGCGGATGCTTTAGTCCAGGTCTGGGAGGAGATCCCTCAGGAGACCATCCGTCACCTCATCAGGAGCATGCCCAGGCGTTGTAGGGAGGTCATACAGGCACATGGAGGCCACACACAATACTGAGCCTCATTTTGACTTGTTTTATGGACATTACATCAAAGTTGGATCAGCCTGTAGTGTGTTTTTCCACTTTAATTGTGTATGTGACTCCAAATCCAGGCCTCCATTGGTTAACAAATTTGATTTCCATTGATGATTTTTGTGTGATTTTGTTGTCAGCACATTCAACTTTGTACAGAACAAAGTATTCAATGAGAATATTTCATTCATTCAGATCTAGGATGTGTTATTTGAGTGTTCGCTTTATTTTTTTGAGCAGTGTATATACATATACAATATGAAAACTGAGTTCATTTGTTCATAAACCAATAAACACAAAGACAGAAACAAATTTTCCATCTAAAGTCTGCTTTCTTACACACAAGGGTTGGTGCAGCCTCTAGGCCAAACACATAGAATGCGTCAAACACAAAAACACAATCCCATTATTTGTGCCCACCCTCAGTGCCGGTCCTAGCCTTCCCGGGGCCTTAAGCAGAAAACAGACAATCTGAGACTTGCTAGCTAAATTTACTACCACAACCAGCTCCCACATCATGAAGCTTAGCTTGTAAACTATCAACCATTCAGCAGGAGTCTCTTAGCTAGCTAGTAGTAACTAATGTTAGCAAATTGATTAGGTCTATATACAGGGCACTACTGCACGCACTAGTTAGGTTATAAAAGTAGGACTCCTACATACATCTAGTGCATCAAATGTCTATAGAAACTGTACACCACGACTGAAACCCAAATATTTTTGTATATTTTGCAAAATTTGCATTGTGGATGATTTTTTTTTTTCCTCATACCGCAGGTCTTCAAATTTGGACCTTAAATTTAGTTTCCAATTTGTATTTTGCAATAACCTCTATGACACTAGGTGGCCAATCAGTTATATCAGCAATTCAGTTAACTACCAGTGATTACCAAATCCAGGACTAGAGACTGGATTCAAGGTCCAGATCTGAAGACCTCTGACCTGCAGCTATTTCAGTTTGGCCAGATGGTAGAAAATGAGTTTGCAAAGTCCTCCTGTGGACTCTAACACCCACAAGCAAGTGCCAGAAAGTTTTCACTCTATCATGCTTTAATGAGACTAGAGACCACAGTGATGATTTATATAAGCAATATATGTAGCTATGTGCATGTCATGGTTTCATCTCACTGTCAGCAGCTTTGCTGTTGTATTTCACCTCCTTTGTGGTTAATGGCGCTTTGAAGCCATCCTGTCACGTCTGCCACTACTACAAAGACGGCAGAAAAATAACATCACTCATCGATGTTACACATGCCCAGTCACACTTCGATGTGCTAAATTACTAAGGGCTACTGGGGCATCCTGCACTATAATAAACTTATGTAATAAATATGGTGTTCTTGTCAGACAGGTCTTTGGCAGATGGGGTACTAAGCAAATCATCTTGACTGAGTATTGGAAGAACCATCACCATCACCTGAATAATGCACTTGTATTTGGGATGCCCCCAATTGCCTACTGTCTAAAATTTGACTCCTAGTGCTTTATGGTAGTCAATTGGACATGGTAAATTGCCCCTAGGTGTGAGTGTGTGAGTGAATCACTTGATCACTTGGCGTATCCTGCCCTCCGCCCGATGACCGCTGGGATAGGCTCCAGCACCCCCACAACCCAGAAGGAGAAGTGGCTTAGAAGAAGTTCTGGCTGCTACAGAAGCCAATAAGCATGGTCCTTCACAGCACAGGAAGATCCATAAAAGCACAGATTTGGACCAGTTGCTCTGATCTAATGAAACCATTTTAAAGTCTTCTAGAGCAGTAGTAAAATGCTCTTTTAAGAACGCGTTATATTAAAATGGTCCACACCACACACAAGCACAAACCACTGTGAGAGAAAGGGAACTGCAATAAAGTACTTTGTCGTCAAACACCTGCTAACTCGTGCAAGAAAGCCTCTTCCAACAGGGGCCATTCTGTCAGCGCTTCCAAACTGGCTTAAGGGCCTTGTGCCATCTCTTATCTAAAGCTTCAATAATGGTTTGGCTCCTCTTGGTGTTTCAATTCAAATGTGGCTTGTCTCTATGCCCCCCCCCCCCCCCCCCCCCCCCACCCCCCACCCCTTAAGGGTGAGTCAATACATCTCATGAATAATTCAAAATGCACCAACTCAGGGTAAAGAGATTAATATTAAAGAACTTTTGTTTCACATTGCCATCCTCTCAGGTGCCTGTATCTCTGTAGTCCTACCCAGGAAAAGCCAGGTGGAATTAGGTGATAGTATGCTTGACACAGCAATTATCAAAATATAAGCTTTTTTACAATGCCCAGGAGAAAATAATAGCTAAGGTTAAATGAATGTGTCTCAACTTTCTGTATGTGAACTGTTTCATTTAAACAGCCACAGGCCTTGACTTTCAGTAGTGCTGCAGAAAACTCCTTTGATCCCTGTTTGTCATTAGAGAGGAAACGAGGTTTACTTTAATGTCATACATTTAATAGCTGTATGCTATATAAAACATACAGCCACAGCTTTTGTCAGCTGCTGTTGTTTGTCGTGCTGGAATGAATAGACGATGACGGATAAAGTCCTGGACGCAGCAGAGGGCAACGGGAGAGAGGGAAAGGTGACTCCTGAGACTGGGCTGTGTAGGGCAGATATGGAGATCAGCGAGCTCAGCCGTGACCAAACCTACCAACACACACACGCACACACGTATGCCCAGCCGCACACCCACACATACATACATACACACACACACGCACACCCGCCCACACACACATACACATACACACCTGCTGCCTTCCAAACTCCCAAACCAGGCTTTCGCTCATGCAGTCTGTCTACTCCCTTCTCTCTGCTCTTTGGCACCACATCTGCAACAACACATCTGTGCCAATAAGAGAATACGCAAAGCTACAGGCAGATTAGGTGTGAATTAAAAGTGAAAGGTTTTATTTGTGCTTTTTTAAAATCTGCTACTCCAGTACTGGATAAAGCTTCATAAAAACAGCTCTGATAAGACATTTCCTCATGCCTCTCTAATCGTATGGTTTATATTGTTAGAGTTTAATGGTTGTAGTTGTAAACACTAATTTATATGTAGTTGTGGATTTCAAGAGCTTGTTTATGGAATTCAATAACATCCTAATGGCTTCTGTTATGAGATTTAACACACTGAAATGATTGTGGATGGTACACAGTTGTACACTATAGATGCTGTAGGTTCTAATTAGGGTTAAAAACCTTGGAGCATTCCTTTAATTCGGTCTAGTTTCAGTTCTAGTCCATAGGGCATGTACAAAAAGCCGGTTTTCCCAGAATAAATACTGTTGAATTAAAGCTGACATTCTGCACGTTCACCTCACAGTCAAGCATTATACCATCTAGAGTGATGAAATATAAAACCAAAAAATACTGTCACTGTATTAACACTGTATCTACTGCATGTTTTGGACCTCATGCACATTTACTCGACTTCTTATGGTCATTTTTTACACACTGCTGCTACACATGTACATTCAGAATAGAAACTGTAGGTACAGTTTCAGACAAAAAAATGAATTTGTACTTGAAGCATCAAAATGAAACTTTCCAATCTGAGACTGGCTGTGAAAAAGACTGGACTATTAGCACCTTTTTATTCACTTTGCTGTTTGTCTTACTGCATGTTTGCACTGTGTTAGAAGGTTTGTATTTACATATTGTCCATTATTTCAATTATTTATGAACATGTCAATTTATTTGCATCTAAAACCGAGCTCAAAAACACAGAATAAAATAAAGCAGGGGGTGAGGACATGGTCCCAAGGGAGCCATGAGAGTGGTGCCTCAAGAGATACACCTTACCAAACACAGATACAACTAGGGCTGAGGGAGGGCTGGTTGTGAAAGAGGTCATCACAAAATATCCGTAACTTAAAAAAACGCTCACACATTTAAAAATTTGACATAAAAAAGGTTAAGAATCCCTGTAATAAAGTTTATTGTAATCTATGGAGCCCCAGAGATGACATGTCCACAATTTACTAGTCCATGGGAACAGGACAACTGCTCTGACTGCCTGTAAATTCTGTAAATGAGCTCTGTTCTGATTGGCTGCTCTGTATTGCGCCTTATTCAAAAAACAGCCCTGTCTAAAACATTCCTTATAACTTCAACACTAAAAGGTAGAGCTAAATTCCTATAACCTGAATAGATGGATATATACAAATGAATTCAAACTGGGCTGTTTTCGCAGCATAGATGTATTAAATGTGTTAAAGCAAGGAAAAAGAGGGAAGTTTGCTGGGATGGACCCTTAATTATAATATTTCTCAAGAAAGAAAGCCACCCACAGAGCAACATCCAATCTTACTAATGGCAAAAAAGACAAGCATGTATTTTCATATATAATATCTGCAAATATTTATATCAGCCCTTTACCTTTCAAGTAACTCTTAAAATAATAATCTCATTATTAATCTCATTACATTGCAATAGCAATACATTCCATAAATACACTGTACTTTATCAGTATGATTCATGCTTCCAATCAAAAAAAAAAGCAAAACAAAAAAAAGTGAATACAGTAAATATTTCAGATCACTACAAAAAGTCTATTTCTATTGTACAAATCTATATTTTGCCATTGCTCTTAACATTGAAAAACAGGTAAAAGTTACGGAGGAGAAGCAAAGCCTTTCCTCTCTATATAGCTCTCATATTGGGACAGATTCCAGGTAGCTGAAAATAGCACTTGTGCAACTCCACAGGGGTAGACATTAAACAGCAGTCAAATTCTTCCTCTCTAGTATAGATGCCTTTGAGATCATGCCACAGTTACATTTGTGATCCCACAAGAATCCCCCTGGAACAGTGTCAAAGTATTCAAAGTAACTCAGGTGAATTTTTAACTCAAATTTGAATCGCAGAGACAAGGAAAGACAGCAGGGAGAGGTACTCTCTCTCTCTCCTTTCAAAACAGGCACAAAGCTGCCTCGCAACGGCCGTTGTTACATCACTGCTGCTCTGCATCTATTGTGCTGTGCAGTTCAGGAAATAAGCCTACATACATACATGAATAACAAAAATTAAGCACTTTGTTTATGTCTTTGTTTATTTCATTTCTCAATGAAAAACTGCAAATTCATCAGACCTGGCAGGACCCGGTTAACTGCTCCAACTGTTCAAGTCAGTATAATAAGAAAATGGTACAGAAGCTGTGACTGGTTTTAAATGATGCTTTGTACAGTTGGATTAACATTTTAGCATTAGCTACTTGAATTATTTTTATTATGTATTGTTCAAACTTTTATTCATAATCATATTTAGATTTTAGATCACTTTATTACAATCACTAGCCCCAAAAAGGGATCACCAAAATTTTGCCCAATAAATATTTTCACCTAAAAATGGGAGGGGGGGGGGGGGGTCTCCTCAGAGAGGAGAAGCTTAGGCAAATAAACAAATGCATACAAGACAATGGAAATGTTCAGAAATAATGCAGGTTTATGACCATGAGTTAGGAGCACAGCGATGCTACAAAAAAAAAAAAACAAGAAAAAAACTTTTTTCCTTTACTTAACACTTCATCTCATATTACTCTCACAAATGTGGTGCTATCAGTACTGAACCATTCAGATGTTGGGCATGATTGCATTATGTTTTATGACAGATGACATTTCTATCTCATTAATGCGATGCGTGTGTTGATGAGACCCACTAATTAACATCAACTGATTCTGACAATTGCAAATATTTGATTTTTACAAGATTTTACAAGTATTGATGAGTAATGATTTGCACAATATGATCTTTTTGGATGAATAGCGAGTTTGCATGTTCTCCCCGTGTCTGTGTGGGTTTCCTCCGGGTGCTCCGGTTTCCTCCCACAGTCCAAAGACATGCAGTCAGATGGACATTAGAGACACTAAATTGCCCCTAGGTGTGAACGCATGTGTGATTGAATATATCTGTGTGCCTGCCGTGCAATGGACTGGCAGGTGTTTCCTGCCTTCTGCCCAATGACCGGTGGGACATGCTCCAGCACCCCCAACACATACAAACCTTACCCCCCCACCCCCACAAATGACAAGGAAGGATAAGCGGCTTAGGTAATATATGTGTGTGTGTGAATGGCTCCTTTTCCCACACTGACAAAGTGTTTCGGTGTGTTGGCTATAATCATGCAAAAAAGACTGTGGGGAAAATCACTCAACTCTGTAATTAGAAAATGAGTGATGAATTTATGAATTTGTGGTTGGAATAGGTAAGTTATAAGTTAACATTAACAAAAGTCAAGTAAAACAGGAACTTTATTTGAAGAGTCCTGTACTCAAATGTTATCTGAATAAGTGTTTTCCTCTATAAGACATAAATATGCCAAAAGCTCAAAATGCTTCCTAAAACCCAGCTCAAGTGTTCAGCTATTAAAGGCAATACACTGTTCTCTTTGAAATCAACAGTTCCCTTCAGTAGAAAGCACTGGTTTTGTAGTCATCCTGAATGCTGTAACTTTTGTGCAGCCAATTTCAGCTTGCACGCTACTTCTGAGTGAATGCTCTGTAGAAGTGGTTCTTAACAGACTCTGCTGCTTGTCATACATTCATTGCACATCTGTAAAAACTCACAGAAGCCAAGTGAACTGAAAAGCTGTGAATGGGTAAGGTTAGTGCTAGGAGCAGTTTTAGCAGCACAATTTTTCTTATACATTATCAATTCCAACAAAACAGCTCTCAGTTGACATATTTCCATGAATTCACTGTGAAATAGAGTTGGTACAAGAATCCTTAAGGTGGTGTATTTCTCCTCTTGTTATTTGACTCCTTTACAGCTATTAAGCAAGACCATCTCTAAGTAGTACATTATATAAAACACAACTCTAGACTCACAAAGCCACTTTTAACATTGTCTGAAAGAAATCAAAGGCCATTAATAGTAAAAAGCCCAAGGCTAATTCCTTTCTAGCCTCTACAGAACATGTCCAAAGGAAAACCTTTAAAACATCTGTTAGGCAGCTCAAGCCATTAGCAAAAAGTCACTGTGCAGAAGAACAGTTAATCATGAACATTTGAAATAAATTTAATCTTTCAATGAGTCAAAATTATTCAAAGAAAAAAATGACCATTAGTCATTCATCCTTTACCTTCTTTTAAGCACGTCTAGGCTTTTGAGCTCAGAACACCCTTTGAAAAATATGAGGTGATGCGCAGGCCAAACAGTTAATCATTCATTAACTCTGCAGAGATCAAACAAAACACAACTGAGATGAAATGAAAGGTTGTTGACCTTCATAAATCAAGCATGGGATTCAATAGAAAACAACAGAAAACTCTGAGAAGTGGAAGATCTTGTCTTTGATTCCACATACATTTTTACATTCCCTTTTGAAAAAGACTTAAGACCACGGTATCTGCTCCCACTACACCACAGCTACTTATCTCAAAGAATGGTTCTATTTCCTCACAAAATTTCTTAGAATATTTATAACACCATTTCAACAAGAACATACGTTTCTCTAAGGATGGATCCAGTCTTTGATATATTTAGCCACCTAGTTTTTTCTATTTTTTTTTGTCAGTTTGGAGGTGAAATATAGGAGAAAACATGCATATTTGGCTGATAGCAGCACAAGGTCACACAATAAATCCTAAAGAGCAATGAGCAGGACCCAGGACATGTTGCAGTGCTTTCACAGCAAGACTCTGCACATTTAGACTGATTTTATTTTCGTAATATCACCATTTTTCTAACTAGGTGTTTTGAATTCGTAACTCAACTGTATACCATGTTAAATCCAGTACTGAGCACAAACTAGAGACCATGTATTTAATTAATTTGCTCAGGATATTCTCAGGAGATAAGAGGAAAATGAAAGGAATATATGTGGACTCCTAAAAACTGGAAATTGCAACTAACTTACAAGACTGAACACTAAGGGTGTTTCCAAGAAGTGTGGAAAACATTTCTGCAGATGTATTTAAAAAAACTGTCACACACACACACACACACACACACACACACACACACACACACACACACACATATATATATATATATATATATATATACTGCTCAAAAAAATAAAGCGAACACTCAAATAACACATCCTAGATCTGAATGAATGAAATATTCTCATTGAATACTTTGTTCTGTACAAAGTTGAATGTGCTGACAACAAAATCACACAAAAATCATCAATGGAAATCAAATTTATTAACCAATGGAGGCCTGGATTTGGAGTCACACACACAATTAAAGTGGAAAAACACACTACAGGCTGATCCAACTTTGATGTAATGTCTTTAAAACAAGTCAAAATGAGGCTCAGTATTGTGTGTGGCCTCCACGTACCTGAATGACCTCCCTACAACACCTGGGCATGCTCCTGATGAGGTGGCGGATGGTCTCCTGAGGGATCTCCTCCCAGACCTGGACTAAAGCATCCGCCAACTCCTGGACAGTCTGTGGTGCAACGTGGCGTTGGTGGATGGAGCGAGACATGATGTCCCAGATGTGCTCAATCGGATTCAGGTCTGGGGAACGGGCGGGTCAGTCCATAGCTTCAATGCCTTCATCTTGCAGGAACTGCTGACACACTCCAGCCACATGAGGTCTAGCATTGTCCTGCATTAGGAGGAATACAGGGCCAACCGCACCAGCATATGGTCTCACAAGGGGTCTGAGGATCTCATCTCAGTACCTAATAGCAGTCAGGCTACCTCTGGTGAGCACATGGAGGGCTGTGCGGCCCTCCAAAGAAATGCCACCCCACACCATTACTGACCCACTGCCAAACTGGTCATGTTGAAGGATGTTGCAGGCAGCAGATCGCTCTCCACGGCGGGTCCAGACTCTGACACGTCTGTCACATGTGCTCAGTGTGAACCTGCTTTCAACCTGCCAATCCTGGTGTTCTCTGGCCAATGCCAAGCGTCCTGCACGGTGTTGGGCTGTGAGCACAACCCCCATCTGTGGACGTCGGGCCCTCATACTATCCTCATGGAGTCGGTTTCTAACCGTTTGTGCAGACACATGCACATTTGTGGCCTGCTGGAGGTCATTTTGCAGGGCTCTGGCAGTGCTCCTCCTGTTCCTCCTTGCACAAAGGCGGAGGTAGCGGTCCTGCTGCTGGGTTGTTGCCCTCCTATGGCCTCCTCCATGTCTCCTGGTGTACTGGCCTGTCTCCTGGTAGCGCCTCCAGTCTCTGGACACTACACTGACAGACACAGCAAACCTTCTTGCCACAGCTTGCATTGATGTGCAATCCTGGATGAGCTGCACTACCTGAGCCACTTGTGTGGGTTGTAGAGTCCGTCTCATGCTACCACGAGTGTGAAAGCTCTACCAACATTCAAAAGAGACCAAAACATCAGCCAGAAAGCAGAAAGGTACTGAGAAAGTGGTCTGTGGTCCCCACCTGCAGAACCACTCCTTTATTGAGTGTGTCTTGCTAATTGCCAATAATTTCCACCTGTTGTCTATTCCATTTGCACAACAGCTGTGAAATTGATTGTTAATCAGTGTTGCTTCCTAAGTGGACAGTTTGATTTCACAGAAGTTTGATTTACTTGGAGTTATATTGTGTTGTTTAAGTGTTCCCTTTATTTTTTGAGCAGTGTATATTACAGGAGAAGGAAAAAAATGCTAAAAACTGCTTTAATTTTAATGTACCTCAATAAAACCAGAAAGTCTTATTAGATTAAATTAATTATAAATAAATAAATAATGGATTGTCTCTGACTTTTGCACAGTACTGTAAATATTCTGTATGATTTGCACGTTGGACTAATCACAGGTAGCAGTACAAAGTTAGCCAACAAACTACTAAGGCTGGACAGTAATAGTTACTCTGAACTGTGGCTGATGGAAAAAAATTGTGAAGGGGTATTTGTCTCATCACTGCTATCACATTTGGAACATATCCTTAATTTTTAATCTTTCATTTCTGGTCAGTGCATAGAATAAACGGGAATAGGGCATTCAGTGTACTCAGTGCACATAGTGCTGTGTTGCATTTGCATTCAAGCTGTTATTTATTAATTTTTTTTGAGCTGATGAAAACCTTTCACTGTGCATTTGTGTTGCTGCCCAATAAACCCATAAACGACAATAAAACAGCACATGCGTGCTTTCACACAAAATGTACCTATTTAGAATGACTGTAACCTTTTGAGCTTCAGTGATGCTCACAAATGGTCCATCTCTACATTTGTCAGTGAACAGTTTGTGTAAAGGAAGTTCTCTTCCACAAATTTATACTGAAGTGACAGTTATCCATATTACTGCAATATAGATAAATAAATAGATAAATAGATTACAACACATAGCAATTCTATAGGATGTAACAGTCTATAACAGCAGCATCTTCATTTGCATTAGTGCAAAATGTCATCACATCTTTACTTCTTGGGTCACATGACCTTCAACCATAATAACTGGGTTTTTGCAAATGCAAATGCAAAAATTACTCAAAAACACTCATGAACATGTCAGCCCAGTAAGGGTGACAGTACTTCATAAAATTTGATGTGAAACTCCTCAAGAACAACATAGCGTGCATGAGTATCACACAAAAAAGAGACTGCAAAGAAATTTTCAAACAAATTCACAGTGGTGGATTAAACACTATCATTGTTCAACACAGATCCAAATTCTGATTTTTACCAGAAAATAAAAGCTGCTTGCTGCCTTCTGTTTCCTTATGTTGCCATGCCTACATTATTGTCTCTAAAACACCCACTGAGTAGTAGTCTTGCAGGCCCAGATGTGATTCTGTAGCAAGCTTGTTTTGCTTGTATTGTTGATTGTACTCTGGACATCAAACGCATGGACTAAATGAATTTGGGGCTGGGTTTAGGGAGGGCACGCTCTTGTTTTTCTGCTGATACTTTTTACAAGATCACATATGGACCTACAATAATAGCAGAAATGTGTTTTTTGCAGCCATGTGCATTAGAGAGTTGGATTTGATTTATTTGACTTTGACAAATTTACACAAAAGCTTCACACTCGAGTGTTTTTCTAAAACCTCTATATTCAGTAATCTAATAATGTAATGTGGACAGGAGGCCAAAATGCAGAGGTCTGAACATCTAAACCCAAAATATTTCAACTTAGTTAAGAATAACAAATCACTTTCATTTTTACAAATGCTCTGTATTTTGCCAACATAACATCACAAAATTTGCTTCTGAATCTACAAAACTGCCAACCACTGAATCATAAGAGGAATCAATTCACAGTGTGCCATTTAATTACACACTGTAATAACATCATCTCAACAGTAATATTTAGATAGTCTGTTACAAACAAGCCTAAATACTAAATGCTAGCCATGTCTAGTCATCGGAGCCAAAACTCTGGGCTCATGGAGAAGCACAATCATAGCTATAATTTTGGAAGCAGAGCCTTGATGAGGAAGGCTGGGCTCTGGGAATGAGTGGCTGTCCAGTAATAAATGCCTCTTGTCCGTGTGTAATTCTGCTTAATCACTCTGGGAATAATAGCTGTCTTCTAAATCAGTAATTATAACTGGGAGTGTGCACAGGCCCAGTTCATCAGAGCAGATAGAGGTATATCAGAAAGCACTCTCAATCACATGAATCAACACTGATTACAAAAAGATGGAGGGTTGCTGATTTTTGTATAAAATCTGAGAGTAAAGCAGTACACAGAACAAAGTTGCCCTTGAATATATGGCTGTTTCTAATATTGTATCTCCATAATAATTGTCACTAACTGCTGAAACCCTAATACTGTCAATCACATATGCTGCCATGCAATTCAAATAGTACTCGGTTAAAGCTATAATTATGATAGAACACTTGACATGAACAATTATAACAGCCTAGGTCTGCAATAAAGCCTTTTCTACAGCTTGTATTTAAAAGCCAATCATGCCATATCCCACCACTGTCTTCCTCTTTTTGAATGTACATGTTCCTTTGTTGCCATTTATTCCTTTTCCTTACTCATTCTCTCTACAGTTAGAGTAGTTAAGTACCATCATAATTATCCTTGAGGGGGGAAAAAGGTTTTAATGGAATGCCCAACATCCAATCTGTGTGATGTTCTTATACTAGAATAAAATCAAAATGAGCCAGATGTGAACAGGGATATTGAGTACATAGGATTTTAACTGCACATATATCGCACTGTAGGCTACATTAAAGCTGTTTTCCAAAGAGAAGCACAGCAGGAGACCTCTGCAGTGTCTCCTACATGTACTCTGCTGGGTTGTTCATTTGTAAAGGCTGGCTTACCTCCCTATGTTCAATTCATCACAGAGGGGAAAAAAAGAAAAAGAAGTGCAAACATCATAATAAATAAAACCTGTTTAGAAACAAACCCCACAGTGATAGGATTCAAGGATAATGTCAAAATTCCTACTGATTTGTGACATTTTAGTTCTCCATTCTCAATTTTGAACATTTAAATTCAACACCTGCACTCAAAATCAGAAAATCAGATTGTCTTTTTTTTTTTGCTTAGAATTGAGATTTAAGATTTTTGCATATAATTCTTCAACATAATGCTCTTTCAAAAAACAAAACAAAAGACTTCCCTCAATGATGGCTGAAAAACATTTTAAGAGCAATGCTTTGGGTAAGAGGGGAAAGCTGGTAGTCCAGAGTGTCAGCTCACTGCTACATCTGTAGTTGAAAGTGGTGATGTGCTTTGACTGCCCAGCCCACGACCTCCTCACCTCAGTGAAACTACTCCTTCGCTCTTCCAGGGTCTCCTGGAATGATATAATGGATGCCGATATTTGTGAACACATTGAAACTGTGTTGGTGTCAAGAAAGTGTCAACAAGTAAGTTTCATGCATTCTCAGAAGGAACTTACACCAGTCACTCTGTGTAGAACAATTACAAAGGTGCTCCTGATTCTGCTGCGCCCACCTGATCATTAGGCTGGGAACGGCCCTGAGCTTAAACTCACTTTCATGCCCAACCTCTCAATAAATCTTTGCCAAACCTAGAGAGGAAGTGGCAATCATTCCATGGTTATAAATTTGGGAAGGTTGTAATCTTGAAATACATGGTGCAACAGGCCTCTGGAGTCTAGAGCATGGTGGGGAGACCAAGCATTGATATCAGGCAACAAGCCAGTGCTCCCAGAAAAGTGGTGCTACCTTCTGAGACTGGGAGGTCAGTAAAAAGAGGTGTGACCAGGGACAATTTGGAAAAGTGTACCTCCTGGGGATGTCATTGGACTTTGGGCTGTGTTTATATAGAAAATGAACTAGTCCTGGCTTTAATGTCTGTGTTCATGTTAGGCCAGCAGTATTGATCGACGAAGAGCTTTTGCATGTGGAGGGTAACTTGGATGTTCCAGTCACGTGACTGCCCACGTTATGAGCCGAGATTGCACTGGTAAACGTACATGAGCAACTCAGCAATCCAGTGGATTAGTTAATAGTGCTTGGGTCTTAAGAAGACCAGTTGGTCTCACAGATCTTTGTGCATCTGCTTCTGAGTCTGGGATGACATGCTGAAATTGAAGCAGCTAAAAAACCTCATCGAGTTGGTTTATCGAAGGGTTAGGCATGCTGACCTGATGTAGGGGAGCATGGATGCAATCTAACATGAGGTACAATTTAACTTTTTTTTTGTTATACAAGGTCAAGCAGAGTGTGCTTCTGGCCACATTATCATGTCCTAGCCACAGTCTCATGTGAAAATTCAGGGTGATTTGTCTGTTCAATTTAAAGGGATCCGTGTGAAACAATGTTTTAATATTACTTTAATTGCCATCTTGTTGCCTACAACATAGCACCGTCTTGAAGCATGAGGCGAGCTTAAGGCAAGTACAAGCTGAGCAGTACAGCCTCTGTACTGTACTAGGATTATCTGTTGTTTTTGTTTACTAAAGCCACTTTTACTAAACAAGGACAAATAAAGTAAATTATGTCATTTCGTTCCACATGTACACACAGACTTTGACCCCGAACGATACCTTGTAAGATTTGTACATGGACAGCAGGTGCTAGGTGTTTCGTTTTTGTTGCTTGTAAAATTACACGATTGTTTCAATACAATTGATTGTCCCACTGTTCCCTACACAATGCCTTATATACACAAAAAGGGATCTCAGGCTTCTTCCAGCCTCCACTTCGTCCAATGTCATAGCTCTTCTCAGTCAAGAGTAGTTTCTTGGGCGTGTCACACGTGTATAATTTTACCTATCGTCCATGACACTGAGATAGGACAGTCCCCTCACCAGCATTTATGGTGTCCTGTTCTACTTCTACAATAAATGGTTTGGCTGGTTCAGTGTGCCTCCAGAGGCCAAGACAAGCCGACCTCTCAGGTCCAGAAAGCCTCCTCCGCAGCCACCGGCCACAAATGTTTGCTGGAAGAGCCCTTTACCTGCACCATGAGTGTAGTGGTTACAGTGTAAACAAGGTGTCCATGTCAAAATCTTTACAATGGTAATTTTATGTTTTATTTATTCTTTTTATAAAAGAAGTGTCTGAGAATTCTTAGGGCTTTGAATTTTCTCTGTAGCCATATGCTCAGTAAGGACAGTACCCTGCGTGTTCTCAGTTTGCAACAAGTCCCAAGAATCAAAAATCAGGCTAATTTGTTTACAATTAATTTATCCTTTCCCCATGGTGCCTCATCACAAATGCCTCACATGATTGGCCAAATGAATCAGTGCTTATTAGCTTAATGTTTTATTTACCTTTTGTGCTCACTGGAATACTACATAACTACACTTAATGTACTATGAAAATGCCATGCTTGGCTGGCTATTAAGTCATCTTATTCATTTAAGCACATTCACAAGCTTTGTTACTGCAATGCAAGGGGAGTTTGCTGAATTTATGCATATTTCAGATACATAGATTTGAGGAAAATATTGATTAGGTTTAGTTTTTTTTTATGAATCAGTACACTTCAAAAAAGGTTAGATTTTTGTTAATACTAAAAAAGATCAAAAGGATCAGCAATACAGAATGTTTTTACAGCCTGCTTTGCTCATGTTTACCAGGGTTCTAGTATTGGTGTAGGGCACTGTATAAATACATATACAGTGCCTTATGTGTTCAACCCCTTCATAATTTATTATTTTGTTTACTCATACATGCTCCAACAAACATTTTCAAAGCCAAAATGAAGCATGTGCCTGGAGAATTACAACCGAATCTCCTAATAGACATTTAAATAAAAATGAAAACAAATGCAAAACAAAGGTTGCATAAAAAAATCAAACCCTTGTCCTCCGGATGTTCCGAGGTTACTCACAATAACAAGAGCCTTTTAAATGGACAGTTGTTTTCTGCGAGTCTATTTCCTGTGAAGTTACGACCACCTTTTCTAGATAAAACATTACTTTGTTCAAGGATCACTGTGAAAGTTGAAAGAATGAACACTAAGCAATGACATGCTACAGATTTTTTTCCAAGCATAGTGCTTTGAGCTTTTCTCCTGCTGAGTCTGAACTCAACACACTAAAGAAAGCCAGTGCTGATGTGGAGAAGACGTAAGGAAATGTTTTGTGGTCATGAGACCAAGACAGAGCTTTTCTGGCCAGAAATCCTTAGCACTGTGTAGCAAAAACCTCAAACCGCTCATGTTTGAAGAAATACAAACCCTCCAGTCTCGTGATTTGGGGATGTTTTGCTTCAGAAGATGCATTTTATTAAAAGCAAAGAACGAACGGATACTGCAAGAGGACCTCCTTGAGCCCGCTAAGAAACTGAGGCTTGGGTCAAAGTTCACCTTTCTGCAGGACAGTGATTGCCAGGACAAACACTAAGGAATACTATAGTTACTCAAAGACAAAACAGTGTATGTCTTATATCCTATTCAACCTCATTCAGAGTCTGTACTACTATTTGGAAACTGCAGTACATAAGCATCAAAGCATTCAGAACAACCTGCTGAACAATCACTCTTGAACAATGTGCAAAGCTGATACACACTTATTCCTTAAAAATGCTATAGCAGCAGGCTTTTTATGCTGTAAATATCTGTTAATAAGTAATTAGTCTATATCTGTTTCTTTGTTTAACTAAGTTTATTGTCTACAAAGTTATTTGTACATTATTGGCTTTGAAATTATAATGTTAGAAAACTAGTTCACAATGTGAACAGTAGATGGAAAATATACATGCGTGCTGCTACAAAATTACTTCAGTAACTACATTTGCTACATTCACTTTACTGCTGGCAACATCACAATGTTGTTGACCACAACCTGCTGTGTATGTACTGCTACAGACGATCTTTGACAACTAGTTCCATGTACTGTGTCTTGCGATGTTTTGTACCGTAGGATCGGCAGAAGAAGGAAGACAGGAGTAGCCATGCTCTGCTGCAAGATTAGATTAGATTAGATTAGGTTCAACTTTATTGCCACTGTGCAAACACTGTACAGGTCCAGAGCCAATGAAATGCAGTTAGCATCTAACCAGAAGTGCAAAACCTCATTCTGCATGCATTACAACAGCATAGCTCCATATTAAAGCACTCTTCATTGAACACACCAGCAGAAAGGGGCACACACAGGACACCAAATTTAAGGGGGAGGTCACCACTAGCCACATGCTTCAATCTGATGGTAATCAACCCCCTAACACAAAACCCACACCCCCTGATACAGAATAACACAAATAACATGTATACACAACCTTAACCAACAGATGACACATAAAGAGCCTTTAAAGATTAAGTGACTCTTATTAGTCCCACAACGGGGAAATTTCACCTCCGCATTTAACCCATCCATGATGTGAAACACCACATACACTCTAGTGAGCACACACACACTAGGGGACAGTGAGCACACCTGCCTGGAGCGGTGGGCAGCCCAATCCACAGCACCCGGGGAGCAGTTGGGGGTTAGGTGTCTTGCTCAAGGACACCTCAGTCATGTGCTGTCAGCTCTGGGGATCGAACCGGCGACCTTCCGGTCACAAGGCTGGTTCCCTAACCTCCAACCCTTTGAACTAGGTCATCAGCGTAGCCACATCTCAAAAGTGTCAGGTGCCAGTGCCAGTCAGTAGCAGAACTACAGTCTGTTATGTGTTGCCCTGATGACACCATTTTGTTTCACAGTATGCCTGCAAACTGTACACCTGTGTATGGTTGAGTCAACAAATGAAGTCATCTAAGTTATTGTGATCCTTTGGCAGCCTACACATCACCGTCAGGAAGAGAGAAGCTTTATCATAGCAATCCAAAAAGTGTTCTGCGTGATTTTAAGGGGTTAAATTGGTTATGCAGTCTTTCCCACACCTCTCCTTTAAGAAAATGGGGAAACATTTCACTCCCTCATGCAAACTCTTCAGATTTCTGATTTAAAGAGATGTCACACAATGTTGTAGCACTTTGTTCAATTGTGAAAAGCTGTCAAAGGTGCCCAGGCCTAGCTACCATTGGCCAATCTTTAGAAGAGGTGTTTAGTAAAATGTGTACAGGGAGGGATTTGCTTTGTTTGACAATGCATCATATTCTTCTAGCTATTTTGGAAAATCCAGTTTTCTCACTTAAATAATGACACATTTGAGCAGAAAGTACTTCAGTGAAGTGGAATGAAAGTTAAAGTCTCAGAAAACAGAAATACTTCAACAAATACTTAGAAAAGTACTTCAGTACAGTAAGAAAGTACATGTACTTTAGTGCCACACATTACACAGGACAGGATATTAGAAAACCACTCTTTCCTCTTCTCTCTGATCTCTGATCAATACTGCAAGTATTCTTGTGGCATAAGAGGAAATAGATACTAATCTTTTTAGACCTTTTTATATCTTTCAAACGGAGCAAACATATTTTCTATGCCTTTTCCACAAATCCCACTCAATGAAAGGAAAAACTATCATAGATTTTGTCTTCTACTCAAGCTCATTAGCATGGTGGAAAATTCCATCCTTCCTATTTTTGAATAAATTCAGCAGCATAGTGCAGCAGAGTAGGTTAGCGTTTTATACAGGAAACTCACTATTATGTAGTCTAACTAAACCAATATAGTTGTGTGATGTAAATAATTTTGAGGTGTAAAAAAATTGGCTTTAGTTTGAATCAGACTTTTGTCAGCATTCTGTAAAGCCTTCCCAACCTGGCAACAGTTGCTACACAAGACTGATTTTGTGGGTGGAGCACGGATAAGTCAATTATCAAATTAAACACAGCCAAAAAGGAACTTTGAGCAAAAATGTCAAGGGCATCCCATACAAACACTATTGAATTCTTGGAAATTTACCCATTAACAATCAGCAATGCTTCTAATAAAAAAGACCATGAATTCAGCAGTGAGTTACATGCCAAAAAGTGATGCCATCATATATTGTCAACATTTCATTAAATATACAGCTAACAAGAAGCATGAAGAGAGCTATTCAGTCCATAACAGAGTCAGTAATCAATCAAGCACTGACTAATGCAAACTAATTCCATTCTTCTGGAGGAGGAAGCAGATGAATAAAGCAGGAGGAAAGACCCAACTGTGAAGAAACAAAGACAAAAAGAAAAAAAGGGCAGTCAAGGTCTTGTATAAGAATGAAAATTACCATACTGAGCAGTTTGCCATTTTGAAAGTAAATAATATTGGTTTGAATAGTTCAGTTTGCTCCTCCATCTTTATGTATGCACTAGGAGGAAAGAGTGGTCTGTACAGCACTAATGACCCTCCAGCAGGTACAGCTCAATTTTTGGTCTTCAGTGATATAAAGCAGTCATTTGTGTCGTAAAGTGAGATGGTTTTCCACTAATACTGAAATTTACAAGACATACTGATCTCACGGATACACGCATTTTGAAAAACAATATTATAACGGCCACTGTTGCTTTTCAGTTGTTGGTGTTTTAAGGGCATGGACAGTATATGCCAAAGTATGCAGAGAAGCCTGATTACTGAATTCAGGTGCACTCATTACTGCCACAGGTGTTCCATCATGCACATACAGGTTCTGCCTTAGCTCCAAAAAGCTGGGACAGAATGTAAAATGCAAATAAGAAACAGAAAGCAGTGATTTCTTTTTTTTCCCCCCGATTTTCTCCCCAATTTAGTAGTCTCCAATTCCACCTGCTACTTAGGACTCCCCCAATCACACGATAGTACCAACGCTAGGAGGGTGAAGGCTAACACAGGCTTCCTCCGAGACCTGTGAAACCAGCCACCGCTTCTTTTTGAACTGCCGTTCGTGTAACGTCACAGGACAGCTGAAGGCGCTCGGAGGAATGCGCCAACCACCAGATCTATTCCGTCGGCTAACAGACACCTGCGCTGACTAGCATCACGCTGAGTGATGGGGAGAGAACAGGGCCTCCTACCCACCCAGAGAGAGCGAGGCCAATTGCTCTCTCTTGGACTCCTGGCTACGGAAGGCTGTAGCGTCACCAGGGATTGAACTCGCTGATGATGATGGCAACGCTTAGACGGCTACGCCACTCGGGAGCCCCCGAAAGCAGTGATTTCTAACTTCACTTTGATCTGTCAACACACAGTACAAAGACTATTTATTTATGTAATATGACATTTTCTGAACGTTTCAAAATGCTTTCTTAATGAACCTTCAATTGCTGCTGTCAGCATATGTTGTTTTTTCTTGTAAATAAATGCTGAAATTTATAAGTGCAACATGTCTCAAAAACTTGGTATTAGACAACCTTAAGACTAATTAATAGAAATTAAAACAAATAACAATAATAAAATTAAAAATAATAAAAGTTCCTAAATGGGTTATGAATTCATGCATTGGTGTAGGGCAAGGTTGACAACTGAGTAGACTGATGCACAGTGGAAAATGTAGTGTGGTCTGATGAGTGAACCTTTCATACTGTTTATGTGTTGCCTTCTCCAGGTCAAAGAAGTAAAAAAGACCACTGAGATTGTTACCAGTGTAAAGTTCAAAGGCCTGTTATGGTACAGAGATGCATTAGCAGCCATGACGTGGCGTGGGTAACAAACATCTGTATGTATATATACACACTGGAGCATGACGTTTCTAAACGGCCTCTTTTTCAGGGATGTTCAGGCTTATTTCTTCAACATCAGTACCTTAATAGCCCTTTGGACATACAGTCTAGGTTCAGTCATGAAATAAAAATTTCTTTACCCAGTAGGCATCAATTTTGTTTGTACTAGGCCACAAATGATTAAAATGAATTAATATTATTACATATAATATTATTATAAACTATTGCTGTTACTACTGCTATTCAGCTTGAGCTCGTAATAAGATTTTTTTTTTTTTTTAATAATAGTTGCAGTTTTTTCAAACGTTCTGTAGTTTTAAATCAATTGGTGAGCCTCAATCACCTTCCCAGTAAACATTACAGTACTTGATGTATTCATAGTCATTGCTGCCTTTGTGGCTGACCTAACTTTCATCCAAAACATTTAGAGTGCCTTTAAAAAAAACTGCAAATTCAAAGGAACTGAATAAATTACTTCATTCTTTGAAGAATACTAGCATTTCTACAACTGTTACATTCTTATCCTTTTGTATTTAATCCCTTCCATATTTTTAATAAAAACACCTTTAAGTATAAGATAAACTGAACATACATTCACATGTTCCATACACGGGCTTTGAAATCGTTTAGTTATCCATATCAAGTCTTACTGATGACTTGCTGTTCAGAGTTGACTAATATGTTTAAGACATACTTTAAGTCAAATGCTCCAAAGGAGCTGCTCGTCCACTCTCTGCTACAGTAAGAGCCTCTGCTCTTCTGAGAAGGCTTTACGTTAGACATTGGATAATTGCTGTGAATATTTGATTGCATTCAGTCACAAGAGCATTAGTGAGGTAATGTCGGATGGAGAGTTATGGATCATAAACGCCACTCCAAGTCATTCCAAAGATATTAGATGGTACTGAATCAGTCCAGAAAATGCAGCTCCACTGCTTCATAGCTGGGGAGATTTATAACCCTTCTTGGCACTGGGCGTGGTGACTTCACAGTATCCCATTCTATCAGCAATGCTTTACTCTGGAGATTATATAAGCTGTGTGTGCCCAAATGAACCTTGCACTTTAGGCAGCCTCCTTAACACATTTGCTTAATATAAATAAGAATGTTTGTGTATAATGCCCTTTACATTCATTGTGCTAACTTGATTTGTACTTTATTTACTTCATTATGATTTTATCACTTTAATACATTTCATGCCTGTGTTCTCTGACCAACTTGGGCTTCACTATTTAACTTACATCACTGAGCAGCTGTGGGCATGAGAAAAACACATTTCTCATTCACTCCTCACGCAGAAGAGAAATGGGGTAAAATTCTGACCAAAACGTCAGTAATGAATTCAAAGGTCTGAAGTGTCTCAAAATATAAGATTCACAACACGAATTGAGCAATGACCCAAAACTCATTTGCAGTTTTTTGTGACATCTAAGCCGTCCAGATCAGTCAAGAGGACAAATTCCAGTAGATGCAAGAGGAAGAATTTTAAAAGGGAACTCTGTGGGTGCATCTGAGCAAGCCAAGTTGCACCTAATAGGCTGCCACACCATTATGCCATATTTATGGCCAACTGTATTTATGTGCCTCTCCTTTCTATGAAAGACTGCTTAGCTAGACCAGTCAAACTGCATGGGCACAGTGTTTTCCAAGTGAAAAGGCTTGTGTGCATTGAGCGTATGAGCAACTCAAGGTAAGAATAAATTTCTCTCTTTATTCAAGGGAATAACGCAATACTCTATTTATTTCAACTCCCATAATTGCATTTGCATGTATATACGGTACTGTACAAAAAGGCAGAGACCACACTTCTATTAATTAAATATTCATTTTCAAGGGATATCTCTGAGGAGACTGGATATAAGATCTTCCACACACACACACACACACACACACACACAATCACACACACACACACACACACATATATATATATATATATATATATGTGAAAAAATGAGTGGGGGAAAAACAGTTTCTACAACTGAAGTTCAAAAAAATAATTAAAATGTACTGAATAACTCCTAACAACACGTAAAAAATATGCTAAACCACCAAATAACACAACAGATAAACCATCAGATAACAGTACTTAAAGAACTCTTTGAACTTTGTAAGTGTGGAAAAAGCCTCCCTGTAGATTTCCTTTGAAAACTAAAAGCAAGTGTTTCAAAAAGAACGGAAGCAGTACTAAGCACCAAGGGTGGGTTGGTACAAATGGATCAGACAGTGTTGCTGGAGTTTATGGCGTATGATTTCTGCATTTTTCTTGATGCTGAAAACTGAGTGACATGTACAAAATGGCCATTCTGACAGGAAATGAAAGAATAGGTGATTGCTTACTTTGACACAATACTTATGTATTATGTATGTACAGAATATCCAGACAGCACCTGATCTTTCATGAGAATGGGCCATTCACTTAAGAGGTCACTTCAAAAACATCAGTCAGTAAAATCTTGTAACTTACTTTATAAAGCAGATAGTTCTGGTCCTAAAATCTGACTGACTGACTGAGCAGCGTTCGAAGCCATTGTAAAATCCATATACATGTATGGCCATCTCACAACAACTGAATTATATATTACTATGCCATAGCATGAAAAACACCCTTTTGCTGTTAATGGAATAATCTCTCATGCTGCTCGCATGGACAACCAAGCGTCCTGAAGAAGTAAGAACCTGTGTTGTTTTTTTTTTTAAACTGAGGGGCTGATAACTTATGTTCTTAACTAGAAATAGGCTGGTCAGCTAGCTAACAGGCTAAAAGATAGCTAACAGCCTAAACAACATCATTATCACAGGCTTCAATTATAGCATTTACGGTATCATTACTTATAACTGTAAAATGGCAGTACAAAAGCCTCAAACATGTCACTTGAATGGATTACAAGCTTCAAAATGTCTGTGTTTCAGTCAGAAGTAGCGTCAAACTCAGATTGAATCCCAAACAGCTCCGTACTCCCTAAATAGTGTGCTAGCTATGAAAGTTAAGAACTTCGAGCCTCTACAGCCAAATAGCGCATCATCAATCAAGTATGGATTTGGCTAAATCCTAAATAACTATTCTTTAGCTATATTTTGCACTGTTGGGTGCAGGACGCAGTATTTAAATTGTACTATGTAGTGCACTATGTAGGGAGCCGGGAGCCATTTGAGATTCACGCCCTAGCACAAGAAGAGGGGCACCACTGGATTGGTGCTCAATAAGACGGTGGTGATAATCTGCTGACCAAAAACGACTTATAAAGTGAAAGTATTTGCATTGCTGTTATCATATGTTTATTGTTATGCGACAAAAAAGTTTAAAAATTCATGAAATGATCGCAATATACAGCAATGGGCGACAAAATGTTCTCTTCATTCAGCTGTTTATAGTTGCATGGCAATGATATTCTAAAAGACCAGATTTCTTGGTGGAATACATGTTTATGTTAATTATTATTAATAATAACAAATTATTTTCTGCAACATTATGTATTTCATCATATTTTATGCTGGCCATCAGTTTATAAAAGTAATAAAGACTATAGTAATAAAGACTATAAGGGCAGGCTGCATGATGTGAAAGCATTACCCTTGTTAATTCAGCATTTCGTAAGACACCATACAGTTCAATGCATTTCTCATTTACTACTCAATCAGTGAATTACCCACACAGTTCTGCCTCATATGAATCAAAACAGTCAAAGAAGGATCTAGATGGAAACACTTTGTAGTTGTTGGCACCCTGTTGCTGTGTGATTATTTCCCAATGGGGGACAGAACACTATTGAACAAGTTCTCTCACATCAGGCCACCCCTTCAAAGTTTAATACTGTATTAACTTTCATTCTGAATTACAAAAAGATTTTGACTGAGAAATTAATGCATTCACAAGGAGAAATCATGCCCCACTTAACCAGAATAACTAATATGCAGACTTGAGAATAAGGAATTACAAAAATGCATTTGTGTGTCAAGCACTTTGTTGCACAAAGAGACACATTCAATCATAAACCAAGCGCAGTGAAAAGTGATCTAGGTCACCGCAATGAGATGCTTCTAAATTCCTGCCAACAAATCAGATGTTGTTGGCAATGATGAAACAGAAAAAAAATGATAACATGCGATGCATAATTCAATGATTACTTTAGGTATGTGTACTTCTATAATGTGTATACTTGCTAGCTTTGTAGACCTTATTATCCTGGAATCATTTCAGATCTCTATTAGTTCACTGGCAACATGCGAGTCACTTTAAAACAGGACACTGCAAATGTTGCTTTACTCTAAAACGAAACAGAAGCTACCAATTCTGGACCATGCTTTAAATTTGGCCATCATCCACTGGTGCAAACACCCCACAACAAAAACGGCAATCTTGCTATGTGCCAGCAAGATTCCCTCCAACCTGTAACATAAGGAACTGACCATGAAATCAGCCAATCGCATTATGATTTACGATGGATGGGAACGATTTTTGAGGGGAACAAAAAATATAAAAATAACTTAAGGCCTTCTATAAGTTCAAGCCTAACTAATGCATCTCAGTCGGTTGTTAGAAACAAAAGGCAGTGGCAGGCACTGTAAAACTGCTACATGCAAAATAAATCTGTATGTTAATATATATGTTAAAAGCTTCAAATAAAACATCTTACAAGCTTACTACTAAAATCCCATAGGGGTCCTAGCAGAAATTAGCATTACTGAAACAGTGTTTCTTTCCTGGTTTTTGACTGAGCTTTGATATTTATGGCCCAACATGAAGGCCTAGCTGTAATAGTCATGGTTCATCGCTGCTATGCTCATATAGGGACATCAAGCATCATTATCAATCTACTTTATGCATGTGCTAACACATCTCGATCAGTATTTCAGAAAAGTGCATCTTCAATGAATTAGATCTTCTACATACATCTACTCTCATGCTGCAAGCATGTGGTTCTTCTATTACCTCAAACAGCATTAACCCTTAATCTAAGAGTTAATCTGTAATACCACCACTTTATACCAGAATCAAAACAATGTAAATTGTTTTATACTGAAGAAAAAACAGTCATGTGCAGTTATATACAGTGAAACAGCTAAACAATCGAAGACCTTGCTAAAAACCACTAAATCCTTGGCCCAGATCATTAAATCACTGCAGACCTCTTGAGGAGTCTCAAGGTCTCAGCTACCACAACCTGCCATCAATACTCTAACTAAAGCTCCAGATCTTATCTGTGTGGGTACTCTCCCAAGGTGGCTTGCTTACCAAACAACCCAACAAGTCCCACTGAAACATCCCAGATTGCTAGTTTAATAGATTTTTTAACTGACGAGCCTTGCCTTGTGACAGCAGAGGTCTCCTGTCACTATGAGGAAAACAGGCCTCAAAGTTTCAGCTTCTTAAATGAGAAGAAAAAAAGAAAGAAAAGAAAAGGAACTGCTACTGTTATTGCAGTATGGAAATCCTCTACTGGCTATAGAACTAAGAGACCACAGCCCACAGTTTTTGAAGACTTCATAATCAGCCTCAGAGGTAGAGTGGACGAATGCTGTTTTAATCAGTGGAGCTAAATGTGCTTTTACCATTTAAAGCAGGCAGGTATTAATATCCAATAAATATATTCATAACAATTTAGACCTTTGGTGCCATAAAGAATAATAAGCCAAATAATACGCTATACCCTAGTCTTTACATGTTTTGTATCATAATAAAGTCCTTAAAATATTTTATACAGATTTTTTGAAAACCACAAACTGCATATCACAAATGGCTGTTTATTAGTCCTATTTGAGCTAATTTTAGGTTTAGGTTTACCAAAGGAGGTCCGGTAATGTCATTTGTGAGGGTTTTGACTGGCCAATTCTTAGAGGTCAAAGCATCTGTCAAACAGCTCCAAATTATCCCAAACAGCCTAGATCTAAATGTCATAGCCCAGACATTCACGTCAGCAGTCAGATTAAAAGTAAATGGATTCAAAACAAGCAACAAAACCTCCAGCTAATGTCAGACTGATTTGCATTAAGGTTGTAATGTGAGCTAATTCAACTTAACTACACCGCAACCATACTGCATACTACAAGTACTTTCACACAAGACACAAGATACTCAAAACAATATTTATTCTCCTTATTATGCCATCACTAAATATGTTTTAACTTGATGGAAAGAATTATGTCAAGTTAAGTTTATTCTAATGATTTTCCATTCCTTCTCAGTTGTTAAAATAGACATGCTGTTGTCTATTAGCAGTTTTTGTTGTGAAATTACCATAAGGTCCATAAGAACAGGAATACTATTACTAAAGGAACGCTGTGTTCAGTGAATTATAGAAGGAAATTCACTCTGGAATGAATTAGTGGACTGTGCAATAAGGGCATCATATTATGGTCCAATAACAGACACTGCAGACCAAAATACAGATTTTGCTGATCATCACTCATATACCACCTCAGGTAATACAAATCCAGCTCAAATAGGGCTAAAAGACAATAACTCAATAAAATAATTTGTTATTCACAGTTCTAATGCATTGAGACTATTTTTACTTGTTTTTACACACGTGAAAGACATTTTATTCTCACTGACCAGGGCCTTTACGTTAACTGGCCTAATTAAGCTATTTGCAAAAAGTTCATGTTGATCACCTTCTGGTCTGTATTTAGTAGCACAAGCTTTGACAGACACTACTGGGGAATCTGCTACATCTGGAGTTGCAGTAGATAGGCAGTTTTGTACAACCTTTGTTGTGAGTTTTCTCTGCTTGGTTGTAGTAAAATTGCCTCAGCTGGTTCTTTAGTTAACAAACAAATGTAATATAAAGAATTAATAAAAAGTATTTTTCTGTAATTTCTCAGTTCTGATTAATCAATCAATAGACAACAACATGATTACCATTATATACAGTCATATGCAAAAGATTGAATGTCCCTGTTCAAATTTCATGTTTTGTTGATTTTCTAAACCAAATTAACACGTCCTCTACAAATAACACACCTTCTTAATTCGCACATTCTTTCCCCCACTCTTATTTGATGTCCATGTTGAGGGTTCTACACTTTGAACCATCAGCCCTCTTACTGATGAAATGGCTAATTCCACATAAACCTCTTCAGCATTTCAACTCTTTGTGGATGGCAGTAATTGTGGAGCTCACAAATAAACCGTGATAATGAATATACAGCCCACTGATGTTGACTGTCTTGCTCAGGCTTGCCAATTTTATTGCATCGACAATTGGAAATAAATCCAAGAAACTGTTTAGCGGCAGTCAGTCAGCAGCAAGCAGAGTTTTCATTACAAAGAAATGTTGCCAACAGAGAAAACATTTAAACTGTTCAACTAGACACAGAAGCATCTGCAGCAAATAATATTCAACGTCTCATTCGGAGGCAGTTTAAGAAAGGCAGGCAATAGAAAGGTCAGTTTAACCTTCCCAATTTTGCTCCAGGCTGTTTGCCATAAGAATTAATGAAGAGGATAATAGTCAGCCACACAAACAAGCGTCCAGATGCAAAAACACCAACTACCTGCTCTTTTAGAGTCCAAAACACAGTTCTTTAAACTTTGCTCATCAAATGAAGCACTTGTGATGACACACATCAAGTGTTAAACATATTCTGACAATTAACAATGCCACAATTCAAGAAATAATTCTAATTTACCTTGCTTTACTAATTTATCTAATTTACCATTATTTACGTACTAACTAAATAAATAAATCTCTTATTCATACAGCACAAACACAACATTGTTTTTGGTTGGTTACTTAGTCAATAGTACTTCAGAAGTCTAAAAAATTCAAAATTCAGGGAAGTTCTGCTCACCAACACTGCAAACCTAATATTTGTAATTAAGTGATTAAGTGATACTTTTTTGATCCCACAACCGGGGAAATTCCACCTCCGCATTGAACCAATCTGTGAAGTGAAACACCACATACACACTAGTGAACACACACTAGGGGGCAGTGAGCACACACTTGCCCGGAGCGGTGGGCAGCCCTATCCACGGCGCCCGGGGAGCAGTTGGGGGTTAGGTGTCTTGCTCAAGGATACCTCAGTCATGGACTGTCGGCCCTGGGGATCGAACTGGCAACCTTCTGGTGACAGGGCCAGATCCCTAACCTCCAGCCCACGACTACATACCCAAAATGCACTTACAAAACCAAAAAAGATGGAACTGTATGTGAAGTGCAGATAAACACAAAAAGCAGTGATTATTAAAACTATTTTCCCTTATATTTGAACAAAAAACAGGACAAAGACAAGATACATGCGGTTTTATCTTATCAACATTTTTTTCCGTTTTTTTAAACATATACTCACTCTGAAACTGATGCCTGCATGTTGGGATAGGGACAATTTAAGATCAGGAACATCTAAACAGGTGATGCAGTCATGCTTGAAAATATCCAGAAAAAAACTGATTCCTACATGAGCAGGTTTAGAAACAATGATCATCAGCCAGCAACTGCAATGACGTCATGTTCAATGATCCTCTAGAGTGCATAATATCCTCTTTTTATGAGATATTAATATGGCATAATATGGCTTCTTTTTATCTATAAAGCGCTTACTGGCCATATGCCACCATATATCATAAAAATGCTCAGTGTAAACAATGCATTTTATTAGACTGATTCCAGTAATTGGATTACCCTTCAGGTGCCAAGAGTTCTTACTGAACTGGGAAAATCTGCTTTTAGACAGAGCACCAACAAGCTGGAATTCATTACAGCAAACTTTAAAGCGTCACTCCCTGGTGTCACAAACCTTTAGTCTCTAACCACCTCCACTCAGCCTGCAACTGTTTATTTGATTTTAGATGACTTTTAATATGATTCTGATAAGTTTTATTTATTGTGTCACATGTATGATCCTTTATATTTATTTTATCAACTTTTACTTATACGTTACTGCCAAGTTATTGTTTTACATATTCTTTTCTTTTATTTATTTCAATTAACTAGGTATTTTATTTACTTTATCCCTATTTGTTCTGCTATTTATTATATTTTTTACAATCTTAGTGGTTTATTCTGACAATTAAGTTTTTACTATTAAATTTACTTTAGTGAGTTTTTTACAATCCCTTTTTTTTTAAATCCCTGATTTCTGTATTGTAAATGAAGGCCTCCCCCTTAATGTACTCCTAGTTTAAATAAAGGTTGATGCATTGATTTATACCACCAATGGATTCAAGGAATCCAGAGAAATCCATATGTGTAAAGGGCAAGGCCGAAAACCATAAACATATACCTGTGATCTTCAACCCCTCGGCACAGCATTTAGAAAGCACCATGCTTCTGACAAACCACTGTCAATAAACAACGTCCTCTGCGGCATCCACAAATGCAAATTAGGACTGTGTTATGCACAGCAGATGTCATCCAGTCATATGTCAACTGCTCTGTACAAGTGCAAATTAGTTTTAAATGGCAAGAAAACTTAAGTCTACACTGCTCTCCAGATCTTCAAATATTGATTTTAATACTGTGAATATTACAACCCAGGATGCAGCACTGAGCAAGTCACAGAGCATAAGTACCTTGGCATTTGGCTGGATGATAAACTCACATTTAAATCTCATATTAATACATTTGTCAGTAAGTGCAGGCTGAGGCTTGGATTCCTTTGAGGAAATCCATCTTATCTGCTGATGTATACCACAAAAAAGTCATGGCAACCTTATTATCAGTCCTGGAGTATGGTAAGTTTATAGACAAGCATCCGGCAGTGTCCTCAGACCACTAGACTCAATCCATCACTGTGCTTTGAGATTCATTACTGGTGACCCTTACAACACTCTCTACTGCGGACCGTATGAAAACATTGTTTGGTCCTCACAAGCAGCACAAAAGCAAAAACAATGGCTTGTTTTTATTTATAAATCATTCTCTGGTCATATGACAGCTTATATCTCATCTCATCATTTTTTAATATTGGTTGAAGGTGTTTGATTTTACTGTTAATTTTGTTTGTGTATTTCTGTTTATTTTAGTTCAAACCAATTAAATTTTCATTTTCAGTCGCTTTGCAATGTAAATGCTTGGCTGTTTTTAAAATGAGGGTCACCCTCAAAGCATTTAAAAATTAAAAAAATAAAGGCAGGTAAATTGATTGAAATGCTACTGGCTCTTTTAGACTTGAGCTTATCTGAAATGGACCGAGGCACAGTGGAAACATGGTTTGTGGTCTGACGAGTCAACCTTTCAGATTGTTTATGGAATCTTTGTGGTCTTTGTGGACATTGTGGTATCCAGGGCAAGGAAGAAAAGGTCCACCGACACTGCACCTTACCTGCACTGTACTGCTGCTGTTAGAACAATACTGTTTACATCTATTACTGCACAGAGTAATGTTGTTTACTGTTTACATCTGTCACTTGATGCACTTTATGAACAGCTGCTACACTTATTTGCACATACGCATATATGGTGAATGGAGGAACAGCAAAGTAAGAATTTCATTGTACAGTGCAACTGCCTGTTCTGCTGTGCACATGACAATAAAACTCTTGAATCTTGAACTGTTACCAGTGTAAAGTTCAAAAGTCAGCATCTGTCATGGAATGGGGATGCTAGAGGCTAACTTGCATGTTAGTGAAGGCATTATTTTGAACACACATTTTACATTCTAGCAGTCTTTTTCAGGGACGTCCCTGCTTATTAAGACATAACACCAAGCCACAATCTGCACATGTTAAGTAAGCATGGCTGCACAAACAAATCAATGCAGATGCTAGACTGGCCTTCCTATTGTTCAGACCTGTCTTCTATTGAAAATGTGGGCAATATACGAGAATGAAGAACCCTTGTGGCTGCACTGCTGAGGATTTGTATAACAAAAGACTGGCAAAAACATCACTTATTCTCAGGAATGTTATAAAGCTGTATAATCTAATGATTTTATTTTATTTTTTAAATTTTAAATTGCCATTGTGTACGAAAGGGGTTATACAAATAAACTTGCCTCGCCTTTATATTATATACATTTCACAATTCACAATAATGCTGTAGATACATTCAAGTGTGCCTTGAACATTTTAGTCCCTGAGATGGCAGCATTGAGGTCGCAGGGCATCTCCTAGGAGATTCGGTAAAATAGGCTGTCTCTGAGAATGATGAGACTTCAGGGCAGGTGAGAAAGAAGAGTAGTAGCGTGAGCGAAAGCAAACATCAAAGTGAGGTCCAACCACTTCACCCAGAGAAAAATGTTTAAGTAATACCAGCAGGATGTCTTTCTTAGAAGCAGGGCAGGAGTGGAAGTTTTCAGACAGAGAATTACATGATGCTGACCAGGCCACCCCAAACTCTGCACACACATGTGTGCAGGTGAACTTCATAGACACAATTTCAAACATGCTAGTGTCAAGCCAAGTAGCTTTTCAGGAGGAAGGTTGGAGACCACTGCAAAAAAAATCATGTGTCCACACACCAATGGTACAACTTCTACCCAGAGAAGATGATTAAAATGTTTGGGACGTACAAAAACAAGGAAAAACAACACAGCAAACTTTAAAAGCCAAACCTAATTATTGCAGGTAAAAGCATACTGCATACTGTCCCAGTGGGCATGAAACATGCTTATGGTTCATTTATGTCTTACCTGCATATTTTAGACACTTCCTTTGACATTTTCATAAAGCCCATGCTAGCTTTTGTAGTAAAAGAGCATTGTAAATACCAAACTCACAGAAAGCAGACAACAATGTTGTTTTGCTTTTATTTTTGGCTTTGTAGGTAGAAAATTACTACTTTAAGGGACAGATAGACCTTCAAACGTCTCCTGTTATATCTTTTAACCACAAATGGAACTTCAATTTCAAGAACTTTTGCAATGCTAATGAACTGAAAACCTGAAACAAATGTTATAAACACTCTGGAGCACTGCCTATTGTGTCAACCAGAACTAGAATGGATGGCCAGATTCATACAGTCACATTGAATATGCTAGCAGCTGTTCATCTGTCTCAATGTAACTACTAAACCATTTAAGGTAGAATAGAAAATAAGAAGAGGAAGCTAACTTCAGCAGTTGGGGCTGCTGATTTAACCCATAAACTACTACAGAAATACACTTCGATGTAACATTTAAGTTTTCTGAGTGATCTTGTGCTTATGTGCGTGAATTCATACATTAGTTAAGAGCACCCAGCCAAAAACTCTACCGGGCAACTGGGAATTCTCCCACTCCAGCATTGCTTAGAAGATACAGATGGTCTGCGTACATATTTGGAAGGTATATACATTGACCAGCATATGTGTAGCAATCTGGTTAAGTGAACTGATAAATAAACTGAATTAATCTTCATACTGCACTGGAATGGTTTATCTTCACTGGATCTCTACCACCCATATCGTACCCTTTCTTGCTTCATTTCTTATTATTTCTTTACTATAAAATCAAGTAGAGGACACAGGCGGCTGAGCCGTTAGCAGCATTGATCATACAGGTATAATTTTTTAGATTTTCTATACAATTTTTGTAAAACATCTGCAAAAATAAAAGAAAAAGAAAAAAAGAAAAGAAATTCTGACAAACTTTAAATATGTCAGACAGACTTTAAAATGTATCAGCATCTTTGCACAATGTTTATATACTGTATGTCAAAGACAAAACTTAAAATTTTCTGGAAATACTAATTAACAATAGACACATAAGAAAAAAAAGCTACTTTCCACAGTCCGAAGCAGACAGACTACAGACACTCAATAACGCTATATATTGGGGCAGTCGTGGGCTGGAGGTTAGGGAACTAGCACCTGTGACCAGAAGCTTGCCGGTTTGATCCCCTTGGCTGACAGTCCATGACTGAAGTGCCCTTAAGCAAGGCACCTAACCCCCAATTGCTCCCCGGGCGCCGTGGCGCCGCGCCCACTGCTCCGGTCAAGTGTGATCACTGCCCCCTAGTGTGTGTGTTCACTAGTGTGCATGTATGTGGGTGTTTCACTGCACGGATGAGTTAAATGCAGAGGCCTAATTTCACAGTGTCACAGTGACAAATGGTTGTCAATTCAATTCAATATAAACACTCCACACCAAACACTCCAACCCTTGAACAGATATGGAGAACTAAAATCCAAAAATAAGAGAACACAAACTCTTGAGACCATTCCAGTGCCGGAAAAGACATTCACCACAAATGCCCAGAGACAAGTCACCCATCACTGAGAAGAGTGTATTTTGCAGTCGCTTTTACTCAAAGCAGCCACGTATTACACTGTACAACCACTGAATGACACTTCACCACCAGAGGAGGAGAAATTTTTCATAAAGTTTTCTGAGCATAGGGCTGTGGAACATGCACTTTCTACCTGCACTGAACAGAACTGAGGATACCCCCAAGCAGTTCATCTACTGCTAAGATGAGCTGTCAATGCTCTGGCAGATTGAGCCAGGAAATCAGAAACAAATGAAAACTCTCTAGAGAAACATGGTCGAGAGAATCAGGCAAAATGAAGTAAGAGCAATAGACACAAATACTAGAAACGTTCAGTCTTTAAGATGGCGGTGACCAGGTTTGAGTTGACTGAGAATAGTATTGTGAATCCCTGATACATTCAATCCACTGTGACTGCCAATGAAGTTGGATAATTAGTCAGATAGTGCACTGTTCCCAGCTTTAAGACACATTGAAATAGTCATATTTCTTTAGCACGTTTTCTTTTAACATGTAGTCCGAAGTCCTTGTCCATCTAAAAATGTGTGACTGTAGAACATTCAGTTGGCAAAAGCTTTCTTTTTTTTTTCTCACTTCAGTTGTGACTGTTAAACAGATAAAGCCGTGCTGCAGCCTTCCACACACAAAATGCTTTCCAACTCGAAACATGAACAAGGGCATGCTGTGGTTACACCAAAGTTAATAAAATAAGTCTGATACTAGCAATATGCCACAAAAACAGAAGGAACACTATAATAATAGTAGCCTAGAGGCTGACATGAGAACCTGCAGCCCACCCCCTTTTTTATCTTTCAAAACAAGAATCAACATACAATTGTATGTAAAAGTTTGGGTGCCCCTGTTTAACATACATGTTTTGTTGAAGAGCAAAGTTTGTGGCCATTTCATATTTCATGTTTTCCCCCTAATACGTTAAACTCAGCAAATAAATATAAGCTGTGCACAAGTATTTGTAACAAATAGTTAACTTTTTTTTTACTTAGAAACCCATACAACTGTATTGGCACAGTATTAACACAGTAATAAACCTACAACAAAAACTAACAACTACACCAAGTAACAGAAACTCAAGTGTGTTTAATTCATCTGATTGAAGTAGGTGTCTAGGTGGGGTTACCCACTGTGCTGCTACAGCTACTGTTATAAACCTGTCAGTATGTTAGTCAATTCCTAGTCTCCAAAACTACAATCAGAAGCCAACTATTCAAATTATACCTCCAAATGCAAACAAAATAGTCACCTCAAACTTGAGCTTGTATACTCTCCATCTATGTTCCCTGACCTAAACTTCACTGAAAACCTAAGCTGAAGAAGAGATTATACAAGCAAGGACAAAGAACTCTGTAGGATTGTGTTTTTAGGAAGGAATTGTCTCAGATCCTATTATATGTGTCTTCCTCATCCAGCATTATAGGAGAAGATTCGGTATTATCTTGATGTATTAAATAAGAATAAGAATGTGACTACTTCTCTTATAAATAACACAACACAGTTCTTGGTCAATTTTACCAAAGCCACCAAATTATTCTAATGGGCACTGTGCAATGGTCCCTGTAACTTTACTGACAAGTTTGCAGAGGCTTCCCAAAGCGGACCCTTGGTAAGATATGTTTCCACAGGAAGATCACAGCTTTCATCTGTATAGCCTGTACACTGCTGAAAATCTTTTGGGGTGGTCCTGACCAAAATAAGAAAACAATCTTTCTTCTTTTCTACTTTCTAACTAATTTCACCAAAAAGAAAGGGTCATTAAGTCAAAGCACAGAGCAGATGGTTGGGATACAGTGAGCTCCATAATTGGTACCCTTGGTAAAAATGGGCACAAAAGGTCAGAAAAAATGTTTGTTACATATTTAAATAAAAATAATAATAAAAAAACAAAAGCAAAACAAAACAACAACAAGACGTCAGTTATTGGCACCATAGAAATTCTTATGAACCAAATGTAATGTTCCTATTTATATTTCACCAAATATTTCACTATAACAGTCCATCTGAGTGTTCAGGGACTCTTAAGCAGTCATCCATGACCTCCTGCTTCACTGGGGTATTAATATGAGGTGACAGGAGCCAAATTCCCTTAGTCATTCATCAACATGGGGAGGATTAGAGAGTACACAAATTTAATGAGAAAAGTGGGTTGACCTCCATAAATCAGGCCATGGCTAAATAAATAAATTAATAAAAAGCAAAACTCTAAAAAAAAAAAAATGCCCACGTACACTGGTAGGGGAATAATTAAAAAGTTTTTTACAAGCCTGAGCTTCAGTGAAGCTGCCTGGAAAATGATCAATGTTTTTTTTTACTCTCACACAAACTGAGGATGATGGTTAGTGAGGCAAAAAATTTCCCCAAGGATCATGGTTTGAAATTTGCAGAAGACGGTAGCATTTGGGGGTCACCAAGCCTCCAGATCGACAGTTAGATGCCACCTCCATGCCAATAAACTATTAAGAAGGTGTGACAGAAGGAAGCCTTTTCTTTCAATCTTATTTAAATATAAGCAGTAGTTTGCAAGATGCCACACGACTTTGATTGAAACAAGGTTCTATGCTTAGATAAGGATGGTTACACAGGAACTAAACTATTCCCCACTGTTGGATATGGTGGCTGTGATTCCCTTAAAGTCCCTGAGAATCTTGGCATCATAGAAACCATGAAGTGCCAAAAGATTTTAAACGGAAAGTTTTTTTTTTAGTTTTTTCACTGCCAAAAAACTAAAACTTTATCCAGTAGGACAATGTCCCAAAACATACATCCAAATTCATCCAAAAAAATGGTTCAATTGCTTTCATTGTACCCTGACTTTCATTGTACCCTGACTGAAAAGTTCCCATTGGAAACCTGTTGGTGAGCTGAAGAGTCCAGAAAAGATGACCCCTGGTGAGACTGTACTGAGAAGTGGTCTCCTTGTTTTGTATTTTCTAATCTCATCAAGCTTTACAAGGGAACATTCAGTACAGTTATGTTGGCAAAAAACAATGATTATGATATAATAATTATCTTAGACTTAATTTACTTCAATTAAAAGCTAAAATTCACATATTTTCAGTGTGGCTTTGAGCTAATTAACTACAAAGATATTGTTATTATCTTAACAAAGGGTACCAATACTTACAGTGCTGACAGAAAAGAATAAGGCAGCTCCTAAAGATGTTGTACCAACTTGAGCAGAGTGGGCAAGCAAAACCACAAAAGTACCCAAATTAAAATCATAAAAACAAAAAGCCCTGAAACAATGGAATGAAGAATAAGATCTCATTAAAAAGGAAGATTAAACAAATCAGAAGGAGCTTTATATTGGAATGACCAGCGTCTGACTTCTGTGAAATCTCTACGGATTAAGAGAAAGGGAGATTGCATAAGTCTGTGTGGATGTGAGGATCAACAGACAATAAAAATAGGAAGAACAATTAAAATAAACACCTTTCATATTTATTTTATAACATGTATAATGCACTGCCTCTGCCAAACGTTTCATAGCTATCTTTTCCTCAGTATTCATTAGCAGTATGAAGAAGTCTTGGATGCAGATTATATACACAAATATCATCAAAAGTACAGTTGCTATGTTACTTATTTTAAGTGTTATCATATGTAAACAAATTAAGAGCTCACAAAGCCTGGTGTGTTGGGAGGCAAGGAGGCATGTATTTTGGCTGGCCCCAGTGCTGGAAGCAAAGCCATTTGATAAAGGGCAAGTGTACCATGTCCACCAGGACTTCCACATAGTGTCTCCATTTGCAGAGCTACACACAATATGACATATCTACACCTTTAAGAACTGAAAAATACTCAAAGGAAAAAAAAATGAATAAAAAAGAAAAACACAAATGTATTGTTGCTGGAAACAAGGGTGCAGATTTTACCTCAATGGTGTCTCAATGTAACCAAACGCTACAGTTAACAACCTTTGTGTAACACTGGATGACAGTTTATCATCTGTCTCCCATATGAGTAATATCTATCTCTCTCTAAAATTGCTTGAGACACTTATCCAAAACGCAAGAAAAATTTGTTCAAGCCTCCATAACTACTAGATTAGAATACTGTAAGTGTTGCTGGCTAGTTGTTGCACTGACAGGTTTTGCTTAAGACATATAAAGCTCTTTATGGCCTCAATCCAACCTCCCTTAATGATCTACTGAAGTGTTGTAACTCATACAAAACACTGCGCTCTGCTGAGGCAGGCTTAGTGCAAACTCTTAGAATCACTTATAGCTCAGCTGGTGGTGGATTATTTTCTTACATAGCTCATAAACTCTGCAATACCATTATAGAGAATATTCATCTTTGTCATGTAGATTGGAAGAGGTTTTAATTTTGATCCTTGCTGTCAACAAAGAGAATTCTGAAGATCATGGTCATTTACCATACAGTAGGTTCAGACGTGACATAGGAAAAAGTTTGATAACGTTTCATTTCATGATTTATTCCTTCAATAGCTTTCGATTATAGTACAAGAATATTAACACAGGTACACAAATATATACACACACCGTTACAGTTTTCTGTTTTTGCCCGAAATTGATGTAGAATACATTGATTTATGCGGACTGTCTACTAACAGCTAAACAGTTGTCTAAAAATGACATCACCGGTGGCGATCATCGAGGTCCGAGCACCACATCACACAGTCCAATTTTTACAGATTTAAAATGTCAAGTTTTGAAAACGGCATCTTTCGAACAGAGAAGGCTGAGAGAGTTCGATGCAGTGTAATTTATTTATTTATTTTTTAATTGTTGCTTGCTTGATCTTCTGCTTTGTACGGACAAAAGCTTGTACAACAAGCAACACAGTGACTATAAAAATGCAGCAGTTACTGAAAACACATGGCGGACGACAGGTGAAAAGCTGAGGAAAGACATTATAGCATCTCTATAAAGCCATTTTTCAGTTTATCAGTAGATCCTAGTCTGTTCATGTCCACAAACTATTAACGGCAAGCAGAACCTTGAACTCACCCACAGACATAGAAAATACCTTCAGAACAACAGGCATCCTAAAACACACACACACAATAATAATAATAATAATAATAATAATAAAGTTCACACTATGTTAAAAAATTGTATTCTTTTTTCATCCAAAAAAAAAAAAAAAAAAAATTATACTTTGTGTGAACAGGCCCTCCTATGGTCAGTATGAGCCTCTTAGCAGACGACGAGCAGTTTACACTGATATAGTAAGCAATAGTTCAACAAATAAATCTAAATACCTGGAGAGCAGCACAGTTTTGACAAGATTTACACTGATAATGAATAGAATCATTACCTATATTTTATTCTCAGAGTGTACCACGTGTCATTTTCATGATAAAAATGCAAGAATCCAAACTCCCCTACAAGAGCTTGGTTTCTGAACTTGTCAGCTTTTTCACTGCTGGTTTGCATATCTAATTACTGTATGATTCATTTTACCATGTCTGCTACTGAATGTAGAAAACACTGAATAATGTAAGAGAAGATTTTATTAAACATGAATTAGCTTGCTCATTAGCTAGAAACGAGAATCAGTGGTGTGCTTGATGTTTATAAAGTGTCGTCTTTAAAGCTACTATATTTGAGATGAGATAATTATGGAGCTCTTAACTTGAAGGCATGTAACTGGCACCTGGAAAACTATTATGGCCCCCTTTATGGCACCGCCTAAAAATAAATCCTAGAATCACCCCTGCATATACTACTCATTTAGACAGTATTCCACGGTCCCATCATCTTCAGATGAGGTGGAAGTTAGTGCTAGTTGAATGTAACATACATTCTGCTAAGTAACGTTGGCATGTAACTGAGCAACTGATGTTGGCCCAGATGTACTTAATAGCATGGAGGTTCTGCTATGAATTTTAGAATATCTACAGTAAATACAAGTTATCTTAGATGTTACTGCAGCACTAAAACCATCAGTATTCACTTTGATTAACAAGAGATCTAGGCAAATATCTCAGCACCATTGTTACCAGGTGCTGGCTGAGTGGCATGATTAACACATGCAAAATAAGGTAGATGAGCAATGAGCTACAAAATCCATGGCAGCTGACCTCAATTTGTTGACAAGTGACACATCCAATACCATATCCAAAGGACAACATATATTATTATGGGTACTGTGCATTTTTTATTTTACCAAATCATTATTTAGATGGTAAAAAAAAAAAAAAAAAAAAATGATCTACTTATAAGCTATGCCCTCCCAGCATTGAACTGATTCTGTGTTCCTTGAATCTAGTCACCAAATTCTAATCTTAGCAAGACTGAGATGATAACATGCCAGTAAAAGTTTGTCATCCAAGTCAGAGGCCTTGTAAAATACACTTGTTCTCAGCCCAAGGCCTCTGGTAAAAGGAAAAAAATGAACACTGAAGTCCAGCATTTTTGCAGTAGGCCAAACATAAACCCTTACTTTCAGAATAAGATTTCATTCTGGTACTTTGTATCAACACCACAGACCTATCAGGCAGCAGCAAGCATGCTTAGAATGTCTTGTTTAAGACAAATTTCCTCAAATTACACTTTTGCTTTTTTAAATGCATGATCAATACTGTGCGTCCTTTGTGCAAAGAATGTTTTAATAAGCATGAAATTCAATTGCAGTTGTCCCTCTCTCCATCGATTTCACTGTGTATTACTGGTCATGAAACATTGTGGCAGGTAATTTAGAGAGATGTACCCTTTTCATATGATCTTTTCATCTTTTCTCCTTCAAGCTACATGTCTTAAACAAACAAATTAGGCTTTGCCATAGGAGCTCTCCATTCCTCCTCTTCACTATCCCTCAAAATCCTCCTCTTCCTCTATGAGTTAGAAGGGTGCTCATACTTTGCCAGAGAAACTGTGATATGAGAAGTATGCTTTGCAACGTCATGTGCTTTTGATGTGTTGCAGTTTGGTTCCTTGAACCCTTCAAGTAAAATCATGAACTATTTCATGAAATGCAAATGTCTACGAGCAACAACAGCTCAGTCACAAAGGTAAACCAAGCAAACTCATAGAGCGAGGTCACGCCAAAAAAAATAAAAATAAAAATTAATAAATCAAATGGTCTGGTGTAAAGAGCGCCAAGACTAGACTCTGGAACGGTGGAAATGTGTCCTCTGGAGTGATGAATTACACTTCACTTCACTGTCTGATGAATGAATCTGGGTTTGGAGGATGACAAGAGAACTCTACCTACCAGAATGCAAAGTTCCAGCAGTATAGTTTGGTGGAGGAGGGATAATGGTATGAGGCTATTTTCAGGCTTTGGGCTCAGCCCCTTAGTACCAGTAAATGGTAATGTAAATGCTACAGCATACAAAGACATTTTAGGCAACTGTAAGCTTCCAACATTGTTTCAACAATGCTCCAGCATGTTCCAGCATGACTGTGCCCCATACAGTCTGGCACGGGGCTTGGTCAAGTAAAGCTTGCATGCAGCTGCTAGGCCATGGAAACCCATGCCATGAAACTCCTGGCACACAGTTTCTGTGTTGATGTTAATGCCAAAGGGGTTTGGAACTCTGTAGTAAATGAGTCAGCAGAGCATAGGTGACGTTTATGCAGAACATGCCTCTGTAACTTTGCACATTGGGCACATTGTAGCCGAGTTGCTGTGGTTCCTAAACGCTTCCACTTTTCAGTTGATTGTGAAATATCTAGGAGGGAAGAAATTTCACAAACTGACACTGTGGCATCCTATTATAGGACCACGCTTTAACACAGTGACCCCTTTAGAAGTTCTTTTGCAAATGTTTGTAAAGACAGGCAGCCACGGCCAGGAGCCTGATTTTATACACCTCTGGCAATGGGACTAACATAGCACACACATAAACACATTTTGTGTTTGGTAGATTTGTGTTGTAAGATATAAGGGACAAGAAAAGGAGAATATAGAGGAGGATGGTCAAAAATAGTTTCAGTATTGATAGAGCTATTCCGCCGAATCGGTGCCAGTTCCGTCCCCAGGAAATTACATGTATAAATGTGCGCAAAAAATAACTGTAAAATACATTTTATTATTAAGCATAGTGTCTTGTACTTTGACCTAATTGCAAATTTAAGATATATAATTAAAAGCATTAATAAAAACTACCAAGAACACTGAAAAAATAGCATTTGTTACCTGTCCCTGCTCTCTAACTATACACTTTACCGTGAAATATAATTATTAAAATCCTTCAGAGATGTAATTTTTTTTGCATTGTTGTGTGACTCCAAATCCCATCTATGCTTCAAAAATACTTTTTTCAAAAGAAATCCATAATATCCAAGTTAAAATATACATTTTAGTTGTGTCCCTAGGTTTTCACTCTGTCCTGTTACCATAACACATTACCCCATCTGAAAAATCTGGAACATTCCACAAGTCACATGTTCAACAGGAAGTTGCATCAGTTGGATCTTCTGAAGGCCATGAGAAGACCAAAAGTAAGTTCCCTCCTTTATTGTTCTGTATATTTGATCATATTGTAATTATGACTGAGGAGGCCAATCTCAACGTTCTGTCCTGTTACCTAAAATAATTCTTAGATGTTATTTATTTTTAAAGTACATATTTTGGGAAAATCACTAAAATGTGCTCAGTGTCTTCGTACTATTAGCATAGCCGCCATGTAGCTATATTTCATGTTTTTGCTAATTCTATGCTAAAAACTCAGTCCTGTTACTTTCAATCCTGTTACTCATATAAAGAGTAACAGGACTGAGTGCCAGTAACAATAAACCTCTGGTTTATTAATTTATTAGTGTGAATATTAGTCAATGTAATACTATTCACCTTTTTTAAGTTTTACAGTTGAAATTACTGAAGTTGTTGAGATTTAAATCAGTTTCACGTGTGGTTTCATGTGGATACCATACTTACAGGGTGCCAATCCACCACTGTGCTGCAGAAAAGCAGCGTGCTCGACGTGATGCTGACCCAGAAAGGTGAGAAAGATATTTAGAGAAGGAACGAGAAAAATACAGGGTTAGAAAAAAAATAATGCTAAAATATATAAAATAATAATGTAAAATAATAATGAAAAAAGAATAATGCTTCTCCGCACACAAAAGTAAAAAGGCAGATGAGACAGCTTCCACGTGCGGCCATTCAGAAGACTCTTTTGTTTCATGAGGCTCTGGTGGAGGACATCCGAAACAAATACAAAGCAGCACAGGGGGAAAGGAAAAGGCAAATAATTTCAAAAATAACAACAGGAAAAGTTCTGAAAAAGTACAGGCTGCAACGATTGGCTCAAAATTCATTGGGCTTTTCAAAGAAAAGATGGAAGAATGAGAAAAATGGGAAGATCAACTACACCTACCAGCGAAAGCAGAACAACAGGGTTAGAGATAGTTTGTTAAGCAGAGTGAGAGCTTTCTACTCGAGGGATTATGTGAGTCGCATCATAATTGGAAAGAGGCAGACCATCACTTGAAAGAAAAACAAAAAGCAAAAACGGTTCCTGTTGGATACCATGAAAAATTTGCACTGAAGAAGAAATCTCTTACTCACTCTTCTGTTTGCTTCGACCTTTTTGGGTTGTCCATCCAACTCTGAGTGACCGGGACACATGCATGTGCAAGATGCATGAGAATCTGGGTTTTATTGTGCAGAAGCTGCACCACTTGAAAGTAATCAGCACAGTCAATCTGCATGACCTTGTGAAAGTCATCACATGCGACACAGAAAACATTACGTGCATGTACGGAGAATGTTCTGAATGCAAGGACCTTTCTTGCCCAGTCTCTAGCCAAGTGACTTATCTCCAGTGGGCAATAGTGGATAAGGACCCCACACAAGAACACAAGAATGACCCCAATGGCAAAACATCTAAAATCACAATAAAAAAAAAAAGGAGTTCCAGACCACACAAGAAGAACTGCTAGAACTGCTGAACCTGCAACTGCATAGGTTTAACAGACACACTTATAACATCAATAATCAGTTTAGCCACTACAGGGCACTGAGACATGGCTTGAAAGCACATGAATGTCTAATTCATGTTGACGAAAATTACCTCTGCAAGTATAGTACAGAAATACAGGCAGTCCACTTTGGAGCAGCACACCAACAGGCAACACTGCACACGAGTGTGCTTTATGTGCATACATCCCCCCGCCCGATGTCCTTCTGTACAGCGTCCCCTCAAGACAAAAGGGCCCACCAGCAATTTGGCAGCACTTGTCACCAGTGCTTAATTATGTGCAGAGTGCACATCCAGAGGTCTCGACAATCCAGTTTTACAGCGATGGCCCATGCACTCAGTATAGACAGCGAGGGAATTTTTTCATGTTTTGTACTGAGCTGTTCAGACGAGGATTCACTGCTGGGACGTGGAACTTCTTTGAGGCGAGCCATGGGAAGGGTGCCCCAGATGGTGTGGGAGGAGCCCTGAAGAGGAGAGCTGACAGTCTGGTCAGCAAAGGGACAGACATTCCTAATGCTTCAGAGCTTTATGCTGTGTTGCAAAAGGCAGAAACAACAATCAAGTTGTTTTTTGTCACCGAGGAAGTAGTTGAGAAAGCAGTTTTGGAGATGCCCAATGATGTGTGCCACCAATTCCATCCACCATGAGGATGCATCAGGCAGTGACCCTAGCCCAAGGAGAACTGACATACAGGGACGTCAGCTGCTTGTGTACAACAAAGCAAAACCTGACCTGTGACTGCTTTAATGCAAAGCATTTCACGTTCAGTCATCAACAGACGGCTCCCACAGCCATGGAATTTCAGTGGCAAAGTCATGTAGTTGTTGGCAAATGGTGTGTGGTGAAGTATGAGGGTGACCTATACCCTGGCGTCATCATAGACACAAATGAATCACATGTTGAGGTCCGTTGCATGCACAAAATGCGGGTCTACAGATTTTTCTGGCAAGCATGTGAAGACTTGCTTTGGTACCTTTTTGAGGATGTTTTGTGTATCATCCCACCCCTGAGGCCAGTCACAGGACGCTATATGGAAATCGAAAAAGAGCTCTGGGCCACACTAGAGAAGATCTCTTAGAAAAGGCCTGACAAGTTTGTTTTCTCACACACACACACACACACACACACACACACACACACACACACACACACACACACATTCCTGTTACCCAGTGTTCATTCCTTTTACATGATTATTTTTTCTAAAAAAAAATATAAACATAAACCACTTTTTCCCAATTATATGTTTGGTCCATCATTTATCCATTTGTTTAATAAATTACATGAGAAACAATTTGATCAATTTTAGGTTTGGGTCTTCTTGAAAAGATAAAAATGGCTTTGCATGTTTTAGAAAAATACAATGTGCATGCATATATAGTGGTTTTTTAGTCATAAATATCAATTATTTGAACATGTAGTCAATCATTTCTTTAAAATAAACACTTTTTTGAGGTAACGTTCCAAGTTCCAAAAGCCAGTTTCAGCAACCGAGGATCAGAACGCCAAGGCCCACGCCTTCGGACACTGCCCGATCCACAACGCACCGAACCCCTACTACTGCCCCTCCCATTGGTGGTGGGTCGATGTGGTGGTGGACGGGTCCTGACTGTTGTCTGTGCTTATGCACCGAACAGCAGTTCAGAGTACCCAGCCTTCTTAGAGTCCTTGGGAAGGATGCTTGAAAGTGCTCCTCCTGGAGACTCGATTGTCCTACTGGGGGACTTCAACGCTCACGTGGGCAATGACAGTGAGACCTGGAGGGGTGTGATTGGGAGGAATGGCCTCTCTGATCTGAACCCGAGTGGTGTTCAGTTTTTGGACTTCTGCACAAACCACAGTTTGTCCATCACGAACACCATGTTTGAACACAAGGATGTCCATAAGTGCACATGGCACCAGGACACCCTAGGCCGCAGTTCAATGATTGACTTTGTAGTCGTGTCATCGGACTTGCGGCCATGTGTTTTGGACACTTGGGTAAACCTGGTGGTGAGTTGGATCAGGTGGTGGGGGAAGATGCCGGTCAGACCAGGCAAGCCCAAACGCATAGTGAGGGTTTGCTGGGAACGTCTAGCAGAAGAACCTGTCAGATTGATCTTCAACTCACACCTCCGTCAGAACTTTGACCAGATATCGGGGGAGGTGGGGGACATTGACTCAGAATGGGCCATGTTCCGTTCCTCCATTGCTGAAGCGGCTGACTGTAGCTGTGGCCATAAGGTAGTTGGTGCCTGTCGGGGCGGTAATCCTCGAACCCGGTGGTGGACACCCCAGGTGAGAGATGCCGTCAAGCTGAAGAAGGAGTCCTACCAGGCATGGTTGGCCTGTGGGACACCAGAGGCAGCTGGCAGGTATCGACAGGCCAAGCGATCTGCGGCTTCAGTTGTTGCCAAGGCAAAAACCCGTGTATGGGAGGAGTTTGGTGAGGTCTTGGAAACTGACTTTAAGTCGGCTCCGAAAAGATTCTGGCAAACCGTCAGGCGACTCAGAAGGGGAAAGCAGTGTGCCACTAGCACTGTATATAGTGGAGATGGTGTGCTGCTGACTTCGACTGAAGACGTCATTGGGCGGTGGAAGGAATACTTTGAGGACCTTCTCAATCCCACCGACACGTTCTCCAGTGAGGAGGCTGAGTCTGGGGACATGGGAATAGGCTTGTCCATTACTGAGGCCGAAGTCGCTAAGGTAGTTAAGAAGCTCCTTGGTGGCAAGGCTCCAGGGGTGGATGAGATCCGCCCTGAGTTCCTCAAGGCTCTGGATGTTGTGGGGCTGTCTTGGCTGACACGCCTTTTCAACATTGCGTGGACATCGGGGGCGGTGCCACTGGATTGGCAGACTGGGGTGGTGGTGCCTCTTTTTAAAAAAGGGGACCGGAGGGTGTGTTCCAACTACAGGGGAATCACACTCCTCAGCCTCCCTGGCAAGGTCTATGCAGGGGTACTGGAGAAGAGAGTCCGGCTTATAGTCGAACCTCGGATCCAGGAGGAACAGTGCGGGTTCCGCCCTGGTCGTGGAACACTGGACCAACTCTTCACCCTCTCCAGGATTCTGGAGGGTTCATGGGAGTTTGCCCAACCAGTCCACATGTGCTTTGTGGATCTGGAGAAGGCATTCGACTGTGTTCCCCGGGGTATTCTGTGGGAGGTGCTTCGGGAGTACGGGGTACATGGCTCTTTGCTACGAGCCATTCAGGCCCTGTACAAACAAAGCTGGAGTTTGGTTCGCATAGCCGGCAGTAAGTCAGACTCGTTCCCAGTGAGAGTTGGACTCCGTCAGGGCTGCCCTTTGTCACCGATTCTATTCATTATTTTTATGGATAGAATTTCTAGGCGCAGTCAAGGGATGGAGGGTGTCCGGTTTGGTGACCTCAGGGTCACATCACTGCTGTTTGCAGATGATGTGGTCCTATTGGGGACATCAGGCCGCGAACTTCAGCTTTCGCTGGATCAGTTTGCAGCCGAGTGTGAAGCGGCTGGGATGAGAATCAGTACCTCTAAATCCGAGACCATGGTTCTCAGGCGGAAAAGGGTGGAGAGCCCTCTCTGGGTCGGGGATAGGCTCTTGCCTCAAGTGGAGGAGTTCAAGTATCTCGGGGTCTTGTTCACGAGCGATGGTACAAGGGAACGGGAGATTGACAGGCGGATTGGTGCTGGGTCAGCAGTGATGCGGGCTCTTTACCGGTCTGTTGTGGTAAAGAAAGAGCTGAGCCATAAGGCAAGGCTCTCGATTTACCGGTCGATCTACGTTCCCACCCTCACCTATGGTCATGAGCTTTGGGTAATGACCGAAAGAATAAGATCGCGAATACAAGCGGCCGAAATGAGTTTCCTCCGCAGGGTGTCTGGACTCTCCCTTAGAGATAGGGTGAGAAGTTCAGTCATCCGGGAGGGACTCGGAGTAGAGCCGCTGCTTCTTCACGTCGAGAGGAGCCAGCTGAGGTGGTTCAGGCATCTGGTTAGGATGCCTCCTGGACGCCTCCCTCGGGAGGTGTCACAGGCGAGTCCACCTGGGAGGAGACCCCGGGGAAGACCCAGGACACGCTGGCGCGACTATATCGCCCAGCTGGCCTGGGAGCGCCTTGGAATCCCCCTTGGAGAGCTGGTGGAAGTGGCTGGGGAAAGGGAGGTCTGGGCTTCATTGCTTAGGATGCTGCCCCCGCGACCTGAACCCCGGACAAGCGGAGGATAATGGATGGATGGATGGACTTTTTTGAGGGAAAATCAAAGGAATTAGTTGCCATTCTATTAAATATGCTTTTTGGTAACAGGACTGAGAAAAATGTAACCACCTTCGGCTTAGAAACCTTGTAAAAAATTAAATAAAGCGGCCTGAGATTGACCACTACATGTTTTGAATAGTTTTCTAATGTATTATTAGATTCAGAGTTGAAAAAAGATACAAAATTAAGTTTAATTTGGAAGAGTTACAGCAGGCAAATGGCACCCATTCGGTGGAATGGCCCGATAACGGATGAGGCCAAGGCTTAAAAGAAAAAGAAAAAAAAAAAAACAGTGTGATACTCATTCTTATAAGAGTGCACAGTAGGACTTTCTGAGGTTAGCGACAACATTTCCTAGAGACATGTATTACATGGACATCACTCTGTGCCTTGCTGGGATTAGTTGTCATCAGCCTGACCCTTGTGTCACAGGTAGCCTCAGACCATCGACCACAGGTCTGCAAATTTAAACACACATGCAGCGCGGCATATTGTGTGCCTGAGGAGGAGACCACACTCATTAAGTGATGTCTGGGAAGCTGTGATGTACCTTCTGCTGGTTCAAAGTTAATTTGTATCCTCCAGTCACAGCAAAGTCCATCTGTTGCCAAGTTTTGGAGTGAACATACATCTCAGAGGAAATGCTGCCTATTGTAATAATTATGTGCACACAATAAAATCTGGTTGGCTGCAGACCGTCAGAATGTTTGTGCAATACAGAAAAAACTTGTTCATTATAGGGTGTAGTAATACTGTTGGTGACTGGTGAAGTATCTAGGATACTTTTCACAGCTGGACATTACAAAGCCAGCTTTGTTATTATTATTATTGTAATTAATCTCAGACTGTAAGCTCCTATGGAAGGACCACATCACCATACAGACATGACCCAATTTGATTGGGGTGTATTATAATGTGAAGTAGATTGTAAGAAACAACTTAAATTGTAAGAAAACTTAACAAAAATTCAGAACCAAGTTTTACTCCTTTCGTTAAAAAACAAAAACAAATTAAAAGCAGTGGGCAGACCGGGGAGGGTTGTAACACTTTTTGTCGCAGTCAACATAACACAGTATTTGTGCTATACTTATTGGGCTGTGTACTCAAAAAACAAGCAAATGAATGAATGAATGTGTCAAACACCAGAGTTCTTTTGAATCAACCCACCCCACTATGAGAGAGTTGTAAGAGTAGGAGGAGTATAAGAGTGTGTGTGGTAGTTTAAGAAAAGAAAAAAAAAAAAAAGGTACAGATGATGCACGACAAAGTCCATTTTTAATTAAAGTTTATCTCGCTTGAGTAAGTGAACAAGTATATTGCCCTTTGTATAATCTCCCTACATAATGTGTATTATAACTAACCCCGTCCTGGTCAGACAAGACATGCATGTTTGAATTAGAACATGTCATGTACGTTAAGAGAAACTACTGATTTAGACCATCTTAGTTAGAGCATTTCACCTGCATTAATGAGTGCAAACACACAGAAACCACAATCCAGAAGTGAAATTGTACTTTATATTTAAATTTTGTTGTACAAGCACACCACTGGTTCAAATAAAGTCTTCAAAACGGTCAGTTCAGGAGGAGGTTGGGTGTGTACAGTAGTGATATCAGTGAACCTCATGAGAATTAGCTGTAGAATTACTATATAAAGGAGATCCTAATGAAGAATCACCCTGTAGCCTAGTTCTGGTTGGTGAAACAATATGGTTCAGTTTATCATCTTTAACCCTCCCAGCCTTTTAAATGTATTTGTTTATTAAATACTGCTTTTTTTTAACCCTTAAGATTTTTGACCTGTCCTACGTGTATTGGAAACTAAATAATGCACTGTAATTAGTGTAGCTATTTTTGTCTTATCATTTGTTTAGTCCTGAAAACACCACATCCGGACAAGTCTAGTCTGAACCTGCCAGCCAGCAGACCTTAAAAACAAATTTCATCAGATAGCATGGACTATGCAGATATTAAATTTGCATGGTGCATGTAACTTGTGATAAGGTGCATAGCTGAGTTAATCTGGGAGATAAACACATTTGAGCGTTCTTTTTAATATTTATTTATTTGCAGAGCATCTAATGTTCCTGTAAGAGACTGGTGTTTTTTTTCCTTTAACAAGCTTCTGCTCTGCAGTTTTACTCGTATTAAAAATGCTTTTTTAAATGTGTGTTCAAAAGTGTGCGTATGTGTGTGCGTACCTGTGTGCAGCAGACACAGCCTTGCATAAGCACAATTATATATATATATATATATATATATATATATATATATATATATATATATATATATATATATATATATATAGAGAGAGATTATCGAGATTATCACAGCACGTGTTTGTGTGTGCGTGTGTGTGTTCTAGATGTGAAACAATGATTAAACACATATCTGTCTCACAGAGTTACAGCATGAATCATTTAATAACAACAACCTGTAATGCTGATCTAAAGCTTGTTTAAATAAAGATAAGTGGTAAACTCTCTCCAGTTAACTTCAACAATTCTGAAGTGCTTACATTTGGTTTTACCTTCTGTTTTTTTTTTTTTTTTAATACTGGCTTTAAACTCGAACTGGTCAGATGCTGGTGGTGGGATGGGAATGAGCCAAGACAGCAGAGTGTCACTGGAGAAAAGTGCATGTCATGGTTTATATTCATAGTCTAAGAACTGCAAATATTGGAAAGTTAATTCACATCACAAATCAGTAACTACAGACAAAATAGCACATCTGGAAATATCCATTTTCCAGTGACCCAGCTAAAATGAGGGATAAGGTTTTGTGGTCAGAAGAGACCGACTTAAAATGTGTGGTTAAAACCCAATAGTGCCCATTCCAAACATCATCATAACAGTGAAGCATGGCGGTAACAGCATCATGTTGTGGGGACACTTTTCCTCAGCAGGGACTGGGCATCCTGGTAACACTAAAGGACAGATGGTGCAAAATACAGGGAGACAAAGCAAGGCAACAGTCTTGTCTCATCTCCTCCAGCATTCAAACAGCTGCTAAGATGGCTACACAAAATCGAGGAGAGGAGGAGGTTTGGTGGGAAAAAGCAGGAATGTGCAGGGTTTCTAGACGCAGCCCACATCTCAATCCAATCAAGAATCTGTATCATTATTTTAAAACTGTGGTCCATAAACATCATCCAACCAGCCTGAAGAACCAGGAGAAAATCTGAAGAATGAGCAAAAATCACTCAAAACACAGCATGCAAAGCTGAGAGCACACTGGTTTGGATAATACTGTCTGGAACAATCTGTGCCATGTGTAAACCATACATTCTGATGACTTAAGGGGGTTGAATACTTTTGCAAGGCACTGCACACTACCATTCAGTTTAGTAGTGAAAGTAGTAGATTTCAGTGCAAAGTTCACTGAATCTGGGGCCTGAAGCTTGCTGTTCTAGTCTAGCACATACCTGGGGCAACTTTAAATGTATCATTTCTGCAATAAGCATTCATCCATCCATCCAGGTGACTCAAAAGTTTTGCACGTTTTGGTATTTCTTTGTTCTGTTCTATGTGAAACATAGCATAAAAACTGTACCTCAACTCTGGACCTCTCAAGATGTTTTGGTCCTGTGCAGTATTTCACAAATTCACTTTAAACCTCTCACATCTCTGCATCTCAACCTCAAACAAGGTCAGTCTCATCGATTCCAGATATGTTGTCATGGCAATGAGCCAAGGACTGTCATTAGGTCTGTCTGGTAAACTCAAAAATCTGTCAATTTGTAAATTAGCCTGATAAAGCTTGTCTGCCCAGCACCTGAAGCTATTTCCATAAATGGACACCCCACTCACTTCCTTCATCCAGTGCAATGCATTACAGCAGTGGCGGTGGGGTCCATGAGTGAAAAGAAGCTCCTGAGAGGTGCTTTTTTTTTTTTTTGTCAAGTCAGGAATTACACAGTGTAGCCCTTAGGCTGCTGAATAATGGCTTCACCTTAAACTCTCATCCTAGAGGCGTTCAGTGATGCCAGCATCATGACTTCCTCTGGCTACAGAATACCTTGACTCAGAAGGAGTCTGATACCAGCTGAGGCAGAGTGGTGATGTGGACATATCTATTTGTGTGCTTGGTAGGACATGGCTGTAGGGATTTGCTTCCATGCAGCCACACGAGTATTAGTGGGATCATGCACCGATGCTGGACAGTAAGGCCTGGCTTGCTGTTAGCGTTCCAATTCATGCCAGAGGTGATGGACAGACTTGAGATCAGGGCTCCGTGTAGCTCATCCACCCCGAACATGGTAAACCATTTCTTTATGGACCTCACTTTGCGTACAGGGGCACAGTCATGCTGGAACAAGAAAGGGTCCTCCTTAAACTGCTGCCACAATGTTAGAAGCACATGCTTCTCTAGCATTTCACTGCATACTGTAACATTAATTTTCCCTTCACTGGAAATTATGGTCAAGGTCACATGCATCAGACTGCCATGTTCCAACTGCTCCAGATTCCAGTGGTGGAGTGCTTTATACCACTCTAACTCATATATGCTTCATGCTGATCTCAGGCTTGTTGCTTCCGAGGCAGGAACTGTGGTACTGCTGCAACTGGGCACAAATGATTTTTGCACACCATGTGCTTAGGTAATGGCCCTGATCTGTAAGGTTGTGTGGTCTAGCACATCAAGGCTGAGCTCTTGCTGCTTCGTATGACGTATTTCCACTTTACAATAACCACATTTACAGTTGACTAGGGTAGCTTTAGCAGCACAGAAATGGAATGAAATTACTTGATTAAAAGTGACATCCTATGATAGTACTACACTTAAATGAGTTCTCTTTAGTTCAGTTTAGATCAATTCTATTGACAGTGTTTGTCTATAAAGATAACATAGGTGTAAGCTTGATGTTATGTACATGCTATCAAAATAAATAAATGTCCTGTACACAGCTTTGTTGAAATTGCAAATCATCATGAACTATTAAATTGGTGATTCTGGAAATATATAATGTACAAGCACTAGCTTATTTACAAACATCCTATGAAAAGCTGTTTTTGACTTAATCCAATTAAATTGCTTTTTATTAAAAACATGCAGTTCAGTTTTCTAGCGATATGCTCAGCAAAGCATATTGTGATGGAACATCATAAGAGAACATTGTAATAAGCTAGTTTTCTTGTTGTTCATAACTCCTACACCTACATTCCAGTTTTCTAGGCTCAACCAATAAACACACACAATATTACATAAACTATATGCCACATAGCCCATATTTTTCTTACTAATTCAAAAAACGCAAAAAACAGTAATTGTATATCTGGTAATCATGTAACTGTGACTGCTTATTTACCTTGCTTACTTGCAAATCCTCTTTTTTCTTTACCCTCCTATCTTTCCATTCTTTACCTTAATTTCAACCCAATATAAACAATGGCATACCGGCACTAACTGCCCATAGGCAGCTGTGTCTATGCAACGAATAAGAGCTTTTTAATCTGAAATATACCAGCAGTCAATGAGGGGTGTCACAGGTTTCCCCTTCTGTAGTTTTAAACAGTGTAATACATCAAATATGTCCTGCTGCAAAAGGATGCAATGTAATTACTCTGTGCACTAGTCTCTTTAGATACCACATTCAAAAGGACAGCTTAATCATCTTTTGTATGAATGTCATTGTCACAAATGAAGACGAATGATTAAAGTCAGCAAAACAATATCACGGTTGCAGGCAAAGAAAAAGCTCAAAACGCGGTGTCAAAATGTGCTTCTTTCAGTTGTACACTGCCTGTTCTGAAATTTTTACTGCTTTTTTTTTTAACTTAGTAAGAAAAGAACAGTCACAGGTTTCATTAACATTTTCTTTAAAACTTTAGCTGGTTTTTACAGCATTACACGTCTATTAGTGTGTCTTCCTTGATGAGAAGATCAAGTTTTGTATAAACAGTGAGGTAGTTTTCCAACACCTGAAAAGTTTGATCACTGACATTACAACATTCTAAGATGTATGTTTTCCTGAAAATAACCTATTTAGTTTTAATATGCGACCGCTAACTGGTTGGCTCACTGGCAGGGACATCAGTATAAAAGAGCACATTTCACCATATCATGGATTTCAGCCCAAAAATACAAAACACGAACAGCCTGGCCACAATACATGAATAGATGAAGTCAGTCATTCTTAAAACCTCATCTAAAAGCATCAAACACACACATTTACAATGTTGGTGCAGATACTTTGTGTTGTGGAACAGGCTTCCCTCTGCATGTTTCTGTTGTGGTCTAATAGGATATAATGCCACATTATACACTAGTCAAGTACAAGTAACTTGGCAGACCTGAAATAACATTATTCGTCCAGTTATTACTGTTATAATAAAATCACAGACTTATATGTTATGCTTGCTGGAAGTGAAGACCTTTTTGTATATTATGCTTTTAGTAAATGCAAACAATTATATGATTTTAAATGCTGGTTGAAGATGAACATTTTCAGACAGCTCTGACGACAGAGCAGCTGGCCACCTGTTCTGTACCCTTCCTGTTTATCTCCTTCAGCAAACATTTCCACAAGTCTTGTTGGCATAGCGTTTCATACCGACTGCAGGATGGTGTGTATTGTCAACACTCTCTACACACCTCTATGACTCGCCTGACTGTGTTAGTCTGCTTCAGCTCCAGCCTTCATACATAACTCATGTCAGGTTTAACAGAGTTCTTGTGACCAGAGGAGTCTTGGACTGAAGATCAGAATTTAATTAATTACACTGAACAACACTGGGTACATTTATAAAAGCATATGTAAAAACACATCACTGCACTTTTCAATACACTTGGCCCACTATTTGATTTATGATGCTGAATTTACAATTCATTCAATACAATTCAATACAATTTACATTTCATTTTCATGAAATTCTAAACAAAATTTGAAGAAAAATGATAGCTGTGTTGCAGCACAACTTGCTAATGAGACTAAAGCTGAGAGGCAAGAGGACTGTAGCATATGACAGATGTGCTGTGGGTGGTTGATGGTGCTGGTTGTTTAAAAATTTGTTATAACAAATAATGAATAGAATGCTCTTCCTCCATGATGCACTTGTCACTCCATGTTAAGACGTACTGTGACAAGGAATGTTTATTTTGATTTTCAAATGTTCAAATGCCTGTAAGAGTTAATGAAGGGATGTTTGGTTAACCACAGAAATCGGCAACACAAATGAAAATACAGTAGTATTGCGTTGGACGAACTAATGAGCAAATGCTAACACTAGAGCGAACCTATGAAACAGTGAATGGTCATTACTTGAGAAGATTCTTTTCTCTCTTCAGGGGATTATGCGCATCATTGTGTCCTGGTAACACAGTGCAGATAAATATCTTTTTTTTTTCTTCTTCATTCTTGCTCATGTCTGTTGGCGCATATGTTCCAAACTACTAGGCTGTGGACTACTGTAAGGATATAACAATGCAACAGTGAGCAGGGAGAGTTAGCAGCCTAACTGATACTATTATCATTATTATTATTAACATTAAGAAATATTTGATCGTACCTGCACATAGAAAAAAGGACACTGGTGCACTTGCATGTAGCATGCCATTAATAATGTTCTTGTTTTGTCTGTTTTAGCCAGTGGAAAAGCATAGCTGACTAATGTAGGCTGGGGTAGAATAGTGTGAAAAAGGGAAACTGCTCCTAAGGTAAATCCATTCTTTTAATGTCAAATTTATTGCATTCTAAAAACAAGTATTTAAAATGTTAAACATTCAACACAAAAACATATCCAAAAAAGTAGGTTTTTAGCATTCTCTCCTGAACTGCTTAAGAAAGGAAAACTGTCCTTTCTTTGTGGCTGTGGCTTTCATATGATCAGATGAGCTGTGGACATGGTCATGCACACAGCACCATGGTAAGAGAAAAAATTGGGCACCAGCAACACTCGCTGCTGTGTCTGATCCACGTGTGCCATTGCAACACACAATAACATGCCTCTACTATGTCAAGGCTGAGAATGACCGTAACTAACAACAGAGCACATGATGTACAATTTCTTAAAAAAAACTAGCACTTTACCTCAATGGCTGAGCCGATGTTAGACTGTTTGCACTGTTTGTGCACTGTGGTACCTAGCTTATTTGTGCTCCATCAGTGAAACTAATACCACCAAATCACCCACTACAATTGCCTTCCCACAAAATACTGGCATTACAGATTTTCACTGCTGCTTACCAACCCACGCCCCACTGTGTTGTTAAGCTCCATCTATTGGCACACACACCTGAGCCTCTCATAGTTCGCATGCACATCAGGACCAGATTTTTGTCAGGTCATTACCCACCAAGGTCATAACTTTTGAAATACCCTTCTTTAAGTTAAGCTGCAATTCCTATAAAATCACCATGAGTTCCAGTTTCAGAATCACTAACGCTGTAATTCTAACACCCCTATCACTTTACCCAATGAAGCTGGCCTGAGAGGAGTAGTACCTCGTTTTTTAAATCAACAAACATATGTTTACCTCTCCAGAAATGACCTGCAGGTTCAAGCTTGTCTCAGCCAAAACTCTCAGTCATGTCCCTCTACCCAGACCCCACGCTGTAGAGTGATAACCACTGGCCGTGTTATGAATACTCACCACGCCTCTCCCCAGCAAGTGGATAGCTCCATGACAAAGAGGCTGAACCAAGGGTCGACCTTCTGTTGCTGCTCTCAAAAATCACTGCCATCTGTCTGCTGACCCTGTAATGGATGTTCTCCATGTGTCTAACCTGTGACCCAGGGAAGCATTCACTGCCACAACACCAGGCACCAAATGCCTTCTGCTGGTACCAGCTCCCTTGCAACGTGTGACAAACTACATCCTGTGCATATTATTTTGAACACTACTTATAAAAGTATGAGGCATTCTGTAAAATCTTTTTAGCATAAGCACACTGACCAAAGAAGGGAAAAAGCCGGCTGGAACTGACATAAAACTGAGATAAACTGCAAGCACATGTGTACATGTTTCTGCTCTGAAGGAAATCTCAAAATAAAACTTAAAAAAAAAAAAAAATCAAGTACAGGTATTTTTGTTTATTAACAAATAAAGCCTGTTCACTGCTTTTAAATAGTTTTGGGGGAGAAAAAAAAAAAAAAATCAGGCTCAATCTGGTAGAACTTGACTAATAGCATGATACAAAAGGTATTAGTGAAGTGTATTTATTAACATTCAAAATTTGTTATCCAAAATGTTGGTTATCAACAACCAGTTCAGGCAATTTGTAACTTACTAGTTATTAATTTAATGGACCTGTTCAGCATTAAAAGCCACAGACAGAAACCACACCAAGCCCAGGTTAAAACACTAACAGTAAAAGTGCCATAGACATGTACAATTATTCTACAACCCCGATTCAAACAAGCTGGGATGCAGTGTAAAATGTAAATAAAAGTACATAAATACATAATGTAATGATCTGCAAATGTCATAGAGCCATATTCTATTCACAGTAGAACACAGAACACCTATCAGAGGTTGAAAATGAGACATTTTACCATTTCATGAAAACATTTAGAACTTGACGGCAGCAACGCATCTCAAAAAAGTTGGGACAGTGGCAACAACAGGGTGGAAAAGTAAGTGGTACTACTAAAGAAAAAACAGCTGTAGGAGCAATTTGCAACTACCTCACATGATTGGGTATTAAAAGAGCATTTTCTGAGAATGTCTCAGAAGCAAAGTTGGGCAGAGGTCCACCAATCTGAGAAAAACTGTGTCTAATAATTGGGAAAAATTTCAGAAAAATGTTCCTCAACGTAAAATTGCAAAGACGCTGGATATATCACCTTGTAAAGTACATAATATCACCTAAAGATTCAGTGAATCTGGAGAAATCCCTGTACGCAAGGGACAAGGTCGATGGTCAATAATGGATGCTCTGGATCTTCAGGCCCTTGGGCAGCGCTGCATTTAGAAACATGAAAGGCATGATTCTGTACTGGAAATCACTGACTATGAACACAGATTGCCATGCACTCTACAAATGAAGGTGAAAGTTGCATCATGCAAAGAAGAAACCATATATAAACAGGATCCAGAAACGTCAACTTCTCTGGGCCCAAGCTAATTTAAGAGGCACAGTGGAAAAGTGTCCTGTGGTCAGATTAATCAAAATGTGAATTTTTAATTTTTTTTAAATCAACACTGCATCCTCCAGACTAAAGACCCCCAGCTTGTTATTAGCACACAATTCAAAAGCCAGCATCCACAATGGTATGGGTATGGTATGGTATTAGTGCGCATGGTTTTGCACATCTGTGAAGGCACAATTAATGCAAAATGAAATATATAGGTTTTGGCAACATATTCTCCCATCCAGACAGTGTCTCTTTCAGGGAAGGCCTTGCATATTTCAGCAAGACAATGCTAAAGGACATGCTGCATCCATCACAACAGAGTCCGGGGGCTGAACTGACCTGCCTGCGGTCCAGACCTTTCACCAGTAAAAGACACTTGACAGCTCATGAAACTAAAAATGCAGTTTGTTAACTATCCAGCAGCTACAATTCTACATGAGATAAAAATGGGACAACATTACTCAACAAAACTCCAGCAATTGTTCCCTTGAATTCCCAGACATTTATATACTGTTAAAAGAAAAGGGAATACTACACAGTGGTAGGCCCTGTCCCAACTCTTTTTGAAATGTGTTGCTGCTATCATTTTCTATATGACTTAATATTTTTCATGAAATGGTACATTGTCTCACATTCAGCATCTGATATGTGTTCTACGTTCTATTGTGAATAAAACATGGGTCTATGAGATTTGCAAATCTGTTTTTAGTTACATTTATTAACATTTTACACAGCGTCCCAACTTTTTTTGGAATTGGAGTTGTATAATAAGTACAGAATATTGATCATGATATTCAACACACAGAGCACTGTTGTCATGGACACTTTGAAATACTGTCACTGTATTTTTGGTAAACAAGTTGCAGTTTCTTGAATAACATGATGTCCAGTAATTTAGAGAATCTTGGTGAAAAAAAAAGATTATACAAATTATTGACAACTGCTGTACCATTATACACAGACCCACAATGGAAGGTTTTATTTTTAATATATTAGGACTGCTCTCACACAAAGTATGGAAACATAAATAAGTAAACAAACATATTTATTCATTCTTGTGTGCAAAACATGCTTGCAGTTTAGCTGTATTTCTTTTTTCATTTTCCACAAAAGTGAACGGTGCTTCTGTAAGCTCATACTTTGCTTTTCACTCAAAGAAGAGGTTAGTTAGATTTCTGTTTACACATCCAAACTAAAAAAAAAAAAGTCATATCCAGAGACACACTAATTTATTAATTTATAGCTTTTTATATAGTCATTGTGATATGCAACAGCTTTATCAAGTGTCACATCTTGTTAAAATGGTAAAGGCCTAGTCAGAAAATACATCAATCTACAAGAGATAAGATGCTTGTAAATAAATGGCATATTTTAATTACATATCTATCTGGTTTTTTCATAAACCTGTCTGTCTTGTGGAGGAAATATGCCACTTAGTGGACGGCCACCTTTGAACCGAATCCTTCAGAGTTAGTTATCGTCATCTGTGAAGCACATTCATCATCATTTACCTGCCATCTCTAGAGCTTAAGCTCACCTTTCCAAACAGCTCGCTCACCACAATGATTTGTGGAATTTGTGCTGGTGATAAGCCACTTTAGAGGCATATGTTGTATTTGACAATATATCCATTTTTTAAGTGTTTACAAACACAATATACAGGATTGTGCCCATGGATTGAATGCCTGCACCAAGCAAGCTTGGCCACAGGAAGCTCCACGGATAAGTCTGCTCACACAGAGAAGGGTTTGCGTATGACAGTCAGACACAAAGTCGCTTGTCACTTTAAACATTCTGGCTTGGCATATTCCCACCAGTTATACACTGTGATTTTAGCCGATGTTTAAGCACACACAATCACAACCACTTCCCCACTACTCGTGAAAACACAAGTCTAGCTAAATGGAAGCGAAAAAAGTTGACATCATCTACCAAAGTCTATGTATGCGACTACTCTGACAGCTAGAAATGTCAATTTTTTTATTGTCTTTATAGAATAATCTATAGTGAGACTATTGCCCAACCGTGCACATCAACAATGGTTTTAGTTAGTGCAGTGTATACAAGTTAGCAAAGCTCCTTTAGCTCAATTTCTCAGTGCTGCTGCTTGGTATTCGGTACACAGTGTTTAGATTGAAATCAAACAGATTTATAGATAACTGTCCATGAACAGTGCTGACTATGGAGGCTGTGTTTCACATAGCATGTCAATCTGACCAAGCAGTTTTGTACAGTGCAGAGCATATAAATAGTATGCTTTGATTGTACCCAATGGTTTATTCAAACATAATTACAGCAAGAGTCACCAAAAAAAAACAAGATGTGTAAAAACACACAGTGCATGCTTGGCTTTAGATGATACTCAACTACAGCACAACCAGCTAACCAGCCAAAAAGTCTCCAACAAGAAATGTGAGATCGTCCATGCATTAGCCTTAGATGTGGTTCAGAGACAGAGATAGATGAGAAGCATAGTATAAAATGCAATGCTTGATTCGATGTAACACTGGTAGATAATGCACTTCATTTAAAATCTGTTAGGGTAACTAACTTTTAAGGTAAACTGCACTCATTTACACTAACAACTACTTAGTAGATAACTCAGTATGTATCGGTATCTTTATCAACAAGTACTAAAAACATGCACTCATTCTCAGTCTGGAAAAAAGAATTGGTATCAGTGCATTCCTAATTCTAAGGGACAAGATTAATTCCATCTGAGAAGAGTGGTGCTACCACTCTGAGCTCAGTCACTGGAAAAAGCAAACCATTACGCTACAATGGACAACTGAGAGAAGACTAAAATACCTATTCAGGACAGATGGAATAATAAAACGACAGAACGATATTCCCTGTACAACAGAGATTAAATTATCGAACAGTAAAACATATGAACTTCGCAGCTCTTAGCACTTTTCTCTCATTAACGGTTGCAACCTTGCAGTAATGAGAGTAATATCACAACTGGGACCAAGCCAAATTTAGCATGTCTTCTATTTTCATCAACTATGTGTGGCTTTGCAAAGTGCTATTTTAAGCTCTAGTAAACAGCTTAGATCAAAAGACAAGTTCGCTTTCTTTATTTGGATTTAAATGTCAAAATGCCATGGTTGCTGATGGGTCTAGTGCAATACTACTCATATACTCTATACTACAACATGTCTAAAATTACAGATGGGCTCAACTTCTACTTTGAGCAATGTGTGTCTTGTACAGCAATATGCAAAAGTCAGAGACCACCAATCAGTTAAAACTGAACAGATTTCTTTAGCAGCAGTAAAACCTGAAACCACTTATTAAACAGAAGCATGAACAACTAATGATCAAACTAAATCATAACTTCTTTAGTATTTAGTGTGTCCACACTTTGCCTTTATTACAGTTTCCATTCTTTCCAAGAGACTTGCTTTCAGGTTTGTCAAAGTAACCTTTAGTGATATGTTCTCACACCTCCAAAGTTCAAAGTTCAATCTTAGAAGCTGGCTGCATTTTCTGTTTCTCACAATCCAAGTAATCCATGACACATTCCATGATGTTGAGGTCTGGGCTTTGGGCTGGCCAATCTACTGCTCTGAGAATGCCAGCAGCGTTTTTGTTTGATTTGTGAATTTCTTATTTTCTGTCTTCTTCTTTTACTAAACAGTGTAGAGCTTTTTTTCCGGAAAGGTTGTTTACGAGTAGGAGAACCTTTTCTTTCTAATATGAAAACTCCTGTTTTTTTCATTTGCTTTCCTCTCTTTTTCCCCTTCCTTATGCCAGTGGACTATATTACATCTAATCTCCTTACAAATATCTTCTGAAAACAGAAACCACAAAATTAATGGCTGTTTAGATGGAAATGAAATGGATTGTAATCTCTGATTTTGCACAGTACTGTATAGTATTTCGTAATGTTGTGCTTGTCCCAAACATTCTAGCCTGATCTTTTCTGGTAAACTGGTACAACTGACTTGAACAGGTAATGGGTATCTAAAAAGTTCAAACTGATCTGAAAACTGAGCTAAAGTGAACTGGCCTCTAAACAGCTACATAATGGATAGTGTGCCTGTACTTCCAACCTGCTGGCATTTAAATTTTCCAACAGAATAACTACAACCTCCTTTTTAACCTTGAGATCAGAGATCTTAACTCTGTCCATATAGCTGCACAAAGTACAGACATTAAGAGAAGAGACGCAGGCAACAACTGCAAAAATGGCCCTGGTCTGCATGATCCAACAAAGCAGCTTTGCACAGAGGTCTGTGTTATACGCATTGCTGGTTGGCCATGCAGAGAGCGACAAGGATTATTAAGATGGAGAAACTAGAAACTTCATACACTTGTAGGATTAAACCCCCGCTGAGTTTGCCTCCCGCTGCTCTCGCCCCTCCAACACATTGTATTGCTGAAATTTAAACAAGCTTTTGAACCTCCATTTGTGGGTAAAATGCTGTAGTATCAGGCTTTTGTGGCAGTACTGTATCTGTCTGCATAAGCTGCAGAACAGCACATCATAAGCTACTGTGTAGCAGGAGTGTGGGAGAAGATAGGGAAAATGTGGATGCGGCTATATTTTGGAGTATATTATATAGTTAGACCAGAATGCTCACAATCCAATCCTAGAGAGCCACATCTCTGCAAAGTTGTGCAAAAAAAAAAAAAATCTGAATTTCATAATTAGCTGGTACAGTGAGCCAGTGGCTGTGACTTGGGTTCGTGATACCTAGGCATGCTTCAATCAGTGTGAGGCTAGATGGTAGCAGCAATCAAGACATTATTCTAAAGATGATCAAAGCATGAGTCTCACTCTTTAAATTCAAGAAGGAGTTCTGAATGTCAACTTGATTGTAATCAATATTTTAAGAATTTAAGAAGAATTTATCCATATTTATAACTTTGAAAGTTCAGTGGTGCCTACACCACATCAACTTCCTTTAAAAGCAGGAGAGACACAAAACTAAAGCACGGATGAAAGTGATAAGCCCAACATTGTCCTCTGGCACTAAGAACTGATTATCTTAAACTCTGACTTCTTACAACTATTATTTTTCTTTTTATTATTTTACTGGACTGGCTAAAATTTCACCAGCAAATGCTTTAAACAGCTCACCTTATTGATCTTTATTAATATATGAAAAATGTAAAATAAATAAATAATAATAATAATGTTTATAATATTTTTGGAATATAAAATATGCTCAGTGCAAAATGTACAAATTTACAAGATGACAATTGTTTTAGAGAAGTATAAAATCTGTCAGCACCAACAGATCTGTTTATTAAGGCCAAATCACAATCACAAGTTGTTGTTTTTTTTTAATCAGAGAAGAGTAACTTCACAATACAATCTGATTTAGATTCAGGGTAAAATGATTCTTGATGCAGCCTTATTTCTACAGCCTAAAATAGATTAGATTCGATAATGTTATAGCTTACATGCTTTAACATTAACAGATCCATGAAAATCAGGAAAATATTGTACTACATTACTATATTACATGTACTTTAAGACTGAGTAGCATTTTTTTATAAAACAATTTCACTTCCTGCACTTAAAAAATGCACACAAAAGCAACTTCAATGCTAACAGTTGCTCTGCAGGAGAAATTAAAGACAGCTACATGTGTTCTTTTCTGATTAATGAGTGCATTTTAAACCCACATAGAGGTCCATCATTATAGTAGATTTGTTGTGGAATTCCACTACTGAGGCCTCATCTGAGTCATCAATACATTAAAGCTGCATGGAGAATGCTGTGAACCTTCCTCAGGTAGAAACCCTGAGCATATTTCATGTTCAGTATTTATCCTTCAGTATATACTTGCAGCTTGAGTATTGCCGGATTAGCCTGTTGGTTGGTTGGTTAGCTAGCAATAACCTGCCCTGACTGGAAAACAAAGCAGTGCTCTTAAGTAGGTGTGTACTATAGTTTTGGGCCACTCACTTCAGATACACAAAATCTGTGACCAAACATGTTAACATGCTTCAGCAACTGCATTTACATGCACATAATCTGATCTTGTAAGTAATTCGATTAACGCATTCACACGCACCAAGTAACTCAGATAATGGAAAAGGTCTACATGAGTCAGGCAACAACTGGACTTGCAACTGGGCAAAAAATGTAGAGAATAAGATGTGATGTAAATGTGGTATAAAACTCAAATATCACGCCGTTTTTTTTTTCTTTTAAACACTAAGCAACTTCACATGAAAATGCGAAAATACATGATCTAAAACAAAGAATATTATACAGAACAGAATATTACACATTTTAGATTTTCTCATCTGAAGTTGAGATTATGAAATAAGGAACAGTTATTCTGTAATAGCTAATGTTTCAACTTCAGTCCTAACTGAAGTTGTCATGGTAAACAGGATGTTTCCATTATATGGCCCTGGATCCTCTCTAGAAACCATGTTTCTTCTTTCAAAAATAGGCCACTTATAACGTTAGATCACTGACCTCAACTTGGATCCATAGAAGAGTATGATAGTAATACAAAGGTGTCATGGTGAGGCAACCAGAGTATCCAACTACCCAACACCTCACTCCAAAATCACCTCAGAGTAGTCACAATGCTCACCTGTGTTTGTATGGAAAGGTCTGCACTCAGTCTTTAAAAAAAAAAAAAAAGAGTAAAAGTAATTTCTCAGCTTTATTATTCTTATGCTCTATGTAGATGCACTCCTCTACAAAACCAGCCCAATCCATTTACAATGATTAATTCTATTCAACTGCAGTATTCAATATTGCAATGTCAGTTTTTCAAATACCATGCAGTCCTAGTATGAATAGAAATAAAATATGGCCTTTCGTCCTTAAAGCTTCTTGAAAGGGTCAGATTTACAGTTACCCAGACACACTTAAAGGTATTCCGACTTAACAGCAGACTTTCTTCTGCATCTACTCTATAGCCTCTAAATAGATTCATGTCTTTTCTTGTAAATCTACGCACCTCCAAATCTCCACTATAAATACTGCCATTCTCAGAGAGGAGCCACGAATATCACTCATGGCAAAAGATAGAATATCTTTCACTTAGTGGATTCAGTGGTATTAAAAACTACTGAAAAAGGTGATGCCATGAAATATGTTTCAGTGGTGTTTCTCTGAGAGTCATGAAAAGGTGATAGAGGGGGAAATAATGGATAAATGATAAAAATAATACATATTAACTTATTTTTTTTTTTAAATAAACAAAACACAAAACCAATCTGCTGGTTTCCTCCCACAGGCCAAAGACTGGTGTGAGGGTGTGTGTGATTGTGTAGGCCTGTGTGTCTGATGTGCAATGGACTTTCGGTCTTGTCCTGGGTGTTTCCTGGTTTCCACCTATTGACCGCTGAGCTCCAGCACCCCCTGACCCATGACCTATATCTAGATATTTAATTAGATGTTGAAGCACCGATTTATTTCAAACATCCTTTTATCTTAATCCAATGTTTAAACAATAAATGCAAAGTGTTTATCTACAGACAGTTGCTTATGCAAGTAGACCTCCCCATATACCTGTATTTGGTATTTTGGTATACCGCAATATTCTGCAAATATGATAATATTATTGTGAACATTTGGAATTTTAGCCAAATAAGTAATTTCAGCCAAATCAGTTGTAGTTTCACAAGAGATTTTAAGAGACGTTAAGCAGCTCCCGTTTCACATGATCCTACTATGCTGTCACGTTCTGTTCACGTGATCCATTCCATCACTGCTCAGACCAGCTGCTGAGGAAAGACAGGAACTAACAAAAGGACACCCTACATTACAACATGACTTTGTTTAACAACGAGCGCAGCAGACTGATAACAGGCTAATCCTGTAATATTCAGAGTCATGCTTCCAATTGAAATATTTACTAAATGATTAACAGTCATACATACAACATCTGTTACAACTTTAAAGTGTCTACGTGTAACTTATGGCAACGCTATTTTAAACCTAGCAAGGGAAACTGATGTACATTGTGGAATGTATATTAGCTTGGCTCTAACGTAACAAACTCCCACACAGCAGTGGCAATACACACCAAGCTTATTAACTAAGTTTCCACATTAAGCCCTGTTCTATGATCTGTTCAGCTGGTGTATGCTTATAATTACATCCATCCATCCATCCATCCATCCATTTTCTAAGCCACTTCTCCCTCAGGGTGCAGGGGGGTGCTGGAGCCTATCCCAGCGGTCATCGGGCAGAAGGCAGGATACACCCTGGACAGGTTGGCAGTCCATCGCAGGGCAGACAGACAGACATACACAATCACACACTCACTCACACCTAGTGGCAATGTAGCACGTCCCTTATAATTAAATGATTAAAGAAAAACAATAATTAAAAAAATGACTTGCATACTGTTATTTTATGTTAGTACAACACAGGTACTTGGACATACTGTGCTTTTTTTATGTTTGAGCATCTTCTGAGTTCTTGGTAAAGGTCTTAGCCTTCATTCCTCAGCCCACCCAGCTGGTCCACATTTTTGCTCTGAACCAGATCCAAACACACCCTACCCAACCCACCAAGAACACTGAACACCTATATACCGCAAGCTGAATTACAACAAAAACTTGGACCATCTTGGAGCCCGTGGATGTTCCTTCACAGAGGCCCTCAGCTCAGTCCAACAATGGACATGCTTACTTGTCCTTGCGTTGGTGGTTCAGTGGTGGAAGTCTCGCCTGCCACGCAGGACACCTGGGTCCAATTCCTTGCCAATGCAACTGCACTGTGATTTTTGGGGGCAGTAGTGGGCTGGAGGCTAGAGAACCAGCCTCCCCTGAGCTGACAGGACATGACTGAGGTGCCCTTAAGCAAGGAACCTAACCCCAACTGCTGCGGAGCGTGCTGCCCACTGCTCCGGGCAAGTGTGCTCAATGCCCCCTAGTGTGTGTCTTCACTAGTGTGTATGTGGTGTTCACTGTACAGATGGGTTAGATTGCAGAGGTGAAATTAACCCAGTGTATGACTAATAAGAGTCACTCAATCTTAATCTAATCATTATATGTGGACAGTTTTTATCTAGTATTACTTTTAAGCACTAATTTTATGTTACATGTTAAACATGTATAAAAGGAGTCGACTGATTGGTCCCAACAACAAGCAGAGCCAACATTCAGCATTTTTCCGATTACGAGATTTGAATTAGCCTCCTTGCTGATAAAAGCACATTGCAATTAAATTTAATTTAAAAAATAAATTAAAAAATCACTTCTGTAGTCTGTGTCGCACCCACAGCGTTACTGGATTGCTTGAAATATGGGCCACGTGTTGCGTAAATCCTATCAAACATGTTTGGGAGAGATGTGGGTGGGAACGGAGAAGTGCCTGTCTTCATTCCCACAGCAAGAAAAAAAATAAGAACATATCAAGGTTGAACAATGCAGTCGGACTGAAGCACAATACACTCAGGCACATAATTTCACACACTAGCCACACAAATGTGACTCACACATGCAGCTTGAGCCCTGCCTGAAACATCGTATTAGTTTGGTGAGATTAAGGTTTCAGTGTATGGGTGTGGACGCAGTGGGAAGACATTTCTGACTGAACATGAAATAAGCATATTCATATACACATGCAGCGTAGTCTTTATGTAGCCTGTATATAGGCTTTCTTGATAGCACCTACGGTATTTGCCCTTTCAGCATTGTCAGTGACTCATACTACGCATCTGTTTAATATAAAAACTGTGTACATATAATACATTTGTATACATTTTTTTATTTAAAACTTTTGAGCTCTTTTTGGGCTTTATTTTTTTTCTGAATGTCACTGAATGCTATTTAATTTATTCATTTTATCTGTTTAAAAACAACTTTTAAATGTTTTAAATCTCACAGCATTTTGTTTTACATTGTTCTATTATTAATATAATATAAATGGTGAGGAAGGGTTTCTTTGTTATAAATATTCACTACAAACATCAAATTTATCATAAATGGTTATCAGTGTCCTTGATTACTAATAAAGAGTGTTGGTGGAGCCCTCATGTATAACCACCAAAATGTACAGCAATGCAGCTCTAAATACAGACACTCAGAAAAAAAAGCACTTTAACCCTTTTAAGTGCAACCAAGCAGTGCACTAATCAGCACTAATGCACTAATCAGGCTTAAAATTATGACCACCTCCTTGTTTCTATGCTCATTGTCCATTTTATCAGCTCCACTTACTATATAGGTGCACTTTGTAGTACTACAATTACAGAATGTAGTCCGTCTGTTTCTCTGCATACTTTGTAAACACCCTTTTACCCTGTCCAGTGGTCAGGACCCCATTCTCAGCACTGCAGTAACACTTGACGTGGTGGATCAGACACAGCAGTGCTGCTGGAGTTTTTAAACACTGTCTCGCTGTCCACTCTATTATCCTACCTTGTCAGTCCACCTTGTTGATGTAAAGTCAGAGACGATAGCTCATCTGCTGCTGCACAGTTTGTGTTGGTCATCCTCTGGTCCTTCATCAGTGGTCACAGGATGCTGTTGGCTGGATATTTTTGGTTGGTGGACTATTCTCAGTCCAGCGGTGATTCAGAGTTGTTTAAAAACTGATCCACTCAGACCAACGCAACACACACTAACACACCACCACCACCACGACATCAGTGTTACTGCAGTGCTGAGAATGATGCACCACCCAAATAGTACCTGCTCTGTGAGGGTCCATGGGGGTATGCAGTGAAACAGATGGACTACTGTCTGTAATTGTAGAACTACAAAGTGCACCTATATAGTAAATGGAGCTGATAAAATGGACAATGACTGCAGAAACAAGGAGGTCATAAATGTTATGCCTGATCAGTGTCCATACATATAAACACAAAAACATACGCACGTGGTAGACACAAATGCACAATAAGATTGCTAGACTGTGAGACTTTAAGACTGATCATTATCTCAACAGACTGGCTAGAACATAGCACACTCTACAAAGAAAAAAATAAATAACAGCAGACTGGAGGAGCAGAGAAACTGGGAGAGAGGCATTAAAGGCCTTGTGGGGACTTTAACCAGAGTGGGTAATGACAGGAATACACAAGAGTCCTGCCCTTAAGCTGCACAGTTAGTGAGCCTGTGCTGCTGCTGACCCACCCCTCAGGGGGCTTTGGTCTCACTACCATAGGGTCAGAAGACTGCTCTCCTCAGCTGATGCCATTATGTGGCTTGGCATTTAGAGATGACATGAGTTAAGACTTGTTTTAAAGGTGAAGACTGTACAGCAAATGCCTACCCACCAACATTAAAGTAAAGGCAACACTCAAAAAATGTAGCCATCATGGTAATTGATTGTGACTTAACAGACATTTAGAGATTATCTTCACTGTCTGTGCGCATTGCCTACACTGTACATTTCCTGAGATGCTTCCTTTATGTTCTCCAGTTAAGGGTCTAACTGTATTTGGAAACATACCAAGAATGATCCGAAAGCATTGTAAACACAGCTACAATAATATGAACTACTCGACTGGCTAACATTAGCTTGGTAGACAATACACATACAGGAATACTAACACACTGACCATAAAACTTGTGCAACTGACATGTCTCGCAACCGAAACTGAAAACTCGAGGCTTCTTACTACAACTACAGCTCAAGCTTTCACAAATTAACAACACTCTGGACCAGAAATGGCAGCAGTCCACATTCACTGAAGAGCATGCTAACCAGCAAGTCAGTCACTGTTAGCTCACATGTTTAAGACCAGTGGAGCGGGACCACTGTCCACAGCAACAGTAAACCAGCGAGGGATGTCTGCAGAACGAGAAATCACTTCTGCCTTGCATAAACTGAACACAGTGCATTTGTGCTTGATGTGTGTCAGAGAGTAGTGAAAGCCTTCGCTGAAACACATGCCAAAACGGGTGAGAATCAAAGGAAAATGAAAAAGTTAACAAAACTTGTAAACAAAACATGATACACTAACAAAACCATGCCTACAAATGCCACTCCAAAACTCTGGATCTACAAATGCAAGTTAAGCCATATATCAACAAGATCCAGAAACGGCACCAATTTGTCTGGGCTAAAGCTCGTCTGAAATGGACCAGTGCAAAGCAGAAATGTGTGCTGTATCTTTCAAACTCTTTTTGGAAATAAGGGATGATATGTTCTCTGGCCAACACAAAGCCAGCATCTGTCATGGTATGAGTGTGTGTTAGTGTCATGGGTTACGTTTGTGAAGGCTCGATTAACGTTGCCCGGCCTACACACTATTTGAAAAAACATATGCTACCAACTAGATGATGTCTTTTTGTGGAACGTTACTGCTTGTTTCAGCACGACTGTGAGTGCATTTACATGCACTTAATAAATGCAGGTGGTCACTTTTTTAGCAATCCGATCGTGTTTAAATGCACTTGAGTAATCAGACAATGGGGAATCTACAGGTCTACCTGAGTCAGGCAGTTATCAGACTTCTGATTTGCAACTGGCCAATAAACTCACAGAAGACGTGACATAAATGTAATGTAAAACAAACTTCATGATGCTGTTTTTTTTGTTTATTTTTTTAAACATTGCAGTACTTTACCTGAACATACATCAGCATTTTTATTACCTCCTTAATTCATCAAGCATGTAATTGGCTTCATCGTTGATCCAAGAGTGTTTGGTTCAATCGTGTCGTAAAGCTGCTTACTTATTTCCGGTACTGCAGTCTGTTTCACACCTGTACAGTTTGAGAAATCTGAAATCCTGGTAAGAGTATACATGCACAAAAAAAATCTGATTACTGAGATGAAATCAAGCTCTCTATCAAATTTCTAGACCTTACTCCGGTCTAAAAAATCAGATTACTGAGTGTATGTAAATAGAACAGTGAGTCTCCTACTGAAAACATGCAACACATTATGAACTCAGCTTTTTAGAACATGTGCAAGTATTTGGAATTTGTTTATATGTGCATAAAACTTACATTCATTAAGTTAATTAGTTGAAAGAGTTAATATATTGTCTTTGTACTGTTTTCTTTTGCAAATTATTGCTTTCTTGTTGATTTATATTTTTTTCATACTGGCTGAACTTTTTTAGAATCGTTTTTGCAAACAAAATTATTGTAAAATCAAGAGTAATATTTATAACTATACATACATCAATGCCAGTAGGTTTGCAAAATTCTGGGAATTTTCTAAGTTGGGAAATTTACCATGGGAATTAATGGGTAATTATGGGAAGCTTGAGGTGAGAAACTTACATATAGTTGGTAAAAAAATATACTGAAGCGTAATCTTGGCTAAAATACTTAGATATGATACCAAAAGAGTTGACTAGCAAAGCTGCTCCTCAATCCCAGGAACACAGTACATTATACACTGAAGGGCTATTGAGACCACACCCCCTGCATGCACTGATCACTCCTCCATCACATGTATATGTCCAGATGATTTCTAGAAACCTGACACTCACCACTATTGAAAGCACACATTTGGACTACCTAAAGTAATAGCATTGAAACATTTAAGCAACTATTAAATTAAGGTGTAATCTCACAGTTGCTTGCTATCTGGTAAATCAGAAAATCTTAATGAGCAATTTCATTTAAGAGACTAGTTTACTAAGGCTAGCAAGCTATATTTTTGACTCAATTGGTTTCTGTAACCAATAATGAATAATTATTAATTAATTATTTAACATTTTGAAGACTATTAGCTTTTAGTGTTTTTACACTTTGTCATTTTATTCAACAGAAGAATGCCACGTGCTTCATCTGATGTGTGGGGACATTTCACACCAGCTAATGTGGATGGAACATCTTTGTTTTTGCCTGCTGTCCTTCAAGTCTGCTGTTGACAAAAAAAAAGGTATGGTGATGATAGTGTATGATATAGCTCCTTTAAATTATCCAATATTTCCTATTAAATTGAATAAATTCCTAAACTTCCCAAAATTTCCATAGAGAGTTTACATTTTGGAATATTTCCAAAGTTCCCGAGCTAAAGTTCCCTTGGAAAGTTACCGGTAATTTACTGGAAATTTACCTGAAATTTTCCACCCCTTTGCAACCCTAAATGCCAGTATGGGTATCGGCCTGACATCATGCTCATTTACTTGTACTCGTCTTCACAAAAATGCACTAATACCACCAAATACCATGTGATGTAATCGTAGTGTACGCTGTTGCACTAATGAACAAATTACTAGCTTGACTAGCAAAGAGTTTCTGGTGCTGAGGCGCCAAGTCTCTGTGCACATTCTGTCTTGGCATATTCTTGTCAGGCATACACTATGATTTTAGCCCCCAATATGGGTGAAGACAAATAGGCTAGCAAAACACAAGCGAAAAAGTCAATATCTGCTACCAAAGGCCACATACACTGACTTTGCTTTGTTTGAATAGAATTGTGATGTATATGCTGCTTAATATAATTATTATGCTTTTTTTTTTTTTTTTTAAAACAGTCACTGTAAAGATGACTGTCCTACCCATGTACATAACTGCCTGGTTTTAGTTTCAGCGCAAAGCTCCTGTAGCTCAGTTTCTCAGTGTTTTTGCTAGATACTTGAAGGTGCAGCATGTTATTTTAAATGAAACAGCTTTACTGATAATTGTCCATAGACTAGGCTGAAGAGGCTGCATCTCACACACCATGAGTGTTTTTGTATTGTGAGTATATAAATCATAGGCTTTGACTGTACAGAACGGTGTATTCAAACGTACAGTGAATGTCATTAAAGAACAAGATTTCTAAAATCACACTGTGCATGCCTGGCTTTAGTGGACATTCAACTACAGCTCAACCAGCCAAAAGACTCCAACAATACGTTAAATCAGAAACGTGAGCTCCTCAGATTGGCCTCGGATGTGATTCCTGCTGTCACTGTCATCTGTCATTGTAAGAGACAGATGAGGAGTGGGGATGTCTTTTACTTATAGCTGTACAGAAGCGCTTTTCTGACATGGAACAAAACTCACTCTTCACTGCAGCACCACTCCATCTAAGGTAACTAATGTAATACAGATAACTAATGCAGGTCATTTAAAATCAGCTATATTTGAATGATTTAACAGCTCAACCATAGCATTCATTTAAACCAAGAACTACTTAATTCTAAGTAGTCTACTCAGTATGGTATCAGAACTGCTATGGGCAAGTAGTTAACATCAGTCTGAAAAAGTTATATTTAGGCATCGCTATTTATAACTAGACACCACAACACAAAGGAGTACACTTAAAGTTAAGCTCTAAATGAGACTAAAATCACCTACTTTCACTGTGCAAACATTAGCTTTAAGAACTGTGCCTATGGAATGAAATCTACTGAAGAATCTCAGACTGAAGCACTATTGGTTGTAACAGACTCCTTCTTTCTGGTTGATATGCTATATTAGATAAAAATAACAATACAGAATTATTATAGGTAATGAATTCATTCCACTCCCGCTGCTATAGAAAAAAGCATTGCATTATACATGAAAACGAATTTCTCTTTAGGGTCACATCTGAGCAAATAAGAACCAAGATGCTAATTACGAACAACTACACAAAATAACATAATTAAGTAGGAATGTTTTAATCATTTTACAGCCAAAAGTATCTCATTTTTTTAACCTTGGGCTCTTTTTTCCCCCCCACATACTTTGGGATTGCCTTCTCTCCTGAATCTGGACCTTTGAAGCTTCTGTTGTCAAGACTCTGAAATGTGCTTTCCCTCTAACACACACACACGCACACACACAGTTTCCTGTTTGCTACCTCATCTCTTTAACCACGACTGAGCTCTGTTCTTAAGGTGGACAAAATTAGGCGGATCAGTGAGTTGGTGTTTGTGTGTGCTTGGACAGATGGAAGCAGAGATGGTTGAAGGTGGTGGTGGTAGTACCTCAGAAATAGGCCAGTGATGGTGCAGGAAGGAGAAACACTCTCTCTCTTTTACCTCTTGATGGCTCTGATTAGCCTCAATCTCACACAGTGATTGGGAGACAGGATGATTGAGGGCTTTGCCAAAAGACAGTACTAGAGAAAGGAGTCTGCCATGACCAATTTCAGCTACTTTGCTTTTTCAATACAGCCATTCTTTATACTTCAGCACACACACTCACACATGAGCACACAACTTTTTTTCTTGACTGTGCTGATCTCTGCATCTCTTTCCTGTTTGCACATGTGCTGCAATCTCTCTTGCTTGAGGTGCACATTTACATTAGTGATCTACTAAGTTTTTTTCTTTCAATGAACATAACCTCAACCTTCTCAATGTCTGGTTTTGTAACATCATATTTTGAACATTTGTAGAGGTCAGCCTTCTTATACTAAGCATTTAGATAAAGAAATAAATGTTTTACTTCGCTCTGTCAATTATCAGTTAACTGCCATAACTAATCAGGCCAAACAAACAGCTGTTTACAGGCTATATGAAGCGAAATGAAAAATGGGTTACTTTGTCACAGCTAACCCAACTATAAGACATAGTCGAGTTTCAGGACACACATTTGAGTCAACACTTCGGCTCAACGCAGCTCAACTTCATGTTCATCCACTTCCAGTAACCATCGTTTCAAATTAAAATCCTTCTGTAGAGATTTGTGATTTCATCTTTGTCATTTCCGAAGTTCTGAAGCAACAGCAACAATAATTTTGCAGCGACGGGCTGCCACTGCAGGGCTATAGTCAAGGCCACCTTTGACGAGTCCATACAAATAACTTCAAGAAAAGAATTCAAGAAAATAACTTGCACAGATCAAGTCAACACCGAGTCCCCACCCCCCCCCCCCCCCCCCCAAAAAAGAAGGAAAAGGGAGAAGATGTACATTTCAACAAGACCATGAATCCCAACAGAAAATATAACAAAAAAATTACTCAAGACTCAATCACACATTACTCTGATTTCTAAAAAAAAGTGAAGGTGCTTGCATGGCCAAGCTATTCTCCTTACTTGCATCTCACTGAAAATTTCTGGAAGATTTTGAAATTGCAATTTCATCAGAGCGACCCTTCCTCAACTGAATATGGTTTGCCAAGAGGAATGGGCCAAAATTAAACCCTAACACTGAAAAAATCTAAATCTTACTGTGAACATCTAACTATTATTGCCAAAAACAGATTTGCAACAAAACACTAATATTATTTGTTTATGGTGTCTGAATATATTTGATCATTTTCCCCAATTCCTACTTTTATTTATCTTAGATCATGATTTCTATTACATAATACACATTTCTGTTCATATTAACACAAAGTCAAAAACTGTGTTAAACCTTAACATAGATATATGCACTGGAAGTATGTTAAATAGCAATAATAAAACTGAGCATGTTTCCTTAACTGTATGTTTTTTAAACAGCAGTTTAAGTCTTTACTGGTTCTCCCTTTTGTTTGTGTGTGTGGGTTTTCTCCTTTATTCTGGATTTTTTTTTCTTTCAAAAACTGAAAAACTTAGCAAAAGAAAAACTTACTGCTTGTTACTCATCAAAGTTGCATAAAAACGAGTGCAAATTTGACCACCCTGCTCCGGATTCATTAAACTGTCGTACAACATCAAAACATGAAGATTTGAGTGGAATTCCTGAATCAAACAAGAGCCCACCTTATTTACATATTATTTTAAAAAGATACCAATTTGCCCTCATATACATATAATTTACATAAAGAATGCGCTGATTTATTCCGATGTTTTGAAAGTAAGCCAACGTAAGGAAGGGAGCTCATGAGCCAAAGGTTGGACTGTAGGATCGAGCTGGAAGTGCTCATCCTCCTGATGAGAGATTAAATAGCATTAAAGGGTTAAAATTGCAAAAACTGAAAAGAATGAAATGTGTTATGAGCTAAATATCTTTTATTTAAGTGGGCAGAACGAACACTGTCTGTTTGAAATATACTATTGTAGTATATTAGTATTCTACTGCTTTAGATGAAGCACTGTTACAGGTCCTGGGTGTGAGACACGTGGGACAGATTTTTCTCCTGAAAAACAGGGATAAAATTATGAGACAAAAGATGTGGCTTGCTTTCACAAACTCCTCTCCGGTCTCTGTTTAATTATATGATTCTTCTCATACAGAAATCTCTCTGTTTTGTTCTTGGCTGCATAGACTACATATCCAAGGCTCAGAAATGTTATGATTATGATAAAGGTAATGTGTTATGCGAAAGCCGTCAAACTGAAAATGTGAATAATGCTGTTTTGCCTTGCTGGACAAATGTGTCTAAATGGGACTGCAGCCTTCGGCTATCCACTTCTGATGAGAACATACATGAGAGAACAGATAAAAAAAAACCCTAAACATATGTCTGCAGTTTATTTTCTTATACACAGCAGGGATGCAACAAACAAAGCATGTATACACAGATAACACACTATGTTCAGCCAGGCACGTCAACATTTTGGAGCGGTCAACGTTGCTGCTGGACTGCGTTCAGTACCATTACAGAGTGCCATTTTAACAAAGTTACTGTCCAAACCTATATAAATTCAACCATATTGCACTCAGAAAGTGGAACAGGATTATATAACGGAGGGAACACACAATCCACACTCATGTCTGTGTGTTGTTTACTGTTTGTGTGATGTTTGTGTAGATATGGCCTTGTAGTTGGCAAAGCACAGAGAACCTGTTGGTGCGATTAAGAGAATTTACTTTTGTTCTATTTTATTGCTGCTACTTTGCACAATGAATTTTAATATGGACGAAGAGGTTTTATTCATCTTTTGTGTTGGGAGGAGTTCCAGAAAACAGTGAATTTTCAAATAAGACAGTCTATATTGTCTTCATTGTTGGTCAGCAAATGCACAAAACGACTACATTTAAAAAGCTGACAGTTCCATAAAGAGTTATTCGGAAACTGAGCAACTGATAATCCGAATAACTGATTATTCATTTCCATAACTGATCAGATTATCCAACTATCAAAATAGTTGTTTGTTGAATCCCTGTCGTGTATAAGAAAACGAAATGCAGACATATATTTAGGGGTTTTTCTCTTCTCCTCAGAGGCGGATAACAGCCTAACGTACAGTCCCATTTAGACACGTTTGTCCAGCAGGGCAAAACAACACCATACATTCACATTTTCAGTTTGAAGGAGAGAGTGATTACATAACATAACATCACATTACCTTTATCATAATCGCAGCATTTCTGAGGCTTGTATGTGTAGTCTGTTCACACATAACACATAGCGTAACCTAGCTAACAGAGAGCTAACCGCTTTACTCTGAACTCAACTGGAGGAAAATGATAATAACGGCCACTACTGCGTTTCTCTCAACAGCTAGCCTATCACACAAAATACAGTATATTCATTAAGCTAAGACTGACAAAATAAAACTGTAACCTACAACGCTTCCAAAAATGGGTTTTTAACTCTTTTATTACAAACCAGGCCGTCTAGGGTCTCAGCTAAAACACAGCTCACTAAAAACACGCCGTTACCCCGGCAACTGTGTGCCGTTTTCTACCTTGACGTTTGCACGTCTACAAACTAATAAACGGAGTACACAAGTCGACATTAAAGTAAAAATATGTTGCATTAACCGGTTCTGGGTGACTTTAGAGCATATTAATACAGTGCTCACCTGAAAAAAGACTGAGACCGAACACAGTTTGCTTTCACGAGCCCCTCTCTGGTGGAAAGTTCGAGACTTTGGCAGATACTGAGAGAGCAGCCAGCGCTGCACTGCCTCCTACTGGTAACACCTGGTAACAGCGGTTATTTTGCTTGGGTTCTATTAAGAAGCTTCAATTTAAGATACGTTGACAAGAGGATTAAATGGCAGGTGTAGATAAATAAAATAAATATAAAATAAGCATTTTTACACTGTGTGCTATATGTGTATAAGTGGAATGTATAGAATGTATAGAATAATGGAGGCCACTGACAGCTTGTTCATTTCTAGCAGCGGTTTTCTTTTTCTCTCCTCCTTGACAAACGTCTTGGACAAGTGTGCACACAAACAAAAGTGATATAAAAAAATATGTGCAACCAGCCAACATCCAGAGCAGAGGAGGGAGAAAAAGCGAGCGTCTACAGTCTGAATGCTGTTTTAACAGAAGATTGCAGCTGTGCCAGCTTGGACTTCAAATGTCAAGTGCCTTACAGCAAAGGAATGAGATACCAAAAGTTGAACATTTCGCTGTGAATGCACATGTAATTCAAAACCAATTTGAGTCAGAGAGCTGGACACATGGGCGCTAGCTGTCTTCTCTTCATGGCCTCTGATACGAGAAGAGAGGACAGCTTTAGGATAACCACAGCAACCAGCCAGCAGCGGTAATGGGTATGAAATGACTAGTAGGAGCCGATTAAGCAAACAGTTTTAATAAAATGAAAAAAATAAATCAAAACTGTAATGATGAAAAAGCTCAGTCTACTTTAGTCTACTCTACTACCTGCTATCAGCATCCATCATAAAACTAGAAACTAAAACAAACACAAAGCTAAACTAAATCTGTTATTTTTCAGAAAATACAACATCAATCACAACAGTAAAACTGTTCATGCAACCCTAAAACTAATCAAAACTAAACTGAAATCTGTTGTTTTAGTTAGTTTAATAGACAAGAGAATGAACGAAAATGAAAGTAAAGATGTTGCATATGCACTATATTGCCAAAAGTATTCGCCCGTCTGCCTTCACACGCCTATGAAATTGAGTGACATCCCATTCTTAACCCATAGGGTTTAATATGATGTTGGCCCACCCTTTACAGCTATAACAGCTGAAACTCTTCTTTTACGAGTGGTTTAGGAGTGTATTTATGGGAAATTTTGACCATTCTTCCAGAAGCGCATTTGTGAGGTCAGACATTGATGTTGGGTGAGAAGGCCAACAGTTTAATTTACTCAAATATGTTTGTGTTGGCTGTGTTTGTGTTCTTTTGTGGGTTAATGAGTGTGGTTGAGGTGCTCACTGTCAGTGTGTGTTGATGATCTCCTCTGCGATTTCCCGTGTCAGTGAATGGCCTTTCTGCTTTTCAAAGTTAAAAGAGATTTTCTACAAACAAAACTGGCATTATCTGGTTCTTCTTCTGTTCCAATGCTACACTACAATAACTTTGAAACAAACTAACTAAAAAGAACAGGTTTTGTGTATACCTAAATACAACAAGGTAAAGACGCAGGGGATAGCAGCACAGGATTTGGTTCCCCATGACACAACAAGGGCTGGAAATAGACACAGCATGTGAATAACGGCTCCTAAAATCAGTCTGGCAGGAATCTGCTTTTGCATATTCCTAATAATGAATGTAATTTTGTCTGCACTTCAGAATGCAAGGACAAAGTCTGGGGTCAGCTTATAGGGAACAATACAGATTATGCACATAATTTTTAGAAATGTATCTGAATACAGGGTTAGAAGTGGTAGGTATTACATTTATTCACCCAGTTCACTTTCTCAAGTAGAATATTTGGTGAATTTGTACATCAACAAGTCTTTTCAATTGACAGTTTTACTTCTACTCAAGTATATTTGCAAGGAAAATAATATAGGTATATAATCATTCATTTCCATACAGTCCATACATGGAAACATCTGTGTGTGTGTGTGTATGTTACTGAAAACCCCTGCCATGTTTCTCTCATGGAAATAGTGAATGGAGTTACAAACAATGCCAAGGTTGCTGTTTCAGCACATGTAGGGAGACGATCCTTAGCAAAGATAAATGCGTAGGTCCTTTTTCTGACAACAGTAATAATTGTCTGTTTTTGTGTGAGTGTACATGTGTAAAATTGTGTTTGGGTGAATGGGAGACAAAGAGTAAGTGGAAAAAAAAAGTCGCTTGTCATGCCCCCCTGTGAGAACACCTACCAGCGCTTGACTTCTCTGACCTTGTAATCCAGCAGCACCACTTAGCTTATCACTGCAAACACTTATTTTCAATTATCTTAGAAATATGACTCTATTCATTCCTCATAAACGTTGTGAAGCCTTAACCTTTCTTTAACTGAACTTTTGAGCATTGTTCACTGTCATTTTCCGACTGTAACAAGTCAGCAGAAGGCAGATTTATTTGTGGAGTCAAGATATGCAGGAAGTGAGGGTGCTGCAGAAGGAGTGTTGTTTAACAGCACCTGCAACCTATATATATATATAGCTGGGTTGGTATAGCGTAGTGGTTGGTATAGTGTAGTGGTTAACACCTCTGCCTTCTACACTGTAGACTGGGGTTCAATCCCCCACCAGGGCAAGCACCCTACACTATACCAATAAGGGTCCTTGGGCAAGACTCCTAACTCCACCTTGGCCTACCTGTGTAAAGTGATGAAATTGTAAGTCGCTCTGGATAAGATCGTCAGCCAAATGCCATAAATGTACCCCTAATATTCCCTTGCAAACAGAGTTGTTTTTACAGTCTGAGTGAGATTTTAGTTCCAGAGTTATCAGATGCATTGCAATAATTTCAAATGTTTGATTTTAACTCTGTTCTGTAGTGTGAGATGGTCAGCAAAATATCTGAACTAGTTCAGGCAAAGGCCAATAGTAGCCAATGAGAGAGCTAGAAGAGAAAAAAAATATGTATGTATGTACATGTTTATGTATATATACACATATTTTGTAACATGAGCATTATTTCTAGTTGATACAGTTAGCAAATTTAGGATTTGCTAGTTAGCAATGGCACCTCAAGTGGCTGTGGGCTGTTTTCACGTTTTCTTCTGTGGCAGTGATATTTTGTTTGAATAGTTGGTGACAAGCTGTGGTCCATAGCAAGCTCAAGTTCTTGTCTGAATTGGAGGCTGATTCAAATTTTCTCATTTAAAGTCCTTTTAAAAATAATTTGACTTATGACTTTGAACATGCTACAATTTCTTAATACACCCATTAATAAAGTTCCGGTGTTTTTGCTTTTATAGGCTTTTTTGGCAGCGTGCAATAAAAACTGGCTTTCACTTCTTGCACAGTCTTTAAGTTGCCAAATTGAGTGCCTCAGAGAAAAGACATGTCTTCATTTCACAGAAAAAGTCAGCTTTTTATTATGTAAGTAGCAATGAGTGACTTGTGGGACATGTGAATGTAGTTACTCTGCTGTTTTGATTAATTCGAGGGGTGTAAAGTAGGTTCACAGGGTAGCAATTAGAATAAAACAGTTAAGTATCTCCAAAACTGTACTTCAAAATGTCATCATCATTTTCTGGGCATTTATTTTATGAATTCAACAACTGGCTTAATAATAATAGTAATGTGCACTCTGTCAGGCTCACTCATTACTCAAGACTGGAATATGCATATAATATGAGACTTTTGTAAGAAGAAGTAATGAATGAAAACTACAATAGTAGCAACAACAATAGTGCACCTGAGCACCATTTTGAACAAAACTATCCAGCATATTCATTATCCTTCATCAGCCAGTCCTCCAATGGTGTCTTCCCCTCTGACCTACCATCATATCTGTGAACTAAGCCCCATTGGTAATTACAATCATCTACATGAACTATACATTTTGAGCATCTAGTCTGTAAAATTAATATTGTTAATTCATCTGGTCAAACAAGACAAGAGTGAATCATATGAATCATATAGAGCTCTGGGTTTATTTAGGAGATCAGTTCGGGTCTGGTTATCAGTGCAGAGATGACGCTACCAGAGAAAGAGGCTAGCAATTGCACAGATGCACATGAGCTAGTGGAGTGTACAGGTGTAAGTCTATCTTAGCTCCTGCTATGCTTATCAGAACATTTCTTTTGCTTAAAAAAACAACAAGCAAACAAAATTATTGGTGTTTATGTGACACTCACGCATTGGTTGGAAGAGGCTGTAGAACACTGTCGTATTGATCACCACTACCTCTAGGAGAAAATGCCCTCATGTACCCAGGTACCATCGTTCCTTTGTCATGGGTTGTATCTCCCATTCAAAAGAAGCCTGTTAATGACATTCAATGATCTTAACCCACTTACCTCAATCCAGATATCTACTATGCTAGCAAAACCTACATATCTTAGTTCTGATAAGATTTAAAAACACCCTGCCACTGCCCTAGCTATTCAGCTGATATATGGCCCTTACTTTCCAGTGATGTCTGCTTGTTTGTCCAGACCTGTTCCCACTGTGCCCAAATGAAAAACCCCATGCCATTCTCAGCTAGCAAACTACAGCCACTTGTGATTCCACATCCCGGGCTCATCTTCTTAGTGACTTCCTGATAGAAATGCACATTTCAGAACGCTGCAAAAATACTGTTAGTGATGGTGAATAATCGTGTTGATTTATTCAGTACTATCTCTTCCTACAGTTTCAGACTACAATGGCCATATTATCCACATGGATTGCTATTTTATATCTAAGAGAGCATTGTGTTGGATAAAGGGTGGATAAAAGTCAACAGCAGCCTCAGGTCTTGCCACCATCCCAAGTCCAGCAGGCAGCAACTCAACCACCTGTCCCTTGGCCCTTCTACTTTATTCCCACAGAACTCCATTCATCCTGTGGTTGACTTTTCCAACAGAATCTTCAATTTTCGCATCCGTCCAAATGACTGGCAACCAAAGTGGATTACCCCACAGCAGGTTTTCTCAGCCAGTGAGCTTGGGCTGGTGGTTTGACCATACTCTACTAGACCCTATGAATATTTGGTGTATCAGGAATGGTATGGCTTTGCGGGACAGTGTTAAGATCCAGGGCATTCTGGCTCTCACAAATTTTTTGTTGACACTAGTCAGACCTGACCCTGGGTTTAGAATGCCATACATCTGTATGCCTCTATTGGGGTTAAATGGAGGACACTCTTATTGGCTCTGCTGCCTTTTAGTTACTTGTGATATTTCAATAAATACCTATGTGTACAATATCTCCCCTCTGTTGAACTAAATCATTACAGATCTTTCAAACCCCTCAAGAATCAATCAGAATCCACAAAAACACATCAGCCAATTTATATGATTCTAGTGAGGCCTCCAATGAGAGGAAAACATGCTTGTTCTCTGATGAAGGTTAAAGGTGCAGTGCATGGTTCAGTCTAAAATTGTAATGTTAGGTCTTTCCTTCCCTCCTGCTCCTCTTGCCCCCCTTTCTCTCTCCCTAATAAACACTCCCCTTTTGAAGCAGCAGCAATCTGAAACCTCTTTTTTTCCCTCTGATCCACTGACACAGAGCCACAGCACAATAAGTCAGAAAAAGAGAGCACACAAATCAGAATACTGGGACATGAGTGTGTTATGAAGGTGTGAGTCCTTTTATGTCAGTAATAGATAGTTTAACACATATATGTTTTATGAAGCAGAACTAAACAAATTTGAACAATAATACAATAAAGCCATAGATATGCCCATGTGCTGAACCAACTGTATAAACAAATGTAGATATAGCTAAATAAGTACTAGCAATTACTCTGTTTTCTTCAACATATAGGTTGGTGGAGCACATGAACTGTACAGTGAGCTGATGAAGAAATTATGATTGCGAGGCTGCCTGGGTCCTGCAGCATGTCACTTAATGCCTCAGACACACAGGCGAATGCTGTTGCTCCACACTTCTAATTAAAGCAGCCCTGTAAACACACTTATGTTATGTTAAAAAAAGAGGATGCAGAAGGCATGAAAGACAACACCACCCTGAACCATCTGTCCCTAATTTAGTACAGCACTATGTAGCCATGCATCAGGATGAGTAGCTGTTCTTTGGATTCGCTTGGTAGCATGTACAGGGCTGTGAAAATGTATTTGCCCCTCACATTTTTTCTATCTTTGCATATTTCTCACACTCAGATGTTTCATCAAACTTCTTTTAATGTAAGACAATAATAACCTGAGTAAACACAACATGATGTTTTTGATTTATCTAATTTACTGAAGAAATAATGCTGTTCAGCTCTATGGACCCCTTATTGCCTCCTTAGCTACTAAATCAACCAGTTAATCAAATTCCATTGGTTATTGACTATTGGCCTCAATTTCACTAGCCACACCCTGGCATGGTTATTGTCAGACCTGTTGAATCTATATATCACTTAAATTGAACCTGTCTGGCAATGTGAAACAGGCTAGAAAGTCTAAAATAGCAGGACATGATGCCATGTTCTAAAGAGATTCAAAAACTCATGTGAAATAAAGTCATTTAAATCTACCAGCCTGGCAAGGGACACAAAGTCACTGCTAAGGCACTGGGACTCCCAGGAGTGGCTGGCCTGCATGCCTACCAAACTTTCACCAAGAGTGAATCAATGACCCAGATAAATATGCAAAGAACTGCGTGCCTCACTTGTCTCAGTACATTATTCCACAATAAGAAAGACACAGGACAAAAATGGCATCCATATGGGAAGTTGCAAGGTGCAAACTACTGCTGACCAAAAAGAACACAAAACTCACCTTACATTTACCAAAAACACTTTTTGGGTCATATTCTGTGGACAGGTGAGACAAAGGTGGAATCTTTTGGAAGACATGGGTCCTGTTACATCTGGCATAAGGCTAAAACTGCAGTCTACCATAAGAACATCATATCAAGAGTCAAACGTCAAACATGGTGGTGGTAGTGTGAGGGTCTGAGGCTGCTTTGCTTCTGTAGGACCTGGACGATTTGTCATAGTGCATGGAACCATGAATTTTGCTCTCTGGAAAATCCTGAAGGAGAATTTCCACCTGTCAGTTTGTGACTTAAAGCTCAAGCAGAGCAGGACAATGACCCTAAGCACACAAGCATGTCCATATCTGAATAGTATAAAAGAACCAAAAAAGGTTTTGGAATGGCCCAGTCAAAACGATGACTTGAATCTCATTTACATGCTGTGGCAAGACTTTAAACAGGCAGTTCATGCTCAAAAACCCTCCAATGTAGAAATAAAAAAACGTTCTGCAAAGAGTGGGCCAAAATTCCTCCGCAGCGATGTAAAAGACTCAAAACAAGTTATCATAATTATCCACATTAATCACTTCATCTGGATGCTGTAGTTTTAAAAAAACACTGAAAAAAATACTTCTTAGATCTTCTTTGATGATGTATTTTAGATCTGGTAAACATAGTCATGCAATGAAGGACAAATACTTCTTCAGCTAGAAAATTTACTTAGACCAGGGAGCCTAAACAGTCGAAACATGCTGTAGTCATTAATGGTAAATTTACAGTTTAAATTTAAGTTACAGCTTACTGATAATGATAGATTTGTTATTGCACTATCCCCCCTCTCAACTGATGTCTCTGATTTTTTTGTTTGTTTGTTTGTTTGTTTTTTTTTAAATGATGGTTTCCCTGTCAACAACCACATAAAATCATGGAGAACTGAATCTAGCATAGCCAAAGCTAAGTAAAGGTTTTTGATTACCTTTTTGAAGTACGTGATGTTAATATTTACAGGTTATGTGAACACTGGAGCAGTTCTCCTACAGTCATCCAGGTTTGGGTCCTGATTCATAGCTCCGATGGGATTCTAAAGAAGTCTACTGCTGTGCTAAAGGTTTATATAGCATAAATGCCTCTGAGACATAAGAGTGATCTTCCTCTCTGGTACTCTGGCTGCCATGTCAAAATAAAGCTGCGTTATGGGCATGAACTGAAAGTTATTTAAGCTTCTTCTCTGTACCCCCCACATGACACTATTAACTAAAATCATTAGTTACAAACTGTTACCTCTTTAAGTGGACTAACTATCAGCACTGAAAGTGCTGCTTCTAGTGGTATTCTCCGAATCAAAGGATTCTGGGCAATTTGTTATTGACTGGATGGCTAAATGGACGACTGTTAGCCTCTGTCTGTTGGATTGATTATTTGATTGAGGAGCGATTGTGTACAGACCGTCCTAATGATGAAGCAAGGAGAAAAAGAGGAAAAGAGAGAAAGAGAGAATGACAGAAAGAGGAATGCTTGCTGCTTGACAAGCATCTGTGTGCATGCTTGCCAGTGCTCTTCTCTCCTCACTGATCTGTTCATCTATTCCCCTCCCTCTCTTCTTTTCCCTCGCTCCCTCTCTCCCTCTCTCCCTCTCTCACCGTTTGATTCATGCCAGAGATGATTCACATTCTGCCATATCCGGCATAAGGGGCGGCACAGGGATCCCTCTCTCCCTCCATCCATAATTCAGCATTCTCTCTAGCCATTTTCTGTCCCTCTCTCTCTCTCTCTCTCTCTCTCTCTCTCTGCTCTCTCACACACTGCCTGTGTCTGGCTGCTTCTTTCTGAGCTTCGGAAAAACCAGCACCCTGAAACATCACTGTATGAGAGAGAGTCCATTGAGAAAGTAAACAGGTAGGACGTGCAACACAATGAATGTGTTAATCTGTCGTCGATATGCTTGTCTGACTACTTAAGTGAAGTTAGATTAGTGAAAGCGGAGAGAAAGAGAGAGAGAGGAGGCAGAATGAAAGACATGGCATGCTTTCTGAAGTGGATTAGTGCTGGGCTGCTCTTGTAATGGTCTCATGCTCGTGCCGCATCGTTAGGAAGTTACCCCAGTGCTCCTGTCTTTTGTAGGTGTGTGTTTTTTACAGCTGACTAATGTACACAAAGCTCTGTGAGATGGAAACATAAGTAGTATGTGTTCATGTATGTCTGTGACTCTGCACGAGCACTTAAACATTTAATAACTGATGCTCCTATTTACAAATGTACTTGTGTTGGAGGTCTTGAGTTCTCACTAGCAAATACCCCCCAAGCATACTTAGCTTGGATGTGCAGTGCTGTTTATTTCATTTCCAGTTGAAATTACTTGAAGAACAGGTCTTATATAGAATAATCGACTTGCGTGAGGAAGAGGGAAGTCAAAGGAAACAAGTGAAAAAGAAGATTAATAAGTGGAGATTGAAAATCATTAAGGTTTTTAAAAAGGGACTCCTAACAACCATGCAAAACCTGATAGACCACCATCAGATAAACAATGCTTAAAGCTTTTATCTTTGAGAGAGAGGAGAAAATCAAGCTCCACTCTTGCTTCAGATTTTAAAAAATCCACAGGTGTCTCTGTCCATCCTTCCACTGGGAGAGGACAACCCAACAGTCTGAAAGGATGTTTAGCTGTTAAGAAGTTACTGAGAAAAGCAAATAAACAAAGAAAGTGTGAAATCTGTGTTGTACTTGAATTGTGAGAAGTGAAAACTCCAACCAGCTTCTAAGACTGAAATTGCTTAGAAAAATAAAGAATTTTAAAATAGATAATCAGTACCTGACTACAAGTTCATTAAATGAAGGGAGACTTTTGCACAGTATACTGTGTGGATCTTTATTTAAAAAAAAAACTTAAATGGAGCTCTTACATTATATTAACATTATATGAACTTTTACAAAGGCTCTTCACAACCATGGGTCTCATTCACAAACATGGGATCCGATTTTCAAAATGTATTTAAATTTAATTCTAAATTAAATTAAAACTAAATATATTCTCAATCAATATTTGCGTACAAATATTTTACAACATTTTTAGCAGTGTTCATGAATTGCTCACTCTGCCTGTGGCATTGATGCTGCCCAAGCTTTTGTACATCAGGTTGGAAACTTGCCACTCATGCTAAACTCACATTTTATAAATCACTTCTAAAATGTGAATTGTAATTTATGATCATTTACACATGAATTTGACATCATTTACAAAATTATCTTTAGGGAATGTTTCTTAGTCAAAAGAACCCTTTTTCCATCTATATTTTTAGAAACAATTTATTTTGATTGTCCCCCTGTAGACATTTCATACCTTTTCAGAAAGCTGACAACAGTGCACCTGTTTACTATCGATACAAGAGCATCTGTAGAGTGTTAACTTGCCATAAATAGACACATCAGTACACCATTGGGTTCCATTATGCAAGCACTCTCTTTGGCTCTTGATTAAGGTCTGCAGATAAATCTCTGTGTTAGATGTAAGATAATAAGAAACATGTCTGGGGTCTCTTCACTTCCCCGTGTTATTCTTCTCAGAGAGATGAGGTCGATCACAACTATCAGCAATGCTTTGTGAGCTGAAACCCCTTCAAAATGAAACTGAGTTAGTGAGTTGTCTCATGCTGCCTGAAAAGGAGAAAAGGCCCATCAGCAGGGGTGGCAAAGAGTATGGCAGGGAGTTTGGCAGGGTGGCGTGTTCATTCAGAACTAGGGGGATGTAAAAACAACAATAATACTTATGATTTATTGCCATGGCAACCCAGGACAAAAGTGGATGTACTTCACACTTTTACATGCACATATGTGTAAACAAATGTTGCAACTGCCGCAGGTTAATTTGACATAAAACATACAGCATAAAACATAACCGACTTATATTCTGTTACTGACACTGCCCAAACAATAAATAACACTGTGACATCTGCATAAAAGAAGAAGACACACAAAACACAGTACTCCAAACGATTGCTCTTTTATTGAACATAGCAGCTCATCAGTGGCTTAAATGGTCTTAAAGCAGGCAGCTTACTTAATCACAGATTAGCACAAACAACATGTAAACACACTTTTAATGTCCACTCAACAATTTATTTACATGTTTTAAGCCTCTCTATGGCAAATCTGGTGCTTTCTGTGGTGCACCGCATGTCCACGGGCAGTAATGGGTCCCCCTTTCACAGGAGCCATTCCAGTGACCACAAAGTCAGAGCAAGGATCGAACTTCTCTGCTGTTTTTCCACTGAGTTGCCCAATCCCCTCCAGTCCAAGGGATTGGGCGACTGCTGAATGCACTCATTTTAAGCCTTTTCCCAACTGGTAATAATTGCAGTAATTTTTACTAATATAATTTAAAGTTTAACAGTTGGTATTTTTATTACAATCAAAAATTAAATTGACATGCTGTAATTCTAATTACTATGGTGAGATATTTGGCCTTTATTTCTGAGTTTTTTTTTCTTGATCTTACACAGGTGAATAATTAAATGTTATATATCAACTAGTAAATGTGTAATTTTCACATTGTGTTCTTTTTAAAATCTATTGTTAATTGAAATATAGTACTGACAGGTAAAACTGAAATCAGTTCAGTCGTGTAATTAGACTGTCAACATATCTAATTACTCTTCACTTTAGGTTTACAAGTTAAAGCTTCTTTCCACGCACCGGAGGAGGATTTGCCACATGTGGAATTTGATGCAGGAAAAAGAGACAGTGTCAGTTAAATCTGCCAATCTGAAATTGATCTCAAGCAAATCTTTTTTTATCCTCATGTACTCCAAGAACAGCAGTTTGCCATGATGCTCAGTCCAAACAGATCAAAACATGTCTTTTAAATGTATTGGTTACACAGCTGAGTGGGTGAACATGCATGACTTAATCGCTTGTATGTGTGATCAAACATGTTGAGAAACATTCTCAATATATAATTTAATCCACATCAGCTTCTTACCCTGAAAATGACTGTCAGAGTATTTTAAGCAGTCTTTGGCAGGAGTGTGTTGTGTTATGAATTTTCACATCTATATATAAGTCATGAAAATGGTAAAATACGTCAGTAATCCTCGTTTATGAATGAGCTGATGTGTTACCGATACGCTACTTCCTGCTCATGGTAAATCTGACCATGCATTTTATGAATCTGGCCCACTGCACAATTTTGCATCATATTTTAGGATGCTGTGGAATCGGGGAGGAAAGTTTGGTATCAAACGCTACAGAGGCAGTTGTCACCTTATAGATCCACCCCTGCCTATCAGAGAGAGAGAGAGAGAGAGACAGGTGGACAGACAAAGAGTTGTAGGCTAAGTGTTTATATACCATTCCAACTTTTTAGGCATCTTTGAGTCTTGCAGAAAGGACCCATGAATGCTAATGTAGGGTTTGTGTTAAGATTTACAATGGTAGGCCTCCCGAGTGGCGCAACCATCTAAGCGTTGGCCCTGTCATCAGGAGATCGCGAGTTCCATCCCTGGTGATGCTACAGCCATCCATGGTATCCAAATCTGTATCCAAATCATAGCCGGGAGTCCAAGAGAGCACAATTGGCCTCACTCCCTCGGGGTGGGTAGGATGGCCCCCCCCTTCTCCACAGGCGTCTGTTGGCTTATCTCGTGGTTGGCGCTTTCCTCTGAGCGCGTTCGGCTGTCCCATGACGTTGCATGAGCGGCAGTTCGAAAAGGGGCGGTGGCTGGTTTCACAGGTCTCAGAGGTAAGCCTGTGTTAGCTTTCACCCTCCTAGCGTTGGCAGTATTGTGTGATTAGGGGAGTCCTAACTAGCTGGTGGAATTGGAGACTAAATCGGGGAGAAAATCAGGTAAAAAAAAAAAAAAAAAAAGATTTACAATGGCACTCTAGAAGAGCACAACTGGATGTTATCCATGCAGATAATCTTGAAACTTGATGCAGACATATGTGAGGGTGTCCATCCATACTTTGGTTTTTGTCAGCCACAGGCTTGTGAATCACACTCTTGTTGATCAAAATGCCCTTAGCATGCCAGCTATGATTACCCAGCTGCTACCTGCCATTGCCTCACAATCTGAAAACGGGAATAAAGACAGCCCAGTGCCATTGCCTGAGCTCCAAAGTGTAAACGTTGGTTTGATTGTTTTTCAGGATTAACGGCTCATTTCCCATGAACATCTTTCTATACCACTTGTGGCCATGTTAATTTCCATTGCTGGACCATTACGCAAGTGCTTAATGATGACGCTAATGTTGAGAGCAACAAGCACAAGCCTTCCTTGAGAGCTGAATGTATTTTGCTTTCCAGGGCTTTAGCATTTTGTCCCTGCAGTTCCCTGGACAGTTTCAGTGTCGGGCAAGTGATTATAGATGACTCTCAGAGACAGCTTAGGTCAGCTATAGCTTACCCCTCTGTTCCCCCACCACCACCACCCTTCCAAACATGGTCTAATGGCTCTTGGTTTTGTCAATAATAGTAATTTTCATTCCTCATCTGATTCTACCTGTTTTAGACAGTATCTCTCTGCTTTTCTCTCTCTCCTGCTCTTTCTTTGGCAAATACATTAGTTTATGAGAAGGTATTGAGCCATTAGGGAAATGTTTCTTCCGCAGGTTTTTTAGCCAAACATCTGCTTTCTATTCCATGTCTTAAGTGCATATTCAGTTCTGACCTTGGGTGGAACTGTGTTTTCTTTCAACACAAAACTAAAATGGAGCATGTTAGAAGCACTTCCCTGTGGAATATATTGACTTCAGGGGGGTATACACACACACACACACACACACACACACACACACACATAGATATGTATATATATTTATAGTAACTTTACAGCGCGTTTATCATCAAATTGGTGAAAAGGTCAACAGACATGTTCAAATTATGTCAAAAATGGAAAAACTGTGTGTGTGTGTTCGGGGGGGGGCGGGGGTGGGGGGGAGCAGTTGTGGGCTGGAGGTTAGGGAACCAGCCTCGTGACCGGAAGGTCGCCGGTTCGATCCCCAGAGCCGACAGCACATGACTGAGGTGTCCTTGAGCAAGACACCTAACCCCCAACTGCTCCCCGGCCACTGCGGATTGGGCTGCCCACCGCTCCAGGCAAGTGTGCTCACTGCCCCCTAGTGTGTATGTGGTGTTGCACTTCACGGATGGGTTAAATGTGGAGGTGAAATTTCTCCGTCGTGGGACTAATAAGGGTATCTTAATACTTTGTCAGCCCCCTTTTACCCTGTTCTTCAATAGTTAGGACCCCCACAGGACAGAGAATAGTCCATCAACTAAAGTTATCCAGCCAACAGCAGCCTGTGGGCAGCATCATGTGTCTGATGAAAAATTAGAGGATGACCAACACAAAATGTGCAGCAACAGATGAGCTGCTGTCTCTGACTTTACATCTACAAGGTGGAGAAACAACTTAGGAGGTGGCCTACAATAGTTTAGCCAGGCTATTCAAATTGAATAATGAACATATATATTGGACTAAGAAGTGAACATTATGTTTTGAAACTTTTAACAGTGCTGTGAAACTTTTACATGACAGATCAAACTCTTATTTTACAAGCTAAATGAAGTTCAAGTGGCCTCCTTAACAGTTGATTCACACATAATATTTTTATACAGTTCTGCTCATGTATTTGCCTGATTAGGAACACTTATACTGTATTTCATAATATTTAGAAGTTTTGAGAAAGCTGTGATGTCAATTTGCACAGCCGGCTCATTATTAGCATTCTACAGCAGTTACAGCACAACTAACTGGTGTCAAATGACAAGTTTTTTAAAGTCTTTAAACTGTGTGAAATATGCATCTCCAGGTTTCAGCTGAACATAACAGATTCAAGGCTTAAAAATCTAATGAGGAATAAACAATTATTTCCAATTATCTAAAAAAAACAAGCTATAAAAAACATAGTAGATGAACAAATGGTACATGAGGTTTAAAGAGTATATGTCATTGATTACTTCCAACCCTTAAATGGTTGAATGCTTTTCATTTGTTAGGTGGTAAAAAAAAATCTCAGAATGACTCTGCACTTACATGTCATGCGAATTGCCTGCAAAACTGCCAAACATATTATTAATGAAACCAAAACTATCAAATATATTTTGTTATGTTATTTGTTAGATTTTTGTCACATACTTGAAAAAAATGGATGCAGTTGAGGTGGAGAGGGTCATAGATATATTACTCTCAGATATTTTCTGTAAAATACCCCAAATTATTGTACTGCACAGCATTATGGGTTACAGCATTACAGTATTTTAACTTAAACAGTTAATTTAAACAGTTTTTGCACTTGTTTGTGCAATATTTAAGCAAAGTTAAACTGTCTGTGAAATGTGTATTTGCATTTAAAAATATGCATCAATATTTCTGTGAACATTCAATGCAAAGCACGGTAAATATACATGTTCTTTTATTTTTTAAAATGTATTATAATATATGTTTTACTAATTTCCTACTGTTTCATCACTTTTTTAGTTGTTGTATAAAATACAGAAGATTGCTGTATTAGTTTTTTTTCTGTATATGTACAGCAGAATGAATCACAGTAACAATACACCACACTGCATAATGTGGCTACAGTATCGCGGTGGCAGTATAAAGTTAGTTTACTGTTATTTACTGTTAATATGGTACAGTAATTTACTGTGAATATAAAGCAACTCTTAACTAGAAATTTGCAGTTATTTTACTGTGACGATTTTACTAAAAAAGATTTTAACATTTGTTTGAATTGAATTTTCTTTTCATGAAATTTTTTGAAAAGGTTAATTTTCAAGTGAACTTCATTCTGTCCATGAAAGGAACTTCTAACAAAGCATTCCCCTTGGCTCTTCAATTTACTATACGCCTGTGACCAGAAACATGGCCCTGGGAGAATAACAGTATTCAAAAAGCAGCACTGCCATTATGTGTCTCAGTTTTACAGATAACACTGCAAGGAACTTCTACTGTTTCAAAGTGAAACAGTAGATTTCTCTATGACAGAGTGAAAAAAAAGTTTTAAAAAAGTCAGAAAAGTTTGCTTGTAAGGGTGAACACCTAGAACTAAATATCATAAACTTCTACAAATGCATATCTCCTCACCAGCTGTGAAAATCAACCATTTCTCTGTTCGGCCTCATTAAGTGTAGTAGGTATGTGTGAGTGTGAGTGTGTATGCAGGGAGACTGCATGAAGACTGCATAGAGGGCATTAAATACATCAGAGATACAGGCATGATATATGATGGTAACAGTCACGGCTCAATATGTGTGTTGCTAACTACAGTCATGTTGTAGTCAGTCCCTTGGATCATTAAGAAGTTTGTGTAACACTTTAGAACAACTCTGTTTAATAAACCACGAACTGACCATGAATAGCTGTGAACAAATCATCAGTTAATTATTATCTGAAAAAATACAAATGTTTGTAAATGACACTTCATGTAGTTGTTCATATTGAAATATGCTGTAGATATTGTTTCTCTGTCCAGTTACAACACAATGTTAAGTAATCAGATATCTCATGTTTGAACTTATAATGCTTGTCAACAAATGTTTGTAACATATGTGTTATTTAGTTATAGACCTTTTTCAGTAGCTACAATGAAAACTATATTCAGCACTTTTTAGAATAGTTTCCTTTGTCCTCTTTAGCACTGACAAAGCATTTTAGAGCTCATTTTGTTAGACTCATCTTTAGAGTCTGACTAAATTGGCTGCAGGTCAAATGTGATCTGTTTGAACACAAAGTAAGAAGTAAAGACATTCAAATACCTTGATTGTCTCCTACAGCTGTCAAAGTCGTTGCTTAGCAGCAGTTATGGTGAAATAACAGCATGGTTAGAACGCTCTTCAACCAATCAGCTTGTGTGGCCGGAACTAGCTGTTGTATAATATGTAACTAACAATGTATTAACTATGCCACATGCTTAATAGTCATGTAAATTAGATGTAGAGCAAAATGATAGTAAAGTAATTTATGATTTTAAGGAATCACTGCATGTACATCACTTCTAAGCCAACTGTCTAAGGAATCTTTTCTGCCAAGAATTTAAAATGTCACTTCACTTAGTTTAGCGGAGTTTGGAACACGCAAAAACTAAATGTAGATAATATTTCTACAAATTCTTTAGATATAATAATAGATTGAAAAGGTTCTGTAATGGACTGAAAGCTTCTTCAACGAAGCCTCACTTCGTTGAAAAAGTCTTCAATAACGTTAATAATAAATACACTGTCAGGAAATTCACAAATGTATGTTAAAAAACAACCTTTTTCATTTCATATCTAAGATTCACCAGCATTAAGACTTCAGGTTTCTTTGCTTATTTGGCTCTTAAAAGGCACCTCAAGAATTTGGACACATCACAGAATGGAGTCTGGCAGAAAACACAAAATACTTCACTTTAAGTGTCGCCTACTTGTTTTGGGAGCACTGTGTTGTATGAAGGAAAGAATAGCCATTTTGGGCTTTGTTAAGGTAAATTATATTGATGTTTTGTGTCTCTTCCTAAACAAAAAAGTGTTAGTTTTGCAATTTCTTTCTTATTTGTCTGACTGTATGTAACTCCTTTGTGTTGGTCTGTCACCACTTACTGCAAGTAATGGCAATTCATAAGAGCTTCAAATACAGGCGAAGTACTGAATGTATGTGACAAACGCATAAACAATACATTGGGGTCATGGAAAGGTTAAGGCCATAGCTCTCAGTGCCATCTCGCCAAACACGTGACACTAGTGACAGTGACCAGTACAGAAACAACATCATAGATAATTCAACCCCAAGAATCTCATGTATAGAAGATAACGCATATAATATTAAGCATTTTAAATGATTATTCATATTTTAGAATTCATGATATTTTCATACAGGAGTTCAGATGCAAAGCTCACAACCATAAAATCTCACAAATGCACATATGTTTACAGTCACACATTGTGTGTATATGAAGTCAAATACCTTAAACTGTACTAAACACAAACTGTTTAACATCATAGTTTTACTTACTAACTGTTATACCTTAAGCTTTGTGTGGGCAAGTTAATATACATAACACTGGAAATCCCATAGGCGTGATAGCATAAGTTACCATAGTCAGAACAGCATTTGGATATGCGAAGGCTACACTTAAACTCAAGGTTTCCACATTATACACTGTATGTAATCTATATTATATTCTATGCAGTGATGTATGTCTGAAATCTTCAAGTTACATGACAAAACATTTTAGGTTCATGAAATGACTAAAATTTCACCTGTGTTTGTACAGTTATTTGTTTTCGGTTGAGCATCTTTGCAGCTCTTAATAAAAGTCTTACTGACCATGGGTTTGGCTTTATTGAGCTTTTTGGGTTTTCACCTCATTTCCAGCTAAACATGGCAGAAACAAGCAGACAAGTGCTCTAACCACAGTACTATCTCTGTAACATTGACAAAATAAACCCTGATTATTCATTGGGTGGGCAGACAACCCTTTTGGGCAGCCACTGTCCTGCCTCCACCCATCTGTATCTGCACCCCTAGCAGCAACTGGTAGTTTTAAGTATCTCTATACCAGTGATTTTCAACCACTGATAGATTGTTAGGTGTGCCGTAGGAAATTGTACAGTTTCACTTAATTGGTCAAACAATATTTAGTCACTATAAATGATTTGGCGTTGTTGAGTGTCTGCGCCTGTGCCAAAGTGTTGGCTGACTAATTAATTAAACACCCATCACAGCTGCACTGTGTGAGGTAATAGGCAAACATTTGAAAATTCTTGAGGAGAAGTAATCATTTTATTTCCCCTCAACCTTCACTGAATCCCTTGACTGGGTTAGGGACCCATACAGCTCAGCTGCAGTCTTCGGAAAGGACATGATCTTGCAGGAGCAGGAGGAACTAACTGAACTGAGACAAGACCGCAGTTTAAAGCTAAGCTTTGCTGATCTGTCTTTGGACAGTTTTTGGTTGACTGCTGGTAAGAGTTTCCCATTCTGGCAAACAGAGCTATTTCAACATTGCTCCCATTTTCCACAACATATCTATGTGAGCTGGGCTTTTCAAGCATGACTGCTATAAAAACTAAAAGCAGAGAGAGACTGAGAGCAGTCGAGCTTCGTGTGTGCCTGTCTTCAATCCCTGCCAGCATATCAGCTTTGTGTTCATCTAAACAGGCACAGGTTTCACACTAAGTGAGTAATTCAGAAATTATATTGTCATTATATGTGCTGCATTAACTTACAAGGTGTCATTTAGTAACTTGTTTGAGTGGTGGTGTGCCGCAGGATTTTTTGAATGTAAAAAATGTGCCGTGGCTCAAAAAAGGTTGAAAAACACTGCTCTATACCCATATACCCTCTCTTACTCTTGTCCAGCCTTTGCTGTGTGAGGTCTTCTTTTCTTTAAAGATTGCATCATCCGCTATGCCCTTTGCTCATGAATAATTGGGCTGGTTAATTCATAATGCAGCACATGGTACTTTGTTGTTACCACATAAAATTAGCAAGAGGCCAAGACTCCAGTGAAACAGATACACAATTCAATGTCCTACTCAACACATTTTTAAGTGTCTGTTTTCCATATTCTGTCAAACACGATGAGTGGCACACCCCAGTGCCAATGCACAGTTGAATTGCTTGTGAAAATGTAATTAGCATTCCCAGAGCACGAAGTGAATGGCACTTTGTTTGTCAAGAGTTGTTTATTTGAAATGTCTTTACTTTGTGCTCAGAGGAGAATGCACTAGAAAAATGAAAGCGGTGACACTTTATTCAGGCTGTGCCACTCCTGTCTGTGTGTGTGTACACAAAATGAGCATGATCCAAATCGTGAGTGGAGCTGGCTCACTTGTTTTTATTGCTGTTGAGGATCGTACAGCAGGATGATGAACCCAAAACTATTACTAAAGCAACTGTGGAGGGTTTTAAAGGCCAAACATATCAATGTTAATAAGAAGCCCAGTCAGTCAACTTGAATTCCCACTGAGCAGTATTTCAATTACAAAAGGTAAAAAAGCCTACAAAAGAATCCAGAACTGGAAAGGGCTGCATTAAGGACTTAGAAAATGCCAGTGGAGAAGATATCAACTGTCTAGACTTTAGGGATAAGAATTACATTCAGGGAATTGTAAAGAATTTGTAACTAAGTACTAAAAATAACAGTTTGATTTACAATTACTTTAGGCCTTGGAGTTGCTTATGCTGTAATGGGGAATATATGTATAAAACACGCTGATTCATTAATGGTTTATCCAATATAGATAAGATAAGCTGAGATTCTACACTTGAATCTAATGGTCATTTTTTATTTCAATTCCAATGTGGTGGAGAACAGAAACAAATCAGCAAAATTGTGTACAGCTGTCCACTGTCCACTTATAGATTATACTGTGTGTTGTTACAGCAGTTAAATAGGCCTATGATATATTGAGTGGAGTTGCACTTTAAAACAGTTCTAAGTCATACATATGATTCTTTCCAATTTAAAGAGAAAAGGTTTTAATTTAATTTACATTAAATTAGAAGACAATATGAACAAAGAGTAATTGCATTTGTAAGGTTTAATTCTCACAAGACATTGTTCAATAATAAATTACTGTGAAATTGCAATTGAAGCCTAGAAGCCAGTGTATATATAGATATTATTGTACTAATATTTAATGACATCTATATGAAGCAGCTTGAACAATAAATGTGTACTGGTAAATTATTCACTACAATTCATAGTTGTACATCATTTAGATTTTCTTTTGGCTGCAATGCTAAAATAATGCAGTGCTGTTGGCAGGTAGGCTTTGGAGAATGTATTGTCATGATAGTGCTGATTCATTTGTTCCCAGCTAGGCCATTGCTCTTGTAGTGCATTGCTGACGTGAGGTAATATGTCCCCGCTGTGAGTGGAGTGGGGTACTAAGCTGATTCCCCACAGGGACATGACAACACTTGGGTCTCCTACAGCATGATGAGAGGCCTATTTCGTGTGGATGGCTTGGGTTGCCAGACTGTACAGTTCAAGGCTTTATTTTAAGATATAGTGTTTTTGGGAAGGGTGACCTGGCAGTTGGTCATGATGGTGCACAGCATTATCTGACTGCTTTTCCTGGGGGCTACAAAGATGCTGAATGTGTATTACATGGAGAAAGCATCTTCAGAGTATACACAGAGTACATATGAGTGTGAACACCTACGTTCCACATCTCTGTAGACCCATGTTTGTGGTGCCAGCAAGAAGAGTAAAAGTTCCAAAGACACTGGTCTACAGAGATGTGGAAAAAAGTGATATGGTCAGATGATCCATCTTTCACCATAACATGCACAAGTGGGCAAGTGCATGTGTGGAATACACCAAGAGAACAGGGCAGGCCTGAATGCTTGACCCCTGCAGTGAGGGAGTTCGGTGTTATGCAGTGGGAGATGTTTTGCTGGCATGGTTTGGGTCCACTTGTCCCCTTAGAGAGAAGGGTCACAGTCACCACAACCACAGGGCACGGGGGGTCACTGAATGTTTTGATGAGCATAAAAATGGTGTATTTAAAATGCTATGCCCTTCACAGTCACCAGATCTCAACTCATTTGAACATCTTTTGTTTTTGGACCCACTTGTTAGACAGTTCTCTCTACCATATTCATCAAAATATTAATGCGCAATTGATGTACTTTAACATACAGTGTATGTGAAAGTTAATGTAATGAGATTTTATTCAAAGTGATTTTGGTCCATTTCTATTCCATCATATTTGGAGATATTTCCAGACAATGTACAAATTAGTTGGATGTTTTGAAATGAAGAAATGGAGCTTTGAGATATTTATATCAGAGCCATGATATATACAGTTATTTGCAGAAGTTTGAAGACCCCATGTCCAATTACATGTGTTGTTTTTCTAAGTAAATATAAATTAGGACTTCCTTTACATGCAACATCTAGGATTAGAAATATGGCTTTTATGTGCAACAGTCCTCAGTGCAAGTCCTATTCTTTTCATATTAGAAAAAAACATCCATAAAATAATTTCTGCACAGGCCACATTTTTCAAAATGTTAAATTTAGCAAATAAACAGCATTTAGCTTCACTTAGAAAATCAACAAAACTTGTGATTTAACTAGGGGTGCCCAAACTGTTGTTGTTAACTGTAGTTTGTCTGTGCACTTGCTTATCTGTGCATGTAGTGGATGCATTGTTTTTTTGTTTTGCTTTGTTTTTGTTTGGAATGCTGTGGCATAATATGAGGAGTCTGATATCTCTTCACTGAATCACTGTTAAACTGTGGTCATGCTGGGAAAAATGACATACAGTATGACACATACTGTATAGCCTCTAGTAGTAAGCTTCAACACATTACCTGTCAACAATCCACACATGTACGCATACATGTTTTATAACAGCCAGTGTTTATAATTACAGCGTGTCAGCACCAACCGATGCAGCATTTAGTGAGTGTAGAAGAAATACCCACACCTGCTATACATGCAAAAAAACAAAAGTGTGCCATCAACACCTAAACACAGGAAAGAAGTGCCTGTCTTGTTATTAACTAACAAGCTAAATATATGACACCACTTAGCAGAGGAGGGAACATGTCTGTGCCTATAGCATTATGTATGAGTATGAAAGTATTACATGCATAATAGGTCACTGGTGGTAATGCAGTCCTAACTGCAGCCCCCAGGCCATCAACACAGAGCTACTGCTTAATTACTTCATGCACAGAGCACTCAGAAACTGTGAGGGCTTTGCATGCAGTGAACATTGCGTGGTTTAAAATGCGACCCATTGAGATGAGATGGATTTCCAAAAGCGCCTGTTGCCATGGAAAGTGGATAAGCAGTGATGAGTTGTGTTCCAAATATCATTAAAATTGTATTAACTCCTCTTGTTGACTTCTGGGCAGAGACATTATGCATGTTAATGGAAAGGAGGAAAGGAGAATATTGTGTCCAGTTAAGTGACTGAAGTTTGAGGTTCATGGGGGGACAGTTCAAGCATACTTAGTGATGTATATCATAAGAGAAGTGATGTCATATGATCGTGTGTGTGTGTGTGTGTGTGTGTGTGTAGGGGGAATATAGGACCCTCTTAACCAGTGTACGAAATACCCCCTGGTGTTCAGCTCTAATGCTAATTAAATGGCGACAAAATATTTGGTTTAAAAATCCTTCTTCTGAAAATACTCTTTTTTCAGTTTGGAAATGTGTTCTTCCACACATTAATATAGATTTAACACATTTCCTTTTTTATCGTTGGTTTGAGAAACGAATAACAGTTCACTCTTCCCACCAATCTCTTGGGAAAATTGAGCACGTTTTCAGAGTTATAAATATGTTACAGCAGATTTTAAAGTTGTTAAGAACTATCCCTGGCATAGTTACAGTTGGTAGGCTATGAAGACACTAGCCAAAGGCACAGTAGTTAGTCAAGAATATCAAAGACAGAAGCTCACCAACTGTGAGTGAAGCAGGCTAAACAATCATAACAGGTTTATTATCAGGGATCCCCCTAGAAATTTGATGTATGTAGGTTTGATGTATGTAGGTAAGTTATGTAGGAGATTCTGGACCCTCCCAGGACCACCTGCATTTCGTATCTTGCAGTTAACCCCTTTAAAAAATCAGCAAAGAAATTTTGTGCCTGAGATGAGTAATTACATTTCTTTTCTTTGATTCAATGTTGAAAATTATAAAAATAAAAGTTTAATTTTTAAGAGATACACCAGCTATAGGGCAACCTCAATCAGTGAATAATTCAAGAAGCTCTAATGCTAGAAATATTAACATGTATGCTTATAAAAACAAAGTTACTTCTGCCATATTTTTATGCTCTCAAGAGAAAATGTACATTTTGTATGCCTCTACACATGATCCTTAGTTAATGTAGACATATGTGTGAGCAGAAATAATTTGAGACTGATTAATATGTTACTACGTTAATAACAGTTTGTTATTATAATTTAGATGTAGCTGAAAAAACTACATAATTCTGTCTTAATATATTCCTTCATTATCTAGCAGTGGTCAATTATGAAATGAATAATCAAATACTCCCACAGAGAACACATTTGCTACTGTTCCTTTGCAATTACATGATGAAGACTGTGTAGCATAGTACCATAGATTTGCATACACAGATGCTGATGATGATGATGTCATCAGCACCACCATCTTGGGGCATTTAACATCACTGCTGGACTGCATTCTGTACAATTACAATTACAGCTGTTTAAGAACAGTATCACCCAAATTTACACTATTTAAAGAACATAGCACTCAGGAGGCTTGATAGGATTATATAGGGGAACATACAGGCTAAGTTTGTGCGATATTAATGTATAGATATGACTATAATCGTTTTTCCTCTGGTTTTCTATTAAGCTTATTTAATTATATTACCCATATACAGTATTTTAATTTTATGTGATCTAAATTTATACTATTTTATGTACATTGATTGTAGATTTGAACATATATGCAACTCTAGCCATACTTTAAACCCCACGTGTCATGTTCCAGTCCTTGCAGGCCAAAACACTGCAGACTTCGGCCCAGTGCCTTATTAAACACACCTGAGTGAGCTAATTAGCAAGGCCTTCATGAATTGAATTCAGAGCTTTAGATGAGGGTAAACACTAATCTCTAATCTTGGGCCTAGAAGGTCCCCAGTTTAACATGCCTGATTTAAACCAATCTGAAATCCTAATATTAGACTAATACCTTCTTCCTGTGCTTTTTTTTTTTTTTTAGGGGGGGGGGTGCTGTCATTCTCTAAATTAATGAAATGTTTGATTTCCTTAACAACATTATAAACTTGTTCTATGCAACTGTAATTACATTTTTGCAAATCGGATTCAAACCACATTTGAAGATTTGAGGTGTCCTATTACTCACATTGTGGTGAACAACGACGATGTAAAATCCACAGTGACTGAAGAGCTGGAATTCAAAAAGAGCACCAAAGATTCATGCTGACATCATGAATGAGAACGAGAACTTAGAAAAGTTTGGAGGACGAGATGATGCACCTCCATCTATACTTGAAACACATCTGTGTTTCAAGTCTGCATCGCCAGCACAGCTACGTAGTTACTGATGCCTACGTCGTTACCACAGCAACCCATGCAAATAGGTTGGTGAAGCCTGGACACAAATCCGATCTGAACACTTGCAAATAATAATGCAGACAGTTGCCTTAAAAGATCTGATTTGAGGAAGAAATCCAATTCTCCTGCAGTCTGAACATGGCATTTTATAGGTGGTCCTCAAACAGATATGTATGTGATTTGTGGCCATGAGAGCTTAATGAAGGCACTCAGATCAGAAGTCGTGTGTTTTCTTCACTGCACAACATCATACAGCGTGACAGTAATACTAAACCTGACATTAGTGCCAGTAAACATATAATATAGGAGCTGAGAGCTGAATTATCTGTGTGATGAAGGCTTGTTCTGCTGGTTAATTTGCTGTTTATAACACAAGTAATTAATTCATATGATGTTATTCACTAGGACGTGCACAGTCGAGTTGTGTCAGGACACAAGTTCATTCACATTAACGACTTAACGAGTTAAATCACCTACCTACATGAATATGAAACATCAAGTTAAAAAGATTGGATCTGAGCAAAAAAATGAGCAATGAATGTGGCCTAAATCACATATGTGAGTTTTATGTATTCATTTTTATGCATTACTTTAAGATTCAACTTAATATGTTAAACAGAAAAAGAATATAAAGTGAGTAGATTTAATTTGTGGAGCTGTCATAGAGTTACGCTCAGCAGTATGATAACTTGCACTTGCAGATCAACAATAATGTGGCTTGGCCATTAACCGTGGAGAATAAAAACGAAACACACACACACACACACACACACACACACACACACACACACACACAAGGGAAGGTAGGGCAGGGAGAAAGATAACATGAAAAGGCTGAGTAAGACAATATGCAAATTGATGGAGCCAATGGGAAAGATGCTGAGTTTAACTCTACACAATTACATTGATCTAATGCACAATTATGTAGTAAATGTGGCAGCTCGCTTCATTTCATTGAAACATCTAACTCAGTGTAACTGACATATGCTTTTGAAAGTATCACTCACCACGTTTACATGCAGCCTAATAATCCGTTAATAAACCGATTAATAGCTCAATCAGAATAGAAGACGCCCATGTAAACGCCTTGATCGGAATAGACTTGAGGCCATTCGGAATACAGTTTCTATCCGATTGAATGAGGTGGGTAATCCTGAAAATAATCCGTTAAATAGGAGAATAATATCCGTGTGAACGCCTGAATCCGATTCCACTCCAATCGAGAACATGTAAGTACATTCTGCGCATGCGCGTCGCGGTTTACGAGGAGACGAGGTTTACACTCTGAGCTTTAAAAGATGGCGGCGGGACGGACGACCAGCTTATGTGTCTCAGAGCACGACGTCTTCCTCTCGCCGCTTCCTTTATAAGTACATGTGAAGGACGGTTTTCTGAGTCTGACATCAGTTTAAAGCGCGCCAGCTGGAAACTCATCTCACGCTGACTGGACATCACGTGATGTTCGCTGTCATGGTAACGTTTACTCTCAGCGCTGCTCCACGCATGCGCGTCATTTTGTATGGGATTATTGCAGTGAGCATGTAAAGGAAGATTTTCATCAGATTGTTGAGCAGAGTGAGCATAAACACCTCAGTCTGAGTCTGTAATTGGAATGTATTCAATCAGAATGGCAAAAATCTCTGCATGTAAACAGCCAATGAGAGAAAACTGACAAAACCAACAACAGAGTGATTTCATTTTTTGGAGTGCAAACTGAAGACGTTGTTTGCTGCTGTTCTCAACAGCTAGCTAACTAGCATGCTCTCATTTATGAAATAAGCATAAAAGCAACCAATACAATCACGGATATCTGCGCTATTAGCTAAAGATGTGTTCTTTAAATTTTTAGCACTTCAGAGTGGATGTGTAAGCAAATATTCAAAAGTCTGCTTGGCACTTTGTGGTCCTATCATTGGACTTAGTTCTTACATATTACTTTCAGGGTTTGTTTTCACTATTAACAGATTTTTGTGAGAGTAACAAGTTTTTATTAACATTAATGTTTAGGAACATAAACCTCTTGATTGTATTCGATCTGCTGTTCTTTGCCCAGAGGGATCCATCAATACCTCTAAACAAGTGTAAATATTGCTTCACTCAGACACTTCTTATGGCTGTCCTCAGCTTCTTTATTTCAATTTTGACAGTTTGTTTACAGCCAGTTGTTGGTATCCAATGTCATTTACAAACATGGCAGCATGTAAACTGGACAGTTAAATGAAAAAGAACAGTGAAAATCAGTTGAATAATGAAGTTTTGACTGATTTAATAATGAGAACGCATCATATCTCTATGTTTACACAAGTATTTGTTTAGAAGCCGATCTTGACCTCGCCAATACGGCAGACATGCAGACATAGGGTCTGAGATTGAGAAAAACAGACAACTCAGCATCTGCGTACTTTTTACCAACTTAAAATCCCAGGCTTATTACATACTAAGGCTTATTATTCAGTAATTACATGGACTTTGATGCAAACTAATTTATTTTTTTTAAGTTATAGAAGTGTGTAGTAAAATGTTGTGCCTGTTGGCAGGCCTGGCCATTTAAGAGGTTAAACAAGTTAATTTACTTTCCACCTATTATCATTATTATTATTATTATTAGTAGTAGTAGTAATACTTACTATTAATGATATTAGTAATTTCAGTGATAGTATGACAGAAGAATTGTGTATTGACAAAAAGTGACTGGTAAAATTTGGACTCCCACCAGAAACTGCAGGCAGTTTTTTTCCTAAGATTTCCACAAGGTTTAATGGAAAATTCTTCTTAATATACCGTTAGCACATCATTATTCAGTACTGTGCTTTATTTCCTGGCATTGCAGAGCCTCCGCACGAGTCATTCTGATGGCTGTGATTTAATATTGTCTGAATCCATTTGACTTTTCCACCCATTTACTATGCTAAAAGTTTTTCATCAGTAGCTAAATACGATTTCCACCTATCTGACAGTTTTCTAATTTAATAGACTGATGTAACATTGCCACAGCTTCACATTTCACTATCCCTCTCAGCAGATGTGTGTGTGTGTGTGTATTTGCGTGAGGGGGTGCAGCATCAGAACCTCCATATGCGAGTATTGATTTGATGATGAGGCGCCTGACTCCAGTGCGCTACTCCTGCATAACATTACAGTGTCTCTTCATTTTGCTCTCAAAGAAAGAGAGGGAGGGGGGGTTGAGCGAATGAGTAAGCAAGTCAAAATGAATGAGGAAGCCTGAGTGAGAAAGGAAAAAAAGAAAAAGAGAAGAAGAGGGAAATAGGGAGAAAGAAGAAAAAGAAGAAGAAGGCTCTCTCTTTACTCCAGTAGAAGTACTAGCTAATTCAATTGACTGTGTGCCAGCATGCACCAGCTGTGCTGGACACTGACATAACCAATTGACTTGTGTCAAAGCTACTTGCCAGCACTTCCTTATCATCGATTGGCCCTTTGTTGGGCCAGAATTAAGTTGTGTCCATGTAATTAGATTATGCCAGACACCCCTCCTCTCCTCTTCACTCGCCCCTGTGAGCAGCCGTAGTGTTCAATGCTCTCACCCAGCAAGACACACTCAACTCGTTTAGCTCCTTTTGTGTCCACTGGCTATCAGTTTACTCCTCCAATGATTGCCAAGTTGTTATGGAGCTTCATGAAGAGCCCAAAAGCAACTTCATTCTGAGGCAGCATACATGCGTTCATGTACACGAAGTAAGATGTAACTTAAGTTCAGGTTCAGAATGCAGCTAGAATTCTATTTTATCTCACATGTTATGAATTCATATGTTGCAACTACCTCAGATATCAAAACAAATACCCTGGAATCCAGAATATGGTTTGAAATGTTATGAATTCTTATGTTGTAGTTACCCAGGATACCAATCTACTGCAGCTTCTCTTTCTTTGTATATATTCTGTCTAGGGTGCAGCACTGCAAGGATTAACAAGGCAAGAAATCCCACTGTTAACATAATCCAAGCATTTAAACAGTCGCTTTAATTTCTTACTAATTATACCATAATAATTTCATAATTAGTAATTAATCAATGCCATTTAGATTGTTCTAATAGTATGTTAGCACCAGCAAACTGAACACTGGTGCACATGAAATGTGGCTGCTCTGGTTAAAACAGACATTTACGGCATTTGGCAGACGCTCTTATCCAGAGAAACTTTACAATTTGATCATTTTTACACAGGTAGGCCAAGGTGGTGTTATGAGTCTTGCCCAAGGACTCTTATTGGTATAGTGTAGGGTGCTTGAACCCCAGTCTACAGTGTGAAAGGCAAAGGTATAGTTTATGTATAGTTAACCACTACACCAACCAACCACCACACCAGACATTTGAAGCTTGTAATAAACGTATGTTGCAGTTGAAGCTTGTGATAAACATTAACATTTATTTTATCTTACATGTTGTAGTCTTTAGTGACTCTTGGCTGAGAGCCTTGGCTGGTGTTGTTTAGCATGTCTAACAACCATGGATGCATTGATACCACTTTTTCAGACAGAGTATGAATACACGTTTTAGATCATGTGTTTCCAATCAAAAATGTGATATTTGATTGTAAACACACAATTTAATTGTGATTGAATGTTTAAAAATGGTCTAAAACCTCACAGTGTAGGTCTGGTGGGAATCTGCCAAGGCAAAAAGTTTAAAGTGACCAGCAACTTTGTGTCTGACTTATGGAATCAGTAGTGCTTCTCTGTGTGAGCTGAGCCTCCTTCACTGCCAGCTTGAGTCGTTTGTTCATTAGCAAGGCAGTGTACGCTCAGCTTACTTCACACGGTATCAGCGGGTATCAGATGTTGGTATCTGTGAATTTTAATCAGTATGAGTGCGAGTAAATACCAGTACCAGTACCTATATCGATGCATCCCTAACAACTGACTAAAAGCTGGTCAGTAAAATAATTAGGACTTCCAGAAGGCATAGGGTATGCTATGATTAATATCACCTTTATAGGGGAAATAAAAATATTTTCTATTATATGCCAGCTGTTATTGTTTAAAATGTGCTATGCCCAAAATGGATGGATATACAAATGGCTACACAGCATTTTGGAATTAAACCCTTCCCATATACTTCAGCAAAGCACCATGAACACTATCATAAAGCAGTACATATCACATCAGAATGAGACTTTCCAGAGATTCATTACAGCTTCCTTTATGCATGTTGTTGGACTCTATATTACACATGGTCCTAGCTGTTAATAATTCATCAATGGCAGAAATGATTTATACATTTGCGAGTCAGAAGATACGTTTTTTGCTAGTTGTACTTCACAGAAGTTGCAGAGTGTGACTGATTGTGGTGCTCCACTGATGTAGCTCGCAGAAGTACATGAGAGAATAAGGAAACATTACAGATCATTAGGTTTGCTTGATGAGCTCTGTAACTCTTTATGATAAAGAGGTCATTATTTATGAGGCTCATCTGTGGAAAGCTCTGTGAATATTTCATCTGTGACAAATACAGAACATTGTTTCATTTTACACTTTTTAACTCAGGTTAAAAAGTTAACAATACAAGTTATGTTATCTAAATACACTGAGTAATGTATACTTAGGGACAAATGACCGCAAGCAGGTCTAAAGATTTTTTTTTTTTAGTTGGCATCATTTTTTAAAGATATAATATTCTACTGTAGAGTGCATGATTCAAAGAACTTGATGAATCCCTATGAAGAGAAGTCCATGACTAGGTTTGATCCAAAGTGGCAAAACTGCCACTTTCTGCCCATTAAGTAATTTTAGGTTTTAAATTCCTACGAATAATGAGCAATTTATCTTGTTCCCAATGGTGACACATTCATATTTGCTCTGGTCTAGTTACACAAGTGACCTTTGAAGTGGATTCCATTGCTAATTGATACATCCCTAATGTACCATCTTACACAATAGTACATTTCTGAAGACACATATTCACACATTCTTTATAAGTACTCATGACCACAAGGGCAGAACACAAAACTCACGACCACAGAGATGGCCAGTGATAGGCCCCAAAGGGACCATTTTTATTAGATTTTTCGCAGACAGTGTGGGAAAAAGCTCAGAGTGGGAAGATCACCGAGCAGCAGGCCTGACGTCTTGAGGCTACCAGTTGGCAAGCGGATCCTCACCATATGTCTTGTTGTCTGTAGGAAGCAGAAAAACTGAAGTGCAAGGAGAAGTTCTTGTTTCCACTCACCTCCCCTTCTACACTTGAGAGCTTTTGTAGACCACAAGTTGGAGGGTGGAGTGGGGACAGGTGGCTTACCTTAGTGGAAGATAGCCGTGTCCAATTGGGCAGTCCAGACCTCTGGTTATGCAGAGTCTGGATGTCCAAAATAAGGATGCTGAAATTTGCCAGAGGGAGTGGCTTCAGCACACGGGAAAGCAACCAGTAGCTTTGAGGCATTGAAGTTCCTCTCTGTAACTGGCTTTAACTTTTCTTAAAGAAACCAAGGGCTTCATTGCTTTTTATACTTTGCAGTTCCATGAAAAAAATGCTAAAATATGAAATACACACACTGTTTGCATGTGATTACATTGATTCCACCCACCAATAGCTTCAAAAATGTCTCCAGTTGTAATGTAGATCCTAGGTTCATTAGAATGGACTACTTATGTAAAAACTGCTATTTATAAGCCTTCATCTCAAAGAAATGCACAGTAGGTCTTAGCTAATTAAGCGCACTGCTTAAAACCATTTATGTTGACATATATATTGACAGTGTTTGTGCTTGTAAAAATGCCATCTATTTGAGAAAAATATACAAATAAAACAAAACAAAATCAAATCAAAGCATTTTCTAACTAGTATTTGATATCTTACTAGTGAGCTAGTTTAAAAACAAAGTTTGGTTCCAGATTTTTCCTGCTATTGCATTGATTTGTTCAATTCCATCACCAGTATACCTGGTTTCACATAATTAAGTATTTATTAGATAAACCAGGTGTTACTTAAGGAGAGGTTTGGGACTGTTGAACCCCTTTAATGGCCAGGGCCAGTAGGCCCAACATTTTATTATACTACATATATATAATAGTATTTATATATACTACAAACTAAGAATAACTCAGCCAATTTGCATTGATGTCTCTGTAGTTTCTGAATAGTAAGCCTTTATAATAACAAGCCTGGGACTTTAAGGGGTTAAACAAACACACTGACAAACATAAGATAAAGAACTTTTTTGCCAGCCAGGACAATGCATGAGAAAGAAGATCAGTTTAACTGTGTTGTTTGCTGGTTGTTAACCCCTTAAAATCCCAGGCTTATTACATACTATGGCTTTTTATTCAGTTACTACAGGGACTTCAGTGCAAACGGGTTAAGCTATTCTTAAGTTATAGAAGTGTGTAATAGAACTTTGGGCTTGCCAGTGGACCCATGGCCATGTAAGGGGTTAAATCAGCCAACAGTTCTTTGCAGCAACTACCAAACAAAAACACATTGAACTAATGATTTACTTTCAGCCAATATAACCCTAATGCTACACATTTACCAGGGGACTCTTTTGAAAACAGAACCTAGTGCAGTGCTGGGTTCACCAAAAAAGGGATATTAAGACAAGGAGACATAGCAAAAATTTGTGGTCCTTCTTGTTTTTCTTCTTGTCTACTTTAGATGGTGTAGCACCACTTAAACACAAAAAAGAGAGACAGAAAAAACTTGCGCTGTGGTATAACGACCAAACTCGTACTTTAAAGCAATTAGTACGAAATTTTGAGCGAAAATGGCGATCAACCAAACTGGAAGTATTCCACTCTGCTTGGAAAGACAGTATTGTTGAATATAGAAGAGAAATTAATAAAGCCCGCTCAGAGTATCTGGCCTCTCAGATCGAGATTAATAAAAACAACCCTAGAGTTCTCTTTAGTGTTATTTCTAAACTGACTAAAAATCAGGCAGGTACTGATCCTCAGATTCCAGCAATCCACACTAGCAATGCTTTTATGGACTATTTTGATAATAAAATCGAAAATATTCGGGACAAAGTTCAACAGATAAATAGCACATCTTGTCTGTCATCTGGTGTGGCTGATATAGAACAAAATCCAGCTACCGAAGTCAGGTTGGAAGTTTTTAACCCACTACATCATTTAGAACTGGAGAAAATTATCTCCTCATCAAACTGCACAACCTGTACACTTGATGCAGTTCCCACAAAACTATTAAAACAGGTATTACCAGACATAATTAAACCACTATTAACAATAGTAAACTCATCATTAAACCTGGGGTATGTTCCCAAAGCCTTTAAACTAGCAGTAATTAAACCTTTGATCAAGAAACCAAATCTTGATCCTAGTGTACTATCTAACTATAGACCTATTTCAAATTTACCATTTATTTCTAAGATTTTAGAAAAGGCCGTGGCCCAACAACTTGGCTCTTATCTGCAAAGAAACCAGATCTATGAAAAATTCCAATCTGGATTTAGGCCTCATCATAGCACTGAGACAGCTCTAGTTAAGATAACAAATGATCTGCTTCTTGCCGCTGACCAAGGCTGCGTTTCTTTACTGGTACTTCTTGACCTGAGCGCAGCTTTTGATACAATAGATCATAATATCCTCCTAGAAAGATTAGAGAAAATGGTCGGTATAACTGGAACTGCCTTATCGTGGTTCAAATCATACTTGACCGATCGTTTTCAGTTTGTGAGGGTAAATAATATACCCTCCAATTATACAAAGGTTAGATATGGAGTTCCACAAGGCTCTATCTTAGGACCGTTATTATTTACGTTATACATGCTCCCCCTGGGCAAAGTTATTAGAAAACATAATGTTAATTTTCATTGTTATGCAGACGACACGCAGCTCTTCATATCAGCCAAACCTGATGACAAACAGAGAATAAAGAAAATGGAGGATTGCGTAAAAGATGTGAAATCATGGATGTCACACAACTTTCTTCTATTAAATAGCGATAAAACAGAAGTTCTTCTATTAGGCCCTAAAGCTGCTAGAAATAAATTATCACACCTAATGTTGAATCTGGCCGACTTCTCAGTCACACCTGGTTCAACAGCTAAAAATCTTGGCGTTATCATAGATTCAGATCTAGCATTTGATAAACACATATCTAATGTTACTAAAACAGCTTTTCTACATCTCCGTAACATCGCCAAGCTAAGAAATGCTTTATCCTTACATGACGCAGAAAAATTAGTACATGCCTTCATTACGTCAAGGCTAGACTACTGTAATGCGCTACTGTCAGGATGTTCTAGCAGTAACTTAAATAAACTTCAGCTAGTTCAAAATGCTGCAGCCAGGGTCCTTACTAAAACTAGAAAATTTGACCATATTAGTCCAGTCCTATCAGCTCTTCACTGGCTTCCAGTCAAATTCCGCATAGACTATAAAATTCTCCTGTTAACGTATAAAGCCCTACATGGGCTCGCTCCTGAGTATCTGAGAGACCTTATCTCCTATTATGAACCACCACGATTACTTAGATCACAGGGTGCTGGCTTCCTAGTAGTTCCCAAAATTCAGAGAAGCTCTGCAGGAGGAAGAGCTTTCTCTTATAAAGCGCCCCAACTCTGGAATAATCTCCCCGATAATGTTCGGGACTCAGACACAGTCTCAATCTTTAAGTCTAGACTAAAAACTTACTTGTTTAGTTTAGCTTTTGGTAGTTAATGTTAATTCCCTTTAGATAAGGCTGCAGATCCAGGGGTTCATGGACATAGTGAATTGTGGGTAAACTGAGATGCTGGTGCTGCTGTCACTCACTACATGCAGTCACTCAGGTTTGTGGACGGTGGAGTGGGTGAATGCCAGTGTCTCAGGGAGCCTCCGTGTCTATGTTACCTTCTGGCTCTCTCCCTTTAACTAGGCTGTCATATTCAGACCTGCCGGAGTCATTAGTCACACTCTGATAATTTTTTACATTTTCTGTTCTTCATAAATCCAGTCTAAACTAATTCCTAAATCTTTCCTTCCTCCGAGTTACTGACTGTCCACCGGTCCGGCCCAATACTGATGGATGTCCCACCCTCAAGTCCCCCTGTCCCCCTGATTGACCAGACTGATGGAAGTTTCTGGAACGCAGCTTCTCCACTACAGATCACATCCAAATCTATATGAACTCTAATTGTTTCCACTGTTGATTATACACACCTGAATATATTAGAACTGCGTGGATGTAAAATTGACTTTTCAATGTTTAACTTATAAGTTGTCTGACCAGTGGTAGGATGGTCCCCCCTTTAGATGTGAGTCTTGGTCCTCCCGAGGTTTCTTCCTCCTCCAGCTCTGAGGGAGTTTTTCCTTGCCTCAGCGCTCACGGGGGTTCTGTATATTCTGTATATTATGTTCAGTGTTTTGTCTGATTCTCTGTGCTGTGATTCCCATTTTTGTAAAGCTGCTTTGTGACAACATCAGTTGTAAAAAGCGCTATATAAATAAATTTGATTTGATTTGATTTGATTTTTCTGTGCAGCCTGTATGTAAAAAAACAATGTTTTAGTTAGGTACATTAGGAAGCTAGTACGCTGACAGCAAACCCAGATGTCAAGCAGTTAGTAAACCTGCTTAATCTGAGTGCTTGCTAAGTAAGCCAAGCTATCTCATCATCTGTTAATGCTGTCTGACTTTTGCATTAAATGTTGTAGACTCTGTATTGCACATGTGATTTCCAACTCCAGCCATGATGCACGACTGCACTGAACTGTTCTGTGTTTTCTATGCTTCTAATACATTTTACCTATAGTACTGATTTATTTGCTAACTATGAGTGTGTGTTGGAACAGGGAAATGATGAAACATGATGCTGCATAGAAGCCACATAAATGCCCATACAGTCTCCTGTCAAGACTGCTGCTAGCATTGGGCTTCACAGAACTGCATCTATCTATTTGTAACAATAATTGGCTGTATTCTTTGCTGGAAAATGCATTTGCAATAAGTCAAGCATGTTTTCAAACCTTATATCAAATGAAAACATACAAATGAGTCACTACACACTCACTGTCCACCCTTAGTAGCCAATCAGAGACATGGCTAATAAGTGCAATATTGTGAAAACGTCATAGACCATCTTTCATTTATTTACTTTCCAGCGACCGTTATTCATTATTCAGCATTAGGAAAAAGCAGAAAATACAAAATAGGGTAGCTTTGTTAGTATTTAGTGTGTCCACCCTTTGTCATTATTACAGATTACACTGATTTCACTTTCAATTTTCCAAAGACATGCATATTTTCCGTACTTCTAAAGTTCAGTCTTAGACATTGGTTGCTTTTTTTTGCTTCTCATGATCCAAGAAATCCTGAACACATTGAATGATGTTGAGGTCTGGGCTCTGGGCTCTGGGGTGTTCTAAGAACACCAGCAGCCTCTTTGTTTGATTTGCAGTTTTTCTTCTTTTATCTTTATTTCCATTTTTCAATATTGACTTTGTGACAGCTACACATCCTTTCAGAACCATAGTATTGAGTTGGCTTCTCACAGTAGAAGGATCGACAGAAACACTGTTGTTTTCAGTCCTGAAGCAATAGTGGAGTTTCTCCTCTCTCTCAAAAATGAAAGCTTTAAGTGCTGTTTATCTGATGGGGACAGTTTTGGTGAACCAGGTATTGCACAGCTGTCAGGAGTCCCATTTTTTCTCTATCTTTTAATAATATTTTTGAACGCCAATTTTGGAAACTCCTGTTTTTTCACTGATTTCACCAGCCGACTCTCGCTGAAATATCAACAACATAATGATGTAGCAGCAAAGAATACATTCAGTAGATTATTGAGAGACTCTTACTTAATCCTGCAAATAAAATGTGTTTACAATCTGCTGAATTCAGTAGTTTTTCACTTAATTTAATTAATTTTACTCTATACATGTCCAATTTCATATCTACAGATTTTAACATGTCTAATACAGGCCATCTTATCCTCAACAAGCTGTAATAGACACCATTGCTGACACCATTCTGCACCAAGTGGAGCTCAACTAGATTGGGTTTTGGTTAGGTTTAGATTAGGATTAGGACCAGGGTGAGGGTTAGAATTAGGTTTTGGGTTGAAGTTAAGTTTAAGGTTAGGATTAGGGCCAGGGTGAGGGTTAGACTTTAGGATTGAGGTTAAGGTTAGGGTTAAGGTTAGGTTTCAGATAAGCTTGGCTAAGGTTGGGTTTTGCTTAATGGAAGTACCATATTAAGCTTTTGCTTAATGGAAGTACCATATTAAGTCTACTTCATGTAGCATATCAATAATACATTGACTTAATGTATCATCAGTTCATCGTCAAGATATTTACCTCAATGTATTCAGATTCTGCACTACTGCTACTTCACTGATATATTATTGATACTCTGTTAATAGTTTATTAATCATCTACAAAGGACCACTCCGAATAAAGTTGTACCCTAATTTTTCCTTCTTTTTTAAGCAAGTAGATTATCTTTTATGGAGCCTCTTCTGAAATATCTCCTTGGATATATTTGGATGTTTTGACTGGATATTCAGTAAATGAAGAGTGGTCTCTGACTTCAGTACTGCATGTATAAGGGTATGGCTAAGTAGAAATACACACTAGCTAAATAGCCCAAGAGGAAAAAAACAGAGCCTAAAAATGCACCAACCTACCAGCAGCCAATACCGCAGCCTTATGATATGTTTGTTAGCAGCCTTTTGGTTTAGACAGTCAATATTACTAGAAAACACTGGGCTGCAGTTCCTCTCCAAACACTTCTCCCACCAACAACCTGCATTCCCCTCAGCTGCCTGCTCTCTTCATACCTGCCTCTAGACAGCAGAAAAAGCAAGACCACATTCATCAATATTCAGCTAAAATCACTTTTTAAAGTCAATCGATACTGTGACATTTCAGTTGAAGCACACGAAAACCTCAGCTCAGAATACCTTTTGTATCTCTCTTTGAATCTGAACAGAGTATGCAGTAGGTCTGCAGTGATCTGTGTTTAATTATTAGCACACTATATACTGCACTGAAGTAAAAAGTCTATAAGCGCCACTCTCGCTATTCTAAAGAACCTTTTTCTCCGGTGTTCCAGTGTATTATCTCCATATTCCATGTTTCATATCACATACACTCTCACTACTGACACTTTTAAATCTTAAGATTCTTTAGTTCAATTCACTGATTTACTTAATCTACAGTACTATACAAAAGCCAGAGACCACCCTTCATTTATTTCATTTCCAGTCAAAATGATCATTTAGGATAAGTTCAAGTGCAAGGACAAATTCAAATTTCAGAAGACATTTCTGGGCAGATCAGATAAAAGGTAATCTGGTTACATAAGGAAGGTGAACGTTAAGATAAAATGGGTGAAAAACAACACTCCTAACAGCTGTGCAAGACCTGGTAGACCACCAAATCTGTCACCATCAGATAAACAGCACTTTGCTTTCATTTTCAGGAAGGAGGAGAAAATCCAGCTCCACTCTTGCTTCAAATCTAAAAAAACACATATTTGTGTCTATGATTCCATTGTGAGAGGACAACTCAACACTATGGGTCTGAAAGGATGTGTATATGTCAAGAAGCTGTTGTTGAGAAAATAAAAATGCTCTAGAACACTGTAATTGGACATTTGAGGCTTTATGAATTAAGGAGTCAAAATTTGGACTTGAAATTACTTGAGTTGTGAAAAGCAGAAAACACAACCAACTTCTAAGACTGAACTTTGAGGTGTGGAAAAATATTGCTGCAGAAATATTGCTGCAGAAAAAAAAGAGGTAATTTTGACTGGAAATTAATTAAATAAAGGCCGATCTCTTACTTCTGACACAATGCTGTAGTTTTATTTTATTTTTAGTTTTATTTACATTGCAGTATCATGCTATCCTGTCTTCTAGAGTCAGTAATGTTGTATTAATTTTCCTATTTTTTCTATATATATGTTTTACTATTGAGAGGCCTTTCTTTTATTCTCTTGTTTTCTTCATTTTAATCAGTTTTACAGTTTATTTTAAACTGTTTCACTTTGGTGCTTTATAAATAAACTTGACCTGACTTCACATGTCATCAGTTGTGCTAATTTGAGCATGTTTTCCCAGAGAAAGACCATTATTTTCCAATCTTTCACCTTTTCAGCTAAATAAAGCTATTAGACAAATCAGTAATGTGACACTCCATACGCCATATTGTCAATCAAAGCTTCTCCTCAGAGCCACTGTTGTTCATTTTTTTTCTATTTTTTCTTCCTTTAGTACTGAAAACCTGTGATAATTCTTAACAGACCATTTAATGTGGTATACTATCCTTCTGTCACTAAGGCCTTGTTTACACCTGGCATCAATATGCACCCTTGGTGAGATCATAAATGGACAGCATCCAATGAACGCAATACAATGTATTGAGGCATATTGTAATCTGATCACTCAAACCACCTTTGGAGGTGGTCAGGGAAGCATATGGCCACATAAACTTCATAGCATGAGTGTTAAAGCATCTGAATGAGTGCTCAACAGTGGGTGATGGACCAATTTAATTAACTATGTCATCACACCAGAGATGAAAACAGCAGTGTGGTTTCTTTTTTCGGCTCCTCTCCCGTTTGTTTACAAGTTGCGTTAGCAATCCATGTGATTTAAACTGCTACTACAGCCCTTACACTTATACAAACAAGGCCTTATACGAACATTATTGTCTAACAACACAACAAGAGACTGACATTATACATGTGGGTGGACCACTGGTCCTCTTCCTCCAGCTACGATCACATCTGCTCACTGGAGATGCATTTAAAACACTTGGAAATAAAAAATACGCACTTTTAATCCAGTCACTGAAAACGGATGTTAATACTAAGTGAGAACAGGGCCTCACATTTATTTTCAAGGGGCTCTAATTTTATGCACATTACTATTTTGAAGATATAGTTGAATAATGTGGACAACAAGACAGAATAACTATCCCAGTCCTGATTGAGGATGATGGATGAATAACAGAATCTCATCTAAGATCACCTGAAACAGCCTGAATGTTTCTCTTTCTCTGGCCTCTTCTGACCCCATTAATCCCACATACTTCGTCAAGCATCAGTGGTGGAGAGTGAGACAGTTCCAAATCTGGGGCACAAAGAACATTTCTTCACTCTCAGGAGGAGGGAATAAGAATGCCGGTGTCTGTCGTCTTATTGATCACCTTTAAGCTCGATTAGAGAGAAAAGAGGGTGTCAGATTCTGTTTTCCAGTTCAATGGCTTTTCGAGGCTAAAACAGTGCAGGCAGCATTTTACAGCTTTCTGGTGCTGACTGTAAAAGTAACTCAACTAAAAGTAATTCAGCATTAACTCCAGTTCTGGCCTTTGAAACACGCATTCAAAAGAATTACTTTCTGTACTTTCATTTTAACCCATTCGTGTCTAAATTTAGTTTGATAAGGAAAAGGCCAAAGGTGTTGTCCTGCTTAGAGTAATGTGATGAAATTTTGGACGTGGTTGAAAATGAATGGTTACATTTTGGATGACTGGTGACCTGCCGAGAGTGTTTCCTACCTTCCTCCCATTGAGCACTGGGATGGGCTCCAGCAACCCCTGCAACCCAGAAGGATAAGCGGCTTAGAAAATGTGTGTGTGTACATTTACGGCATTTGGCTGAAGCGCTTATCCAGAGCGACTTACAATTTGACCATTTTACACAGGTAGGCCAAGGCAGTGTTAGGAGTCTTGCCCAAGGACTCTTATTGGTGTAGTGTAGGGTGTTTGCCCAGGTGGGGATTGAACCCCAGTCTACAGCATAGAAGGCAGAGGTGTTAACCACTACACTATCCCAACCACGACCACATCTTGGATAAATATTGTTGGAAATGGTTTTACTTTTATGTATTTTCTACTTTTCTGTTTATTTTCCTTTAATTGTTAAACATTATTAATGCTGAAGGGTTTAAGAGAGTTTTAAGAAGGGTATAAGTCCTAGATAGTAAGGTATTTAAGACATGATTCAAATATTCCACACTGTTCTATATGACTCTATTGGGGGTGGGGGATCAGTTGCATAGCATAAAAGTTGTGTGTCTGAGCTGCTGAGTGAGACTAAGGCAGATATATTGAGCTCTCTCTTTTTAATAAACCCATTGTTATTTCTGCAAACCCCGGTCTCCTGAATTTCTGCCCTGGCAAAATCAAAGATTTACAACAACATGTCATATGAACCATTTGTATTATTATATTTTCATACTTATTTAAAAGCAAATCCAGTTTTATTGTTTTATTTAAAATCTGTAATTTCATTTGACCAAAAGATTAATCATAAACGGGATAGCTCCAGTTCTAAACATGTAAAATGATGAATACCCAATACACACTTGCCTATGACAACCCTGCAATTAACATAATGGCTAGTATTATGGTTTGTCTTGTTAGCCCCTTAAAATTCCAGGCTTAACACATACTAAATATTATTATTCAGTAACTATAGGGCTTCACTGCAAACTAGTTGAGCTATTGTTAGATTGCAGAAGTAAATAATAAAACTTTGGGCCCTCTGTTGTGCACTGTTTGTGTGCAGAAGCCAGCATTTTTAATTCCAATGTTGTGCACTATGTGGAGAGTAGGAGGCCATTTAGGATTAAGCCCCAACATGGAGAAAAAGACATACCATACCTTTAGCTTGGTGGTAAATAAGACATATACAGACAGTAATGGAAATTAGCACTGCTGTTGCAGTGGACAAAACAGTACATATAAATGGAATATTTTTGCATTAACTAGTGCTATATTATGATGTCTTCCTCATTATATGAGAAAAAGCTAAAAAGTTCATGAAATGATGGTGATATAAATGATAGGCAACTGAACGCCCTTGTTCTTCAACAGTCCATGAATGAATAGCAACAATAACATGCTCAAAAAGGACTCTTGGTGGAAACATTGTTTATCTAGACCATTATTATTATAAACAATAAAATTAATTATTTTTCAAAACAAATGATATCTGATCATATTTCATGTTGTTTGCCATTCTATAAAACCAAATAAGCTACTTAAGGCCTTGATGTGCTTTGTGTTGTGCCAAATAACACCTTTAATCTTAATAAAATCACTGTAACCTGTGATCTCTCGTAGCTCATTGCTTTCATTTAGTGTGATAAATTAGGTGATAAATACTTTTATCCGTATGGTTTTGTATTGTGATTAGATCGGAGAACATGTGGGCGGAAAATGTAATATTTCAGATTTGGACATCAGTTTGTTAATTACATGAATTCATACACTGATGAATGCATTTTACCTTTTAATTAATACTTGTAATCCTGTGCAGGTGCCATCTGTGTGGTCCAGTTGTGAGCCTTCTTGATTGATTTAACATTGAGGCCTGACAGTAAAGGTCAGTTACCCAGCTGATCAGTTACACAGCTGCTCTGAGATGCTGCTCTATAGCAATAATTCACTTAGGACCAGCAACCCCTATACAATTAGCATTATATGTGAAATGGCAAGACAAATTTCAGACCAGGACAGGGCTACACCCACAAGGCACAAGATCTTTTATCTGACCTTGTGAGTGAGATTCTCATACATACATTAATTAATTATTCAAACCAGGGTGAAAATCAGTCAGTAAGATTAATTAGCAGTGAGTTGAAATAGAGTAGCAGAAAGCCTAGAGGTGGCTTCGTGGCTCGCTTTAGTCTCTCTTAAGATAATGATTAAAAAAAGTCAGAAATTAAGGACATTAGTGATAAAAGTGTCATAAAGGCATTGCCTAGCCCTGAACAAATCCTCTGCATAATGCCTAACCTGTGCAAAGACCAAAGTACATAACCCATGATTTAATCATTATAACAAAAATAATCATTATTATTTAACATTAGGCATTTCAGGCTGAGCATTGTTAGAATAGAGGTATTGGGAGAAAAGAAAACAGAGGAAAAAGGTCATTACTAGTTTTTAGGTGGACAGTTGCACATTGTTGCAGCTCTGTACAGTGTTTTAAAATTCAGAACAAAACAATATTTGTCACAGTGGCCCACACTGTACATAAACCAGTGTGGGTTTGAGTTGCTTTAAGGACTGAAAACTTTGCTGCAGTCAATCATATGACTTCTGTCTGCAACAGTACATTCTTAGCAAAAGTGTTCTATATCCACCTTATACCTGCTTTAAGTGGACAGAACTTCCAGCGAAGTGTTAACAGACAACATATTAAATGCTTATAACATCTTACATACTTGTGTGCTATGTTTGTGTGGATTGGTCAACATAAATCTGACTCTGCGTATTTATAGCCTATACCACTTAGTCATGCAAACAATGTCATTTCATTTAATCATAGGCTGGAGGTTAGGGAACCAGCCTCGTGACCGGAAGGTCGCCGGTTCGATCCCCAGAGCTGACAGCACATGACTGAGGTGTCCTTGAGCAAGACACCTAACCCCCAACTGCTCCCCGGGTGCTGTGGATTGGGCTGCCCACCCCTCCGGGCAAGTGTGCTCACTGCCCCCTAGTGTGTGTGTGTGCTCACTAGAGTGTATGTGATGTTTCACTTCACGGATGGGTTAAATGTGGAGGTGAAATTTCCCTGTTGTGGGCCTAATAAAGGTCACTTAATCTCATCTCATCGTTTTAATTGTGTTTACTCTCAGGGTCGGGTACGGGCAGAGAACCATAAAGCAGTGTCATTAGATTCAAGATTCAAGAGTTTTATTGTCATGTGCACAGCAGAACAGGCAGTTGCACTGTACAATGAAATTCTTACTTTGCTGTTCCTCCATTCACCATATATACTCTTAAGAGAATAAAAAAAAATAAAATATAAGAATTCTAGAACTCTAAAAAACCGTAGTAAAAGGTAAAAGCAAAAAGTGTACAGTATGTGCAAAGTTTAAATAAAATTAAAGTTACATGTGCGTATGTGCAAATAAGTGTAGCAGCTGTTCATAAACTGCATCAAGTGACAGATGAAAACAGATGTAAACAGTAAACAGTAAACAATATTACTCTGTGCAGTAATTGATGTAAACAGTATTGTTCTAACAGCAGCAGTACAGTGCAGGTAAGGTGCAGTTGTTGAGTGCAAGGTTAAATCAGTTCAGATTGGAAGGGGGGAAGAGGTAGTTAGTGAGGTGTTCACCAGCCTGATGGCCTGTGAATAGAAACTGTTGGTCAGTCTAGTTGTCCTGGACTTTACACTCCTGTAACGTCTGCCTGAAGGTAGGAGTGTGAAGAGTGTGAAGAGTCTGTGCTCACACAGCTATGTCCAATGTAGAAATTGGACATTCGACAATAGCTGTTTCTCAATTCAAGGGCTGCATCTATCAGTGTACATGGTCTTCAAAGGCATGTCCTTTAAAGGCTGCATAGACTTGTGAAGGCTGAACTGAGATGAGACATTCTGCACTACAACGGGTTTCCTGTTTGCATTACAGCGCCGCCGATCCCGCCTCTGCTGAGGCATCACAAAACACGGCTCCTGTCAAGTTCTTTTAAAGTTATTTAAAGATAACTATAAACTTTGATTTTAGTGTTATTATTTTTTCATTTATTAGAGCTTGAGATGCTTTTCAGTGTCAGCTCCTTGCTCACTAAAACAAAATGAAACATTAGACCACATTGGCTTTTTTTAACATTTGTATTGTTAGCTCTTTGACTCAGTTTGACCCCGATACTTAGGTTTAAAGTGTACTCCACAGCCACCATTCGCTCATCTGCTGCCATATTCTCGAATCCTCGCCTGCACACAATGAACCTCGGGATATGCTGGCTGCTGAAGGATCCACCCCTTGGGTCCTTCATTGCCATGGAAAAGAAGGATGCATTCCTCAGCTGCCTATAAAGGAGGCTTCGAAATGTGACAGCCTAGTCGCGCCGCTGTGATGCAATCGGCCTTCAAATGCAGCCTCTGAAGGATGCAGTTCCTGAACTGGAACACATGATGTTAGCATCAAGCTAGTGGTGTTAGCCTCGTGCGGTATGGGATGTTTATGTAATTTCTAGTTTGATGTTCAACTGGCAGTTCATCTGGTGGCATTTTATGGGCTCTATAACTATAACAACACTTTTGTGTTTATGAAGCCACATTCCTATGCCTGCTATGCTATTTATACTTGTTCCATTGCCATTCTTGCCATAATGTCATCTTCACTCATCTGTATTGACAGGCACAAACTGCATGCTGTCCCAGAATGCCTCAGAGAGGTTTACTGGGACAAAACAATACTTAAAATGGTAAGCACACTTTCTTTGACTTGGTAAAAAATTGGTAACGAACAATACCTTCGTACTCTCTAACTGGATATTTCGTAATCTTGAAACACAGAGGTCATAGGTGTATTGTGCTGATAAAAAGGTTCTCTGACTCACAATAGTGGAACCCTTTTTGGTGCTGTGTGGAACCATTTTCAAAAGGAAAGACATAACAAGGAACCAGTTATCAATAATGATACTCAGCACTCATCCACATCTTTAGCTTTAAATAGAAGCAAAACATGATCTGCTAGCCCTCAGATCCTTCTTCTCTCTTCAAAACAGAAACAGCTTTCTCCTCCTTTCACATCAAACAGAGCAAAACAACAAGCCAAAGAAGAGAAATGTGGTGACGTTTGGAGTTTCATGGCTTATTTAAGAGCTGTGTAGCAAACAATATGAAGAGGCACTTGAAGTGTGTGGAACTATGTGCTGTTGCATGCTGGGTAAAAACATTAAAGAATACGGTTGGCCTACTGTGAGCTACCCATGGCGCACATGCTTCTTTTCCTACTTCTTCATTTCATTTTTAAAACCATTGTTCTTTAACTGCATTGCACTTTGAGGTGTGAAAACTGACTGTGCATTATAATGGAGAAATGCAGAATTGGGATAGTGTAGGTTTGATTCCATCAAGTTCAGTGATTAGGACTGTACAGCTCTGAGTACCCAATCCGATTAATAAAATATATCTACAGTACTGCTGAAAGGCTGTAGCTTAATAGAGATGTCTTCTGATTTAAAATGTTGTCTCAGAATTCATCCTGCTTTGAAATCCATGGAAATCAAGCAAATTTGCGATAGCCTCTCTTTTGAGCAGAGAAACATTCATTTCTAATGCAAAGCTGCCATTCCCTTTAAATGATTCATAAATGGCACATTGAAACTGAAGCCCTCCAATTCTCCTGTGAAACTGCAGTGGACCTAGATGCTCCTGCTGAATTTTGCCAGGGCTCCCCCACAAAATACACGAGTCATACCAGAAGATCAGTCACAGTTGCTTCCATTTATTCCTTCCAAAACCAACAGGAAGGAATAATCAAATTCCACTCATTTCCCCCCTCACTATTTAAAGCCTTCTGTGCATCTTTAAGCTAAGCATTTTAATTCTCCTTATTACTCCTAAAGCTATTGGGATTGCATTACTCATCTTTGGGCATTAGGTTGAAGCTCGGTGGACTCCACCACTGTTGATTTCCCTGGAGGCCCTGGTTGAACTTTAATGAATTAAGAAAAGCAAGAGCACAGAGGGACTTTAACTTCACCCATTTGAGGGCTTCAAATGAGGCAAAGAGACAAATGTCGAAGCTGAGTGGGTCTGACAGGTTATGACCTGGATAAGTAATTCTAGGAAGTCAATTGTCTGGCAACTCGTAAAAAAAAAGGGAAAAAAAAGGTGAGATTGAAAGTCAGAGCTAAAAGGTTAATCTGCTAAGAAATAATGATTCCTGCCCCAGGTAAAGCTTTAGGCTTTAAGCGTAGGGCAAAAGTTAATGCAATATTAGCAGATTTGCAAAATATCACGTACAGCCTCTCTGCTGTCAGAGAAAGCACTGACGCGTACTTTGATGAAATGAATCCCCACACTCATGCCTAGCGTGACAGGGGATTAACATAGCAAAGATCTGCCTAATTAACCGACTTGAGAAATCATTGTTTCCATCATTTTGCTACTCTTTTTGTCTCCTAAAAGAGATTTGCCAAGGACATGGCTGGCATGCTATTTTGCTGGAGGAAGCCCAAGGTGAGAATGGTCACCATTATTTGATTAGCTCCTCTCACTTCCTCTGTCATCACAGCTGTCAATTCAATTCAGCATCGCTCCAGCAAACTCTGTTTCCCTCGCTCAGGCAGGTCCTGCATTTCAGTCTCACTCCCTGTCTCATGTATACTAATGTCCTCACCATTAACGGCACATTAGGACACCACATCAAAGGCAAGGGGAGCTTTAATGTGGTTTTAAGGCCAGGAATGAGCTGATAGGGTACCTGTCTCCTATGTCTGTCCTAGCTTTGTATGTTACATTAGTAAAATAATGTATAAGTCAATTCTGCCTTTGGTTAACATGTAATTAGGGCTTCAGAGCTTGATATCTCTATCTATCTATCTATCTATCTATCTATCTATCTATCTATAATATATATATATATATATATATATATATATATATATATATATATATATATATATATATATATATATATATATGAACTATATGATCAAACCTAATTCCAAAAAAAGTTGTAAAAGTAGATCAAATGCAAATAAATCCAGTGATCTGTAATTAATTTCAATTTGATCTGTGTTTAAATGAAAACACAAAGATACTAAGATATGTAATGTGTCATCTTTTACTTATTTTTGTAAATATTATACTGAAACTTACTGTAATATGTTCCAAAAAGTTAGGATAGGGCAATTTAAGAATGATAACATGTTTCAAAAACATCCACAACAAGTGATGCCATCATGCTTAGATATTAATAGAGCATTTATGAAAGACTGTATCTTTTATGAGAGAGGATGGATTGAGGTTCACCACTTGTGTTAACAGTTTAAGAACATTTAAAAAGGAAAGAAGCATTTGAAAGGGTTTTAGGTATTTTATCCTAAACGCTGTAGAATGTCATAAAAGATTCAGGGAAAACAATGGAATCTCTGCATGTAAAGAGCAAGGCCAAAAACCAGTATTGAATGTCCATGTCTTTCGATCACTCAGATGGCACTGCACTAAAACAGACACATCAGTAATGAATATAATCACATGGGCTCAGGAATACTTTGAACTCAAAATGCAAAGTGAAAGCCATCTATCAACAATTTTCAGAAACACTGCTGACTTTTCTGGGCTAAAGATAATCTGAAATAGACTGACACAAAGTGGAAGCATGCTGTAGTCTGATGAGTCCAACTTTCAAATTGATTCTGGAAATAATCAGTATAATGTTTTCTGGGCCAAATAAGAAAAGGACCAATATAAAGTCCAAATAGGGGTGTGTTAGTGCCAATGGCATAGGTAACTTGCACATCTGTGAAGGCACCATTGATGTTGTGGGGTACACATGCATTTTGGGGCAACATGTGCTGCCATCTAGACAACGTCTTTTTTTAGGGACATCCCTGTTTGTTTTAGCTAGACAATGCCAAGCCATGTTCTGCATGTTACAACAATGAGGCTTTGAAGTAAAAGAGTGCAGGTGCTTAATTGGCCTGCCTGCTGGTCTCTTATTGAAAACATGTAACACATAAGCTGTGTTTATAGTTGACATTTAGACCTTCAACACAAACACAAAACAGGAACACTAGAATAACACACAGAAGATATAATAATTAACAAACTAAATGCAGGTAACACAAAGAACAAATGTGAGGGCACAATAGAAAAACACTCCCAAAATGGTTATGATTACCTTGAAGTTTGAATGGTAAACAGTTACTTTGCAGGTCATTATAAAATCAGCTCAGCAGCTTGAACATTCTCCACAAGGGGTCGCTATTAGCACTTTTGTATGCGTCTCTAAAAAAAGGAAACCCACACCCCCAGCATCTTACAAATGTGTTCATATATATTGTGTTTGTATTATTACTTGATAAATCGAAAATAATTGCTGAATTACTTGATTACTAATCAACATTGACAACCCAGTTTCTGATATAATGGGTGCTGCTTTTCAGAGTGTTTCTGATTATTGTGTTTTTCTTGTAAGAGTGAGAGGAAGGAGAAATACTAACTGCAGCAGATGTTTAGCTGCTGGTTTAGGCGAGATCCATCTGTCTGAGAGTCCAGGGTTGTCTGAAAATATAAATGCAAGCATTTCTGAGGGCCCTCTCCTCTATAGTTGTATGGTATTTCATCCTAAAGGAAAACACAAAATTAACATTTCACAGTTGTTTGAAACTCACATAATTTTTATGGCTGTGTAAAGATATTCTTCAAATTCACTCAGTAGAATATGCACATATGGTAGTAATTTATTTAATCCCAGTTAACGCAACAGTGACAACAGGAATTATTGGAGAACAGTATATGATTTGACATTGAACTGCTTTGCCAGAACACCGGATGATTTATGGATGAATGATCAAACTCGGCATTATGAGTCACCTAGAAGCATGCCAGTCAACTTTGTTCTTCCAAAGTACCCAAAGAAATTAAACATTTTTGCCGCTAACAAGAGTATTACTGGTCAGTAATTACCAAGAACATAGATCCTTGACCTTTAAAATGTACCTTACTATAATTAGAGATCCTTCCAGTCATAGCTTATAAGAAAGAGCATTAAGCGAGCTCAGGGCTGGGTGGTAAAGGAATACACGTAACAGTGTTATCTAATTAGGACACAATAAATAAATAAATAAATACCTGCATTCCAGTGGCAGACAGTAATCAGATTACAGGTACATTATAAAAGGGTGATTACCAGCAGGATTACATTAAAACCTCATGCATGCAAACCCGTCACCTTTTGTCAAAACTAGCCATTTATAATGATGAATATGTCACATGAATCATGCAGATTTAAATAGTTTTTAATATTGGGGAAAAAGCAAAGCAAGGAGGGTCCTGCTGCCAGGAGAGATTTCAGAAGAATCCCCCTCACATCCAGCAGTTGACAGTGTTTTATTCAGCCAGTCTATAGAAAATTGGGTATTTTGTTTTGATTGACAGAACTAATATCCGCTGCTCTTGGTGGAAGATCTGTGAACTAGTCATTTACCCTTATTTTCCATATACTTTCCAAAAAAAAGGTACAAAATTATTACTGGTGTGGTTCCCGTCCTGCCACGTCTTCAGTAGTCAGACATTTAGTTAAGGAACATAACTGTACCATAATCCATTGCAATTATATTTTTAAAATAGCAGTGACACCACACACCCTTACTATGAAACAAATATGTGCCTTCCATCTGGGTGAACTTATTTTGCCCCTTAACTTACCAGTGATATTATACCTTTCTATAACCTAAGAAAAGCTCATTCAGTTTGCATTGAAGTCCACAATTGATCTTTAAAACCTTTGTTGTACCTTTGAGGGTTCACTTACATTGTTTATACATTAATGAACTTGCACGGTACCTTTTATTCTGACAGTATAACACAGGATTCTACAGCAGCAAACTGATCTGAGAGTATACTCATTTATTCTTATTTGCTGCTGCATAAAATACAGTTTGACTAGATAAAACTTTTGCAAACATTAGATTTCATTTCTAATGTAAGCTAATATCAAATAACAGCTCTGAAATGTGAAAAGACAGCAAAGTCTTGTGAGCAGCAAAGTAGGTTTCATTTTTACACGGTTTCTTTCTCCAGTAGTTTTCAAACATTGAATGTAATGTGTGTAAATTATCATAGCAACTAAGATAATAAAATCCCACTTTTTTGTAAATTGTAGAACTTGAAGTTGTAGAACATATTGGTTTCTGTCCATGGCTAAAGCCACTGAAAGCTGAGGAAGTGTCTACAAATCACGATCATCAAAGTCACACATCACATCAATGTGAAACGTTATGAGCCAATATAGGATTTTTAGCAGATAGACGGCCAGTCAGAGCTTTTAGAATGGCCTCTGTTTCTAGTTATAGGTGATGAGGGGTCTCAAAAGAAGATTTTCTACAAGATTGATGCTTTGACCTGGCATGATAAGCAACCGATTACAGAACAAGTAAGGCAAAATGCCACAAGAGCAGAACAGTTTTTAACTATATTGCATTTGATCTGGATCTTTCTAAAGTGATTGCTTGTTTCCCTGTTTTAGTCTCAGTCTAACCATTTTTTCCCATTAAAATAACTCATATTTGATTTCTGAATTTTCTTTTTACCTTTTCACTAGTCAGGAATGTGCATGTCTAAACTGAAATAAATTATTATATATTATTATATATCATGGTACATTATTAGAAAGACATTAGTTTATGTTTGAATTGTGTCTATGCATTGTTCCACCTAGGTGCTGTTTTGATAAATGTGACCACTATTGTCAGGTACAATATTTCAGTCACCTATAAATATATTTGTGTTTCTTATTACATGTATTTTCATTCAGTTATACAGCTTCAAGACAAATAATCCAAAAGGAACTGAACACACTCACATTACTATAATAAAGAAATCTTTTACCTTTTTTGCATTTTTCAACAATCAGTAATCTGTAACAGAATACATTTTTAAAGAAACCCTCCCAACCATCAATGTACTTATGCTTCCTTGACAAATTGCTTTCTGTGCACTAGTGGCAACATTGGTTAAATTTGGAGCGATTTTGTGTGTGTGTGTTTGCTGGATTTCCATGTACATTAAGTGCACTTTAATAGGCTGACTTCACATGGACCTTTCTTAAATGTCAACCACTCCTGCCTTTAATCATCAATAATAAGCTCACACGGAAACATGTTCTTTCTGCAAAACAGTAAAAATAACAAAAAAAAAACAGTTTTCAATATAGCACAATTAGTCAGTTTAGACAACACATTAGTGTCTTAGTTTAGAAACATCCTCATTGTAGAAAATAATTAGTCATGTATAATATATTAATAAAACTTTTAAAAAGGTAAAACAAAAAAAGTAAAACTCTAATTAGAAGTCAGCTGAAAGGAAGAGTGATTCTGAGGCATGTGCCACCACTTTGTTTAGCAGCTCCAATGCTTCTCAAATCTCGTCTTCTACTTCTACAGGGAGCCTCTGCCAAGAAACCAGAGACATCATTTGTCACAAGGAGCAGTGACAAATCGAACTGGCACTTTTTAAAGAGTTATCACTTAAAGATTCAGAGAGTGAGAAAGAGACAGAGGTGAGAGAGAGAGAGAGAGAGAGAGAGAGAGAGAGAGAGAAATAGACATTTAAGCCCACTACCAAATATAGTGAAGTCTGATGCAACGGACTTGTAATAAAGCAGATTTGGGGTGGGTGCTGAGGGCCGGGTATGTGCTTAAGCTATTACAAATGAAACTTTTGAGGTACTAGGCTTTAGAATTAGAATGAAGTCATCAGTGTGTTGGTCTTTGGGTCAAGGTTAGATAAAGCGAGATTTGATATCAAGAACTTTTCACAGTGGGAGTGGCACTCGGAGGCACAGACTAGAATAAAAAAAGGTTTTCAGGTCTACTTTTTAATGGATGAGACCTATGGATGACATCATCGTCACAAACTTTCTCATTGTACCCTACTAATGCTAAGTGAGGAAGTGTGACTACAAAGGCTGTTACACATCAAAAATGATGCAAATAAATAACATGAAAATTATGAAGCATGTTGGCACAACGTTCTTTTTTCACCTCACAACTACACACAGTTGTCATGCTTGCAAAAAACATAAATAAATTAACAGACTTTATGAGCGCATCAGCATGTAACTCAGACATTCCTAGCCCAGTTTGAGTCCCATTTGAGCTGTTTTGGAGATGCTAACACTGCCTGTAGTAAAGCAGAACACAATTGAACCCTTTGTTGAACTGCCAAAGAGGTTTAGCTGCAGGAAAACAACCAATCATCTTGGGTGTCACCATGCCAATGCAAGAAAGAACAATGATTTGTCCGTGAGTTTGGTTCACCTGTAAATGTTGGCAATAATTAAACAGAAGATGAAGTATTTATTGTGTTTTTGCCCTCCAAAAAAATCACGTTTGATGTTCAAGTTTCAAATAATTTATTGGCGTTTTGATAAATTGCAAGAGTAAATTCTTTGTGTAAGTAATTGTTCTTGGTGTGTATAGACCTTCAATTGAGTTACAAATGTGGAAATGTCAAAAAATGTAAAAACCATGTTAGTGCTAAGCTAGTGATGGTGCACCAAAGAGGACTAGTTGGACATTCTTTGGTGGTTTTAGATTAAGAAATACACACTTGAATGTGAAAGATAAGTCTTGTGTATTATTTAAAGTGTTTATGAGATAGAAATATACGCCCACTTTATTAGGTACAACCTTGCTAGTAAAATGTTGGACGCCCATTTGCCTTCAGAACTGCCTTAATTCTGGCATATTTTCAACAAGGTGTTGGAAACGTTCCTCAGAGATTTTGGTTGGTTATTTGAGTTACTGTTGCCTTTCTATCATCTCAAACCAGTCTGCCCATTCTCCTCTGACCTCTCACATAAACAAGGCATTTTCCTCCACACAACTGCGGCTCACTGGATAGTTTCTCTTTTTCAGACCATTCTCGATAAACCCTAGAGATGGTTGTGTGTGAAAATCCCAGTAGATCAGCAGTTTCTGAAATACTCAGACCAGACCGTCTGGCACCAACAACCACGTCACGTTCAAAGTCACTTAAATCCCCTTTCTTCCCCATTCTGATGCTCAGTTTCCACTTCAGCAAGTTGTCTTGACCACCTCTACATGCCTAAATGCATTGAGTTGCGGCTATGTGATTGGCTGATTAGCTGTTTGTGTTAACAAGCAATTGAACACTTATTGTACCTAATAAAGTGTCTGGTGAGTGTATTTTGCCTTGTATGAGGCAGTCTTTCCAGAAGAGTTATGATGATTGGTGATGATTTTTCTGAAGAAATGTGTTCCACTCAGTAGAAATCAAAACATAAGTCAATTCCTCATTTACTTACTAATTATTTTAGTAATTAATCTAACAAATAAGGATTTCTGTCCAGCTCCTGACATCGTAACCCATTCGAAAACCTGTTTGGGTGTATCTACCTAGATATCACATATAAAAAACATCTGGATTGCATGATTTTCTGTTAAACATTTAACTTCCTCTCTGTCTTTTGCTTCCAACTTAGACAAAACAAAGCAAAGCAAAACAAATAGAAACAAGTGGCACTACAGAGTTTAAATGCAACTAGCATGATGGTATGAAATAAAAAAATAACTAAAAGTTACAGACTTTTTTTTTTAATTCCCAGAAAACCTAATGTTTTCTCTGAAGACCTAGACAGCCCTAAAGGGTCCCCTCTGTGACTACTATAACTACTACTACTTCAACAACTACTTCTATTAGTAGTAGTAGTAGGAGCAGTAATAGTGGTGGTAGTAGTAATATGACTACAACTGTTACTACTGCTATTATAAACAATATTAATATTAACAATAAAACAACTTTTCACAGGAATTTAACATATGGCAAACTTGAGGAAGGTGGAAATGACATGGTAGAGAGAATGATAGAGAAGTGTCACACAGAAATATAAACAGACAGACACTCAATCTCTTTTTCCACTAGAATGGCTACAATTCTGTTTATTTTCCCTATCTTGGGTTTATTTTCATCATTTTTCTCCGCTACCTACGGCCTTTTTCACTATCTTACCATTGCAATCAATCACTTTGACATTTTGGGCAAGTTAGAAAACTAAAGCACCAATGATTGACACTAAGATATGCAGAACCACCCCAAGTCTTTTTAAAATGTTAGATTGTATGGCACTGACATTGTGGTTTATGGATAGAAGTCAAATCTTTAACCACTTTTAAAAAACAGGTTTTGGAGGTTTCAGTTAATTCTTGTGCTAAGAGGCGAAGTGCCATTTGAACATATTGCATGGTCCATTAATAGACTTTTAATTGGCACTTATCCTCTTGCCTCTTAGCAAGAATGTGCATCATTTCTTTTTCATGTTCAAAAACCTTTGAAATATTTGAGCAGCAACCATGATATTTATGAATTTATTTTTGTTTGCCAGGCCTTTTTTAAGAATGAAAAAGACATATGTACATATTCAAATTGCTATTACAGTTTATTACATGTATACTTACTTTACATTATATATATTATATGTAGTTATATATTACAGTGCTCACTGGCTTCTTTTGTTAGTTTCTTTTCTTAAATCTAAAAACTTCCTGTGTGCATAAGTGCAATATGATGGTATTTTAATGTTACCTCTTCACATGCTTTTATTACATTCATAAAATATTTGACTAATCACAAAGTTATGGCCTGAAGCGTTGCCACCTGGTGAGTTCATCAGGGTTAAAAAATTTGTAATCGTTTTCTTTTCTTCTCCTGCTCAAGTTTGTTTATCTCGGAAGGAGTGAAGGGCACTCGCTGTGACAGCATGTCAATTTCCAGATCAATTGTTGGCTTTTTGCCTGCAGCCCCGCATTGAATTTACATAGTAATGGCAATTGGACCCTCATTTCAAAAAGCTTAGGTTTCCATAGTAAAGCTTTGCCAGGGAGGGAAAGGTAGGCCACTCTCTGCTTAATCTTTCATGCTTAATGCAGCTTCAGTGAACTGAGAAAATTTTCATTGAGATGAAATCAAATAAGGTCTGATGAGAATGGTCATGAGGCCAGTGTACTGCATTGGGTTTCTGATATTTCTCATTTCGATGTTGTCAGTGTTGTCCATTCCTGTTCTGATTTAAATGATTAAGAGTGGGTGAGTGCCCCATCAAATTTGGAGCTAATGTGGAACTTGCAGTTTCACATAACATGTAAAATGTATATTACATAAGACAGAACACTTCATATTTATGCAGATTTTAAAATGGAGTTTCCTTGTTTTTGTCCTGTACAGAGAGTTGTTGTTGAATTAGTATCACTGATTTGGTGATTTGGTGTGGTTGTTTAAACCATGTTGAGTGTTGAGGTTATAATGCAGTAGAATTTGGGTGATGGATGTTATCATTTACTCTGTTATCTATGGTGAGCTATACTCTCCATTCAGATTTAGTTTTGCTCTCACATTTACAGATATTTTCACTTTTCTTAGATAATTTTGTTCTAGCTGGGGTTTTAGAATCTCACTGGCCACTTTATTAGGTATAAGTACCTTGTATACCAATAATTGACAGTGTAGTTACAATTTGCAGTTCTACAAGATTGTATTCAATCTGTATATCTGAATATTTTGTCAGCCCCCTTTTGCTTTTGGTCAGGAGCAAATATTATTTGGGGCTGGATCGTTCTGCACTGATACAGTGACACTGACTGTGTAGTGGATGTTAGAGGGTGTTGTGTTGGATTGCGCACAGCTTCACTTCTAGAGTGTTTAAACACTGTGTACACTCACTGTCCACTCTATTAGACATTCATACATTCATACTACCCTGTAGATGTAAAGTTAGAGATAGCTCATTTATTGCTGCACACTTTGTTAGTAGTCTTCTAGACCTTCATCAGTGGTCACTTTGTGGCCACAGGAAACTATTGGCTGGTTCTTTTCGGGTGGACTATTGTCAGCCCAGCAGTGACTGTGAGTGACCTGCTCAGAGGTGGTGCTGACCCTTGACGAACAGTCTAAAAAGCGAAATGCAGAGAAGGTATTGTAGTTGAACTACAATATGCATTTATAGTAAAAGCACAGTGAGTGTAGATAAAAGGTAAGATGAGCAAATATATATACCTTGGAATAAGTGCACACCAGCTATGTTATTTTGGTCTCATCACCTCACCCACCAAAATATCACATTTTGATAATGAACACATAAGACCTCTATGCAAGCTTAACCAGACCATCTGTTTGGCCCTCTTGGGGTAAAAACCCAGAACTGGCACTAAATGCTCATTCTGAGTAAGAATTAAACTCAAACACTGGGATTCCACTTTGGAGGAGGAAACTGATGATTGAAAAACAATTAATTAGAAAAAAAATCACAGATGGTGGCAGAGTCTGTCAGTCAAGACTGAGCGAATCCAAAGAACGTCCCATTAGAATGGGAGTCATCAGCCAAGTCAGCCTACAAACTTGGCATCTGAGCGGCTGCAGCAAGTCTCATTTACCCCTCCCTCTGTCAACCCCTTGCTTCTCCCCACCTTCCTGCATCCACGCCACATGGCCATGGTCAAAATGACTGTCGCCTGCTGGCATGCTTCAGGTGATAAATTGAAACTGCAGGGCTAATTCTCAGCACAGACGATCGCAGAGACAGCTTGCGGACAGAGAGAGAGAGGGCTGAATGAAAGAAAGAACATGGCTGGATGGGGGTGGCAATGACAGTAATTAGGACGATCTTGTAGTGTGTGAGCATGTGAATTAAATGTCCATGTCCTCTTGGCACTGGTGTCACTTGTTAGTTACCAGACTAACTGAACTGTGTTATTACTGAGAGTGATGATAAATAGCATGTTTCGAGATCCATAGCAAGTGTGAAGAGAATGGATTGAGCTTATGGGAACAACCAGAAAAGTACACAGTTCATCACACAGGAGATATTGAGTGTTGTGTTCAACAAATGGTAATTCTGAAACAATTATCATTATTATGATCCCGTATAGTTATGATCTATTATATGCCATGTAATGAGTGCAATAAAGAAAATCTTAAGCAATTTGAATACATAGTCTAGTTGCACCTGTGTCTCTAATCTTTCTTGGCAAAAACAAAAACTCTAGATAATTCAGGATTAATTTCTAGTTCATTCAAAATTAAAAATGAATGCTGAAAGGTGAACTTCAACACTTTGACTAAGTATTCAGTTTCCCTGTCAGGCTGTGATATGATTGATGTAATTAAATGAAGACAGATGTTGCATTCTCTAGGCTGAGAATGGTGTCACCTTGGATCACCTTAAAATGAGATGACTGGCCAAATCGATTTTTTCCTACCTCTCTGACAAATCAATAATTTTCTCTCAAGACTACTACAGCACACAATTCAGTGTAGCTGGAAAGATTAAGTGCTGCCTATTTTCTCTTTCTTTTTTGGTTTGTTTTGACAGTCAGTGGGAGGGAAAACAGTTTCTATGGGAGGAAATTCGGATGTGGTAAGATAATGCCTCTCCGTGTTCCATCAAAAAAAGGAAAGTAGAGAGAAAGACATTCTGTTTGAAAAGAAATGAATCAGTCTGCTGATAAGGTACACCTCAAGGTCTTTGTTCCCATAGCAGCAGCAGTGGCAGAATAGAAGAAACAGTTAGAAATATGAAATGTTCCTTTTCATGATCTTAAGGATTGTCTCAACAGCTGCACAATTGAAGGCACAGGCTAAAGCATTTGAGTTATAGCTAGAACACAAAGAGCTTGTATTTGTTCTTACTCTTAGCACTGCTATAAGTCAGCAGTTAGCCCCATTATATGGCCAGGGCCTGCTGACAATTTACACTTCTACAACCCGAGAATAGCTCAACCAGTTTGTATTGAAGTCCCTGTACTTACTGAATAATAAGCCTAAATATGTAATAAGCTGGCTGAGGGGACAGATTTCAACTACTGCTCAGTTTTTGGATCTAAAAACTCTGCTTACTACAGAATGTGCAGATCATTCATCAGTTGCTTTAACTAAACACTACCATCCAAAAGTTTGGAAACTGTTGTCAATAATTCACAACCAATTTGTTGATAAAGAAATTGGTGATGGTAAGATTAGGCCACATATGTATGTTAAATTCAGCAAATAAACAGTAATTACAAAATGCAGGAATGTGCAGGATTTTACTTAGGAATTCAACAAAACTTGAAGTCTGACTGGGGCACCCAGACTACTACCACCCTGAACATTTCAGCATTGCTTCTGCTCCCAGCACACCTAATGTAACAAAAGAGCTAATTAACAAGCCCTTCCTGAGTTGACCTGCATGCTAGAGCAAGAAAATCACTTCAACAGCAGGGCAGTGGGACACCAGGACCAGAATTAAGAACCAGCAATGTTTTTTTTCTACAAATATTTGCAAATTTGATGGAGAGCTATCTCCTACAGTATTGTGCATGTGTCAGAGGCCACCATTCATTTATTTAATTTCTAATTATTTGTTTTTCAGGAGATATTTCTGAGGTGATTAGATGATATTCAAGTAGATTTACAAAGGGGAAAATCTGTCATGATTGGCCCCTCCCAGTTGTCCATGTGCTTTTGTTTTGATTCTTCCCTGCCCTGCTCCCTTGTTTCTAGACTCCACCCTTGATTGTAACCACCTGTGTTTGCCACCTGTGTCTTGTCCCTTGGCATCCCTATTGTATTTAGGCCCTGTGTTTTCCCATGTTAGGTTGCTGGTCTTTGTTTGTACTGTTTGAAGTGTATTGTTTGGATTGTTTGGTGTTTTCTGGTGTTTTCCGGCTTCTGTTGTGTTTATCCTGTGTTGTTATGTCTGTCCCTCCTGTTATCTGTATTGGCTCTATGACCCTGGACTGTTTTGACCCTGACTATGGATTTGCCCTTAGTAAATCTCGCTTGTCTCAGCATATGCGTCCGTCTCATCATCGCTCCCCAACGTTACAAAGTCAAAAAAAATGAAGTGAGAAAAAACAGAAATTTCTAAAACGGGGATGCCTAACAACCATGCAAGGGCTGGTAGACCATCAAAACTGTCTCGATCAAATAAAGAATAGGAGAAAATCAAACTCCACTCTTGCTTCAGATATGAAAAAAAAACCAGATTCCTTTGCTCTGAGATGACTTAACACTATGGTTCTGAAACGATGTGTAGAGGAAAACTTGAGCAAAGAAGTTATTGACGTTCTCAGAACAATGGACTGACCACCCCAGAGTGCAGACTGCAACACCACTGAATGCGTTTGGGATTACTTGGACCATGAGAAGTAGAAAATGCAAAGACTGAACGTTTGGAAAAAATATCCATTGCTAGTCTCCTGAAAAGAATGGAAACTGTTGGAAAGACAATAGATGGAAACACTAAATGCTGAGCAATTTTATGCGATAGTTATTTGTTAAGGCTTGTGTGCAACTTAGTGCTAAATACATGTTTTCTGTTTTTTCGGCTGATGCTGAAAAATAATGAAATTACACTGGCAATTCAATACATGAAGGGTGTTCTTTATATTTTGCACAGAACTGTACATCAACTAAGAAGAGCAGGAACCCATGCGTTCTACTTACTTTGGTTCATACTTGGCGCCAGAGTCAAGCTACCATCATAGTCGCTGTCATTGTCATTTCATGTCATTTCGCTGGACAGCATGTTTGATTGCATATGATTATATTGCTCTTGATTATGTTTAAATCATTTGGACTGTCTAAAAAGTTGCAATAGGCATCTGTCTATCTATGCAGATGCAAATTTACACCCCTTCTGCCATTTGCACATTTGGAAACTGTTACATAGGCATGTCAGTTGCACATTTCCAGGACTTTGAACAGATATGTAAGAGTGCAGGATTCCTGACTGCCATTTTTCAGCACCCTTCCAAACATATTACATATGAAATGTAAACATGAGAAATTTATACATAGAAAAGACAGTTGTGACATTTCACTAAAGCTGATAACAAATATGACTGCACTTAAAATGTGTCACACATCTGCTGACTGTAGACATGCACTATATTTCATTAGATTGCAGCATGACATTTCTCCAGTGTTGACAAGACAAGAATTTTCAGCACAGGACCACAGATGCCATGTTACATGTATAGACGAGCTCTATTCCTTTCAGTTATCACTTGCTGGAAAGGGCACAAACTGACATGTGTTCTGCACATTAAATCTACATTTTATTCCCAACAGTCAGTAAATAGAAAGTCACACTACCTTACACTGATATATTTTTATATTATATTTTACATTAATAATGATACAGCTTTGAATATATAAAGCATATGTCAAGCCCTCAGGAGTCTTGCATGTTGCCAAGGCCTGGCAAAAATCTGCCAGCAGAAATGAAAAAGCAGATTGCTCATCCAGAGCTGTCCTCTACATGATAACTAAAAAAAACGTTCTATATATAAAGGATTCATTCCAATATCATATATAAAAGCCGTCTGGAGTCATGATGACATATATAATGCATTACTATATCATGTTTGAATTGTAAGCTGTGTTGTAGTATCATAGAGAGAAATATGAACTATGGTCCTCTCTGCCTTGGAGTATGACTAAATTTATACTAGTGCAATGTATAGATGTATAGTAGTATGAAGGTAATATACAATATAGTAAAGTGCATTAATGGTTATATGATTCACAGTGGCATACGCTGATGATGAAAATGATAAGACCTGAAATTTCAAAATGAACATCAAAGATATGACATCTGGCCCAGGTAAAGCTTTATCATTTTAAGGCAGGAATGATGCCAGGTTCACATTACAGCTATGAATAATTGTTTTTTATAATAATGTCACTCAGTGTGTCTGCAGTATGTGCTTGTGAGGTCTCAGTGGGAGAAAGCAGAATATGAATTTCAAAAGAGTGCTTGATTATGCAGAACATGCATCAACCTAGTAAGTTTTTGTCAGCTGTTACTGAGCCATGGAGTACTTGATAATATGATTATTTTGAGTTTGGCTGATGAGTCATCCATGTGTACTTTCCAGATGTGGAATCTAATGAAAGCAAAATGTTCAGCTTAAGAAACTAGATGTAAAGAGTGCATTCACAGTATTGTAGAAAGCTGTGGAGCTACATTTTGCTGCATTTTATATTTGAATTGGTTCATATTTTACTCCAGTTGCATTCAAACAGAGGTGGCAGTGTCAACCTTTTTAACACTGATTTTATCAAAGTCCTTAAAGGAAAGTCTCTTCCCTGAGGGATCATCTTGGCAATGCCTCTGGACAGTTATTTCCAGTCATACAAGATCAAACTTACAAACTAAAGACCACATTACACACACACACACACACAAACACACACACACACACACACACACACACACACACACACACACACACATATACATTTTCTAAGCTGCTTATCCTTTAGGGTTGTGGGGGAGGGGGGGGCTATCCCAGCAGTCACTGGGTGGAAGGCAGGATACACCATGGACGGGTTACCAGTCCATCGCAGGGTAAAGACCACATTAACACTTCAGAAATAGTTTACAATTATGTATTTGCCAGATGCTCTTATCCAGAGCAGCTCACAGTTTACCCATGTTACAGAGCTAGGAGAAAGGGTTGTATGCAAAAGTTTGGGCACCCCTGTCAAATGGCAGGTTTTTTTTATTTTCTAAGTGTAAATAAATGAGCAGATTCTCTACAATGAACACACTTCTCAAAATTTTAGTGCACAGTTATTGCTTTTACTTATTGTCACTTAGAAAATCATATTTTAATTTGACTGAAGATGAAACTTTTATATATGACTGAAAAATAATTTGTAGTGTTTTTAGCTCTAACAAGGAGGGGGGGTTCTCCTGATTATGTCTTTGCAATCAAGGCGATTGACTGCTTTTATTGCCAAGGTATAGCATGGCTGTCCAATTATTTTTTCACTGAAATGTCTCCTCCCATCCTGCAATATAAACAGCACAGAGAAAATAATGCAAAGCTCTTTAATTCTCAAAATTTGAGAGTTATTACTTTCGATTTGCAATAAATTTCAAAGGCAATTGCTTAATTACATATTGAATTTCACAATGAGTTACATAACATTTACATTATAATTGCATTCTGTATTGATAACTTTGAGTCTGCACTTCCAACTCAAGATGAAGTTAATCACAAAACGTGACTAAAATGTAATTCTTTCCTTTCTATAAAACAAGGCTGTATGCACACAATACTTCTCCATCACATGTATATTATCATAAAATATCTCAAACACAAAAAATGATATTGATTGAAGGTACTGCACTTTCAACAAAATCTTGCTTGCTTCAAGGAGCTACAAGTGAGCAATGACTAATATTACATTACATGCTGCTTTTGTTATCACCAGTGACAACCATAATTTCCAAGAACTAACCTCAAGGCCCAGTTCCTGTATGACCAGAACACAGCTCTAATGTGTTCACTGCTTTAAGCACCCCCAGCTAAGAATACCAGTTCTTGAATCTCTCCTTACTGTGCCATCACAGCAAAGTAATTGTATTTTTCCACACTGAGGCTGAGGGGGCCAGTCTACACCCATGGTGAAGGTTCAATGCCATTGATTTTCCTCAAAACGATGTTAAACCTGTCTCTGACTAACAGCGCAATCTTGATCTCTGCAGGGAAGGAAGAGTGCAAGTGTCATTCCTGTGACCTGAACGCTTCTCACTCTCACTTGTTCCTCAATTCTCTTTTCTTCTCTCTCTACTTTCTGTCCACCCAGGTCTAAACAACAGGAGCAGTAGACTGTGTACTCTGGCAGAGCACGGCCAAATGCATTGGGAAGCCAATTATCCTGGATATGGTTAGCTTGACTAACAGTTGATATAAACTTGAGCACCTTTCGTGATGTGTGGTAGTGCTGAAGGCAAAAGAAACACTGACGCAGGAAGACTAATTAAAGGGAAAGAAAGAACTGATTGTGCTGACTGAAGACAGAAGGAGTGATGTCCCTATACATCCACACATGCAGTATCACTCAGTGAAACAGAACATTTTCCTGAGTGTTTAAATTAGCATTTCTTATAGGATGTACTGTATATAGCTCTGTTGTCAGACTACCACCTACACACCACCGTTTATATATTCTTCTTAGCTAAAAGAAGCAGCAGTCAGTGATCTTCTGTGAACACAGATGAACCGTTTTTTCCTCTCTGACAGTGGTGTTCGTCAGTCGCTGACGCTCCATGCTGGAGTGGGGTGAGTCAGTCCGTGCCTCAAAGGCAGAAGAAAATAGTCGTAGATGATGCTGACCTCAGTTTTTACTTGTCACCCGATTTGCAAAGGCTTTTTAAACACATTTACTTTGGTTGGCATCACAGCAAGACTCCAGGCCAGTTTCTCCTTAAGTGCCTTGTTTTTGTTTCGTCTGCTCCGTTTCAAATTTAGTTTTTTTGAACTTTGACGATATTCACTTGGGTTTGTAAGAGGCTCACAGACGTTGTGCTTATGAGGCTACTCTATCAATTCTGCTCAGGAAGTTCTAGCAAAAGATCAAAATAAAAGAGGGCTGCAGTATGTAAATATGCATTCCAAATAGTGCACTGGTCATAAGTGACACAAATTTTTCTTGGAATCATGACAAAATCACCTCAAGCGTAAGACTGAAGGGAAAGGAAAGGAAACGTTCAGTTAAAAGCACAGAGTCTTAAGGAAAAACTAATTAGTAGCAATAAGTATGAAATGTCAGACAGTGATGAGAGCTGATAGCCCTAGGCACCATGTGGAGGGGGAAAATGCTGTTCTTTTCTCCAGGTTAGATGTAAGCCTGTCAAGATCCTGAAATTTGCCCTGATGATTAACTGTCATTCCAAAAATCACAAGCCTTATTATAGTTCGAGGCTAAAGCGATTATAGTACAAGCCTAAAGCAGCTGGCTTGCTATCTTGCGTGCTAGTTAGTTTCACTCATGAGTTAATATTTCTACAAACATGAAATGATATACATACATATAAGTATATATATATATATATATATATATATATATATATAGTAAATTCTCATTATATATATATTTACATATATATATTTATACATTTACATTTACAGCATTTAGCAGATGCTCTTATCCAGAGCGACTTCCAAGAAGTGCTTTGTCAATTTAGAGAAAGTATCTTTGCTAGTTACCAATAGCTTAGAGAAAAAGACAGTCCTGAGCTCAGATACTGCTAGAAACAAATATGTCACTGCAGACACCAAGAGAAAAAGAAACAGAGTTGAAAGCAGAACTCTGTGCCATTCAATGCAATACAAGAACAATAAGATACAATACAATAAACTACAATACAGAGTGCAGTACAATAAAATAAGTGCAGCTTATAGTTCAATGCTCATTTAAGTGCTGTGTAAAGAGATGAGTCTTCAGTCTGCGTTTGAAGACAGCAAGAGACTCTGCTGTTCGGACAGCCAGTGGGAGTTCATTCCACCACCTGGGTGCCAGTACAGAGAACATTCTCGACGCTCGTCTTCCGTGCACCTTGAAGGATGGCGGGTCAAGTCGAGCTGAACTCGAAGCTCGAAGGGCTCGTGGTACAGTTCGAGATTTCACCATTGCCATCAAGTAGGTAGGGGCTGATGCGTGCAGCTACAGGAAGCCAGTGAAGGGAGCGCAGCAGTGGGGTGACGTGGCTGAACTTGTGCAGATTGAAGACTAGTCGTGCTGCCGCATTCTGGATGAGTTGCAGAGGCTTGATGGTCTGCATGGGAAGACCAGCCAAGAGTGAGTTGCAGTAGTCAAGCCTTGAGATGACCAGAGACTGCACTAGCACCTGGGTGGCCTCTCGGGTGAGGAAGGGTCGGATCCTCCGGATATATTTTATATATATTATATTATATATTATATATTATATTTATATATATATATAAAATGAGAATTTACTCATATCTGCACAAAACAATTTGTAGAGCCAAGTTAAGGTAATTTTTTTTCCTGAGAGTGTGAAAGTTTGATGAAAAACATAGAAGCATTAGCCCCCTAACATCATTTCACAAAGCGATAATTATGGAAACAGCAATTGGCACATTAGTGTACCTTTCTACATTACTATTCTAGTGTACTTAGTGGTGCTGCTCTAGTACTCTGTGGTTTAACCTGGGGTCAAACTACAGAAATTTCAAACCTGTATCTTTTCATCTGGCAAGGTCGACTTAAGATTTTTCACAAATTTATTTTACAGAAGCAAATCATATAGCATCTTATTTTATTTATTTATATATTTTTTTAACTACTACCCAATTGATATATAATAATCAATTGTGATGTCTGTTGCTAAGCAACAAACAGCTTAAATGTAAAATGTTATTGAAATAACATAAACAATAATGTAAGTTAGTCATTTAGACAGCTACTTTTGTTAAATAAATAAATAAGTTCAAAAAAGTTAAATATATTTTGATAGCAGCAAAAGACCCACATGTGTTTTCAGCAGGTTGGAGTTTGTATTTTATTTGGTTTATTTATAAATGTTTAAAATCTGCAGCAGCTGTGCACTTTTAAAAATAAGTCTGCATTTTACAATGTAGGTAAATTACTTTGCTGGGCAACTCTCTGCCATGTTGTGCTTGGAACATGTGCATGCTACTTGTAGGCTAGCTCTGTGTCAGTTTTTTCTCTCCATAGATTCAATTACATTACATTATATTGCATTATATTACAGTATACTGCTCTTACTCAAAAACAGATTTTCCCCATGACACTGGACTTGTGATGGAGGAAAATGTGATCGGGTGGAATATTTCAGGCTAAATTGGCTGCCAAGCTACCTGTAACGAAGAGTAGACATCCTAATATCAGTTTTGTAACAGTTATAGAAGTTAATAATAATAATAACTGGGTCACTAATCCAACAGGAAAAGCTAGTCTCCAAATGGGGTATACTTGATAGGTAACACTACAGAGAGAGTTGCAACAGGAATAGTGCTAATTTTCCCATTATTTGGAGGAAATTTGAATGGAGTTTGTGGAGTTGAATGTTACAGCATCTTGAGACATACCACCATGTCACACTGGAAAAGATAACAGAGAAAAGTTCTAATTATGTTCAACATTTGTCCTTGAGTTCAATGACTTAGGCCCAGCCTGTGGCAGCAGTCAGTGGTCCGTTCCTAGGGTTCACAGAAATTGACCAAGGTATCAATCCAGAAATTCATAGGCATTATCTCATCTTCTGACAAGTAAGAATCAGACTGAGTTTAAAATAGGATCAGCCAAGAGGTTGAAGGCTGTGTGTGTCTGCCTTTAACTCTACTGCAACAAACCTTGCAGGTCAGAGAGATGTCTTCTTAATTGTTTTATGGCTTTATCTTTGTTCCTGATGATAGAGGTAAAAAGACAATTTGGGATGTTTTAAATTAGAAGAAATCTGGCCTGGTGTGACTTTTAAACTTTGCTTAAAATGAATGTTCAGGTGTTAAATTTACATACACTACATTCCCAAGAGAAATGGTGGACAGTAACTAAGCAAATGTAATTTGTTACTGTACTTTTTTAGTGTAGTTTTTTTTGTGTTATCTGTACTTTACTGAAGTATTTTCATTTTGGTCAATTTTTAACTTTCACTCCACTACATTTCAAAGTCAAATATCTTACTTGTTATTGCACTACATTTTGTGAAATCTGTCGCTCCTTTTGGCTTACACATGTATAAAAATTTAATGTCAAAACAAAAGAAGAGTGAAGCAAGAACACCAATCACGGCACAGCGGCACTTTGTTTTGTCTTGTAAACTAAGTGGCATTAAGTTAATTAATCTTTTAGTACTTCTGCTTTCAATAGTTAAGTACATTTGAAGGCACATCCCTTTGTACTTTTACTCAAGTGGAGGGCTAAAAGCAGGACTTCTACTTGTACTGGAGTAATATTTTACCTTGGGTATCCCTACTTTAACTCAAGTACTTGATTTGTGTAATTCATCCACCACTGGCCAAAAGTATTTGCTCGTCTGCCTTCACACGCATACAAACGAGTGACATCCCATTCTTAATCCATAGGGTTTAATATGATGTTGGCCCACCCTTTGCAGCTATAACAGCTTCAACTATTCAACTGTCTAGCAAGGCTTTCCACAAGGTTTAGGGGTGTGTTCATGGGAATTTTTGACCATTCTTCCAGAAGTGCATTTAAGAGGTTAGACACTGATGTTGGATGAGAAGGCCTGGCTCACAGTCTCCACTCTAATTAATCTCAAAGGTGTTCTTTTGGGTTGAGGTCAGGACTTTGTGTAGGCCAGTCAAGTTCTTCTACACCAAACTCGCTTATCCATGTCTTTATGGACCTTGCTTTGTGCACTGGTGCACAGTCAACAGTCATGTTGGAACAGGAAGGGACCATCCCCAAACTGTTCCCACAAAGTTGGGAACATGAAATTGAAGTAATTGAAATGAAACTCCTGAAAAACAACACCACACCATAATCCCCCCTCCACCAAACTTTACAATTGGCACAATGCAGTCAGACACATACTATTTTCCTGGCAACTGTCAAACCCAGACTCGTCCATTGGATTGCCAGACAGAGAAATGTGATTTTTCACTCCAGAGAACACATCTCCACTGCTCTAGAGTCCAGTGACAGCACTTTTCATCACTGCATTTGATGCTTTGCATTGTGCTTGGTGATGTAAGGCTTGGGTGCAGCTGCTCGGCCATGGAAACCCATTCCATGAAGCTTTCTACACTGTTCTTGATCTAATCTGAAGGCCACATGAAGTTTGGAGGTCTGTAGCGATTGACTCTGCAGAAAGTTGGCAACCTCTGCAAACTATGCACCTCAGCATCTGCTGTCTCCACTCTGTCATTTTACGTGGCCTACCACTTGGTGGCTGTGTTGCTGTCATTCCCAATCACTTCCACTTTTTTATAATACCATGGACAGTTGACTGTGTAATATTTGGTAGTGAGGAAATTTCACGACCAATCCTAGGTGATTGGTTTTATACACCTGTGGCCATGGAAGTGATTGGTACGCCTGAAATCAGTGATTGTGATGGGTGAGTGAATACTTCTGGCAATATATATATATATATATATATATATATATATATATATATATATATATATATATATAAAAAATGTTAATAATGAACTCTCAATTTAAAAAACATTTACAAGGAAATTTCTGTCTCTAATACAAGGCATTGACTGTTATAGGCTCAAATGGCACTCTTTTCATGGAATGACCCAATTATCTCATAATTGCAACAGGCCTACTGACAAACATGTACCACTAACGATGTTTTTATACTTCTTTAAACACTTCTATAAAGTTAGATGTTTCTAGAGTGCACTGTAGAATATGACCACCTACTGACAAAACAATTTTCCAAAGTCCATCAAAGCAGCCATTATGAGATGATGCATGAATGTCAATGCTAGATGGCAAACATCAAGTAAGAGCATATTTTTCTTAATGGGTAGTTTTTTTTTTCCAATGGAAGTAATTCATCTACTCATTAGCACAACCAAAGCCTAACAAAACTGCTACATCTACTCATTAGCACAACCAAAGCCTAACGAAACAGTTGTCATGCTGCTTGCTGCTTGATGATCAAATCAATAACACAACGTACTTAAAACACCCCAATGCTTTACAGCATGCGCTAATGTTAATGCAAAAGTCTGGGTATCGATTGGCTGACAGTGTGGACAAACTGCTCAGTGCACACTCTGTCAGTGAGCAGCAACTTTCTCTTTTGGTCGTTTAGCTTTCATTTGAAGTGGGTGATAGATTGCATATGAAGACTGATGGCCCTTGCATTGTAATCTTTTGATATTCACTGTCCCACTTGCAGCCATAGCGTCCATGTCAATGTCAGCCTAAAATATTAATATGGCAACAATCCCTCTGCACTGAGGAATGAGGGATGACAAGAAAGGCAAGGAGAGTAGAGAGAGAGAGAGAGAGAGAGAGAGAGAGACAGAGAGAGAGAGAGAGAGAGAGACTAGAGATGCTGCAGTTGTTTTTGGTCATCTTGTTTACTTTGAACTTTTGTTGAGGGAAGAACTCATCTGACATGCATACACACACACACACACACATACACACAGACACAGACACACACACACACACACACACACACACACACACACACACACACACACACACACAAGCACTAACAGAAAGTAAACTCACTCTGGTCGTCTCCATAGCACTGCTTGAAGTAAAAAAGTTGTGATGGACAGAGACAGACAGAAGAAGAGATTAGAGTGATGTGGCTCTGTGATCAGAGAGCTACAGGGAGGAGAGAGGGATTAGGGAGGGAAAAGAGAATGTTTGAGTCAGAGGTAAAGCCACAGCCCAGAGGAGAGGTAATAAAAAAAGAAAAAGGGAAAAGCTAAAACCCAAATTTGTGGTTAAAAAGCAAGAAGAAAAAGCATTGGAAGCAGAAAAGGAATATGATATGAAATGGAAAGATAAAAGAAGTGAATAAGTTTTGACATGTGAAAGCTTTATATTATCTGGGAGTTCTTTAAACTTTTTAACTTTTCTTAGGTTCTTCACACTCACACATCTGATGTATCAAATTAGTTCTATAAAGAACAATCCCTTAAAAAGTTCTTTAGTGCAATGGTTCTCAAACCGGTCCTCAGGGAACCTTTGGCAGTCCACTGTCTCCATGTGTTGTATGTTAGATTGGAGCAAAAATCTGGATGGTCTGGGGTCCCTGAAGACCAGCTTCAGAATCACTGCTTTAATGAACCAAAATCCCCGTCCTGGAGATCTAAAGTTTAGTGCCAACCGTAACCTAATGAAGGCCTTCAGGACTGAAATTCAGAGCCAACTGTGTTGGATCTGAACTCTCCAGGGTTGTAGATCTCCAAGACTAGGTTCTCCTGCTCTACAGAATCCAAAGAACCCTTTTCGACACCTTTATTTTTAAAAGCATAGACTGTGATAGAATATCTCAGAACAGGAACTGGACACTCAAAGAAATAATGAAGGGAGGAAAAAATAAGACAGATAAAGATAGCAGAAGTAGTTTATGAAATACCAGCGCTGAACTGAAGTCTGCTCTGTCATATGGAGCTAGAGCTATAGAAAGTGAATCATTGTTGGAGGAGAAGAAATTGTTTATCCATCAGATAATATGTGCTCCATGACAGCCTGCTTTTCACAGTTTAAAGCAAACCCTACACTGTTGTTTCTTTTTTCACTTCTCCCTTAAATGCATCCTGCTAACCTCACCTAACAGGCAAAACATAAAATATCTAAAATATAAAAAGTAAAAAACTCGGCCGCCTTATCCTCGTCTGTGTCAAAGAAACTATGTTTAGTAGGATAAAGGAAAATACCACTGAACATGAACCCATATGCAGTTGTATGCAAAAGTTTGAATGCCCCTGGCAAAAAAAAACAGACAGCAACAACAATTTCACAAAATGACATATTTCTGCAAATATACAAAAAAAAAAAAACATTTAAATTGAGGCATAACTGAGCACCCCTCCACCTGTAACATTTCATAATCAACTTGTTAGGCCTTAAGTGAGTTGGCTTGGGCTGTGTCTGACTTCACTTGGAAAATTTCAACTTGCAGTATACGCAGTGTTATAAAGCAATTCTAATTATTGTACATTATAATAATTTAGCTTCATCATTTCAGTTATAGTTATTATTATTATTATTAGTAGTAGTAGTAGTAGTAGTAGTAGCGCATTATACAACCGATAGTCCTAAAAGCTGATTGGCTGAGCCATGTTCAAAGCCATTGTAAAATCCACAATTTGTGCACACCTATGACCATCTCACAATAACCGAATTGTGTGAACTGAATTAGGGGCTGATAACTTATGTTCTTTACTAGAACTAGGCTGGTCAGCTAGCTAACAGGCTAAAAGATAGCTAACAGCCTAAACAACCCCAACATTTAATGTCACAGGCTTGAATTAAAGTACTTACGATATGATTCACTGTGAAACCGCAATACAAAAGTCTAAAGAATGTCATTAAATGGATCACACACTTCAAGTGTCCATGCTTCAGTCAGAGGTAGCGTCAAACCCAGACTGAATCCCAAACAGCTCCATACTCCCTAAATAGTGTGCTAGCTATGAACGTTTAGAAATTCTAGCCTCTACAGACAAATAGTGCAGTGATTATGGGGTATAGATGTGGTTGAGTCTCAAATTACTATTGTTTAGCTATATGTTGCATTATTGGGGTGCAGGATCCAGTATTTAAATCCCTATGTAGTGCACTATGAAGGCAGCAAGGAGCCATTTGAGAGGCATTGCTGGCTTGGTGTTAAATAAGACTCATGGTGGTAATTTGGTGACCAGAAAGTACATATAAAGTGCATTAAACAGTGCTCTGCTATCATATGTTTATTGTTATATGACTGCAGTGTACGTTCTCTTCAATCAGTAGTCCATGGTTGCATGGCAACAATACCATACTCTAAAGTAACTACATTTCTTGGTGGAATACATATTTATATTTATTATCATTGACAATAAATTATTTTCCGAAAATTATGTTCTGTATTTTATGTTGGCCGATGTTTTATAAAAGCAAAGAAGAAGACTGCCACAATGTAATAATAAGATCTGGCACATCAGTAAATTGATTGCAGTTTTTGTGTCATTGCTTTGAATTATTTGCATGACATTTCCAAAAATATGAATTAAATAAACAGTTCATTGGTCCACAATTAATCAACAATGTTTCTCTTTATACAAGCGTTCACACATAATTACATCTGGTGTACACACACACACACTTGTACTCTCTCTTTCATTTTTAGTTTGCCGTGTCTGCTCCTGTAAACCTGTCCTTTTAACAGTCTCATCTTAGAGGCTATAGGCAGCAAGAACACAGCAAAGGCATCAGCCAGAGTTTTGCACTGTGTCAGTCTCTTTCAAAATTCAATTAGTAGATTTTCCACTGTCATCTTCAAGGCCTGGAGGTGATTGCAAGGTCATTACATCATTCTTTGCATGTTCATTTTGAGTTATAGTGCTATTACTAACCTTTCCTGACCCAGACGGTAATAACACTATTTAAACAGTCTAGTAATAGGGTAGGATTGCAGGGCGGGGGTAGGAGTGGAGGTGTGGGGGGTATTTTTTCATGTGCCGATTCAAAATGATTTCTAACAAACTCTTTTTAAAATGATCCATTTGAACAGGTGCCAGACTCTCAAAGCACTGACCTCTCTCTAGGTCTGTAAAGGTAAATCTTTATGATTCCACGAGAGTACAAATGAGTTTTCAGGCAGAGGAGACAGACTGGCTTTGAAAAGCAGATTTTAAAGTGTCTAGTGCAAAAGGTGAAGTGATCAGTACTTCAAGTGTAAGAGATCATTTCTGTCTGTTCTGCTTGCCTGCTAACCTATATGCTATTACATTCAGTCTGACAAGACACTGCAGTAGTTCATACAGTCAGAGCAAATAGTGGCAACACACACACACACACACACACACACACTCACACACACACACATAATATCTATAATAGCCAAAAATTGTTCTTGTGTATTGCTATTAGCTTGACATTAACTAACTACTAGAATTCCATAGGTTTGCTAGCAAAAATTTGCATCATCATAGAGGAGTTTTGACATTAATGGCCTGAACTGTCAGTCTAGTTTTATTAGTCACAATTCGCTACTGCTAACAATCAACTTCACATCTAGTTGGAGTGTAAGTAAATTGCAAATGCTGTCAACATGTAATATGTAAATAGGAATCGGAAATTGCATACTTCCATTTTCATAAACTCACTTCTTGAACTGAGTAGTACATGTCAACAGGCAAAAGCTTGAGAATCAGGCCTGCGGTAATACCACAATCAGCAGTCAGAGATGACTTCCACGCTGCATTTGCACATGAAAGTGTATTGACTCCTCGCTAACCGCCTCCACTCCACTTAAAGTTGTCTCCTCCTTTCCAGGGGGCGGTCTTTGCTCTAGGCAAAGGTAGGCAGCTGCCCAGGACCCCCATGAGCCAAGGGCCTGATGAAAACACAAATTAGAAATACATGTTCATTTGGATGTTAAATAACCTGTTATGAAATTTATCATGAAAATAACTTTTTTTTACTCTAGTGATTATTTTCAATCATTGTAATTCAGTGCCCCTTCACGATCATGGTTAAAATGGACTATTCCTTATTGTTATGTGATGACACAACTGCATGAAGACAGAACGGTATGAAAAAGGTAATTAAATGATAATCTACATTATGGAGAGCTGGCACTTTGATGTGATTTTCTGGGTGTTGAGAGAGAAAATCAAATAAAGTCATCTAGACATAAAGCAGAGAGACACAAAAAAGATGAAGGAAAACATAAAGCTGGTCACTTTTCTCTAAAAGAGAACTTTTTTCCAGTCAGAACAGTGTATAGACAGACCCAGTGTTTGATTAATTGCTCAAAAAAACGTAAAGTATTACAAGCTAATAATGATTTTTCTCTCTACTTCTTCCTGGAAAAAGTGCTCAGCACATCTCACTGCTCACTACTTCTGTTACCCTTCAGAAAGTCATCTCATTACATTGTTAGAATACTTCTTCAAACACTCAAAATTGTTTTATAATGACTTAAAACATCTTATTATGTGTTTTATTATGTGTGAATAATTTAAGATTATTCCACATACATAGACTCAACTAAATGTGCATCCATGGGGCATCATAAATCCAACACTGTTACATTCGAAAAATTTTGGATGTACTGCCACAAAATGTACTGATTATTTTATGGGCTAAATCATCTACCCTTCACATTGAGAACTCCGCATTTGACATGCTGGGCTCAAAAGCTTGTCGGATGTAGCAACAATGACCAAAGGGGCAGATTTAATGAAGGATAAAGGATGACCAATAGCTCCTGAGCCAGCTGAATGCTTTCCTTTAGCGGCCTGCTTTCACAAGACCTATAATTAGGGCATGTTTCATATGAATTCTATGTATATGTGGGCAAATTGGGGTGTCATTTGCATATGATAAGTAAAAAAGGAGCTAGTGTGTTTTTTTCACACATCAAAATCAGATTCATCATTTGTGCTCAAATGTCATGCAACAGTTTCATCAATGCAGACATGGAACAGTGATTGTGATCATCTGTTATCTGAGTGAGGTGTCATTATTTGTAATTTCAACTGGATTCACTCACAGCGTTTCTTCATTATATAGCAGTGTACAGGACAATGCTTATTTGACAACTCCTGTGGTGGCACAACAAGTAGTGAACATCCAACATCAATGCAGTAAACTCATGTAAGGAAATTGTTTACTGAAAAAAATCATTGAAGCTACAAGGCTAATATAATAAAAATATTTCCAAGTATCTTTTATGTGACACATTCCATTACTTGTAAGCTACATTGGCCTTGTAGCTCTAATGCAAGACTAAAGAAGTAAACTTCTGACAACAAACATGTCTTTCCCAATCAATTATGCTTGGGTAAGTGGAAAATTGTATAGATTGGATTTTCTGGTGAACTATTTCTTTAACAATAACAACTGTATCCCACTCAGAACAATAAGCATGGGAGAGTATATAGATGACAAATAGACCAGAAGCCCCTCTCTTCAGTTTCTTTAGTGTCAAATGCTGGATGACGTGTGCTCGGTATTGTCCATGGTTTGAGCAAACTAACGACTTTGAATCAAAGTTGTCAAAAGCTCTGTTAAAGAGGTGGGAGCTGCAGTTGTCTTTCTGTTTGCCAGATTTTTGTTTTTTTTTTATATAATTTTGTGTTCTGCCTTAAACGGCGCTACAGTTACATTCTTGTGCTCATACAAGCTGTAGCATTTTAGGTGGAATAGAACATTCAATCGAGTTGGTGAATAGGAAGCCAACATTAGCCTTATTTGATAAACATCAATCATATCTATTGACAGTTCAGTTCCCTGTTGTCGTTTGTCACACACCTGCTGGGCTAGAATGTGGGCTGGTGTATGTAAATTTTGGGGGTAAATCTGTTACATAACAGTTTAGGATTTTGGAATTGGCTTGTTTTACTGCCCATAGTTTAGCATATGAAGGGACTGAATAAGGTTAATGAGTTATTGAGCTTGATATGTCATGCAGTGTGGTGTAAATTATTATATGGTACTTTTAGACTTTCTTTTCAATAAAAACATGTAGCACTATTCATAATTTGGATGATGTTCAAGAACAGCCCATGAGTGTTCTTAAGGGAAGAAGAGTAACAGCTGTTCTGTGTAATAGAAGGGAACTGAAGGGCAGACCACATAATGTCATGGATCACAAGTTTGACAATGGTCACCAAGGGGACAAGTCTAGGCAAGGACAAGACGGGGTATGTGTGTGTATGTGTATTTGATGTGAATTAGGGCACTGAAAAAGAACCCTCAACCACAGCCTTCACTGTGCTCAATTTGAAATTGGAAAACTCTGTTCTTTTTGAAAACTGTCTGAACGCATATTATTGTGGTAGATAACACGCACTTGTAATTTTTGTGTTGGTCTGGCATTTTACAAATAACTGATGTCCTCTGTCATTAGAAATTCTGTCCATTCCCTGATAGTTGAATCAGAATTGCTCAGTGCATAGTCTTTGTGTTATCCTTCACTAAATATCATGGAAAAACAAATTTTGCAAACATTTTTGAAGAGTAATTGGTTGAAACGGACGTAGTATGTAACTTTCACAACATACTATGTATTCACCGTTCTATATGGTTCATATCTACACTGTCCACAAAAAAAAAATCAATTGAACACAGAAACTCATTTACACTGTGCAAAAATTCCATTACAAATGAACAAATAGAAATGCCCTAAAATGAAGACTATTTTGTCTTATCCTGTGAAGTTTTGGAGATACATGTTCACAGTTGGAGATTTTTTTTTTGACGTTATATGGAAATTAAACTGAAATTATTGAAATTATTGTTTTTTGTGATGTCATACAAACCAGCACACTGACATAATTCCACCTAGTCAGCCTACAGCTATTTAGTCCTGTCCCCATAACTGCTTTTTAGATGTATGATACAGAGGAGCCAAGCCAATCATTCTTAAAGGCACAGTAACAGTAAAGCAGTCTGTTTCATTCTAAACAGAAACTGGGAAATAGTTGGCTGAAAATTAATGCTGATTGTTTCATGACCATAAAACACAAACATCATGAGTGGACCTCAATGAAAAGGAACACATTGCAAAAAAAAAAATGTAGGGAATGCAGGGCCCTTTAAGACTGCACTAACTACCATTGTAATTTTCTTAATTTTGGATGATTAATGATTTCAATCTGTTCTGCTTGTCAGACAGCTCTCTGATGATCAATATTTGTGGGTCTGCATTCATTTACCAAAAACCTGCGCTTGTTCTTTTCCTCCCTCCCTTGCAAAGGTTAGCCAACTCATTGCTATGAATGGCAGCATTAGCCTTGAGAGGCAGGAGAAAAGCGGACTGAATATAATGTAATTTAGACTTGCACGTCAGTCCAGCCGACACCTACATCCATCAATGTCAGCCAACAATTCATCAATACAGGCCTCAAGGTTTGGTCACATAATACACTCCAAACTTTAACATCTCATTCCTTCTCTTGTGTCTCCAGACATTTTGGAGAGGAGGAAGGAGAGGAATGATTTAAGGAAAAGTGACAAGGTGGCACTGTCTGCCAAAGCTTGTGCTGTCACTCAGAACATACAAAAATGTGGAGTTTTACTCTGCATGTGTGATCCAGACAACTTAGGTAACCTCTCAGAACTGTTTTGAATGCATAATTGGTTGTGCCAGCTTTGTTGGTTATGCTTCATAAAATAAGCACAAGAAGTCAATTTTTTTGCTGCTTACTTGTTTCATGCTCATCACAATGAGTGACATTTAATATAATTGAATGAAAAAAATATAATGTGTCAATAAAGTAATTCATAAATTTTACTCACATTATGGTACATATACAACCCCAATTCCAATGAAGTTGGGATGTTGTGCTAAACAAATAAAAACAGAGTACGATGATTTGCAAATCCTTTTCAACCTATATTCAATTGAATACACTACAAAGACAAGATATTTAATGTTCAAATTGTTCTTTGCAAATATTCACTCATTTTGAATTTGATGCCTGCAACACGTTCCAAAGAAGTTGGGACAGGGGCATGTTTACCACTGTATTACATCACCTTTCCTTTAAGCAACACTCAATAAGCATTTGGGAACTGAGGACACTAACTGCTGAAGCTTTGTAGGTGGAATTCTTTCCCATTCTTGCTTGATGTACAACTTCAGTTGCTCAACAGTCCGGGGTCTCCGTTGTCGTATTTTGTGCTTCATAATGCGCCACACATTTTCAAGGGGAGACAGGTCTGGGCTGCAGGCAGGCCAGTCTAGTACCCCACTCTTTTACTACGAAGCCACGCTGTTGTAACACATGCAGAATGTGGCTTGGCATTGTCTTGCTGAAATAAGCAGGGAGGTCCCTGAAAAAGACGTTGCTTGGATGGCAGCACATGTTGCTCCAAAACCTGGATGTACCTTTCAGCATTAATGATGCCTTCACAGATGTGCAGGTTACCCATGCCATGGGCACTAACACACCCCCACACCATCAGAGATGCTCGCTTTTGAACTTTGTGCTGATAACAGTCCGGACAGTCCTTTTCCCCTTTTGGCCTGGAGGACACGACGTCCATGATTTCCAAAAACAGTTTGAAATGTGGACTCGTCAGACCACAGGACACTTTTCCACTTTGCGTCAGTCCATCTCAGATGAGCTCGGGCCCAGAGAAGCTGGCGGCGTTTCTGGGTGTTGTTGATATACGGCTTTCGCTTTGCATGGCAGAGTTTTAACTTGCACTTGTAGACGGAGCGAACTGTGTTCACTGACAGTGGTCTTCTGAAGTGTTCCTGAGCCCATGTGGTAATATCTGTTACAGAATGATGTGGGTTTTTAATGCAGTGCCGCCTGAGGGATCGAAGGTCACGGGCATTCACTGTTGGTTTTCTGCCTTGCTGCTTACTTGCAGAGATTTCTCCAGATTCTCTGAATCTTTTGAAGATATTATGGACTGTAGTTGATGAAATCCCTAAATTCCTTGCAATTGCACGTTGAGAAACGTTGTTCTTAAACTGTTGGACTGTTTGCTCACGCAGTTGTTCACAAAGTGAACTCCTTGCTTGTGAACGACTGAGATTTTCAGGGATGCTCCCTTTATGACACTCACCTGTTTCCAATCAACCTGTTCACCTCTGAAATGTTCCAAACATTTGTTTTTTAACATTTCTCAATTTTCCCAGTCTTTTGTTGCCCCTGTCCCAACTTCTTTGGAACGTGTTGCAGGCATCAAATAATCAAAAATAAAAATGAGTGAATATTTGCAAAAAACAATAAAGTTCCCGTTTGAACATTAAATATCTGTGTAGTGTATTCAATTCAAAATAGGTTGAAAAGGATTTGCAAATCATCATATTCTGTTTTTATTTATGTTTTACACAACGTCCCAACTTCATTGCAATTGGGGTTGTAATATCATACCATGTCATCCACGTGTACGCCAGCCAGTTAGCATTCATTTTTAAAGTGTAATTGTAGATGGTAAAGCAAAGACCCCAGACATTACTCCATGGGCTCAGTGGAAAGCAGACATAAGTCTATTAAGCCATGAAATCTATGACTCTAGACATTTCGCCTTTTCTCTCTGGTGCTTTATTCTCAGGACAGGCAGTAAGGTCTGAGTCCTCATTTTTCTGTGAAGATTTGTTCAGAACATGTGCTTGCCCATAAATTAGTTCAGGTACATGATGGTGAAAAAAACACAGCAATAATTATTTATCATAGCAGGAGGTGTCTTCAGAACCATAGTTACAGAAACACTTTACAAAAAGATCAAGTTTTACATGAGTTTCCACCTCAAGACCTCATCTAAAGAATATATGTATATGATTAGCATATCACTGTTGTCGGAAACAAGACCTTGTATCTTCAAAATGGTAACTTTACAGGAGAAGGAAAAAACCTACTTTACTTTTAATGTAATGGAACCAGACATTCTTCCAAGTCATTTTGGGGCTCTTTCTTTTGGTCCATGCATTCTGAAATTTCCAGACAATATAAAGGGCAACAGGCATTTTCAAATTATGTGGAAAAACTGAAAAACAACAAAAATGGAGAGGTTTTGTTCTGACAGCAGCAATAGCATGTAGCTCTAGTTGTAAGTAAAAAATTAATAAGTTATTAATTTTGTTTTCTAATTTGCTTGTTGAGTACCAAAATTCTAAATGATAAGCTTCTACATGTTTAACTTTGAGCAGGCCTGGTACACCCATACAGGTAAACTAGGCAATTGGCAGTCACTGGGCAGGCTGGCCTTGCCTTTGGCCCAACTACTCACAAGCCTATGGTAGTCTATGGTAACCTATTGAAATGCATGAGTTGCCTTGCAATTTGAATCTTGAATGTACCTATAGAAAAACCATGTGATTCTGAGCAACTTTCTACTTGTTCACTTGTCATGAAATGTTCACACAATGTAAACACAGAAGCTTACAGGGGAGATACAGGGTTTTGAAATAACAGTGACTATATAGTACATATAGACAGTCCAAGAAATAATGACTTGAAGATTCTTCAGAGAGCCAGAACAGCATAAATTCCACATTACTCAAGTGCTTCCTTCATTACTTAGTGAGCCTAAGGTGGCATGTCCTATGGAATAACACATGCTGATAGGATTAGTGGTCTTAGACTGTCATTCCTCTCAGAACTGAGCACCAGCCTCAGAGGTACGGGAGAGGGGAGCAGAGCACCAGTACGGAAACATGAAGGTTGAGAAAAATGAAAGGGAGGAGTACAGAGTGTCCTCTTTTTTTTAGTGACTTTTCCACCTCACTCTGTCTCTATCTCTCTGTCTCTCTTTCTGAATGGCATCTTAGGCTCTAATGAGCTCATCAGCCCCTAAAGAGACAGAGAGAAAAAAAACACATCAAAGGCTTCACCTGCACGTCGTCATTAGGGAGGCTGAGCCGATTAAACAAACCAGTCAATTAAAGAAAATTATTGCTCATTAAGAGACCTTGCTCAGACTCCATCATCCATCTTAGCATCTGCCCATCTTCTTTTTTCATTTAAAGCCATCTTTTGCCAAAATTCTTTCTCAAAGCATTTTGCTTCTCAGTGACCAATAAAGAAAGTTTACTGTTTTGCTAATAGAGTTGTTGAGCGCTGGTGACATTAGGAGGGGGAGAGGGTGGTCCAATTTTATTTAATGCAATAGGCCTGAAATCATATATGATACTAAAAGACTGTCTCATGTTCAGAAGGAATCAGACGACTAAGGTCTATTTTCACAAAAAGACAAAAAAGTAAATATAAAAATAAATAAGAATTAAAAAAAATGAATGATACTATATTAATGAAAATGATATTTACTTTGCCATTTTATAAAATGTCTGGTCTGATGTAGTTAAGGGGTTTCATTTAACCCCTAAAATGGCCTGGAGATGCTCCAAACCCCTAACTAAAAGGGCATATATCCTCCATTTGTTCTTGTATTTTTGTATTTTCTTGCATTCTTATACTTTTTCATCTCTGACATACTTTCCTGACATTTATGAGAACTTATGTACCAAAAACATTCACAGTTCATTTGTGCATTACCATTTTCTAACGTTTTGTTATTTCTTAAACAGTTTTTTTTTTGCCACTGTGCTTTTATGATTGATATATTCAAAATACTTCTCTTTTGATTGGCTGCCCTGTATTCCACATTGCTCAAAAAGCAGAACAGACTGAAACACCCCTTACAGCTTTGGTATAAATGAACTGGGATAAACTGCTGTCGGCTAAGTACATGGATGTAAACAAATACAATTATTATCATTACTTCACAAAAATAACGAATTTTAAAATTTTAAATAATTTTTTTCTTTCAATTTAGTTTCCATATAAGGGCTGTACAGAGTAGGGTGTAAAGAGTATGTTCTCAATCTTTAACAATGTACTACATCAAACTTTTTTCACAATATGACCCCTTAGCTCAACACGTTTCCATGTAACAACTGAATATGCCTTGTAATATACCTGAGAATTTAAGGGGTTAAAAATGTACAAAAGCATCTAATAAAACAATCATTTTTCTGTGAAATTTATAGAGCAACATTAGATCTGATGAGTCAATGACGTCACTGTTAGTAAAGTGAAAGATTATCACTAATTTCTCTGTGACTTTTGTGAACTTTAATACATAAAATTCCTTTATAATGCCTTAATCAGAAATCTCAAGAACTTAAAGCTTTATAGTGCACTTGACCATCTCTATCTTCTTTACTGTTGCTCATTTTCTCTCCTTCTCTAGTCATCCATTCTGTACCTCCCGACTGTCAATCTCAGCAACTTTCTGTCGTGGTTTTTTCTTTTTTATCCCTCCTATTCCACCTTGAACTTGTTCCTTGGCCCACACGGTGTGGGGAAGCAGATTAATGCCTGCTCTTTGAAATCTCAGTCACATAGTGCTGGTGTTCCTGCCTTCTCCCAGCCACTAGCATAAATCACACGTTTCCCATCTGTCAGCACTGACTAATGTCCACTGCCAACTATCCGACCAGATCCACTAGGCAACTCCCAATAGATGGCAGAGAATGTTTTTAAGCAGGCAGCTAAAGAAGCAGGTCAATTAAAGGAGTAGTGCAAGAAGAAGAACCAGCTTGAAAACATACAAATTGCTTTGAGAATGCAGTGCATATTGTAAGATGAATTAAGCAAGCAAAATTATGTGTTAAAAGGCCAATGTTAGTCTGGTTAATAAAGTGGGTCAACATCACTGCTTGGATTATGGACATTCAACAATCCTTTTAGCCTGAACAAATCAACAGTTTCTTTTCGCCTCATACATATTTCCTCAATCTGCTCTGAAAAACATGAAAAATTCATGTCCAAGCAAACCTAAGCGAAAATCAATTCTGAGAATGTACTCACTGAGCTTTAAGGGTGTGAGTCTTTCTCAGTTTAATGCAGACTATTTACATAATAGGGTAAAATGCTGTTTAGGCAGAGCACTCGTTTCAAACAGACCCACTGTAAAAGCTGCCACCATGTCAAAGAGTTAGTGCACTGTAAAGAATTCTGCAAAGAAAGAATCTTATCACGAGTACTAAAGAATTCTGTAACAGAGATCCACATCTAAAGAAATGATTCACTTCTACCAAATGAAAGTAATACGTAAATAAGTAAACTGCTAACAAGAAAAGTTTGACATGATTTAAGACAACTGATTTATGTAACTTCGAATTGTCCTTTCATGATTTACTTGTGTGAATTACTTCCATTCCTTCCATATGTAAAAATCTGTCAAATAAATAAATAAATAAATAATAATAATGGAAAATGAAAAGTTAACAGATTCTTTTTAATGGAAAATTATTTTAAATAACAGTTCAAATTCTGTGTGTATATAGGACAATACTCTAAACTTCATAAACAGGACAATCCATAATTTTACAGTTTTATCCCTAAAGAATTCATGTGTTTCCTTCAACTCAAATGAATGATCGTTTCTCCTCTAATCTGGTTTGACTTGTGCACCCCCTGCTGCAGCTGTAAACTATGCTTGAAAATACAGAAAAGGTACAGTAGAATGCAGAAACATGAACATTCTGTTTAAATTACATGAAAGAATAATCTGTAAATATACAGACAAAATACAGACAACTTGTTAAATTGTTGGTGCTGAACTGCAATGAAATCTGCCCCTTTGAACCCACTCCAAATTCCTCTATGCTGTCTTTTTTTAATGAGTTAAATCAATAACACAAGCTAAAGCTCCGTTTATGTGCTAATAACCCGTTTGTTGTCTTTTGGACATTTTTAACAAACAGACCATCGCTCCATACTTTGAGCTCCACCTTCATAAAGCACTGGATTGATTTGGAAATTTCACATACAGTTTGCCTCCTTAATGTGGCTATGTACCCACCCACATTTAGCTCAAAATTTCTCATGGTGTAAGGGGGAGCGAGGAGGCGGACACACACGCTGAGATAAGCGAGATTTATTAGGGGCAAATCCAGGGTCGTGGTCAAAACGGTCCAGGTTCATATAGCCGATGCGGATGGAACGGGAAACAGACATGACAAAAACCAGAGCAACCAGCAAACAGACATCAAACAAAGACCAGGCACAAAGATACAATGACTGGCAAACGCAAGGGGCAAACACAGGGCTTAAATACACGTAACAATGAGGGACAGGTGAATACAATCAGGGGCGGAGTAACCAAACAGGGGGCAGGACTGAAACCAAAACAAAGGAGCACATGGACAGGACTGGGAGGGGCCAACCGTGACACATGGTTGTCCCCAGACATTATTATGAGATTACATCCTTTGCATTTCATTTGTTCGTATCAACTTTGGTGTGATTATTCTGAGAAATGAAATAATGAGTAATAAAGTACTTCTAAATTCAAATGGAAACCTTTATAAAAGGCAGTTTAAATCCAGGCCCAAAGCACTGTTTTCTCCATTTCCTTTAATCTTCATCTTGACTAAGAAAAATGCTTAATCATATGTTTGATATGTTCCTTTTGTTTAAATAACAGGAATTGTTCATCCTTTATCATCATTTCTTTACCTTCTAATTTTATGGTACCTGAAAGTACTAAAGTGCTATCATGTAATCTGCAAATTCTAAATCTACAGAGCAGTGTGCGTACACCACACACAGTCAGAAACAAAAGAACATCTTTCATTAAGAAGTCTCATTGCAAATGAATCCATTTATTTTTACTTTGGTCTTGTTTCTATATTTGGAACTTAAGAGAAAACTAGGTTTGTTACATGTGTGCCTCAATATGAACACAGGCAAGGCTTACATGTTGAATTCATTAGGGATACACTGTATGTAATTAGCACTTATCAAACTACCTCATACCACTAATAAAGTGTGAGAGTCAATGAAATGTGAATGGTAATGAAATTGTATTTATTTTCCTAATTGAAGTTCACATTTCAGTGACTCATAATTCTGCCAGATGTCTGTGTTGTGGCTGTAATAAGATGCAAATTAATCTTGTCACTTATAATCAAGTGTGGCAGAGTGTACTTCCAAAAAATGATTAACCTAAAAAGTAGTATTTTAACACTACCCCCAACCAAAAAAAATTGTAGTTCTTTCTTAATATTAGGCCTAAATAAATATTTGCAAAGAACTGTGCTGAATCCTGTCCTCAAGTATTAACATCTTTCTCCTTCCATCTCTGTCTTTTACAGGAGAGGAGAGGAGCTTTACTGTTGCTGAGAGAGCAGTTCTGAGATTTGTGTTTGGGTCAAGGGGACTGATTTTGAGGTGAGTGCACCCATCTCTGCAGTGTTAAGTGTCTTTGATGGGTGGGTAGACAGGGCAGTAGTGGTTACTCCTGTGGGGTAAAGAATGAAGTGCGCTGTCTCCAGGAGTTCATGGATGTCAGACAGTTATTCTGTCTGAAATGTGTGTCCAGTGTTTTGATTTAGAAAAGGGGATTACAGTGAGAGTTTCAAGTCTGAGGTTGATCTTGACTTGTTACCACTGGTGTTGTTTATTTGCCAAGAATATCAGTGGGCCAGACAGGTTCTGTGCTGGTACATTTTCAGTTCATCAGGGTACAAACAATGTAAATGTCCCCTTAAAGTCCAACAGTAGTTTTAAAGTCCAATTTTGTAGCTTAAATACATTTTTTCAGGTGAAAAATTCATATTTGTACTTTTTCATAACTTAATGTTTAAAACAGAACAATAAAATAAAAAGCCTGGAGATGAGACGGGGTGTGTGGAGTCAATACAACCTAAAAATATATTATTTTAATGGATTTTGGTACAGTTATGTTCCCTGACTGAAGGTACTGAGATGTACCCTCTATTGTACCATCCCTGTGACAAGAGGGTACTGCCCCAGTGACAGTTTAATACCTTTATTTCGGAGAGTGTATAGAAGCAGAATAACTATAAAACTTAAGTAATATAATTTTGGGCCATTTCTATTGGTCCATTAATTATAAAGTGTTTACATAATGCAAACAGCAAATTCTAAATCTTAGATATTTTGATGTGACATTTGCAATCTGTAAGTGTCTGCCTAAGGGCTATGCAGGGTCACTACTGTAATGAAGAAACAGCTGGATGTGAATGTTGTGTCTGCTTATTTGAGTCCAGGTTAATCAACGACGAAACAACAAAGGCTGGGAAAATGATGAAGGCAGAAGGACCAAAACCAGACAAATAATATCACAAACAGAAACAGCAGCAATCAATATCAAAAGATCAACAGCATACAAAGAGGTATGAATACAAAAGTGCCAAGAAATAGCTGGAAATCTGGGTAATGGGGAGAGTTACAAACAAAATACAAGTCAGTATAATAATAAGGGGGAAGCATAGGGATAATCTTGGGTTATACTAATCCTGTGCAAATAATCTGTAAATAGTCTATAAAGGGCGTTTTGGAAATATGGAGGCAGTTGAAGAAGCATTTACTTGTGTTCTCTTAGCTAAAATCAGGTCGATATGTTCTGTCCTACCTCAAGGGTAGAACTCTGAAAATCGAAATATGCAAAAATGACAGAAAAAAAACTTTTGGTTTTATGCAGTAATGTTGACTGCTGGCTATGAATTCCCAAGCTGATGACAATGCTAGTGACACAGTGCATTCACTTAAGACAGCAGGACAGATGGTTAGGGTAATCAGAATAATGGCTAAATGAAATGTTTTGACATGTTGCTACTCATTTCTGGAGTAAAAGTAATATGTAAAATCAAGTACCCACACCCATCTCTGTCATCCTCATCATTTGTCATTTCTACAGAGTTTTCTTATCCCTTGTGAATTGGACTACAACATTACAGATATCCTGTGGTAGACTGGCATTACCCCACCTTCCCATGGACAACTAATCCTGTCTGAACAGTGCTTTCCACTATAATTGCTTTTATAGTCCTTCTTGTGTGTGTGGTGTGTGTGTGTGTGTGTGTGTGTGTGTGTGTGTGTGTGTGTGTGTGTGTGTGTGTTAAAGATTGCGAGATTCTTTCACGGTAGGACAAGTAAAACTGAACACCTCCTTTTCATGCAAACAAACCCACCACAATCAGTCAGTGTGTGGCTGTTCCCTGAATTATTTATGATGGACTGCATTGATTTCATGAATTAGCAAAGAATTGGCAGGCCTGAGAGGTTGCTGGGGGAAGGTGGGCAGATAGGGAAAAAGACTTGAAAGCTAGAGGTAAAACACATGTTTCATCTTTAGAGCAAAGCAATTATTCTCAGTGTCTGCCTTACAATCTCAATGGAAAGACATCAATTATCACCTTGGTCTTTGTAGAGGGAGGAAAGGGAGGGTGGAGGAATGTAAAAATGGCCGGAGACAATTTTCCGGATTCTCTGAATTACATAATGAAATGTGTTATATGTAAGACAAACACAAAGCAGAACACTTTTTAATGAAGTCTGAGCCACACTCAGACACATCTCATTTACAAAAATGATCCTTCAAGCAGTGCCTCTCAAGGCACCTAGACAGTTAACATTTTTGATGTACCACAATTCCCAACATACAAGGAGAGAGCAAAAATCTGGACTATCTGGGGGGCTCTGAGGACTAGTTTGAGAACCACCACTTTAACCCCATCAAAATCCCAGTCTTTTTACTGTAGTATTGGGTGAGCAGGAGATGAGACAGTATGTAAGTATTTTACAGAGTCCATGGCAAAGACAGGAGAAAATTGCCAGAAAACAAGAACACAACGAAAACAATCAAGAAATGAAACAGGACTAAGAGGCAAAACTAAAACAACATCACACCAAAGCTGCAACTAATCTCAGAACAACAACAAACACAACGCCAACCAAAGACCCGACTAAAACAAGGAGTATATATACACACCAACAATAAACAACTGGAAGTAATTACTGGGCAGGGTCCAAACACAAGATACAGGTGAGGGGTGTGACAAAAGGGTGGAACTGGAAACCAAAACAAACAAATGCACATGGCATATATAAACAAAAGTACATGGCCCAGCAAAACAGGGAAACAAAGGCAGAAATGAAAAAAGGCAAAGAAGGACTTTACAGTTACACAATATGGTTTATTACTTTGTAATTTCCATGCACACTGGTTGAGCTATTCTTAGGTTATATAAGTGTTTAAAAATCTTTTGGCATGTCATTCAGCCCTGGTCATGGAAGGGGATAAAAATCATCCCGTTAAGGAACCAAAAGTGGTTCCTGTATATCAACAATCCAAAAACCCTTCAATTTTGAGAATTATTAAATAAACTTTTTTCAAATACAATCAAAATGTATTGATGAGAAAAAAATACATTGTGACTGTCTGAAATCTGCAACCTATAACCATCACAGCATTCTCCAGATTCCCTTGTGAGACTTTGTCAGACTATAATTTTCAATTTTCAATGGCCACTCATTCTTCAGGGCTTTTGCCTTAAGTCTGGTCTTCAGTAAATGAAATCTTTGCCCAATGGGATTCAGTTCGAATGACTGACATGAGTACTTAAATATATTTCACTTTTTGGCCCTGAAAAACTCCAGACTTCCTTTAATAATGTGTTTCAGGTCATTGTCCTGCAGCAAGGAGAAGTGCTGTCCAATGAGTTTTGAGGCATTAGGTCGGACCTGTCAAGAAACTTCTGTACACTTCAGAATTCAGCCAGGCAGCCATCCATGTTTCACAGATGAGGTGGTATGCTCTAGATCATATGTAGTTCCTTTCTTATCTGTGCAGTAATACAGTAATTCTTTCACAGGGAATGGTTATTCGCCATCTAAGCCAAACAAAAGGCTTTGTCCTAGAGCTCTGCAGACTTGTCCCCTTTAGCAAACTGTGTTCTTGTTTTTCTATTGAGGCTCACCAGTAGTTTGCATTTTGTGTTAAAGACAATGAGGTCATTCTGCTGTATTCTTCTCTCTATTTTATATCTTATATCCTGAATAATGTTCCTGACCTGAAATAGTGTTTATCTTCATGACTGTGACTTCATGACTATGGTCTGTTTACTACTGCTAAGGGCTCACCAGGGCATTCTTTCTTATTAACAATGTTTTGACTGTCCCTGAAACATACTCTACTGACATTAGCACTGCAATAAAAACAGATGCAACATCTAAGATCAGCTTTTTTGTTAGACCTCTTGAGAGTGAGTTAATAACTGTTCAAATACTTTGGATGCTGATTTTTTTTTTAACAAGCACAAACTGTGTCCTTAAGTTAATACTGGCAAAAATTGTCACCACTAAATTTCTTATAGACTGCACTTAATTGTTTCCTGCCTGTGTACAAAGTAGAAGATGGATGAGATTGATCCACTCATTAGTGTATTGCGAGAACATGAAACTCAATGAAAAGTCCATATAGTGATTCGTAGTGGACAATAAACAAAGTAAAACTCAAAGCAGATCATGATGCATCAGAGAAACACCACAAACTGATAAATAAGAATGCAGTCACCTTTATCATCTCGCATTTTGGAAACTCCTTCTTGCAGTGACAGGACATATTGTGGCCATAATTCCCACTACCTCTGAAGCGCAAGCGTACCTTCATTACAAGACAAGGAGAAAACAGAAAGAAAATAGGATGCAATTGCTATTACAACCACTAAAAAGAGTCATGGAGGATACTAACTCGTATAGATGAAATATAAGGACCATTTGTGAAGCCCATAATGGCTTTTTGAATGGCTTTTTCCTTGTATATCTCCACAATGCTCAAACCAAGAAATCAACTTTATGGCTGCTGTAGATTGGCATCAACAGATGGTGGCATTATTCATTCATTCGCAGTTTCCTTTCTTGTCTTATTTATTTATTTTATCTATCTGCCAAAGACAAAAGAAAGTCAAAATGGAGCTGCAGGCCTTTTTCATATATAAACAATGAGACCATGTGTGTCACACATATTCCTCCATATATAATCCACATCTATACTTATCTTAGTAAGATGTTTCTCATAATCAAAAATACATCTAATGGAATAAGATTCTTCAATATATTGTAGAACAGCTCAAACTTTCTGATATACAGTGTAGTAATCAGAATTATACATTAACACTAAGCACTCAGAACCAGAGTAGGATGTATTTAAAACATGTAACCAGGTCACAGTTATTTCAATCAAATTACAGTTATTATTTATATTTTACCATTTGTAAGTTAGTTTCATTATTTTCAATTTACAGAGTGTGTCCGCAAAAAATGAAGGATAGATGTGTTGCTATGACTTATACCAATACTGATGTGTGGTTTTGGAAGAAAGGAAAGGGGTGGAGATAATAGGGCTTCATCTTTAGATGCTTAAACTTCAAGTTTATTACATACACCAACTTGCCAATTCATTAAGTACACCTCCTTAGTCCACTTACTGTCCATTTTGTTAGCTTAATTTATCATATAGGTGCAATGTGTCATTCTACAATTACAAATTGTAGTCCATCTGTTTCTCTGCATACTTTGTTAGCCTCTTTAACCTGTTCTTCAGGGGTCCCCAGAGGACCACCACAAAGGAGTTATTATTTTGGTGGTGGATCATTCTTAGCACTGCAGTGACACCGACGTGGTGGTGCTCTAACTAGTTCTGTAAGAACTGTATGCTCATAAGATAAGTGCCAACCAATCAGATATTTGAGATGTGGTGCAGTACAAATTGTGTGACACCTACAGTCACACCCTGAGATCCAACACTTGCACACACACTGAGTGGGAGGTGTAATGAATGTTTCAAAACTGAGGGCATTATTATATTAGATGATTTTTGAGTGAAAAACAATAATAGGCCACTTTGGGACTTATAACTGGCCTACATCTCTGCATACTCTATTCCTGTTTTCTCTTTGCAACCTGATTGTGTTTTAGCAACTCACTCCCAACTAGGCCTGCACTTGACAAAGATGGTGTTTGTCTCACTTCAATTAAAAAATACATGTAATGAATCAATGCATGGCTACCACAGTTTTTTGGAAATATATGAATGCAACATAAAATACAAATTCCACTCTGAAACAAGTACATGTAGGTCTTCAACTTAGATCAGAACCTTTTTAAAATTTCTATTTGCAGTTAAATAATCTTAAAATCTGAGGGGCCTACCTTAGTTTAGCAAGATGACAGTATGCAATATTGAAACTTTACATTAAATAAATTTCACATACTGTAGCATGATAACATTAACTGTGACCAAATTCATTGGATTACAAAGAATTCATTGTTAAGAAAAGGTCTGGCCCACCAGCTGTAACAGAGAATTTGAATTGGTTCTGCCATTGTATTTAACTCTCATCTCTACATCTCTACATCTCTTTATGTCTGTTGGTCAGTGGTCCATGCAGTTTAACTACTTAAAAACCCAGGCTTTATGTACTAAGGCTCATTATCCAATGACTACAGAGACCTTAATGCAAACTGGCTGAGCTATTCTCAGATGATACAAGTGTGCAATAAAACTTTGGGCCTGCCAGTGGGCCCTGGCCATTTAAGGGGTCAATGAGAATTTTTGATGTACAACCCCAATTCCAATGAAGTTGGGACATTGTATAAAACATAAATAAAAACAGAATATGATGATTTGCAAATCCTTTTCATTATATATTCAATTGAATACACTACAAAGACAAGATATTTAATGTTCAAACAGATCAACTTTATTGTTTTTTGCAAATATTCACTCATTTTGAATATGATGCCTGCAACACGTTCCAAAGAAGTTGGGACAAGGGCAACAAAAGACTGGGAAAGTTGAGGAATACTCAAAAAACACCTGTTTGGAACATTCCACAGGTGAGCAGGTTAATTGGAAACAGGTAAGTGTCATAATTGGGTATAAAGGGAGCATCCCTGAAAGGCTCAATCGTTGATAAGCAAGGCTGGGGCGAGGTTCACCACTTTGTGGACAACTGCGTGAGGAAATAGTCCAACAGTTTAAGAACAACGTTTCTCAACGTGCAATTGCAAGGAATTTAGGGATTTCATCATCTACAGTCCATAATATCATCAAAGGATTCAGAGAATCTGGAGAAATCTCTGCAAGTAAGCAGCAAGGCAGAAAACCAAACATTGAATGCCCGTGACCTTTGATCCCCAATCCACTGCATTAAAAACCGACATCATTCTGTAACGGATATTATCACATGGGCTCAGGAACACTTCAGAAAACCACTGTCAGTGAACACAGTTCGTCGCTCCTTCTACAAGTGCAAGTTAAAACTCTTTTCATTTGTCATGCAAAGCGAAAGCCAAATATCAACAACACCCAGAAACGCCGCCAGCTTCTCTGGGCCTGAGCTCATCTGAGATGGACTGATGCAAAGTGGAAAGTGTCCTGTGGTGCCCTGCTTATTTCAGCAAGACAATGCCTAGCCACATTCTGCACATGTTACAACAGCATGGCTTCGTATTAAAAGAGTGCCGGTACTAGACTGGCCTGCCTGCAGTCCAGACCTGTCTCCCATTGAAAATGTGTGGCGCATTATGAAGCGCAAAATATGACAATGGAGACCCCGGACTGTTGAGCAACTAAAGTTGTACATTAAGCAAGAATGGAAAAGAATTCCACCTACAAAGCTTCAACAATTAGTGTCCTCAGTTCCCAAACGCTTATTGAGTGTTGTTAAAAGGAAAGGTGATGTAACACAGTGGTAAACATGCCCCTGTCCCAACTTCTTTGGAACGTGTTGCAGGCATCAAATTCAAAATGAGTGAATATTTGCAAAAAACAATGAAGTTTATCCGTTTGAACATTAAATATCTTGTCTTTGTAGTGTATTCAATTGAATATAGGTTGAAAAGGATTTGTAAATATTCTGTTTTTATTCATGTTTTACACAACGTCCCAACTTCATTGGAATTGGGGTTGTAAGTCAATCAAACATTGGTGGAGCATCGCCCCAATACTTTGAAAAATGGTGGAGCAAGACTGCTGCTATAAAGGAATATGTTGCTGTATTTATCATGAAAGTAACAGTTTTAAAATATTACTTGTCTTGCCCAGTAGGCTACTGTTGTAGTTAAGTGTATCATAGATCCTGCACATGGGCACATTAATCTTCTCATGGTGTGATGGTTAAAGTTTGGCTACTGTCCTACAGTGTACTATTGGTCATAAAGGCAACCTGCGATCCATCTGAATTCAGACTGTGTCTCAGGGCACACTTTCAGAATGTGTCCGTTTGAGAGAGAGAAAAAGACAGACAGATAGAGAGAGACAGAAAGCAACATATACAGGTTATACCTTTACGTTACTCCCAATAACAGACTCTTCAGAGGCTGTCTGCTGGTCTTTGTGGTGTGCTGAATATTGAATAGTTGCCAGTGGACTAGAGAAAGGAGGAGCTTATGGGCATTGCAGTTCCAGACAGGCAGACATGCAAGGACACTTCTTAACTTATAAGCAGCACACCACAGCACAAAGTGAACTGCCCCTCTCTCTGATGTGCTGTGCACAAGGATTCAAACCCCTGGGGCTGTGTCAAATACACTATAGCCAGGTTAACATCTACAGCTGTCCTGTCCTGTTCAATACAAAGGAAGTGGGCTGAATGTACAATAAAAAGGCCAACTACGATTGCTAATCTACTGGTTTACTCTACTAGGACAGCATGGCAGGATTGTCATCCATTATGTATATATACTAGAGAAAATTAAAACTAATAAAAACTAATGAAATTGTTACAGCATAGCTTGTAATTACATCAATGTCAAATAATATTTACTTTTTTTGAACCATTGTCATCTACAATGTCATGTAATATGCATACAATGTGCATGTATATCATTGCTTTCCTAAAAAGGGACTGAAAATTCTAACTATATTATATATTCTGTTTTCTGTTTGATCAATTTTGTTTGTCCATGAAATGTGAATGGACCGACAGAAATGTGCTACCAGAAAATAGAACACAAAGACATAAACACAGCAGTTGATGTTTTCAAAAAGTGTAAGAAAAAGGAATACAGTATTAGATGGTACTCAAGACATAAATTACTAGTATCAGTCTCTAGATCATTTTGACTTAGAACAAACAAAATGTTATTATCACTGTAATGTTTTCGTTTAATACTAAAAAGTATGTTATTTGTAAGATAGTTGATATATATATATATATATATATATATATATATATATATAGCCGCTTCTCCCTCAGGGTCACAGGAGGGTGCTGGAGCCTATCCCAGCAGTCATCGAGCAGAGGCAGGATACACCCTGGACAGGTCACCAGTCCATCGCAGGGACACACACATACACACACACACACACATATATATATATATATATACTGCTCAAAAAATAAAGGGAACACTTAAACAACACAATATAACTCCAAGTAAATCAAACTTCTGTGAAATCAAACTGTCCACTTAGGAAGCAACACTGATTGACAATCAATTTCACAGCTGTTGTGCAAATGCAAAAGACAACAGGTGGAAATTATTGGCAATTAGCAAGACACACTCAATAAAGGAGTGGTTCTGCAGGTGGGGACCACAGACCACTTCTCAGTACCTTTCTGCTTTCTGGTTGATGTTTTGGTCACTTTTGAATGTTGGCGGTGCTTTCACACTCGTGGTAGCATGAGATGGACTCTACAACCCACACAAGTGGTTCAGGTAGTGCAGCTCATCCAGGATGGCACATCAATGCGAGCTGTGGCAAGAAGGTTTGCTGTGTCTGTCAGCGTAGTGTCCAGAGGCTGGAGGGGCTACCAGGAGACAGGCCAGTACACCAGGAGATGTGGAGGAGGCCGTAGGAGGGCAACAACCCAGCAGCAGGACCGCTACCTCCACCTTTGTGCAAGGAGGAACAGGAGGAGCACTGCCAGAGCCCTGCAAAATGACCTCCAGAAGGCCACAAATGTGCACAAACGGTTAGAAACCGACTCCATGAGGATGGTATGAGGGCCTGACGTCCACAGATGGGGGTTGTGCTCACAGCCCAACACCGTGCAGGACGCTTGGCATTTGCCAGGGAACACCAGGATTGGCAAAAAGCAGATTCACACTGAGCACATGTGACAGACGTGACAGAGTCTGGAGACGCCGTGGAGAGCGATCTGCTGCCTGTAACATCCTTCAGCATGACCGGTTTGGCAGTGGGTCAGTAATGGTGTGGGGTGGGCCGCACAGCCCTCCATGTGCTTGCCAGAGGTAGCCTGACTGCCATTAGGTACCGAGATGAGATCCTCAGACCCCTTGTGAGACCATATGCTGTTGCGGTTGGCCCTGGGTTCCTCCAAATGCAGGACAATGCTAGACCTCATGTGGCTGGAGTGTGTCAGCAGTTCCTGCAAGATGAACGCATTGAAGCTATGGACTGGCCCGCCTGTTCCCCAGACCTGAATCCGATTGAGTACATCTGGGACATCATGTCTCGCTCCATCCACCAACGCCACGTTGCACCACAGACTGTCCAGGAGTTGGAGGATGCTTTAGTCCAGGTCTGGGAGGAGATCCCTCAGGAGACCATCCGTCACCTCATCAGGAGCATGCGCAGGCGTTGTAGGGAGGTCATACAGGCACGTGGAGGCCACACACAATACTGAGCCTCATTTTGACTTATTTTATGGACATTACATAAAAGTTGGAGTGTGTTTTTCCACTTTAATTTTGTGTGTGACTCCAAATCCAGACCTCCATTGGTTAATAAATTTGATTTCCATTGATGATTTTGTGTGATTTTGTTGTCAGCACATTCAACTTTGTACAGAACAAAGTATTCAATGAGAATATTTCATTCATTCAGATCTAGGATGTGTTATTTGACCCTTTATTTTTTTGACCAGTGTGTATATATATATATATATATATACACAGTATATATACAGTATGTATATATATATATACATATATATATATATATATATATATATATATATATATATATATATATATATATGTATATATATATGTGTATATATGTATGTGACCCTGTCCCCTGCAACTTCCTTCAGCTCATTCCCAGGGACCCCAAGCTGATCCCAGGCCAACTTGGAGATGTAATCCCTCCAGCGCATACTAGGATGACCCCGGGGCCTTATCCCGGTAGGCTGTGCCTGGTACACCCCACCGTGTCAGATGAAACGACAACAAAGTCGATCATTGACCTGTGACCCAAGGAGCTCTGGTACCATGTACACTTATGAACATCCTTGTGTTCGAACTTAGTGTTTGTTATGGACAATTTATGCCTGCCACAGAAGTCCAATAACAATTCACCATTCAGGTTTAGATCATGGCAGGCCGTTCTTCCCAATCACGCCTCTCCAGGTCTCCCAGTCATTGCCAACATGAGCATTGAAGTCCCCCAGTAAGACTATGGAGTCTGTAGGCGGGACCCTTTCCAGAACCCTGCCCACTCGCTCCAAGAAGGCCGAATACTCTGACCTGTTGTTTGGTGCATAAACACAAGCAACAGTCAGAGTTTTCCTCTCTGCGATTTTAATTTGCATTGAGGTGACACACTCATACAAACTCCAAACAGCCGGGGACTCGTGAGTATCTCCACTCCCGTCCAGTGCCTCTCACCCTGTGCAACCCCTGAGTAGGAGAGGGACCAACCCCTATCAAGGAGTTTAGTTCCAGAGCCGACACCCAAAACATCACTGCTCTAGAGGAGATCTGCATGGAGGAATGGGCCAACATACCAGCAATGGTGTGTGCCAACCTTGTAAAGACTTACAGAAAACATTTGACCTCTGTCATTGCCAACAAAGGATATATAACAAAGTATTGAGATGAACTTTTGTTATTGACCAAATACTTATTTTCCACCATTATTTGCAAATAAATTCTTTAAAAATCAGACAATGTGATTTTCTGATTTTTTTCCCCTCATTTTGTCTCTCATAGTTGAAGTCTAACTATGATGTCAATTACAGGCTTTCTCATCTTTTTAAGTGGGAGAACTTGCACAATTGGTGACTGACTAAATACTTTTTTCCCCACTGTATATGTGTGTGTGTGTGTGTGTCTGTGTATTAACATACACTAACCAGCCACTTCATTAAAACCACCTCCTTGTATATGTATCCATTTGCCATTTTTCAGCTCCTCTTACCATATAGGAGCACATTGTAATTCTACAATTATTGACTGTAGTCCATCTATTTTTCTGCATACTTTGATGCCCCCCTTTTATTCTGGTCTTCAATGGTCATGTGATCCTCTCATCCCTCATCAGTGGTCACAGGACACTGCCCACAGGACAGTTGGTTGGTTGAATGTTTTTGGTTGGTGGTCTATTCTTAGTCCAGCAGTGACAGTGAGGTGTTTAAAAACTCCAGCAGCACTGCTGTGTCTGATCCACTCATACCAGTGCAACGCACACTAGCACTGTTAGTGTCACTGCAGAGCTGAGAATGATCCACTACCCAAATAATATCTGCTTTGTGGTGGTGCTGTGGGGGTCCTGACCATTAAAGAAAATGGTGAAAGGGGGCTAATAAAGTCGTCAGAGAAACAGATGGACTACAGTCTGTAATTGTAGAAAGACAAAGTTCTCCAATATGGTATGTGGAGCTGAAAAAATGGACAATGTGTGTAGAAATAAGGAGGTGTACTTAATGAAGAGGAATGTCAGTGTATATTATGTATAATGAATGATAATGGATGTACAGTAAACTACAAATACATTTTTTCCCCTTTCTTCTTTTTAAACTTTTACATTTTGAAAAAATCATAATTTGGTCCTGGTCTTGACTCAGATTCAAGGAGTCCAGGTCTCTGTCTTGAACAATGACTCACTTTTTTGCAGATGGTAAGTTGTGTCATGACTCTTTGATGGGTCAAATGATGAAAGACTTTGTAGCTCAGTGTATTTCACAGTGTCATAATGCCTATAATTTAACATGGCTTGCAAAGTCAGGCTGATTTAATCAAAGTGAACATTATCAGTGGGTCTGATTGTCAGTTTCTTTTAGCCTTTTATTCGATTTAAGCTGTGCTACATCATCAGCATAGTGTCACTGGGATATACACAAAGCTACAAAGTTGATTTAATTTGCTATGTCACTTCACACGTCACAACCAAATATCTGAACAAACTGATCTGTGACAAAATCAGCCTTTATGACAGATGCCACCTTTAATGCTTTCATTGTCTTTAAAAGCTTTTAAGTGGAAATATTTAAGTAAGTTTATGTTGTCAAGATGGGCTTCCTTGCTACCATGTATCCGTCGGAACTGGGCCTTATGTAGATTTATTTACTGATTTTTTTCCATCTTTGCTGTACACATTTCTTAAGCAGCTCCTCTCCACTGGGAGACATTTGCGGTTTCTCTCTTCTTGTTGCAATTCAATAAAGAGCGGGATGTAATGGTTGTCTTGTGGCTTTGGTGCCCTAGCTGAAAGATCCCTCCATGCTTTAGTTAATGATGTCATGGAGCAGTAAGACCATGAGACTGTAAGCTTCACAATCTACAGCTTGTTGTAGCCCTAGGGAGATCAAGTCCAACAAATGCTCGAACCTGCCCTTGAAAGCCACACTCTCTAACTATTTTTTTAATGTCATTTATTTATTCTTTTATTTACCGGGGTTATGTCAGCAGAGTCGACAAATTACTGAATTAGAAGACACGGATACAGCGAGAGGTGTCAGCTGGATTTGCATTAAGCAATTAGAGTCCTTGTGCTCGCACCCCATGCTACAGGTAATTGCTAAAATAAATTCTGCCTGAGAGACAGGTCTTTTTTTCCACCACAGTGATAAGTCTCTCTCTGCCTCTGTCTCTCTCTCTCTCTCTCTCTCTCTCTCTCTCTCGTGTGTGATGCTCAGGTTTAGACAATTCAGACTCGAGGTGGCAGATCAGCATGTCTCTGGTCATGCAGGTGACAGGCAAACTGATAACAACATGCTGCACAGCACGCCTGCTCTCACTGGGAATGTAGTGGTGTACGTCTATGTGTGGGTGTATGGACGTGTGTGCGTGTTTAAGTTTTAATCTTCTGCTGCTGTGTGTTTTGTGCATAATTATGTGTAACCAAGTGGGAGTGAATATGAGTGTCTGCCTGAAAGCGTGTGGCAGGTCGCCATGGTGCTGTGTGCTGCAGGTCAATAACCCCTCTGTTCGGTGCTCTCACGCTTCTGTCATGCACAGTTTGATCACTGCTTTATAGCATAGCACTCGCTGTCCTGATGTGAAGCAGATACATATCCCTTTAGCCTGCCCAGCAGGCCTAAACACACACGCTTGGAAATGCACACGCATACACACAAACACAGAGTTCATTCATATTCACTAACAATTTGGCCTGCATGCGAGAGCTTTTTTCTCCTTTTTTAACAGACATACAAACTAAACAGAGACATTTAGCTCAGTACAACACCTGTCCACACATAAGCTGCTAGAAATAAACCTACTATGCAGGTACATGATTTGTTCATCAAGGTACAAACAATGTGACTGTACCCTCAAAAGGTACAGCAGTGGTTTTAAGGTCCAATGGTATTTTTTTCTAGTGGAAAAGTAGATTTTTGTACTTTTCATAACCAAACGTTTTAAATAAGAACAATAAAATAAAAAGCCTGGAGACTGGGGTGTGTGGAGTCAGTACAGTTTTGGGTACAGTTATGTTCCCTGACTAAAGGTACTGGGATGTACACCTCGGGGTACCACCACAGTGACAAGATGGGTACTACCCCAGTGACAGTGTCGTACCTTTTTTCTGAGAGTGTGTTAGGAGAGAGTGTGTGTGTGTGTGTGTGTGTGTGTGTGTGAGTGTGTGTGTGTGTGTGTGTGTGTGTGTGTATATAATGCTGAACTTTGAATTCATATATTTAGGTTTAAAATGTATTAGCAATAGTCTGATCACATCTTGTGGATTCAAATGCCATTCTTTTCATGGAACGATTCAACTGCATTTTCAATGACTGAAAACAGAGGTTTTTGAACATGTTCTCCAGGGTAGAGATGTTTTGAAACTTCATTGTCAGTGACTTCATTCATGTGGCCAGACAAAAGGCAGCTTTTTGAAACATGCAGTGATTTTTATCCCCCAGGGAGGGTCTCTGGCAGAATGCTGTCAGAAATATGCCTGATGACTGTATATCTGTGTGCTCAGCAATAAAGGGATGATTTAGGTTTGCTAACATTCAGGCTTTATTTTTTCATTAAACTGTAATGTTGCTTAGTGTTCTATGCTAAATTTTTTGAACAACTCAATTGCAAACATGAAAAAGTGATTCTAAAGATATGTAACTTGATCTTATCTTAAATCTTAACTCAATAGCTCAAATTAAGTGAAAAGCTAAAAAAACTTGCCTTCTCTACACTCTCAGCAAAAAAGTCTGTGGGGCAGTACCCTTCTTGTCGCTGGGGTGGTACCCTTTGGGGTACATCTCTGTACAGTTAGTCAGGGAACTTTATTGTACCATTATCCACTGAAATTATATTTTCTTATAAGTTGTACTGACTCCACACACCTCGTCTCGCCTCAAGGCTTTTTACTAAATGGTTCTGTTTTAAAACATTAGTTTATAAAAGATACAAATATCTACTTTTCCACTAGGAAAACTTATTTCAGGTACACAATTAGACCTTAAAACCCCTGTTGTACTGTTGAGGAAATGTTTACACTGTTTTTACCTTGATAAACGAATCATGTACCTGCATGGTACCTTTATTTCTAACAGTGTACATGATCTCTACTGTGTCAGTGTTTCAGGGGCTTTCACAACCATGGCAACATAAGATTCCTTCTTTTGCTTTTTAAAGCTTTTATTTTCTTGCAGAAATCAGGCTTTGAATATTTGAACTTGTCAATCTGTAGTCAAAGCCTGCTGTGTTTGTACCATACTACTGTCACTTTGTTAGAAAATATCTGCTTTTGTGTGATATGCATGCTCACATTGTCTGGTGTGAGGTATGTGACATCAGCTTTATGAAGTATTATCACCGTCTTTTGAGCTGACATGCGCATGCGAGCATTTTTGAGTAATTTTTGCACTGTAGTGTGGAGATTTTCAAAAATGCGTGTCATGAGAACGAGTTTTGAGAAAAAGAACTAGTGAACCAGGCCTCAGAATTTCTGCTTAAAACAAGAAACTTGACATGCACAGCACTCACTGTTATGTCACAAGGGTGTTATTTCTCTCATTCATGCTCTCTCTGTCTCCTGATGCCTCCAACAGCCTCTGTGTTGCTCTTAATCATTGTATTGCAATGAAATGTCAAGAGTGGTTTATGGTGACTAGTGGAATGTATACTTCACTGCTATTCTTTCTTTGTTGCTGCTTGCAATGGCTCTATTTGTTTGACAAACTCAGCATTGCAACTAATAGCAGTTTCTACATCTACAGTAATGTGCAAAAGTCAGAGATTTTATTTATTTCATTGTAAGTCTAAAGTTCTTTCTCTGTAATGGCTTCTTGGCAGCAACACATCCTTTCAGACCTATACCATTGAGTTGTCTTCTCACAGTGAAATGATGGACAAAAACATCAGTTAACATTTTCAGATCTGAAGCAGGGGTGGAGCTTAACTTTTCTCTTCCTTATACAAGTCGATTTACTTGTATCTAATCAGGAAAATCTACTGAAAATGAATAGCTTGCACTTAGACAGAAATTAAATAAGTGAAAGATGGTCTGTAACTTTTGTAGAATTGGTGGTGGTAGAATTCAGAACCATTGGCCAACTGTGCACACAAAGGAGTTAAACCCATCCATGCAGTGAAACACCCACATACATGCACACTAATGAACACATACAGTAGGAGGTGGTGAGCACACCAGCCCGGAGTGGTGGGCAGCTCTATCCATGGAGAAGTTGGGGGTTAGGCAGTTTACTCAAGGGCACTTCAGTCATGTCCTGTCAGCTCAGATTCCCTAACCTCCAGCCCCCAACTGCCCAAACCTATGCATTAAATCTTGTGAAAGATGGTCTGCGATTTTTGTCTCTGGCTTATTTTCTTAGCCCTCCAAACACTGCTTAGCACGTGTTGCTATCCATCATTACCTCAAGTCTTCAGTTTTTTATCAGCGCCTATCATTTTCACAACTAGTGTGAGGACACCAAGCACTGTGGGAAGGGTTTTGGAAGGGTTCTATAGGATTTAGTGCATAGGTTTATGTGTTAGAGGTAGGTATCAACGTAATGTGCCTTTGGTGTCCCCTGCAAAAATTTCATACAAACACTGTGAAGCAATTCATTTTTAGTTAATTTTTTACATAGAACTGTTGTCCACCCTGTCATGGGATAACTACCCCTTTAAGAAAGTAATGTGACCAGACTGGTCAGACATGTGTGATTAAAATGTGAAAACCAGAAAAATCTGAAAGTACATAAAGGAGATCCAAACAAATAATCCAAATGGGAAAAAACAAGTGGCAGAATTCAGAAAAAACAGGCAAAAGAAACGGTATACAGGAGAAAAAACACTCAATAGCGCTCTAGAAGACGCAATACCTCACAAAGAACTAAACTACAAACCTGGCCTTCTATACTAACTAAACAACACATCATAACCAGATTCAGGTAAAGCATATCAATATTCAGGCAAAGGAGAATAAAGATTGGTTAATGTTGGTGAGAAGACTGTCTAGAGTTCTGGGAGATTGAGTCCACTGAGGAGTGAAATGTCCCAGGCCTTCATGAGCACAGGGTCAGATGGATGCTTGTCATCACCTTGATATCAGTGACATCATAATCTTCATATCTTCAATGGATTGAGCAAACCTGCTGCATGATCAATAACTAAATAAGTTAATTTCACGTAATATTTCTCACATAGTCTCCATACTCGCGCGGTGAAACATCAAATTAACTGAAATAGTTTTAGAATATCAAAATATGTTGTTGAAACCAAACAACATTTCAACATGTCTGCATTTATAGGTAAATGTGTTCATCAAACAATAAGTTTAGTTAAAATTGTGCACCTTATCATGCATATTGCCAGGGGTGGATGTATATATGACTTTTCATTGTTGTTTTCTTGTTTCTGGGTTTTTTTTTTCTTTAATCCTGGTCCAGCCTGTATGTCCTTGCCCACTTTTTCAAGTTTTAGTAAAATAAACCAAAAAAATCTTCACAGGTAAACAAATCATTATAATGTATTACCCACAACAGTTTATAGTTTTATTACAATCTTTGTTCGAAGATGTTTACTATCACTATTGTTTTGGGGAAAAAGAGATAAAGAGTCTGATATGTACACATATGTAGGGAAAGAAACTAATTATAATAAAATCCTCATAAGAACTCTTTAAGAAGCCATAAAAATACTGTTAAAAGGAAAACACATTATCTCTTAAAATGAATCTACAGTTTCTGCAAAACTTTAGAAATGTAATTTATAAATGTTGTGTTCGTCTATGACAGGGAAAGATTTTCTGGACAGAAGCTTTTTGGGTAGTCTATAGTTTTATAACTATGATAAATATTCAGAGGCATTAAAAATCTATGGGAACAAATGGAACTTTTGGTGCCCTAGATCATTTTCTTTCTGCTTGAGAGAGACAGCTGTACCTGCATATAAAACAGCCATTGGTGATTTAATTGTCCTTTAGGTCAATTTATATCAAAAATTTCTCATTTAGCTAATTAGCTCATTGCTTGCTAGTTTTCTTAACTGATTGGCTACTATGAAACATACTGCATCACTCTGCACACATACACAAATGACTACAAGACTGTAAAATCAAGCAAAGCTCATAATTTTCTCTGTCAAGTGAGAACACGAGTAAAAAGACTCTGCAATGCTGGCATAATGTAAGTAATATTTGTAATAAAGTACCAATTAACACATTCACATACCCATTTACTTTATAACCCAATGCATCTATTGTTGATGTAATAGTGCTTGTGGAAGAGTAACTGCTACATTTTTATTGGCTTCAGCTGCAAAGACCATAAGGCCCTGTTGGCACCAAGCTGATTCCAAATATAAAATGAATCCTTAGAACTGGACCGATGAATAATGGAAGCGCTGACGGTGACAATTTCCCAATCTCTTTTTATCCCATTTAATTAAACAGCCTCTTTTTATTCCTGTGCCTTTAAGACTGATATGCAAATGATTTTGGTTCTGATTGGCTGCCCAATGTTGTGCCTCATTCAAAAAGCATTCTAGGCTGAAGCACTCCTTCCATGTGAATGGGTGGGGCTAAACTGCTGTAGGCTGGAATAGGTGGATATATCTAAATATATTCTAATCTAAATATATTTTTTGAGGCATCGCAAAATAATGACTTTTATATGGACTGATTTTGTTGCTTAATTGTCACTCTTGGGCTGTAGGTAAAGACAGTATGTTTTCACATTTTAACAATGTTTAAATGCTGCATTGAACTTATTCCAAAAAAAATCTGTTGTCTACAAAATAGGCCTCTTACAGTAACTTCTGCAGAGCTATAGTCTGAAGCATAATGAGGATACAGATTCAGAGTAATTCTAGGGAGAATATACATGGCTTGGATTTTAGTAGTGAAATGTGACTCAGAGAGAAAGAATGAGAAACAGTTATTAATATGACTCTCAGGCCATAGAGGAAGTCAGTGGAGGGACATTAGTGATCTGCTCTAAACGCCATCCATTTTGTGTTAGTCTGCTTCCGATGACTCTGTCTAATCGCTCACAGGGGAGTGAGGCAAGCGTGTCATGATGACAGCATTTCCCATCACTCATCTATGCTGTTTGAGGAACAGTGTGTGTGTGTGTGTGTGTGTATGTGTGAGGCAGAGCGAGAAAACTGGTGTGACTAAATATGAATATGCATCTGTCCTTCTTCCTGCAAGTGTGTGTCTAGAATATTTTATGAGACGGCAGTTGTTTATGTCCAGGTTGCCCTACTTAACACTTTACTTGTTAAAGCACTTACACTACGGTGGTCGCAATGGCTAAGAAGCTTTTTCTGGTTTATTCCCCTAATCCAGCCCAGTAAGAGCCCTCACACTGCACCACAGCAACTGAACACCGCTAATGCTGCCTAAGAGAGCAGTCACAGAAAGGACTAATTACAGTAAATCTTAATTTTATGTTGAAGCGATTAAAAGCTTTGACACTTTGCCCTTCAGGGGTTCTGCTACTATCCCATTTTATTTCTGTGACAAATCTGCTGAAACCTACTAGCTAATCAGTCATGAACATGTGTGAACTCGCCAATTCTTCTACAAAAGCGTGTATGTGAATCCATTGATTTGATGTATAAGCATGACCCAAAGTGTGTCTTTGCATTTTAGTCCTATTGGTATGCATTTTAACAGTAATATGGGACCAGTGCCTGACAAGGGATATAGTGAGAAAAAAAAAAAAAAAAACTGCAGTGAGTAACTGCAGAGTGATTGATGGTGTGTATAAATACACACACACACACACACACACAAACACACACACACAAAAGTTGGAACGCTGTGCAAAATGTAAATAAACACAAAATGCAATGACGATGCATTTAAACCCTATATTTAATTGAAAAAGACAGCATATCGAATGTTGAAACTGAGAAATTGTATTGTTGTTTAAAAATATGTTAATATGTTAAAAATAAATGTTTGAAGCCAACAACACATTCCAAAAAAGTTGGGATTGGGGCAACAAAAGGCTGATAAAAGGTAAAGCGTGATGCTAAGAAAATACACCTGGTGGTTAATTGGCAATACAACAGTAACATGACTGGGTATAAAAACATCATTCCAGAGAGGCTCTTTCAGGACTAAAGATGATGAGCAATTCACCACTCTGCGAAAGACTGTGCAAGAAAATAGTGCAACAATTCAAGAATAACATTTGTAAAATAACAAAGAACTTTTGCTTTTCATCATCTACAGTACACAATATCATTAAAAGATTCAGAGAATCTGGAGAAATCTCTGTATGCAATGAACAAGGCCAACAACCAGTATTTGATAGCTGTGATCATTGGGCCCTCAGGCAGCACTGCATTAAAAACAGATATGATATTGTAGTGGAAATCACTGCATGGGCTCAGGAGCACTTCTGAATACCACTGTCTATGAACACAGTTTGTTGCTGCATCCACAAATGCAAGTTAAAACTCTAAAATATTTACTCTAGGTAACTTCAGTCTGTTAGCACCTTAATCATATTTTAAACACTTAAAATTAAGAGCAAAAAGGAAAGAATTAAAAGGATGTGTTTACACATTAGTATATATCACAACAAAGGGCACAGCTGAAATGGCACTATAGTGGGTAGCCTACTATAGCCTGGCTCTCCTCGGGATCAGACAGCTGTAGCACCTTTTCCCTCTCCATTTCTCCTACTTTTACTCAGACTGTCCCATTCCCTGCAGTTATGTTAATTTATTAGATCTTTTAGATATTGTTTGTTGTTGCTGCCATCACAGTCATAGCAGACAAGCTTTATTCTAGCCAAGAAAAAGAGCAAATGTGGCCATATCAGATCCTGTTTTTGTCACTTATATTGACAAAACCTGTTTTGTATTGCACATGTAATATGAATTTATAGGCTCAGGGCGGGCCAGGCGGGGCTGAAAAAAAAGCCTGAAACAAACAGAATACAATTCAGTAAAAAAGACGGGATGTGAAGGGCTTTACAGACTGACTGGTACAAGCAACATTCAAGTTAATCAGCAAAATATGAAAAAGACAGATGTTGTAATGGTTTCACGGCTCCGTACATAACAGTGTGGTTTAATTGGTTTTATATTGATATGCAACAATCTCAAGTTTTATTTGCAATGTATTTAGCAAACAGAAAGCAAAATCCTATTGAATCACTTGTAGTAAGTACAGTAGCTCCCCTTAACTGGGATTAGTAGTAGGCTTAAATGAAAATCTCTTTAATTTGCTTTACTTTAAGTGCATGCTATTTGTTTTATTTTGTGTCAGGGTGTGAGTTTAGTTAGTGTGCTTTGTGTTGATCTGCCAAGAGGGTGAAGCCTGGGTTAGTGGTAACCTCCCTCATGGGCTCATGCTTCTGTATGTGTCTTTCTGTTTTGGTGTTTAATAAAGATCACTTCTTATAGTGGAAACCTTTGGGTACCCATGTCTTACTCTATGCTGATCACAATATGTCATGCTGGGTGTTTTTGAAACTTTGCCTTGAGTGAAATTTAATGGCAAACATTTTTGAAATGAGTCAAATGAATGTCCAATAAAAAAGCTTCACAGCACCGTTCCTAATGCAAAAGAATTTCTTGCTTCACTTTTTATTTATTTTGCAGAACTGTTGTATAAAAGCAATAGGACACTCAAGGTTGTGTGTTATGAATATTGTCATGGCTGTAATGAGCTACTGCCACTCATTGTGATATAGCAGGTCTGCTCTGGAATTCTGCTGTAGATGGAAAATCACACTTGTCCTTGTTCCCATGTTATGGAGTTAGTATTTTAATATTTACTCTGCTTGTTTTAACATTCATTTTAACATTCAAGTGAGACTGTCATATGCATTATAGTTTTAAGCCTTTTACTTCTGTCCAGTGAAAACAATGTATCTCCATTTTTGTTTAGTTTAGTTTTCTACATCATTTCAACACACCAAGCATCCTTTACATTGTGTAACAATTTCATGGTGAATGGACCAATAGAAATGCTTTAAAAACACTTGGAACAAAATCTCTTTGCATTGACTTCCATTGACAGGTAAGAGTGTTTTTGCCTTCTCCTGAAAAGTTAATATTTTGGAGATATTTGTTTTTCATTGGACAGTGATGAAATACAAAATATGTAACTGCAAATGCAAATGCATGAGTGACATCCTTAACTTTTCCCTTGTCAAAGCCAGGCTGTGCAAAAGTATCCTACTTTATAATATCTGTGTGTGTGTGTGTGTGTGTGTGTGTGTGTGTGTGTGTGTGTGTGTGTGTGTGTGTGTGTGTGAGTTTTGATGTAGGTGAAACACAGAGGTTATATAAAAATCTGATTATGCTTTGTGAACTGATTCATAGATTTTCAAAAGAAAATTGCGATGCTTCTAGGAATTATTTTTCCCAGCCTTAATAATAGCAAGGTCCTGCAAACAAACAAAAGCATGTCAGTGTGAGTTAGCAGGGCTGATGAATGTCTGCTAAGCTTCCTGGCCAAAAAGCCACTGTTCTGTTAGCAGAGTAATTTCATTTCCTTTCTTCCATCAGCCAATCACTGGAGCTGGCTGGGAAATTGCGTGATTTTTAGATGGGATGCATCGTAATACACAGGCACAATCTACTTTATATAGTCCAAAAAAAGACTTTCATTAAATTATAGTGGAGTTTGGACATCAGTGGTGATAAGGATGAGGTGGAAAGGCTACCTTTGCTTCTCCTTAGCAGTGAGATGGAATTCTTCCCCCACTGAGTGAGAGGAAGATGTAAGGTAATTCTCTTCAAATGCAAATCTTAATAAAACTGAGGGGTGGAATTCTGATAAGGTAAACAAGGTGTGGGCTGCATACATTATTCTGGCCTCCGTATCTGAAGTAGAACTCCATAAGATCAATTACAGTGACCAGAGAGACAGTAACTCATGGGAAACAGCCTCTGTTCTTGCAGCACCAAAACCTGCACTGTAAAAATGGCAAGTGAAATCATCTAAAAGTCAGAAAATGAAAACATCTCATCATCAGATTGCTTTATAAATATTATATGGTTGTTCAATCTTTTCTAAACATTTTTACATGCTTTCAGTAATTTCATCTGCTGAAACTGTCTGACTTATTCCACGGGTACACATTTTTGCTTATTTCTTTAAAACATTATTTGTAAAAAGTCAAATTATCTGCCAATGGAATAAGACAATTTCACTAGAGAAAATAATCAAAAATGAGTAAAAATGTAAATAAATACTATTCAATAATCTTGTAACATTTTTACAATCAGCTCTTACATGAATATGTTGATTAGATTTAAGACCAACACGTGTTATTGCAATGTGATTTTATACCTGATTTCATGAAGGTGAGATATGAATATGAGTGGAATAATGTTTATCAACTTATTTCAGAGGTGTTTCTACACTCTTTAAAGTGTGGCCATTGTTAAATCTCAGAAGCGCTGCATTTATTTTCATTGCATACCCCCTGTACTCTATGTTCCACAGGTTTAATTAAATCCTGGACTTTTTTCATGTGCAGTTAAATGACTGCTGCATTAGGAAGCTAATTATAACAAGGTTCAAGTAGCTTACAACACTATTTATATTTAAGTGCCTCATTTTATTTCAATGCATACTGAATTGATGCATATGCTTTTCAGCCCTCACTCCCTATTCAGTTTATTCAGTGAAATCCCAGCATGAAGATCTGGGGAGAAATTTGCAATAGAAAGATATTTTTGTATAAGTTATATACAATATCTACTTTGGGTCTTCAGGCTTCTTAATGGCTGGTGGATAATTCCTCTGATTGTTTCCATTCATTTTCCTGTAAGCCATCTTCTCTTCCTTTACTTTGAACTGTGCTGAGCATCACTGTCTTTTCCATTAAATCAGTGCTTCTCATAATATGACCAGAATAAGAGAGATTCAGTTTGTTTATCTCAGAGGCATTATTAAAAGTCTTTGCCAGCACCAAATTTCAAAGGCATTTGTATTTTTCTTGCCCCCTTTTTTTATTGTCCAGCTTTCATGTGAATACAGAGAAAAGACTGTAGCCTGGACAGTTCTGATCTTTGTTTGTAGATACACATTATTTTATTTGAAGATCCTATCAAACCAATGTGCCAATATGTGTCAGATGCTTAATTTCTGGATCCTTTGTTGTTAATAATTTATCCAGGCAGGCAAAAGCTGTCCACCCCCTGCATGTCTTCACTAACAGTAGTAAAGTTAGCAGCCCTTGCTATTGTCATACCCTTTATTTTCTTCATATTGAGATAAAGTCCCACCCCATGACTCTGCTCTAGAGCTTTCCTTATGAGAGCTTTTGGGTCTTCCTGATTTTCTGCTATGAGACTTGTGTCATTCACACATCAAAGTTTAATGATGTTCCTTCCACTGCTTTTGAGTTCTCAGTCATCTCAATTCTTCAGTCCTGCTTCCTTTAGTACATGCTCTGCATACATGTTGAACAAGCATGGCTATAGTATGCAACCTTGTCTTCTTTCCTTGCTGATGTGGAACCACTCTGTCTATGTACACAATGAAATGTGTATTGACATCTTGAATTCCTGGATTTTTCATGTATCCAGAGTTAATCAGCAATTGTATCTCTTGTTTCTCTACCTTTCCTGGATCACGCTTGCACATCTGACTGTTCCCTGCAGTATAAGACTCTAATCTGTGTGGAATGACATTGAGTATAATTCTAATATGGTGTGAAATAAGGGAAATTGTATAGTAGTACACACATTTTTTCTGTCTCCTTTCTTTGGTATTGGGGTATCAACTAATCTCTTACACCAGCTATTGAGTGGTATTGGTAAGTTTTACATATTTTTATTTCACATCATGCACGCTGTACAAACGAGTAGCACTTTAGAAATTATATGTTAGTGTTCCCTGACTATTTTTGTTTGAGTTCATTAGGCAGATGTTTTAATTCTCCCTGTGATGCTGATTATATCACCATATGCAAACAAAGGAATGCAGCTCCACAATCAATAAAAACACCAATTACACACATGATCGTAGGTGTAATTACGAGTAGGCACAAAGAACACACAATATTCTGTTCCTTTACTACAAATAAACATTAGCAGTACCTGACATAGCTACTATAGTACATTGTTAATACCAAAATGGTACATTGGAACCATTTCAAATAATATGCTGAAGAATTCATTCTATGGAATAATGTAAGACTTATGGGAATAACTAAACCTTTACAGAAAACAGATACTTAGCTACAAAATTATGAAGCATATTTACAAAACTACAAAATTCTGAAGCATAGCAGAAAATGCAAGGCTCTATGGATTAGCTAACTGGATTGTAGGAAAATATTCTCAAACCTTTTAACAGCCATGGGTCCATCATTATGGGTCCAGCTTTCTAGATACAGGCAAAATCTGTCCAGAACACCAACCCAAGTCTTCAGAGTCCCTCCCTTCCAGCAATTAGTCTTCCCTCATACTACCACTACATGTTGAAGGATAGGTCTGAACTTGCAAAAAGTCTTTTAGGATCTTTTAATTCTCCTACATTTTTATTTAAACCTACATTGTTAAGGGTATGTCTCGCCTCACGTTCAACACTATTATCTCATAAACTCTCCCTCATATTTTAGCTCTTTGCTTTGCATTTGCAGTTTTATGAGGAGTTGGCATGTAGCCAGGAACTGCTGTTAGAACATATGCATGAAAGACATGCTTTTAATTAAAGAGCAGAGAGAGAGAGAGAGAGCGCGAGCGAGAGAGAGAGAGAGAGAGAGACAGCAAGTATGTGGGGGGTGGGGGGTGTTGTGGTGATGCTGCATGTTGTCTAGCTTTGTCTACTATTGGTTGGTTCAGGAATATCAGAGATTATAGCAGCACTGGTAGTTGTAATCTTACCACTGTGAATTTCTGTGACGTTCTTTAACACATACAAAAAGCCAAAACGTGGTCGATATCAACATTTCTAAATCCTCTTTAACTCATGAGAGAAAAGATTTGTTGCTCTTTGATCTATATTGCTAAGAAAGACAATGGCTATTTATGGATTTATCTCCGCGGTCTGCCCAGTAGGATTTAATGCCGATTTATACTTAGAGAAAGTGACACTAGGGGAATTTAGTTTGAGCCTGTGTTTGTTAGTCCCTCCTAGAGTCCACATAAAACATGTCTGACTGGGAAGGTTAGATAAAATTGATGGTGCACTGGATGTTTATAAGTCAGGATTCATAGCCTGCCATCCCACTTTCTGCAGTTCAGCTGGGCTAAAGCGCATTGCTTTCATGGGGAATTGCTTCAAAAGAGGGATGTTTTCGGTGACTTGACATTTGGACATTTAACAGATTAAGTGTATTCTTGAGCTCAATTGTACAGTCAGTGGGGATTCTCCATTTAGAACATGGCTTAATATGTGTCTGGAAAACCACTGTCAGTCGTTAAGGACTCCTGTGGTGAGAGCTATTTTCTTGGTCTGTATGCTAATTTGCTAAAGTTTTGCTGGCATTTTAGTGCATGAAAGCATGGTGTGAGTACTGACAAAATGCATTGGGAGCTGATTTACTATGCTGCGAGTGCTGTGGTTTACTGCTCTCAGCAGGGCAAGCTGTTGATTTTAGCATGAAAATTCATATTTTTATGCAGTTTTGGTCAGTCCTCTAGGTGTCACAAAACAATGAGTAAAAAACAAAAACTGTGGGTGGATAATATGCAAACAGATTAATTTGCATGTCTTCTGCAACCCAGGCTGAAAGACTGTTTTCTTTCTTTCTTTTTTTACATTTATTTCATAAGTATTTAACATAAAGTATTAGGTTAGAAATATACAGTTAGAAGGAAAATGGATCTGAGTAGTGAAGCTGTTTTCAACTTGGGTCTCACTATATCACCCTTTTAATTAGTTAACTCAGCTACTTTAAGGTGCACCCAGTGCTACCAAATGGATTCTATTGCAGACAAACAGACACACACACACACACACACACACACACACACACACACACACACACACACACACACACACACACATCTTGTTTAATCTCCTTAGAAAAGCATTGCCGATATAAACGGACACTGTGGAGCACCTGAACATGAACCAAAGATCACCAATTCCAATGCCAGTCATCAGTTACAGGGATATAAATCTTTCCAGCATTGATGGGTGAAGTGATGGAGCACATTTTGGAGGAGCTGAAGAATGATCCAACATTAGTACCTGGCCTTACTAATACTCTAGAGACTGAATGCAATCATATCCTCACAACAACTAGTTGTGGGCATCTGACTGAACTAGTCACCCCCCAACAACTAGTGCAAAGCCTTTTCCAGAAGAGTTGAGGCTATTGCTGTAACAAAGGTGGAACAAACCCAGATGTTTTGGAAGAAACACTGGATGAGCAGGTGTCTACAAACTTTTGGACAGGTAATGTATATAGTATATAGTATAGTATATCCTTAGCATTCAGTCATAGATAACCTGTGCAAGGTGATGGTTTCTACCAGATAGTGATGTTCAGCCAAAAGATCTAATAGTGTAATTCAATATTTTGATGAAGATACTGTCTAGTAGTGGTAGTTCAGGATACTCTTGTGGTAGCAAAAGTTCAGTCTTCTTGACTTACTCCTTCTAGACAATTCTGTAAGCTGGTTGACTAAAAACTCTGAATAAAATGAACCATGAACAAAAAGCACACTGCCATGTAAGATGGTGGCTCTATCAGTCATCGGATGGCTTTGAAAATCATATGATGCACCCTGTGTGCTGTGTTATGTATTCAATGTTTAGTTTTTGCAAAGGGATACAGTCTAAAAGGCAGAACTGAATGAGACAAAGAGAAAAGATTAAGTTAATGCCTGTGATGCATCACTAGAACAAACTCTACCAAAACAAGCCCAAAGTAATCCCACCAAATATTACCCTTATCTTAGCCTCCCAAACCCATTTCCACAGTGCTTATCAATGCCTCCTTTCATTAATTTATCATTTTCTGTGGTCTAGGTACCTGCTGTTTGAAATGAGTTCTGCACAAGACTCCATTTACTTCATCCTTCTATCCCTATGTACACCATTTTTCCTTCTTTTTTGTGGCTAAAGGACAAAAGGTACTCACACCATCCCTCCTTATGAGTTAAGCAGCATTATCAAAAGAACAATCATAAAATAAAAAGAGCCATTATTGAATAGCACAGTGGATAACATAAGGTGTCTGAGCACAGTTCACCAGGGTTTGATTCGTCATCCAGGTATAAATCCTACTGTTGTACAAGAAAGAGTGCTTGGGTAATGCTCTCTGTTACATTTGCCTGTAATTGCATTTGTGAATCGTTGTGCATTACAGCATCTACTAAATATGAACAGAGAAAACAATGAAGTTAAAAGAATGTATGACTTAAATTGTTATTCTGTTAACTTACTGTTTTTCATGATGTCTCACATCTGGAAAGACTTCACATGGAATCTCCCATTGCTCTTGGCCTACCTAACTCCACCATAGCTTCACGTACTTAAGATCACTAATACCTGTGACTTGTTTCAGGACTCATTTATTGTAATGCATATACCCCACTGCTCATACTTGCTCCTTGCAAACATTCCCATGCAGTTTTCAGTTGTTTCCTTGCTCAATTATGTGTGATCTCCGGGATTTGACCCTAGTTCTTTCCAGTCAGTTTTTCATAATGAATTTGCCTAGTGTTTAGTCCTCTGCCTGTTGACTGCTAAAAGCTCTTTACATTTATGGCATTTGGCTGACGCTCTTATCCAGAGTGACTTACAATTTGATCATTTTTACACAGGTAGGCGAAGGTGGTGTTAGGAGTCTTGCCCAAGGACTCTTATTGGTATAGTGTCGGGTGCTGACCCAGGTGGGGATTGAACCCCAGTCTACAGCATAGAAGGAAGAGGTGTTACCCACTACACTAACCAACCAACCATTCTTAAATAAATGCACCCCAGATATTACACTATTATACCTTCAGTTAGCTCAAAATTTTAGGCAGGAATGACGAGATGAAGCTTCACAAATTGTAGAAGCTTTCCAGCCCCTTGCATTAAATAATACTTAATTTCTCGAGGCACACCAGAGGCCCATAGGGGTCAAAACAATATACTGTACTATATATGTACAGTCCACAATTATCGGCACCTCTGACACAGGTGAGTAAAAAGGGCTATACAAAATTCACCTTATGGTGAATTAGCTTAATCTCACACTAAAAAAATGAGAAAAATCAAACCTTTATTTGAAGTAAATTTATTCTGAGGAAAAATCACTAAGAGATGTATTTTTTAATCAAAGTACATGTGCCACAATTATTGGCACTCCCAGAAGTTCTTAGAAACAAAATGTAACTGAAGCTTTTTTTTTTATTTAGATTTTTTTAGTGATCAGAAACTTTTAAGCAGTAATGCATGACTTCCTATTCATATATGAGCTGACACAGGTCAAATTCAGGTCAAATTCCCTTAGTCATTATTCAACATGGGAACAACAAGAGAACACGCAATTTGAATAAGGACAAAGTGTACTGACCTTCAGAAGTCAGGGAATGGCTATAAAAATAGTTGTCCCCCATGTGCAATGAGGAGGATGGTAATAGAGGTAAAAAAAATGCCAAGGATCACTATTAAAGAGTTATACAAAAAAGTATCATCTTGGGGTCATCAAGTCTTCAAAACTGTCATGCGACCATGCATCTACCGTGTGTCATGCATTACTGCTTGAAAGTTTCACATGCCACCTCCATGTGAAAAGATTGTTTGGAAGGCATGCCAGAAAAAACCCTTTCTTGTCATCAAGCCATAAACATAAATGTTTGGAGTTGGCAGTACAATACTGGAACTTTGTTCTATGGTCAGATGGTCAGATGAAGCAAAAATTTCACTTTTTGGCAACAGATACTCAAAGTGGGTTTGGCAAAGAAGGATGACTACACCAAGAATAACCTGTATACCTGGCATGATGGAGAGTCTATGTTGTTGTGGGGCTATTTTACCTCCAAAGGCCCTGGGACCTTGTTAGGGTCCATGGCACCAGGAACTCCATGAGGTACTAGGACATTTTAAATCACTATTTATCTGTATCTGCTAAGAAACTAAAAATGGGTTGTCATTAGATCTTCCAGCAGAAAACAGAAAACATGTCCAGATCAACAAAAATGGTTTACTGAACACAAAATCAAGCTTCTAGGGACTGTAAAAGTGTTTTACATGACAGCACTGACTGAGTAAAATAAGTAAAGAGCAATAAGAAAAAAAACAACTAATGTCAAATAAAGGAACTCTTGAAAGTGCACTATATTTTTATTGTAGCTTAGATATGAACTTTACATAACATATGGTTCAGTGTTGTATTGAAGGCACCCAAAGCCCATTCTTGAAGAAACCCCTGAACAAGGCTTAGAGAGTAAGAGAACAGCAGCATCCCTTGATGTATTAGCAATACATGAAACTGGTGCATTCGATTCCAGAGATTGCATACCATCCTTGTATTCATTTTGAAGAATTCTGTTTAGTCTACAATTGTGGATGTTCTTTTAGGTATTAGGCATCACCAAAAGGCTAAAAAATGTTGAGATATGTTTTTAACTACAACCCAATTTCCAAAAAAGTTGGAACAAGTTGTGCAAAATGTAAATAAAAACAAATTGCAATGATGTGCAAGTCATTTAAACCCTATATTTCATTCTAAATAGTACAAAGACAACATATCAGATGATGAAACTGAGAAATTGTATTATTATTTTGAAAAATATAGGTCCATTCTGAATTTGATGCCAACAACACATTCCAAAACAATTGGGATGGGGGCATGTTTACCACTATGTTTTGTCAACTCTTCTTTTAACAACACTCTGTATGCATTTGGGAATTTTGTACTGTTTTCCCATTCTTGTTTGATATAGGAATTCAGCTGCTCAACAGTTTGGGCTGTCCTTTGTGGTATCTTTTATTTCATAATTTGCTTAATGTTATCAGTGGGTGACAGGTCTTGACTGCATGCAGAATGTAGTTTGGTATAGTCTTGCAGAAATAATCAAGGCCTTCTCTGAAAAAGATATCATCTGGATGGCAGCTTATGTTGCCAAAACATGTATATATCATTCAGCAATAATGGTGCCTTCAATACTGTTTTTTGGCCTTGTCCCATACAGAGATTTCTCCAGATTCTCTGAATCTTTTATTGTTATTATGTACCATAGATAATGAAAAGCAAAAGTTCTTTGCTTTTTTTTCATTGAGAAATGTTATTCTTGAATTGTTGCACTATTTGCTTCACTTCTGAAAGACTCTCTGGGATGCTTTTTTGTACCCAGTCATGTTACTGACCTGTTTCCAATCAACCACCAGGTGTTTTTTTAGCATTTCACAATTTTACCAGCCTTTTGTTGCCTCTGTCCCAACTTTTGGAGCGTGTTGCTAACATCAAATTAAAATTGGGCACATATTTTTTCAAAAATAAAAAAAATAAAATGTCTCAGTGTCAACATTCAATATGTTGTCTTTCTACTATTTCTATGAAATATAGGGTTTAAATGATTTGCACATCATTGCATTTCATTTTTAATTACATTTTGCACAGCATGCCAACTTTTTTGGAAATGTGGTTGTATATAGCCTGCCCTAATAGCTGTTTTATCACAAATAAGCCAAGTGTAAATGTAGCTAAGATACACAGGAGACTAGATGCTTCTTTTGCTCTTACGTCAGGAAGTGGTTTGGCATGCATTCAAGGTGCAACTGAGTACCAGTGTATAAGTACACTCTTGGCAATTAGGGTTCTTTGGCTTGCAACAATAGTGGAATCCTTTTTTGTGCTATATAGAACCTTTTACAAAAAGTCTCTATCTAGAACCATCTACAGCACATTCTCCATCAATATGAAGAACTCGAATCATGCAAAGTGTTCTTTGAGTGCGTTAATGGTTCTGTATATTTCTTTTTAAAAAATGGAATAACCCTTACTTAGGAGTGTATAAATGTTTCTGTAAACTGCATAAATAATCTTTATTCCTCCTAAATGGAACTATATCAGTACTGTATACAATATTACTTCTGTTACAATGTAAGTTCATTAAAGCCAGAGCAAGTTTCTTCCTTGAGCTCTTTTAATATGAATACCTGTACAGAACTATTTTTCTTTCTGGGGCCAGGCATCTTCTCCTGAGATTCCTGAAGAGAATTCCTTGGATTTGCATAAGACAGGAAAACCAGCACTGATGTAAATTAAAATTGTCTAGAGATGCATTTATGTTGCCAGGTTTAAATAGAATGTGAATAAATCTTATTTAGACATTATCCGAAAACAGCTCACCATTCAGCTCTGATATTCTTGCTCTAAATCGGCAACCTTTTTGGCTTGAGGGGGCCCAAAGAGCAATGTTTATGGTGGGTCAAAGGCCAGAAGTATAAACCAATGCACATAGCCAGGGTTCAAATTTATTTATTTATTTATTTATTTATTTATCTATTTATTTATTTATCTATTTATTTATTTGTTTGTTTGTTTGTTTGTTTGTTTGTTTATCTATCATTATAATATTCTCTGACTGAAATATGTCAAAACATGTTCTAAAAGGAAAATACAGGATAATACTTGCACATCTAAATAATATATATACTCTAAAAATGCTTTTCTTCTTTTATTGGGTAGGGGCTCAGTATAAGGGTCGCTTTCTGGTGGGCTAAATGAAATGTCCTTGCAGACCACCTTTAACCCACAGGCCACACGTCAGGCAGTTCTGCTTTAAACGCTTTAAGCACAATTCTGTGTTCACTTTTTTCTGATCTTATGATTCTTGTTTTCAAACACCAATATCTCTTGATAGTGAATTTAAAAGTAAAAATACAGAAGAAAGAGTAAAGCTAAATAAAATGAATAAAACACAAAAAAAAGCTCCTCTACGGAGGAGAAATATGAGTAATAGCCACCTATATCCCTTGAGTGGTTGGCTATGTTTCTGAAACTGCAGAGGTGCTATGATCACAAACCTATGATTCAGTTTCAGTTTTGTAGTGTGGGTATTTTGGGGAAGAGTGTACTGAAGGCTTTTCTGAGCTTCTCTCCTCAGCATACCTGGGGCAGTATTTGTCAAGCGTCCCTAAGCTAGTCACTGGAAACAATGCGCTCAGAGAGCTCTTATGACTAAAAAATCTCCCAGCTCAGAGTGGGACATGAGACCTATTTAAGCTTCCTCCGCCCACTGTTGGAGAGGCGTAGGATCTGCTTCCCATGCGTTTTCATAAGACAGCTTTGTGGAATCTTGACAAGCATTGCAATAATTGCTAACTATTATTTTGAAGGGTTTTTTGTATAATATAAAGTAAAATGTAATACAGCTACAGAAAAGCTGTATATATTTCTATGCTTGGACAGACTGCTTTTAATCAAAGACAGTCTATTTCTTTATTTAGCGTTTTTTTTACCAGACAGTCTGGAGAACAGATTTTACAGAACAGGGCTGGGTTTTGTGAAGGCATCTTTGCACAAAGATGTTTCTCAAATGGTAGAGCAAGCATCACAGTGAACATTCTGTCACAGTGAGCACTTCAAAGAAACTGGAACCAGATTGTTGGAATCTGATTGTTTTGTTGTTTAATCAAGAAAATACTCCTCATTTTTATTCTAAAACATTGTTCATGTAACTTTGTAGTACAAACTCTAGCATAAGTCCAGTCTGTTAACATTGCTTAAATCTAGAGGATAGGCTTCACAACCATGAGGTAGGTGTGGAAGATGTGGTGGATGAAGAGAAGTGATTTAAACACAAGAGACTTTAAGCTGGAAATCCATCACAGTTCAACATTAACAAGCATGCAGAGTTCCAATGTCAGCCTCAGTCCAGAAAAAAAAGATTGGTGCTTTTCTAGGGAAAAGATGGGACCAACAAAAAGAACTAAACAAAACCAAACAATCTACTTCACCCTAATCTAAAAAAAATAAGAAATCTACTCTGACTTAAAACTAAGTAAAGCATATATACACGTAAGAAATCTTTCTAGAAAATTCTTCAGACTCAGGAATGAACATATAACATTTCATAAATTCTAGAAAATATGATCTCAGAAAACATGCACCATTTGTGGGAATGCAGTCATTATTACAAAGTAGTATACATATAGACACATTTGGATATTATAGTAAGATTCTATAGGAAACAAGCTTATCAGTGATACAGTACAATATACAGTACAATAGCAGAACACAATACAGTACAGTAGATGGGTGCCAGAATTTGAGTGAAATTTTTTTGTTATCTGATGCATGATAGTGATGTAGGAGTGTAATGATGAAGACCAGTGCTACATATATTGCTTTTTGATGTAGTTCCATGTAGTATACATGGAAGTGCACTGTGGCAAATAAGACATTGTTTTGACAATGACACATTCAACATAATCAGTAAAACCGTTGAGAAAATGAGCCAATACTTTGACACGAACAAATTTCAAAGAGTCAAAAATCAAAAATGTCACACGTGGGAGCAGGCAGTTAACCAGCCCAGTGCAGGTGGGAGCGTGACAACACAAATGTGTAGAGAAGTCTTATAATATGATGAAAATCAGTTAATACTCTCTGAATAATCGTAAATAATAAAATAAAAGTTGTGAAACCAACAATCACTTGAACAATCAAATTGCATTCATGCAGGCTACAGCAATGAGTCATTACAGGCTTTCCACATTCAGATGGCCACTTTAAAAAGGTGAGTCCACAACAATAAAGCCAAATAATGGCAACTCTGACATGTGGCAGTCATTTTCAGTCATGACAAATGCAGATGGAAACCAGCTATACAGGACTGCAGGCAGGAGGGGGCGAAAAGTTTTAGGTTGTCGGTGGGCGTAGGACAGACTTTTTTATGATTACAGTGTGATTTCAGGGGGTTCGGGGGTCAGTCGTGGGCTGGAGGTTAGGGATCTGGCCCTGTGACCGGAAGGTTGCGAGTTCGATCCCCAGGGCCGACAGTCCATGACTGAGGTGTCCTTGAGCAAGACACCTAACCCCCAACTGGTCCCCGGGCACCGTGGATAGGGCTGCCGCCCGCTCCGGGCAAGTGTGCTCACTGCCCCCTAGTGTGTGTGTTCACTAGTGTGTATGTGGTGTTTCACTTCATGGATGGGTTAAATGCGGAGGTGGAATTTCCCCGGTTGTGGGATCAAAAAAGTATCACTTATCACTTCAGTGTCTGTATGTTAAACTCTGATAAACTGTCTAAGAGTAGAGCTCAATTTGGCTTCATATTTTTAGCTGTTAGTACCAATTTTCTGCTCTTACACATTTGATAAATAAAATGCTTGAAGCTGGTAAAAGTATTTATTAATGGTAACTATGATTAATAAAACTCTCACAAGATATTGTTGTATTCTTCCAACATCATCCTGTGTTTTTAAATTAGCACTCCTAAGCCCTAAGCTGTGAAAGGTCACACAGTGAATACTAATCCCTTCATTTAAAAGGGGCTTATATGGCTTATATGACTTCTAGCTCAACTCTAATTTAGTCGTCTGTGCGATGGCATACCCGCTAGCAAAACGACTTTTAACCCTGCTGAGCACCTGCGGACTAACATAAACTGATTTATCACATGTCTTAAACTAAAAAAAAGCTTGTACTGAACTGAGGGTTTCAAAATAATGTACGTGGCATATGCATTACAAATATCCTGCATCAGTTATCAAAGGAATGTGCTCTAAAATGCAGGTGCTTTGGTATAATACATGCATAACATATTTAATTATGCTATTCATACATTTCATATTAGCAGGCTAAAGGGGTTCTATATGCAGTGATAGGTCATTGGTTTTAACGCTGATTGTTGCCTCCTACAGATTTTCATTACAGCAGATGCCCCAGCTAGTGCCATATGTGTCAGGTCGTAAACCTTAGCTTACCGGCACATTCCGCTGGTGGCTGCCATATGGTCAGATTTAGAGGAGGACCGTGGGTTCATCTCCACCAGGACCAACAGATGAGGATGACTTCCATGCTAAATTAATGTCCCTCACTATGTATGGACTCAATTAAAAAGAGCAGTCAAATTATTCATGATTTGCTTTCTACTTTCAGCCAGTAAAACTGTCTACTGTATGAAGCTTTCTGCTTCTCTGAACTGCTCTTTCACTGCCACACCCTCCCTCTCTCACACACTCACTCACTTACTCAAACACAATTTGTACATTTTAAACTATGTTTCAGTGTGACTGAGCAGTATGGCAACTCTGTTTATACGTTCATATACTTTCAGTGTGGCATTGGTTGGTTTCAAGAACAGAATTTTAAAAGGACCATTTCACAGCTTTAAACTTCATCATTAAACACTCAGTCCAGAACAAAACTGTCCCTGTCTACAGGCCCACATAGGTATTGAAATGTGGCTAATGATGTGCAGACTATTTGGCTCTAGCTGTTATTTGGAAGAGCTGCATGGTTCTCATAAATGACTTGGAAACTGATAGGAATAAACTGCTTCAGCAGAAATAAAGAGGCGTATCTTTGGATAATGGCATTTTGTCACTTTGTCAAGTTTAAAGCTAGTAAAATAAACTAAGTAGGTTTTCTGACCCAAACTAGATGCTTAAAAAGTATTCAGATGTTGACCTAAATCATCTTCATAACTGGACTGATTTGATTAAAGGACATATTTCTATAGTTATTTGGAACTAATATCAAGTGGACCATGCAACGTTAAGGCTCTGCTTTGGCTTCTTACACGTTCTAGGAGCGTAGTGATGTAGTGATATACAAAGCTAAAAAATTGAAGATACAGGGTTTTATTCTGACAATGATGATATAACAAATTGTTTTCCAAAATACTGTAAATCCATTTGTGAACTTTGGATGTAAGAAGATTTTCAACAACAACAGCTAATACATAATGCAAAATACACTTTTATTTCTGGTATTAATCAAAATTTTGCACTAATATTTCATATCATTCCTGGTTCATGTGTCTGATAAAGTTTGTAGGCACCCTATGTACATAGTGAATTCACCTACTTTAAGGTACGCCCAGCATATATGATCCTTAGGAAAGCACTGCCAATAGACCTGTGTGCTCTGGAGCAGCTGCACATGAGCCTAAGGTCACCATGCTCAATAGCTAGACTGGTGTAAAACACCCCAGAAATGGGCTCTGGAGCAGTGCTACTGCATTCTCTAGACTGATGGAGTTCCATCCACATTTGCACTGTTAATAATTGAATAAATGTTCTTTGCATGTAGATTTTTTTATTCATTAAGGTGCAAACAATGTAAATGTTCCCTCAAAGGTACAACAGTGGTTTTAAGGTCCAGTTGTGTACCTAAACAAGTTTTTTTTTGCCCCCTCAGATGAAAAGTACATATATTTATACCTTTTCATAAGCTAACGTTCTAAAATAGAACAGTAAAATAAAAAGCTTGGAGACGAGACGGGGTCTGTGGAGTCAATACAACTTAGAAAATGTCATTTCAGTGGATTATTATTATGGTACAATTATGTTCCCTGACTAAAGGTACTGAGATGTACCCTTGAGGGTACCACCCCAGTGAAAAGAGGGTTACTGTCCCAATGACAGTTTCATACCTTTTTTCCTGAGAGTATGGGTTGAGTTGGAGTGGTGTTTGTCATCCAAAACTAATCTTTCAACCTGAGCACCTGACCTCACAAATGCTCTTGGTTCTGACTGCTAATGCTGTTGTGTCTAAAACCAATCAAATCCCCATAATGATGTTGTTTCAAGCTTTCCCAGAAAGGGGGACAAACTCTTATTAATCTATTAATAACCTGATTTCAGAAGAAACTATGCTGCTATAAGAGCTGTGTATCCTGTGTTCATCCAGATTTTGCCTGGCTGTTTTATGGAAATGCTTATACACTGTCTGCCTGTTCCCTGACCTATGGACTATGATCATGATGACTGCAATAACCCTTAAAAAGACTCTACACATACATCTTGAAAAAGATGCATGCAGAAAACATGCAGAAAATCAGGAAGGAGTAAATGCTTTTCATGGCACTATACATCTGAAAGGCTTGTATAGTTTTTGGAGCACTGCAGCATGAATAAAGCAGTGGTTTCTCTGCTGTGAGTTTGTGTGCTCACGAACACACCCTTGGGTGACTCCACAGGCACACCATGAGCATGTTGGCAGGATGCAAACCAAAAGTCCGCTTGCCAGATTGCCACAGAGACAGAGATTGTGTGTGCCACATACACACAGTTTTGTAATACTGTCTTTGCATTATCACTGAACAACGCAATCATGAAACTAAATACTACTGTACCTAACATAAGCATTAGAAAATAAAAGGAAACGTTTACTCTTAGAGCTTAGCAAAGACCACACAAAGTTTCCTCACAGCAAACAATAATATGTCCCTACATCAGTAATTTATGTTTTTCTGACACTGGGGATTTGGTGCATATCCTTCTATCACAGTAGATAAATTTGGTCCTCGCTAAGAGAGTAAAACAGAATATATTCACAGACAGAGAGAGAGAGAAGGCAGCTGTGCTTATGCCAAAGCCAAATAATGGAGGCACTCCAGTGGTGGAAAGATGCCCAGGCCTTTCTGCCTGAGGGATGCCCAGTGCCAGTCTGCCCCATGGAGGGTTCATCCTGCCTGGGGAAGGAGAGCTCCCTGTAGACATTACAGAGCTCGAGAAAGCCTGGAGGAGATCCTGGGCAAGCTTAGAGATGGAGTCTGGGAGTGGGACACTTGAGACACTCATTCAGACACTGTCTGGTTTGGGCTGGGCAAAAAGAGAGCAAACCATTACCTTCCATGTAGATATTGTTTGGACATTGAGTGCTGCTTAGTTAATGATGAGTCTCTTACTTTGAATCTGACACACTGCTAAAGTTAAAGTGTGCACCATAATACCATAAAAGTGATATGCTCTTAAAGGGTCTTAAATGATTATTGTCTTAGATATATGGAAAAAAATGAGTTCCAAAGAGCCTTTATATAATGTAGAGGTTCTGTAAATGTTGATCTCATTTATAAAAATAGTTCTTCAATGAACCATGAATTAAAACATTCTTTAGGGAACCAAAAGTAGTTAACTTTACACCATGAAAAGATGCATAGTGTAAGTTGCCTGCAACAATTTCTGTACAATTTTACAGTTACATGAAGCAATTTAAAAAGTTTTATGAAACTTCCACAAAGTTCAGGCGCATGCAGGTGAGTTTTAAATTAGTTGCAGGATGCTGATATGACATTTAGTTTTAAGCAGGAGTCATGCAACTAAAGTTGCAGGAGGCAGTTGCGTCCTGGAGGTTAGGGACCAGCCTTGGGACTGGAAGGTTGCGGGTTCAATCCCGTTGAGCAAGGCACCTAACCCCCATCTGCTTTCCCTGTTGTGGGACTAATAAGGGTCACTTAATATTATTTTTACTGAGTAAAACCAGCCTTAGGTTTAGATGTATAGAGGCTTTTGGAAAAACTAAACAGTGCAGACAAGACACTTTATTGAATTTAGGCCATGTCAGACCTGTAAATGAGACTATTAATAATAATAGTGATAATAGATAGAAAAAGGGTCCAAAGAATTGCTAAAGAACTGAAGTCCTCTACTATTAGTTATCTCATGTTAGATTATCTTCCAGCATTTACACATGTCCTCACTGCCCTTCTACTGGATAACTTCAATGTAAAATACACAGTAAAGATGCCTCATATTGTAAACTGAGCTCACAACAGGCAGCTGGTCAGCATTGTGAAATGCCCAGCAAAACACTCATTATCCAAATGCTGAGAGAATGGCACAGTCCGGACAGGCAGCCCTGTCAGTAATGACTTGACAGTGTGGAGCTATGTAAATGCCAGCATTATCTTATTATCATATTATATGTTTGTCCAGTTCTATTTTAGTGTATTGTATGAATTATGCAGCTAATGTTATTACCAACCAATATGTCTAAAGCAATAAGTGACACCTTATTGGCCAGTTTTTGTAACCAGTTTCTGTAGCCAGTAATAAGTCAACTCTCACAAAATGAGTTTTGGAGTAACATGGCATAAGGTCACACAGTTGCACATTGTGATTACTTTTTGCTGTTAAATAATTATTCAAAGTCTTGTAGATCATTTCTGCTGCTGACTTAAGATTTTTATTATGTTACTTACAGAACAATATTAATTATGTGATGCATTTAAAACAAATTTCCTCTATGTAGATTATTCATGGTTTTACTTGTACACTCCATGTGTCTAAATATTACTATTTAACAATACAACTATCATTGTCATTTTAATCTACGTATAACTGGCTATGTGTTGAATGGAGCAGAGGCAGGCAGGGATAGTGAAATACATTTTAGATGATGATTCCTTTGATTTGCTATTCGTTTCTAAATACTGAAAGTATTTAAGTACTGAAGTACTGAAAATGGAATTTCCCTTTATACTTTCCAGCTGGAACAGATGTGCATAGGTGTTAGAAAGTAACACAAAGTAGCAAGATTACTTTTTTAGGAAGTAATGAGTAGAGTTTCATTACAGTTTAAGAGAAGGAGTAAGTCATTTTTTTGAGTAACTACCCTAGCACTGGTCACAATGTAGTATTTCTGTTGCTAAGACAAGAAACAACAAATACAGGAACAAATGTCTGCAATTACACTGACAGTTTATAGATTATTATACATTCCTTTCATACAAATGATATATCATTAAAACTGAAACTACAATTGTCCTCAACTAAAATGCAATCTTGAATCTTGAGTTGAACTGCATCCATTAATTGCTGGAAGTTAATTAATGAAAACATGTCCATGACCTTTTAATAAACTACAGCAGTTATTGGTACAGATGAATAACCCACAGGACTTTCATCATTTCATTATATCATCCATTGCAATCAGCAGCCTAGCTTGCTATATGACATTTTCCCTTGTTGTATCTAGCAGGTCTAAAAATAGTGTTGCTTGGCCACAGCAATCAGGGTCTTAAAATTGAAGTGCAAACCCAAAACAGTGTGCTGACCAACACCAGATCTAATATAGTCTAACTCTGATAGAGGAAGCAAGGCAAGAGTTCACCTGTCTGACCCAACCAAGCCATGCTAACATAGATCCTATTATAACCGATTCCTCTGGCTGAAGAGTTGTGTTTGAGAAGGAGTTGTGTTTGAGACACCGAGAGAAAGAGTAGGAAAAGTCTATAACATCATACTGTTATTTCAGACAGTTGTCCTCTCACAGCCCATTATTAACCTCCAGTAGTGCACAAAGTGCTTTTATATAAGAGTCTGTGGCATTATGAGAGTATACATTTTCCAAACATTGGCAGTTGAAAAAAAAAGCCTGTAGGAAGTTGACTGAAACTTAAGTGCTATCCAAAACCCCTTTCGAGGTGAAAATGCCAAATAAGAAAAGAAAAAAAAGAAAAGATGTAAATTCTGGTCTTCACAGAAAATGTGAACTCCTAAATTCATAATTAATTTAACAAGCATGTGTAAGTATGTCTGTGCCCCAATCATTGTTCACTTTCCAAACCCATTACTTTATCTCAGAATGTAGGTTCATTGCCTCCACACTGTGTCAGTGTCATGTTCTAAGCTTGTCTTGCTGTAACCCTGCAGGTGGTGTAATGAAAAGTGGCACGGCCCAAATTCCCTCTCCGAACAGACGTGTTGCAAATCATTTATAAACAAGCCAATCCCTTTATGTGATTTATTCTCCGTAAGATGATGAAGAGGGATTATTCCAAGAATTAACAGCCAGTGTTTAGCAGAACCGTGTCAGTTTTTCAAGAGTACACACTGCTGGCTCACCAACCGAACCAAATAAGCTAACTAGCATGCAACCAGCAATGTACTGGTGGTCATGCTGAGTTTGTAGTAAAATGACAGCAGCAATGGAGCTCATTTCTGGTTAGTGCTTGGCCCCGCTTCTGGCGTGAGAATATTAGCCACATTATGCAGGCTAATGAGGTAAGTGATTAGTATGTTAGCCTCCTCCTGTTAGCACTCCATTAGCAAGCACAGCATTTGCAGTGATTATTTCATTAGGCCAGTGTTTTCTGTAACTGTGATTTATTAGGGACAGGGGCTGATAAAGTGCAAAGGCTAAGACATTAACGCTTGTACTTTGTGGATCAATGGGGATTTGTATTGCTGTCATCTCAGAACTGCAGGAAAAACACAGTCCTAACTCCAAATGAGTAATTAAGATGTATTTCAATTTAAACATAATCAAATCTTTATTTGACTTCAGACATGTCATAGTTTTTGATGTTTTAATTAAATATCAGCAAACAAGAGTGATATTCTACAAATTCATTACATATTTATTACAACTATATGAAAATCTAAACTGCACAAACTTGTTTGTCCGATCACAATTTAGCCGGTCAACCCAAATAAACACTTTGAAAGAAACAATGCAAAGCAAAATGCTAGTTCAGATGAACAAAAACATTATTTCACATACTTAAAACATTTGCCCTATCCAGTGTAAATTTTCAAGGTTTAACTTGACAACAGATGGAAATAATGTAGTAATACTGAAAAAAAAATGTACGGAAGTATTTTAACTGATGGGACTGGAAAAGAAGTTTCTTTAAAGCTCTTTACTCTGACGTCTTTAGTTTTCTTTGCGGCAAATAACACTTCCTCTGCAAACATGATGAAATGAAAAAAAAAAGCCATAGAAAGCTTTTTCTTTTTGCACCAAGGGTCTACCTGTAGAACTAACTGAGCAAACATCTAGTCAGCCCTTGGGACATGAAAGGTGAAGGATTAGATGTTTGACGCCCTTAAACTGACTGGCTACAGCTATTCGCAAAGCTTTGTGCATTTTATGATGTTTCAATTCATGTTAAAAATAGAGGAAGGTGACTTCCAAATACCATACAATTAAAATAACTCTTGGTGGTGGCCTATAAACCAGAACTGTCTATTCAAAAGGACAGTGAATTCTAAGCAATGAGAAACTCTTTGTAATTTAAAAGAACAAAATGAACCGTTTGTGGCCAGTAATTTCCTGAACATGGTAGAACATTATGCTCAAATGTGTGTCTACAGATCAGTGAATTCAACAGACTTTGCTGTTTTAATACAAAGAAAGCTACAGGGGTTACAGCAGTGCTAAAGTTGTATTTCATCTTTCATGACCTTTGAGTGGGTACAGTAAAACCTGTCATTGAGTGTGTCTGAGGCATTCAGACCATCTAGCCATGCAGAGTACAAAATTAAATAATGAAATTTTATGATCTGTTAAATAAGACTGAGCTGCTGTACAGGAACTAGTCTTAGCTAGTTTGCATTAAATGTTGAGGCATGGTTGATACAATGTTTTCATCACTGTTCTGTCAAAATATTCACCTTTTTTGTTGTTGTTTTTTTACATCTTCTTTTGAAGTGATATTCTGTTACACGCTATAGTCCAAAGTAAAGTTTACAAGCAAAAAACACAGATGGTGGCAGTATCAATTATTAGACTATGGACTAACCAATGAGCAGCAAAATAACAAAAGCAACAGCAAAGTAGGAAGCTCCAGTTCAACCTTGAGAGCCTCCATAATATCAAGAATCCATGAGCTGTATGAACAAGCGAGAGAGGTTATAGTTGCAGCATTATCAACTCAACTGACGGACTGTGGTCTCAATCCAAACCCAGCATTTCTAGGTCTCAGTATTTCAGATGACAGAACAGAGAAAAAAACATAAATAAGTGTAAAACACAAAATCCTTTGCACTCCTAATAATGTAACTGTGGAGTTTTTATAATTTATTGTAACCCTTTCTCTGCAGCCTCACAGACACGTAAGATCTCACACACACAACAGGACTATGGATTACAGAGACATTTCTCAAGCGCTAACTTAATCCTTCCTCTGCCTTCTGCAGATTAGCCCGCAAGAAGTCACTCTCATGTTAAACAGAGAGAGAGAGAGAGAAAGAGAGAGAGAGGTGGGGGGAGGGGGGCACTTTGGACACCATGAAATAATAGGCTTACATCTGGGTACAGGATGTGCCAAGGCATTGTGTGTGTTTGGGTATTGAGTTCATTCCAGCCACAGCTGACTAGCATGGTGCAGGTATAAAAGATCTCTTTCAGTATTTTGTACATCAGCAGAAAGAGAAAGGTGTTTAACACTCATCCCTGTATTGTTGCACAGTTATAAGACTCACATTCTTCATTTTTCTTGTTTTTTCTTCCCACTAAGGTCCACCTATGGTTTGTTTTTTTGTTTTATGTAGTAAAAAAAATCATAAGTATTTTTTACATCTGTATTTTCCAATCTATCTAACCAATTCTAATTTCTTACATAGGCTGTTCATGCTACTGTGCCTTTAGGCTACTACTATATTGTTGTTGTCAGAGAAAACCCTCTACAAATCGTCTGTAAAATTGCTAAGTTTACAGGCAAAGAAAACGTGTAATGATTATGAAACATTTTTTCCCACCCTATTAATTTTGAAGCTTTTCTATATGTGTTCATCATTAGTTTTAACACAATGCAAATGGTATCTGGGCTTTGCAAGTAAAAAAAAACAAAACATTTTTGCGGTAGAGTGAAAATATGTAAATGACCTCTGCTCTGATTGGCTGCCTTGTATTATGCTTCACTCACAAGGTCCGTGCTGAAACACTCCATGATGATTGGATATGAACAAATGGATCACAAGGACTGCTCAGCTGGCTAGTGTTTCTGTACAAACTGACATCTGCATCTAAACCTGTAGTAAACAGAGTTGGAAATTGTAGTAAAATGGCACAAAAATGGGCATGTGCACATGTGTGGCGTACACCAAAAGAACATATTTGAATGCTTGACTGCTGTATTGAGGGAGTCCAGTGGCTCTGCTGTGCTTTGGGGATATTTTACTAGCATGGTTTGGGTCTACTAGTCTCATGAGAGGAAAGGGTTCATGCAAATTAGTCCAGACCATTTCAACATCTGTTGATCACCTTTATACTATGATGTAGCATTTTCAGCCTGATGTGAGTGGTCTCTTCTAGAATAACATCCTTAGGGTGTCAGGGGTCACCGAATGGATTGATGAGAATCAAAATAATGTCAATCAGATGCTATGGCCTTCACAGTCACCAGAACTCAACCCAGCTGAACACTTATGGGAGATTTTGGATGAATGGGTTAGATGGTGCTCCCCACTAGCACTATTAAAATGCAGTTAATGTGTCACCTGTCTGTATATGTAAATGCTATGTGTGTTGTGACAATGGTTGTGTCTGCAGGTTTTCATATATGGACTGTGTGGACTGTGGGGTGAATGATACTTTTTTAAACTTTAACAATGTTTAAATACTACTCACAACTGTAAAAAAAGCATGGCAACTTGTTTTTTTTTTCATGATGCATGCTCTTTAATATCCTGATTTCTGTTTCAACAAAAAAAGTAATTATGGGTAGACAAGCATTCAATAGTGCAGTTGTTGGCAATGATTTAAACACGGCCAAATATCCAGCATTAAAGCACATACAAATTTTAAAGTAAAAACACCTATTTAGCTCAGCAGTTCCAATGCGTTTTGAACAACAATTTGTTGATTGGAGAAGCAGTGAGACAGGAAGAGGAGGTATTTTGTGCCTGTGAATGTGTGTGAGAGAGCTGAATCGGGCCCGCATGTGGATACAGAGGCAGAGAACATTTGTGATCTGTCTCAGTTCACTGTGGGAGAGCACTTTTTAGCCCGAGATTACTGAGCCACATTGAATACACCAAGCACTCTATGTTGCACTGTTTTGTAGGGAGTGTGTGTGTGTGTGTGTGTGTGTGTAGCAGGGGGTAAGAGGCACACATAGCAATGCTGAATGTTCATGTCTTCACAGCTGCAGAAAATTCAAAATAAGCTCTTCAGTCTCTGTCTCTATACTCTAGTGTTAAGCGCTATGTTATCTATACCATAAACTACATTGATATTCAGCTTAGTGGTATTTATTGATAATTGAAAGATATTGACCATTTCACGAGCACTTCATATTGTTTTGGACTAATAGGTAAAAATGCATATGAAGCAATGATACATTTTCATGTTTTTCAATCTGCGCTCAGTTCAGTCTAATCCAAGATTGTCTGTGTCACAAGGGTGAATTTTTTGCTTGGCTACATTCAGGGATGTGGCTACATGGGTAGCAATTTGCAGTAGCCTCCACCCTTAAAATAAGCCTTGCAACCCCAACTGGTACCTCAACCCTGATCTCAAAATCAGTAATGGAAATAAATAAAATACTACTTACATTGATGTAATTGCACATATTTGGCCTTATGTGTCTTCTCGAAGCAGAGCTGAGTAACATTTTATGCACAGCGAGTGTGATTAGATTGCTCTTTGTTCCTCTGATTGGCTCATGGACATGCAGTTAGTCAAGCTGGGTGTAGAGCAGTCATTACCAAACCCCACTAAGTGAGACCTACTTTTGAGTTTAGTTTCTACCAGCATCTAACATGCCCACATCCCCAAGCCCCATACCTCAAATCAGGGACTTCTGAAAAAGTTAATTAGCTTCAGCAGGTGTAGCAGATTATAGTTCAAATTAGACTCTAGAAGAAGTTAGGCCTATGTTGGGGACTACTGATGTAGAGTGCCATGATTCTACATTTTTATTTTTGCACATACGTAGGACAGCAAGAGTTACTTACACTGATCTTATATTTTCATGCCTATTTTAATACCATTTTCATTTTCTGACCAGTATGAGCACCAACAAACAGGACAACATGATCTGTTGTTCAATTCATAAGTGTTTGAAGATACATCGTAATTTTGGTATACTGTGGTTGGTTAGTGTAGTGGGTAACACCTCTGCCTTCTACACTGTAGACTGGGGTTCAATCCCCACCTGGGTAAAACACCCTACACTATACCAATAAGAGTCCTTGGGCAAGACTCCTAACACCGCCTTGGCCTACCTGTGTAAAATGATCAAACTGTAAGTCGCTCTGGATAAGAGCGTCAGCCAAATGCCGTAAATGTAAATGTATACTCAGTGCACATTCCTATTTTGCATTTAGCTGCAGTATTAGGAACTACATAGAGAAAGCCAATGAAGTAATATCAATTGTAGCCATTTTGCACTAAAGAACAAATCAGAAATTCTGCAAATGAAGCACTGTGCTATAAATAATTTCTTGCTAATCCCTTGTGCACCCCCCCCCCCCCCCCCCATCTAAAATCTTGGTTCCTGCCATTGGATATCACCACACTACAAAGATCACAAAAATAAAGCAATTATTACCCCAATAAGCAATACCACTATGTCAGTTCAGCATTGCTTTTTACCATTATGATTGCTTTAGTTTTAATATATTTACACAATATAATATGTTTTTCCTTATTTAAAACAAGCTAAACAAGCCCAGTATTTTTGGACTGCCATTAGCTGCATGGCAAGTGTCTATGATACAGGATACAAGATAAGAAATGGGACAACATAGCATATATTTTGATGTGTTTATCACACTTTTTTGTCAATGTTACATTAGTTAGCATGACTTAAGTATCATATCACTGTATATAATGATAACAATAACAACAGCAACAAAAATAATAGTAATACTAATAGTAAGTTTTCAAGAAAATTAACCTTATTTAAACAGTACAAATATACAGAACTCTTATTAAAATAGCAATAGCCTATGATACGCAATCATCATCCACTAAGATTAGATGGTTACTTAGAATCACTTGTTCAGTCAAGAAAAATGTACATTGAGAGAGTAAATATGTGTATATATTTAAATATAACACTCTTCTATTATTTTTTGACCCTATTATATTGTGTTATATATTATATTGGTAGCATTGGGAGGGTAGACACTATTTAATATTTAATGCGACTTGTGCATGCATATTTAAAAAAGTAATCAATCAATCACTGACTTATTCGGAGACACTGACTCTTGTAGGCTCACCTGCTTGGTGGTCCAGCAAAAATAGCTTCACACGTTTCGCTCAAGTGGTTGTACATCATAACATCATGCTTTAATCCCAAAACTAGACCCCAAAAAGTGGATATTTCCTCTGTTTACATCTGGATGTTTCTTGATCTTCATCAGAAATCACATTTCTTGGTAATGCTGTGGCTAAGAATAAGAAATGAATAAGAAAACATGTCTATAGTAGTGTTGTAGTATTCAAGTCTGGTCTTGGTCTCGAGATCAGTCTCAAGACCATAAACTAGCAGTCTCGGTCTTGTCTTGGTCTCAACCTCATTTGGACATGGTCTTGTCTCGGTCTCAGGGTAATAGTCGGTAGAGTCGGTAATGTGTCACTGTTAGCTGAAATTCACTGCTCAGCACAATGCTTACTAATCTACTGATAGAACATCATTTTTTAATTATGATATTAATAATGAATTAATCTTTGGACATTTTCTATAATAATGGAGGTAATGTATGTTCATTTGACTTCAGGGGTTTTTCTGAATGTTAAAAAGTCATCAGAGTTTAGACATGCACAGATGAAAAGACAAGGTGTAAATTTACTTGATAGTTTGGTAGTGTTACAAAGATCATGGCCATAAAAGGCTAGGGTCAGTACCAGAAAGCAGGATAACTAAACAACAGGGACATCCAGAGAGAAACCAAAAACCAGTCTGAGATCAAAAACCCAGAGAACCAAAAGTACACAGCAATCAAACCAAAAAGGGCAAATACAACAGGGCGGGTCAAAAACGTCACTCACAGAAAAGGCTTTTCAGACAAAGACCACTCAGCCCAAAACAGAAAGAGTTGGCATTACATCACAACATACTCAACTAAAGACTGGGCTTTTATACTGTCTACCTAATGAAATGAAATAACAAACAGGTGTGACAACATACATTTCTGGTGAGGAGAATCACTGGCAAGAATGTTAATTGGTAGATGATGATAGAAGGAAAGTCATGTGATCTCCTAGTGGTTAATGGGAGTTGGAGTCCTCTAGACAGACCATGGACTCAGTGATCCTGCAGGGAAATAGAACAGGCAGAGGAAGCATGAGGTGTTACACTGAATAGGCTTAGAGAAGAAAGGAGCAGAGAATAATCTCACCGCTGCTTCCAGTTACAATTCAAATTTTGACTAAGACTATAAATAATAATTAATAACGTCTATTGTGTTATATATTATTTAATGTTATATTTTACAATATATAGTATAAAACATAATATTATGTATGAGTATATATATATATATATATATATATATATATATATATATATATATATATATATATATATATATATATATATATATATATATACAATTAACTACAAACAAATTTTATTTATACATATATTTTATGTCTCGGTCCTGTCTCAGCGTCAGCCACTCCTGGTCTCAGTCTTAACTCTCAGACTTGGCTACAAAAAGTCTTGGGCTTTTGCAAAAAATTGCAAAGTTTTGAGTTTTCAATTAATATTCATATGCCAACCCTGGGCTATTTTCGCAAACATAAATCATATTGCATGCTGACAACAATCTACAGTCAAATCACCTTCGATAGCAACAACAGCAGAAAAAGAGAAATCCACAGCCATCGCCTCACTTTCTATCCTGTTCATCTCTCCTGGTTTTGCATGAAGGAGACAGAAACTGATGAACTGTGTCTGTTAAAAAAGCCAAACAAAGTGAACATGCCAGGCAGGCTCATTTTGGAGCAGCAAGGTTGAGTGAGATTACAGCCCAGCCCTGAGTGACTGTGCAATCACACCACTGCCACACACAGCCCTGTTAAATGAAAAACCAGTTCATTTACTTGTCATGTTATGTGAGAATACACCTACTTCTGTTTGCCTGACTGCCTGATGGTGATATGAAGCAAAAGTGAGCACATATCATGGATCTATCAGCTTTTTGAATCAGTTAATCGTGGGAACAGAAAGAAAGAAAGAGATGCAGAGAGAACAGCATAAAAAATGCTCACTAGGTAATTAAAGAAGATGTGAGATTTTCTTGAAATCAGCCAAGATTTCAATTAAAATGCAGTGTATAATCTTATTTGCAAGGTGTCACATAAATAAGTAATCTCAGTAACACCACATTTCTTCCTTACCGTGTAACACCTGCCAGGATGTGACAGAGACTGAAACTGAACTCTGGAGCCATGTGATGCATGAATTTTGATCAACTAACAATATATTAGATTTTTCAAAGGGGTGTTCCTAAAACCAGTGTTTCATATGTTTTTGTTGTATTACTACATGCGGAATTCTGTACTCAGGCACTGTATCCCTCTGCTTCATCAGTTTAACAGAGTTCACAATTATCTTTTTCATTTTCCACATTCATTGGGTTCTTTCTATAGTACCCAGCATGCATCATGCACATGTATTATACAGCCTTTGGGAATCCCTGTGGTGTCAAGCAATCCTGACTGCTAGCTTAAATTCTCAGCTGTAGACTAGTGATGGGCATTTTGGCTCTTTTCAGTGGGTCAGATAAATTGGCTTAGCTCATAAATAAGAGCCGATACTTTTGTCTCTTCTATCAGTAGCATTTTTTGCCCCAAAACTAGCTAAGTAAGCAATATTATCTGTCATTTAATATTATAAAACAAAATTAAATAAAACTTTTAATACACCTTTTAATTAACTAATCTATTAAAAAATGCATCACATAGAAAAATAAGAATAATACAAAGATATCAGATGTTGATAAGTAGTTTCATTGAAAGAATTTTGACAGGCAGTGATCACAACATAAGTAGATGGGTAAAAGACAAATTCATCAACAAACTAAGGCAAGAAATCCGCTAAGAACAAAAAACAGAGCTAAACTAAGCAGCAGCAGGCTTGGGGATAACAAGTGGGGACAATAATGTTCTAAGGTGATCCTAGACAGGGGTCCTGTGATTTTCAGCTAGAGCATCCACTCCTCAAAGCAAGTTGGCTCCCAGTGTTCACTTAAAAGTGCTGACCTGTTCACAAACGACACACCAACACAACAGACTAATAAATACAACCAAGCTGGCATTAGTGTAACTTATGTGACACAATATAGCTTTTTTTCCCACAACTGTAACAATGATGGGAAAACCACAGTTATACAGCTGCAATAAAATATCTGGCTTCCTTCTGTATTTGTCCGCCTCTGAAAAGAACAAATAGCAAAAAAAAAAAAATCCACCTTAATGCAGTTCAGAGTGATGTACTCCTAATCTTCAAACAGAATAATTTTGCGAGTACTACAACTCCTCTGTAGGAAGTATTACAACAGATGCAGTGATGGTTACATTTTTCATTTTGGCCAGTGTGTCCCTTTAACACATCAGTTACTATTCCTGCAATTAATTTAGGTAGAGGCAGAGCAGGAAATGTTGAAAGGATTGCCAAATATATGATTAAAAGTCAGAGATCATTGTCACAAAACATGGTAAACCTGTAATAATTGCAAAACTGCAGGTAAGTAATTTGGAAATTCTGTTAATCTCACCAACATCAACTAAGGAGACATGGATTTCGATTAAGGCATTATGTTTCAATTCACGATGCTAATTTTAGATCTGATGCAGACAGAGCTAATGTTACTAGTCTTTTGTTTGGATCTAAAAAATAGCCCAGCAATTTATGAAAAACCTACTCTGCTGCATGATTTAAAATAACTGTCTACAAAAAGAAAAATATCATAATATCATTGTGCTGCACGTTTTAGGCTGCCACACTATACAACAGAGAGCTTGACTAAGGGCCAGGGTATTATTGATTTTAACTACATGTACGCAAAATGACTATCCCACACATTCAATGTTCATTTGGAGCATTGGTTGTGCACATCCTCAGAAATATGTGATGTGTATATATATATGAAATGCAGTACTAATCTAAATGTAGGAGGCAATGTATCACAACGTGACATGATGTCCACAGCAAACTGAACAAAGTATGACAACAGCCACTTCTGCCATCTGTCTCTGCCAATTTCTCACTATAAACAATAATATATGCTCTTCAGCTGTTGTCATGTTCATTTTTGTGCAAAATTAGCAGCAGTAGTGAAGGATGATAACGTGCTAGGTAGGAATGTTTCGGCCTTTTCTCTATAGGATATAAAGTATAGGGCCAAAAGTTTGTGGACACCTGATCATCACTCCTATATGAGCTTGTTGACAGCTCTTTCATTAATACGGAGTTAGCCCCCTTTGATCTATTAGCTCTATTTTGCCATAGCTGCCACTATTTTGGAAAGTCTTTGCGTAAAATTATGGAGTGTGTCTGTGAGAATTTGGGTCCATTTAGTCAAAAGAGCATTTTTGAGGTCAGGCACTGATGTTGGATGAGATCAACATTCCTGTTCATCCCAACGTTGTTCAGTCGGCTTGAGTTTAGGGTTCTGCACAGGCCACTGCAGTTCCTCCACAATAAACTTGTCTTTATGGACTTCGCTTTGGGCATGGGGCACAGTCAGGCTGGAACAGGGCCTTCCCCAAACTGTTGCCACTGAGTTGTCTACAGTGTATGTTGTGGCATTAACATTACCCATCTCTGATACTAAGGGGCTAAGCCCAAACCCTGAAAAGCATCATCAGACCACTATCCCTCCTTCACCAAACATTACTGTTGGCACTATGCATTCCAATAGGTAGCGTTCTCCTGATATCCACCAAACCCAGATTCCTTCATCAACCTGCCACATACTAAAACATCATTCATTGCTCCAGAGAACACACTGCACTGCTCCAGGGTCCAGTGGTGCCATGCTTTACACCACACCAGCTGATGCACTTCATTGTGTGTCTACTATAGATGGTTCTATTTCACAGTAATAGCTCTTACAGTTGACAAGGGCAGATCTAGCATTTCACAGATTGACTTGTGGCAAAGGTGGCATCTTATCCTATTCTAGTGCCAATATTTGTCTAAGGAGATTGCATAGCTATGTGCTTGATTTTATAGGAATGTTAACAATGCTGCCCATGTAGCTGCTGTGTCTGCACACTTATGTGGTGCTTAACATCAATTATATTGCTTCCCTAAGTCTGTTCCTTATTTTATAGCTTAAAATACTAGCAGTGCACTAAAATATACATTTTGTTTTAACATTAACAAACAATACTGAAGTTCAAAACCTTTGATGTTGTCTCATGGGTCATTACTGCATGTTTTTAATCAACTGTCATTTAATTTTCATACTTCACTGCACTTGTTTGGTGCCCTGGTTCCCCCTTGATTATATTATGAAGATAAGTGGGTCCATCACAGGAAGGGGTAAGCAGTGCATGTATAACTTACATAACGAGACATAAGGCATGGGACTTATCTAATAATTAACTTATTTGCTAATGATTAGATCTATGTTATTAGAATTTTTGTTGTACGCATTTTTTCAATGCAAAATTTCAATGCAAAAATACTAAATCTATATTCTGAGATTATTTTCAGATTTCACTTTCATGCCTGCCTCACCTGTCATACTTTACCTGTTTATTAAACTGTGTACCTGCCTGCATCTCCATGCCATTTTAAAGTTAGGATTGATTGAACTATCCTTCAGTATCTCTCTGTAAGGAGAAGTGAATGGGGCACAGGCGGGGTTTGCTCAGGACAGCTGCTGTGTTCTTCCATTAGGCAGTACAATTAAGTGGTAAGACTGGAGTTGTTCTTCAGTAATTTTGTTATCTAATAAACCTCACCAGAAAAATGTACATGCATATTGTCACAACATGTCATTGTCACATCAATAACTAATAACCTGTTATATTTGCTTGAATTAAACATTTTAAACAATAAAACTTTTTTCCAGGGAGCGAAAGTAACTATATAATTTGATTAGTGTTGATTGCTTCCCCAAACTGAATCACGATAGTTGATTTACTCCTCAACCAAAAAAATCATGCAGCAGGACAGATTCATATCTTTGGTAAGATGAGGCTCCAATTCTGATGGTCATTTAGTTTATCACCAGCAACCTAAGTGAGTAATCTGAAATCAGACTTTATTCTTCACTGCACATCCCTCACTTCCCTCTGCTCTGCCTGAGATTAGGACTGTGTGGAAAAGCCTGTGTGTTCGTCTCAGCATGTGCAGCCCCTATCTCACAAATCTGTGTGTGTGTGTGTGTGTGTGTGTGTGTGTATATATATATATATATATATATATATATATATATATATATGTGTGTGTGTGTGTGTTTGTGTGTGTGTGTGCGTGTGTCTTCACTCTATTCCTCACTCACTCACTCAGCGTGACAGTGGATCCAGCACTGTGAGACGGCTCTGTCTGCTCTCTACAGACATTCAATGTCATGGCAGGGGGCCGTGTCAGCTGCCATTAGCTTCCCCGTCTCCGTGAAGATAACAGGGGCACGCAGGTGTTTCTGGAGGCGACCTGCTCTTACCTCAAACGGCACCTGACCGACTAAGGCAGTAGAGCACAGAGTCAACAACCACTGACAGTCTAGAGCCATTGAGCACAAATTTAGGGCTGAGCAGAACGTCTGGCAGTTAAGGCTCATACTCAGTGAACAAGAGACATAGTCTTAAAATATAGTAAGAATCACACAATATACAGATAATAGCAAAGTGACCTTTAATACCAACAATTTGTGATACTAATACTTCATTTTTTTTCACTGTAATCCTGAATAAACAGCAAAGTATATGATTTACCCCTTGGCTTTATGTAGTAATGTACGCTATTAACACCATAAACAATTATTATTTGCACCCTTTAATTATTGGGGGTGTAGTAGTGACATAATCCCATATACTTTGTCTATAAACATCATCAAAACTGTTTATTTTTAACCAAAGCCCTATAACACCAACTATCCAACTTTACATGTACATTCATATTTTTGCATTTGTAATTAATACATACTACAATAAATATTTGAAGTCAAAGGAAAAGTGAAGCCTGTATGCTTAACAAATGTAAACCACTATTAATAATGTATTCTGTCTGCATCTTAGAGAAGTTATTGATTTGTTCAATTTCCCACCTTTTTCTCAGCTCACAGGTGACATTAATACAAAATGCTCCATAATGAAGCAGTTACATAATAAAAGCAAGTTAGAAAAACAACTTTCATTTTTTATAAAAGAGATACTGCCAGTTATTTGAGAAACTATTTTAACTTTACAAGCTACACTCTTTTAACCGAACTTAATTACTGCTAATTCCAATGCAAGCACAGGACGCAATGCTACATTTTCAATTGTAATAATTTCCCCTGTTATTTCTAAAACTTAGAAAATACTGTGATGGTAGGAGATTTTATTTTTCCTGATTCAGACCAACAAGAGTCCTGTCAAAAGTCAAGTTACTTACTTAGTTACTTACAGATGAACTACCACTACTGTCAAAGCCAAGCTACTGTGAGCTAATTTTAATGCTACTAAAGTTACTGAACTTCTCAATTTTATCAAAGTCTTGGAATTGATTTGAACCACAAAAATAGGTAAGTAGCTCAGTTTACCACCACTGCAAAGAGAAAATGAATGGTTAAGTTATCTGATGATTAGGTAACGCAAGTTTGTACCTACATTTCACACAGACAAATACAAATGTCTGCATATTGTCACAGTTACCTCCAAACTTTATTTCAGTTAGCTAGCTAGCCACAATTGTATTGTCTTGATGAGTATTAGCATAGATATCCAGCTATTTTCTTGCAATTACCTAATTGTTTCACACTAATACTTATTCAAAATCTGTGTGAGCATGAACACACAGACAAATACAAATGTCTGAATATATACAGTTACCTCCGAACTTTAAGTAACAAAATGTTAAAGTATGTCTCATCCAGACAATTATGATACATAAAATATTATATACTGCAGTAGAAATGAAGAATATTCAGCAGACATGAAACAGATTTCTCTCTTGTGAGAGTTGGTGGGTGAAAACTTGGGTTGGAATGATAACAGAACACTTATGCATGCTTACCTTTCAGTGGCTGTAGTGTATTGCAGAGCTACTTGCAAACAGACATTCAGTTTTTATTAAATGTAATTATTTCTTTACACTCTTGTTTAGCGCTCATTTTGCCCTGTCACATGTTGTATTCTCATAAGGATTAAGATGTGTCATAAGATTTGTGGTAATAAAGCTGAAGTGGCTACATATGAAAACAGCATAATTCATTAATGACTTCAGAAAAGGATAATTGATGAGTCTTCCAGTCATTAGGGGAAGTGTATTCAGCAGGCAATGTATCTGTCAGCATATTATGGTGTATAGGTTAAACACTTACTGTGTATAATAAATGGCAAATCTCTCCTTTTAAACTCACCACCTCCTCCATGCAATCAATGTACACCCACTCATTCAGACTTACCCTAGAGGTACATTCAGATAACACGCTTCTTTTCACTAGAAGTCTTCTCAAGTTAGGGTTCACATTTACATCTGTTAGTGGCACTACCTTCTAATATTTACATGTTCCTAATTGCACAACAAAAGGGGAGAGAGAAATTAATAATAGGGGTAATTGTCTTCTTTATTTTTTTTTGTGAATGGTTCAAAGCAATGTGTTTAAAGTCCTTCAAGCTTTAGACAATGCTAGGGCAGGAGGCCTATCTATTTTAATTATTCCTGAACAGAGGAATTTGTCATTGATGTCCATTGAACCGGCGCAGAGTAATTGGATGGGGGTTGGTGAGGGATTTTAAAAGCACTCCCTGGACTGTTTTTATGCATGGTTTAGATTTTAAAGAGTATTCCACATGAGGGAAGGCTAAGGGTAAATGAAACATTTGTGAAGCAGGCTGAGAAGAACGGAAGCCTTTGAATGGGTTGCAACCATTGGCTTGACATCCCACAGAGCATTTGAAAAAAAGAAATAACTTAGAACTAGTGTCTAAGCTGTGCCATTTGAGATGCTTTTGAATAACTTGTGTGCTAAAAATCTTCTAAAAGAATTGGGGTTATGAATCTTTGAGTTTTTGATTAATTTATTAGATAAAATCTACCATTCTGTTACAAGGCTTCCATTTTCCCTTACCCTCAAAACACAACATTTAACTGTACTTGAACTTGTAGAAAGTAAATGGATATTTACTTTTTACTCCACAGTTGTGGTTGTCTGTATAGTATTACTGAAGGACAATGGGAGTGAAAGGTCAGTCAATATTTGGCGCCTCACATGTGGTGGGTGGGCTGGGGGTTTCATATCTGGGATATAATTTTGTCTTGTACTCTGGGTTTCATATTGCGGTATCAATGCAACCCTGTAGAGGCAACCCAGAACAAAACAACATGTAAAAGGATCAGAGGCTTTCTCGGAGAAACTTTGCCACAAATATCTCCAGGCAGGTCAAAAAAAACAAAAAACAAAAAAACGAAACTAAACACAAGTACAAGTACACACAGAGCACTCAGGTTGTTTCAAAAGATTACAAGAAGTTGGTACAGACTTAGAAAATGTTTTTTTTTTTACCAATAGAGAACAAATACCTTTTTGCATTTGATAAGAAGTTACTACATTGATCCATGGAATGGTTTCTGGAACATAACAAGCCTAACCCTTAATGTAGAACTGCCATTCTTTCTATGTTCCAGTAACTGGACTATAAATCTATGTTTCTTGTCTATATTTTCAATTACTACACACGCAACATACAATCTCCTATATGCAACAGGCCTAATTAACATACAACCCATTGAATATATTTAACCCCATTACACCATGCAGGCGTACATCTGTGGTAACCTTCACAGCAGCATCATTACAGGCGATTCTGTAGCCTGCTGGTTGCAGGTCTCGAGCTAGACCTTAACTTGCTGTGTTCCATATCAGGTTTCAGCTGCAGTGATGAATACTGCTTCACACAGACTAAATATTGATCTTCCTTTCCATCAAAAGGGCACTGCATGCCTCCATTAGCCTCTGCATAATAATAAACAAGGAAAGCAGCAGACGCATCCACCAAAAATCAAGACTAGGAGCCGTCCATGGATGAAAGGGTCATGATCTATGACATCAATAGGTCAAATGTGTCGACTTTAATTAAAGTTGGGCATTGATGGAGTATATAATTACCTGACCAAGACACAAACACAAGAAAAGTAGTGGTTAAATGTTCTAAGCAATTAGTCAAGACCTGAATAAATTAAGCCAGTGTCTGAACAGAAGAAAACATACATGTATTTAATTAGCAAAATATCATGGTATTTCAGAACACCAATACAATACAATACAGTATATATATATATATATATATATATATATATATATATATATATATATATATATATAGATCAAAGTTATCTTTGATCATTTGTTTTTGTCCATCCTTCATGAAATTCACACACAATATAAAGGCCAACATGCCTCAAATTAAGTCAAAAACTGAAAATCAACAAGAATGGAAATGTGAGGTTTTGTTATATATATATATATATATATATATATATATATATATATATATACACACACACACACACACGCACACACATTCTTTGTCCCTTTACCACCTTCACTTACCATATAGCAGCTCTTTGTGTTTCTACAGTTGTTCACCCTGTTTGTTAAAGGATCACCACAGAGCAGGGTGGTTACTCTCAGTACTGCAGTGAAACTGGTATGAGTGGGTCAGAAAAAGCAGTGCTGATGGAGAATGGAGAATGATCCACCACACAAATAGTATCTGATCTGTGGTGGTCTGTGCCGTGCTCAGTCTGCAATTGTAAGACAACAAAGTGTTGGAGAAAGATAAAGAAATGGACAAAGAGTGCAGAACACACACACACACACACACATGTATATATATATATATATATATATATATATATTTGTTGTGCCACTGGGCTACTTACTGCATTGCTCACTGGTCACTTTATCATGCACAACTACCTTGTTTCTACATTCATTGTCCATTTTATCAGGTCCACTTACCATATGGGTGCATGCTATAGTTCTACAAAAACATAGTCCATCTGTTTCACTACATTCATTTGTTAGTCTTTTTTTCTACCTTGTTCATCAATAGTAAGGACCTCAAGGTAGTGGGATGAAAATCAATATCATGGTATGACCCCAAACACTGTATTGCCCAGCACAACACATGCAACATAAATTAAGATAAATAACACTTTAAGATTTAACATAAGATAAAACAGCTATAACTGTTTAGATACAGACACCAGAAACTAAAGCTTTACGACAAGTGACAATATTTCTTTTTCAGGAAATCTGCGGAATTCTGTTAATAAATGGAAAAAGCAAAAGCCCTAGAAAATTTTCAAGTGGCTATGAGTCAGCATGCTCCTAATTATAAAAATTAAAAGAGAGAATTTTAACTGTTGAAGAGGCATTGATTACATGAAGGGGGACTGGGTTGATTATAATGCAATAATAAGTGAAGACCCTTTCCCCTGCGGTCATAATTGTTATTCATATGTTGCTGGTAGAGATAGGGATCAAGGTCACTGAAGTGACTCTGAAAGGAAGTAATGGGCTCCCACTAGGGACCTTTGACCTACAGCCTTAAGGTAGACTGGATACAGAAGCAGTCAACCAGAACTTATTGCAATATGCTATGGAGAATTTCAAGGTCATTTAAGGATCCACCTTTAATAACAAGCTAATATTGCTGGTTGTTTAAGCTTGATCAGTCCTTTAAACCATATCTGAGGAAAGAACAGAAATCTAAATAATGCATCTCACCCATCAGATCTGATCTTTCTCTATTTTGCATATTTAAAAAGCATCTCACAACATTTGTCTCCTGTGTTCTGTATTGTGCTGGTAGACAAATTATTAATGACCATGTGTTTCTGCACTGAAGTTAAGTTACGTAAGTTAATGTAAAGAGGATTTTAAGTGATTTTGGAGCATTTTTATTGGGCTAATCATTGTGAAATGTTCACACAATGTAAACGATAACTGTCCAAATAAACTAAAATATTAAAAATATATTTATGTACATGCTTACATGTTTTTCTTTGGGCTTTTTTTCTTTGTTGTATATATCATATTGTACATCTTTCAGTAATGGTTGTTCACACAGTTATGCAGAATATTGAAAGATGAACTCTTGGTCTGATATTTGTAGATTAAATGATGTAATGCAAAGCATGTCTTGATGGAGTCACAATCAATTTTCTATATCTAATCCAACTGTGTTAATCACCTGTGCTCTTATGACAGATATGTTTAAAAGGCAGAGCTGAACAGTGGAGCTGTCAGCAGTCTTGGGAAACAGAGAAAATGCCAGTTCAGTGATGAAAAGGTAATACTGTAAATAAATAAAACTCTTTGCAAACAAAAACTCCTACATACTCCACCTCAAAAACTAAAATTTGAGAAACAATAACGCACATTGTGAGTGCATACTGTGGAAAATGATAAAGCAATTATTATAATGTCAAAAGCACCGCTGTTAGCTCTGTGCCAGCAGCAGCAGTTGCCTTTTTCTGTTCAGATAGCTTTAATTTTTACGTATTTATGTAGTGTGATTTCTTGTTCCTGAAAAGTCGCCACACTTGGACTCCTCTCCATGTCTTATGCTGTTGGCATAATATAGGCCAGTTTTGAGACATAAAACTGGCCACAGCTAGTTGAGCAAACTTAATAAATTGAGCAGAATATGTAATGTACTGCATTTCCAACATCCTCATAGATTTTTGTAGGATACATTATCTGCGACAAGCATACATATGAGGGCCAGAAACGCATTTAGCATTTTTCCATGTTAGTAAAACATAAACCTTGCATTTAAGCTTGTATGGCAGTTTGACTTTGCATAACATGCAGGCAGAATACATCCTATTTACATCTGAAACTGGCATAAAGACTCCATCTGGCATGGTTACGTAACGTTTACTTTAAAACTAAAGGAAGGGGTCAGAGGTGCATGTGAATGGAATAGTGATATTATTGTATTCTATATCATAACATATGATCTTATAGGGCAAAGCTGGTCTGAATTATAATGATTAAGCCCTCAGCATGGTTTGTCATAACAGATAATGCTAAATAAATAAATAAATGGAATTCAGAGCACGTTTCAAATTTCCAAACTTTGCATTGTATGTTTTTGTTTGTTTGTTTGTTTTTTTGTTAAATATTTAAAATTGGATTGAAATTCTAGCTTTCAATAAATCAACCAAAGTTAAAATCCGTGGTTGATAGGGAAAAAAGGTTGTGTGTGCTATGGGATGGCACTAACAAGTCCCCTCATCCCTGGCATATGAAGGAAATGAGGAAGTGGAAAGGCTGAATAATAGGATTTTAAAGTAATTTCACTCCGTAAAATCCACTGTGATTTGTATTCTCTAATAGAAAAAATAGCAGAGTGGTAATGCGGCATTCTCTTGTCCCAAGCTGAACTTATAGAGAATACTGTTTTAGAGTGACATTTTTTTTGCCTCTTGTGGTGACACTGAACATTTGTTAAGATCCTCTGAGTAATTAATAGCCTGAATGTCTTCCTGTTGGGCAAAGTTTGTCATCACCAAGACAGCTGGTGTGAATATGCATGCAGGGAATAGTAGACATATTGCCTTCCAGTATTATTCATAATCATATTAATATTTGGTCTCTATTTGCTGTAGTCATATTTAGAAACATGATGCATTGTGCCACTGCTTATCGATGGAGATGTTTCCATTTTTTTTCTATGTACTGTTTTCAATATTTCAGTGTTTCTGTTTTGGCTTTAGTTTGTATTTTTAGTTTCAGGGTTTCTTTTTTACGTGTTTATTCTCTGAAAGCACACTGACAAGGTCTGCAACTCGCTTTTCATTGGTGTTGGGTTCTCCCCTGAGAGGGTCGTCTTTCAGCACAATTAACTGGAAAGGATTTGCCTGTGGATATTTAGTCACTTCAACCTTGGATCTTCCTCAGCAGTGTTTTACAGGCTGTTAGGTTACATACCTTAACAGCCAAGCTACTACAGAGGCTGCTCTCACGGCTTACCAAGCCATTTCTCTTATTCCCCCTCCCTCACTCCCTCTCACACACACACTCTCTCTCTGTCTCTCTCTCTGTCTCTCTCTCTGTCTCTCTCTCTCGCTTACACACACACACACAAACACACACACACACACACACACAACCTTGGTGGCCATTTGTCCATGTCTCTCAGAGTAGCCCACGCACACCAGAGCCTGAACCAGCATTTTCAAATGAGATTCACTTGAGTGCATAATGTCTTCCCATTCTGCTCAGTCCAGATTAATTGCCCAAAAGGAGCTGCTCACAGCTTTGGGCTTATTATTAGAGCTGTAGACGTAGCATAAAATATGTTCTATGTATTATTATTGCATTAAGACAGTAGATTTTATCATAAATGAAGTATACTGTAATTATAACATAGCCAACTGATGTGTAGTGTTGGCTAAATATTTTCCGAATTACATACTAGTCATTCTTTTGGCTGTCAACAAACACTTGATGTTAAGATCCGGCTTGTATATTAAATGCTAAAATTTATGCCCTCAAAACTTTGCACTCTCTTTCTGTGAGTTCAAAGTCAGTTTATTAACATGAATATGTTTCTTGCACTGGCTGAAAACCCACAGGCAAGTTGTGTTACAGAGAAACTGCTAGCATGACAAATGCACAGAAATGTTAGCCTAACAAGCTAGTCATGCGTAGTGCTGTGTTTGTATAACATCAGCAGCTGAGCATGTTTTTGCGCATTTGTTGACTCCACAGCAGCAGGTTAAAGCATAATCAGGTTAGTGTTGCATATTTATCATCATGTGATCCATAGGAAAGTAGGAACACATAGGACACCTCCTGTCTGGACCTTTTTGACGTCATTACCCATGCAAAATGCATAAAATATTTCATAATCATTACATATGATTTAGTATAGGATGGGGGATTCCAGCAATTAATTATTTTCACAATTACATAAGGTTTTTTTTTGTAATCAGTCTGGCAACAATGTAAGGCAAATTAACACTACCGCTCTACATTTAAAGTGGTCCTACATTCACAATAGCTTAGGGTGATCAGATGCCCCCATTTTCCAGGAATGGTCCCCATTTTTGGTGGCCTGTCCCAGGCTGGAGCTGTCCCCTGAAATGTCTTAGTTTTTAACTGTGAATTAAGAACATATGCAAAGTTCTAAAGGATGACTTATACTTTTGCAGCAGAGTGTTGCAGAAGACTCCTCAAACTACATGCAAACCTGAAGCAATGTTAGTGGCAAAAGGGTGTGCACCCCACATTTGGCACAATCGCAGCAACTCCAACACTACATGCTGTCACTGTGCCTGGCTGTTCACCCATTTGGAGAAAATATATAATCTAAATGTATTCATCAAATATATTTTTGCAATGTATAAAAATGACCGAATATTTACTGGGAAATGTTTAAAATGCATTTATTTGTATTTATTTATTTTTTGCATTTAGTTTTAATAAAGGTTACAGACATAGCTAAATGGTACTGACTATTGTGCTTAGCAATGTACTTTGCTTTAACCATGTACATATTCAAGTAAGACAGTGTTCACATAAAATAAATTGTTTCAAAATAATTACACAAAATCAAACAAAATAAATCATTTTAGATGTGAAATTATAACTGCATTTTCACAGAATATCAAAACCTACAACACTTGCTTTTGTCATGTTAAAGGTTCTTTTGCTAACATTTAAAATTAAGATACAGCAATATAAACTCATCCATCCATCCATTTTCTAAGCCGCTTCTCCGTCAGGGTCACGGGGGGTGCTGGAGCCTATCCCAGCAGTCTTTGGGCGAAAGGCGCAATATAAACTCATTTCAAAAGTTATTCCAAACAGTAAAATACATTAGACAAGTATTCTGGCTATTTTCAAATGTATTTGATAAATACATTTACATACATTTATTTTTATGTGGTAGTTTTGTATGTATAATATTTCCCTACGCGTTTGTGAATGATATCGTAGAGCTCTCATACACGCTCCTGTAGAGGCAAACTTTATTGAGCCATGGGTCTTTTTTCTGTATTCATGGATCTCATTTTACTGCCAAAATAATTTATATGAATTATGGCTTTGTACAACCACTGAATCTTTTGTGGTTAACATATCCCTGCCTCATCCCTGCTTGTGGCACTAGACTTAGTGACTTTTGAGACCTTATTAACTTGGCAACATTATTTCTAAAAAGCGACAAGTAACAAATCTTGCAGGGGAAAAGGAAGAAATATAAATCTTTTACAAGACTGTTGCAATTTATTCCCTTGCATGCTGCTCAGAGTAACATTAATGCAAATCTCATTTAGCAGTTCCTCTGGCAGCAGTGTCTTTCTCTCTGTCCTTGCGCTGTGCACACCAGGCAAGAGTGAGTTATGGGGAACAGCAGCAATGATAATGTGTGGGGTGGTGCTGAAATCTATGGAACTATTGTAGATTGACCATTTTTTTTTTATCGATTGTTCCATAGTTTAACAGCTTCACTTAGCATGGCAGGCTACTGTATGATTATCTGACATGATTGACAGTTATTTAGTTAGTACCCAACTTTATTTGCCAGGCATCGCCATAGTTTACAGTACAACAATAACCATAGTCAAAAAACATTAAACAAAATACATGAAAGTGGAAATAACCCCTCCCCCACGCCCACCCCCCCACCCCACACGGCCACTTTTATTTTTTTTTACATAGACAAAAACATTGGATGTTATCATTTCATTCCCAGTCTTTGTGTACACATGTTGGGTCACTCTCGAGCATATGGTTTCTATTTCTACTTGATTCATGACTGATCTGGCTGTTATAGGACTGTATGTCTGACTTACAGAATGTCAGCTATGTAAAGGCACTGGAGGAAAGAGAAAGAGTATTTGAGATCAATGTGGAGGCATCAATCAGGGCTACTCTGCTGTTTAAATGTTATAGCTCCTTTTCTCTATTCTGTTCCTAACCCATAATAAAGCATGGATGACACCCATTTGACCTTATCAGCAAGTGCCAAGAGATCTTTTAACAACATCTTCAGCTCTAAGTGAGTCTGAGCTTGTCATATTGTACATACAGGGACTAGCTTTCCAATTAAGTGCACTCCTGGTCTAAGGCTGTATTCAAAATACCCTACTACATACTGCTTGCATACGGCTTGAACCCAAATGTAGTAAGCAGTATGTTCTGGCAAATTTTTAAAATATGCAAAATGTTCCATTTATGCAGCCAAAGCTATCTTCTTTACATACTGCATTCCATAAATCAGCACGGTCATTTCAGGAGGACATAACCACTGACGTTTAAAAGCCCTGGATTCAGCCTTTCTATACATTGATAATAGCGAAAAATGTCCAAAAGCTGCTGCACTCCAGCTTTCTCTGCGGGTCTCGAAGAGGTTTTTCTGACATTGACTTACTGCATAGATAATGCCATTAAAATAGTAACTTACTGAAGTTGATCTCAACTGAGCAGTCCTCTCAGCATTAGTTTTTCAATCTCCTGTGTGGAGCCAAACTGCTTATTATTCAGTCAGACTAGCTCATATTATCAACTATGAGTGTACTGAAAATTAAATTACTCACAAACAGAGGAAAACAGGTGTGTTTGAAAACCACACAGGATTGCCATGTACACCAATCCAAAGCTGACAGTTTATTTTTGGCCTTGGAGATGGGTAGAAAACAGCATCCTGCCTGGTATCATTGTCTTTTAAAAGTCACACAGGCACATCTATTGACCAAACTATGAATGTAAACACTGTGGCTAGCAGTGGTTGCTTAGCAGGGATAGGAGAGCTGAAAATGGGACAGGACCTGCAATGATTTGATAGGCTCAGTCCCTGATGTTGGTGGTCTAGTTGCGCCCCTTACCTATAGTACAGCACACAACTTGTGTTGTGTGCTAGATACTGTACAGTATACTACCAATGAAGAGTAGTATGCAGTATTCAGGTTATCGCTACTATCCAAGCAAAACATAGCACACTGATCCAATGTCCTCTAACAAATACCAATATACCCAAGTAGGTGTGCCATACCTGTTGTGTTTCTGGGGAGTTTCTAGAATATTTTACCACTGTATTCTCAGTATGTAGGCACAGTATTAGAATGCTGGTGTTTATTGGAAAATGTTTGGTCAGTGTACTCTAGACTTTAACAGATTTATCTTGGCTTCACTCACAAATGTGTAATATTATTTATTTATATATATATATATATATATATATATATATATATATATATATATATATATATATACACACACATACACACACACACACTCGCTGGCTGGACACTTTATTAGGTAAATTGCTTGTTAACACAATTGTTCAATTGCTTGTTAACACAAATAGCTAATCAGCCAATCACATGGCCACAACTCATTTAGGCATGTAGAGGTGGTCAAGACAACTTGCTCAAGTGCAGACCAAGCATCAGAATGGGGAAGAAAGGGGATTTAAGTGACTTTGAATGTGGCATGGTTGTTGGTGCCAGACGGCTGGTCTGAATATTTCAGAAACTGCTGATCTACTGGGATTTTCATGCACAACCATCTCTAGGGTTTACAGAGAATAGAAATTTGTAATAATATATATATATATATATATATATATATATATATATATATATATATATATATATATATCTCACAAAAACTGAGTAAACCCCTTACATTTCTGCAAATATTTTATTATATCTTTTCATGGGACAAAACTACAGAAATTAAACTTGTATATAATTTCAAGTCGTCAGTATTCAGCTTGTATAACAGTGTATATTTACTGTCCTCTGAAAGTACAACCCCAATTCCAATGAAGTTGGGACGTTGTGTAAAACCAAAAAAATTCACAATGAGTGAATATTTGCAAAAAACAATAAAGTTTATCCGTTTGAACATTAAGTATCTTGTCTTTTTAGTGTATTCAATTGAATATAGGTTGAAAAGGATTTGCAAATCAGCGTATTCTGTTTTTATTTATGTTTTACACAACGTCCCAACTTCATTGGAATTGGGGTTGTATTTTCAGAGGATGGTAAATATACTGGGTTGTAACACACAGCCATTAATGTCTAAATAGCTGGCAACACAAATGATTACACCTCACAGTGAACATGTCCAAATTGTGCTCAAAGTGTCAATATTTTGCGTGACCACCATTATTATCTAGCACTGCCTGAACCCTCTTGGGCATGGAATTCACCAGAGCTGCACAGGCCGCTACTGGAATACTCTTCCACTCCTCCATGATGACATCACAGAGCTGCTGGATGTTACTGCACCTTGCGCTCCTCCTTCTCCTGCTTAAGGATGCCCCACAGGTGCTCAGTTGAGTTTAGGTCTGGTGACATTCTTGGCCAGTCTATCACCTTTACCTTCAGCAAGGCAGTTCTCATCTTGGAGGTATATTTGGGGATCGTTATTGAGTTGGAAAACTGCCATGCGGTGCAGTTTCCGAAGGGAGGGGATCATGCTCTGCTTCAGAATGTCACAGTACATTCATGGAATTCATGTTTCCCTCAATGAACCGTAGCTCCCCAGTGCCGGTAGCACTCATGCAGCTCCAGACCATGATGCTACCACCATCATGCTGGACTGTAGGCAAGAGACAGTTGTCTTGGTACTCCTCACCAGGGCACCTCCACACATGCTGGACACCATCTGAGCCAAACAAGTTTATCTTGGTCTCGTCAGACCACAGGACATGGTTCCAGTAATCCATGTTCTTGCACTGCTTGTCTTCAGCAAACTGTTTGTGGGCTTTCTTGTGCGTCAGCTTCAGAAGAGGCCTCCTTCTGGGACAATGGCCATGCAGACCGAGTTGTTGCATTGTGAGGCATATGGTCTGAGCATTGACAGGCTGACCTCCCACTTCTTCAACCTCTGCATCAATGCTGGTAGCATTAATGTGTCTATTTTTTGAAGGCAACCTCTGGTGCTTGAAATAGTAAATAGTGCTTGAAAACCACTGTATGACTTTGGCCACTGTACTATAGCTCAGTTCCAGGGTGTTAACAGTCTTCTTATAGCCTAGGCCATCTTTGTGGAGAGCATGCCATGAGGTGCCATGTTGAATATCCAGTGGCCAGTATGAGCGAATTGTACCCAAAACTCCAAATTTAACAGTCCTGCTCCTCATTCACACCTGGAACCTTGTAACTCACAAGTCACATGACGCAAGGGAGGGACACTAACACGGTTGGGCACAATATGGACATGTTCACTCTGAGGTGTACTCACTTGTGTTACCAGCTATTTAGACATTAATGGCTGTGTGTTGAGTTATTTTCAGTGTGTGTGTGTGTGTGTGTGTGTGTGTGTGTGTGTGTGTGTGTGTGTGTCTGTATTGATAATTACACAATGTGAACAGGTTTACACTCTAAAAAGGGTTTTGCCTGCATGTTATAAAGATTGTCCAATCTTGTTACAGTTGCTGTGATAAAGACATTTGTGAGTGAAGAATGGACAGTTCAATGGAAAATGTCACTGTACATTAGCAGCCACTATGGCAAACAGATTATCATACTACACTAACCTTTAAGTGACCAGTAACGTAGAAGAGTAGGGATAGGGGCAGATTTTTAATCTCTCACTGATTAGGCCTTATCCTTGACCAAATTTCCTATGAGTTTTCATTGCCAGTTTAGTGCAGGCCAGGTCAGAACCTTGTGTGCAGAGAAGGTGCCCCTAATGATTCAGGTCCATTGTTTGCATTTCGTGTATAAGTACTGTGTTTATCTAAAGCAAAAAAATCATAGATTCATGTGCAAAGTGCAGCAGTATAGATAGAACATATATTGTTGCCCTGTAAGTCAATGGATAGGCATCGGGTAAATCCTCGAACATGGGATGGTTTGAGTGGTGAGTGTGAATGATGAACAGACTGGAGTCAAGTAGTTAGCTGCTGTCTTAAATCTGCTGCCATTCAGCGTCCCTCTGCTGCCTCTCTTCTGCCTCTCATCCTTCACTTCTCTCTCTTTCCAGGCAAATCGGCCTGCTCTTCACAGGCCCCTTATAGTTAGCACTGGCCTCCTTCTTTCTCTCTACCACCAACTAAAGCTCTCCATCCTCTGCCTGTCTAATTGATGAATGAACAATCTGAAGAAGCCTGCACTCTCCTTCGTTTCTTTTCTTTTCTTATCTTTCTTTTTTTTTCCACAAGCCATGCACACTCTCGAAGGGGTGAAGGGCCTTTTGCTCCCTCTCCCCATTTCTTCTTTCTCCCTGCTTTGCTCCCTCGTTGCTCTCCTTTCCTTTATTATTCATTATATTTCCCCTCAGAGCAGAGAGAGAGAGAGAGAGATGAGTTGCCGCTAGCCGTCAGTGTACCTGGTAAAACTGGCAAAGGGAGCAGGGAGAGAGAGTGAGGGTGAGAGCTGAGAGTGTGAGAGCAACAGACAGAGAGAGAGAGAGAGAGAGATGGCTAGAGCAGAGATAGATATACAGCTGAAAAATGAAGAAGAGAGAGTTCAAGAGCTGAAGGAGAGAGACTAAGAAAAAGACAGAGAGAGGCTTGTGCTTAGACAGAGAGAAGGAAACAGAGGGAGAGAAAAGAAAAAGAATGACATGAGAAAGAGAAAGAATAGAGGGAGGGCAAGGGCTTGGGGAGAGGGGGAAAGAAAAGAGAGAAAATGAAAGATGACAAAGAAAAGAAAAGAGGGAAGGCTGGATCTTGGAACTTGGAACACTGAGAAAGAGAGAAAAGAGAGAGACTAGACAATAGAGATAGAATGGGAGAGAGAAAAGAGAGAAAGAAAGAGCTGACAGATACAGGGAGGGAGAGAGAGAGAAAAGAGGCTAGTGTACAGAGAGAGAGAAGAAAAGAAAGTGGAGAGAAAGAAAAGAGAGTGAGCCCAGACAGAGAGAGGGGAGAGGGAGAAACAGAAAGACACACATGCTATAGCTGAGAGAGAGAGAGAGAGAGAGAGAGAGAGAGAGAGAGAGAGAGAGAGAGAGAAGAGAAGAGAAACAGATGCTAGAGCACATATAGAGAGAGAGACACAAAAAGAGAGAGACAGAGAGAGAGGTCTAGATCTGAGACGATGTGTTTCTCAGAGAAGAGTGAAGTAGGAGGATCTGACCAGAGAGAGGGAGGGAGAGAGCGAGAGAGAGAGAGAGAGAGAGAGAGAGAGAGAGAGAGAGAGAGAGAGCGCATCTCAAGGCTTCCATGAGCTTTGCAGAAAGAGAAAAAAGAAAGGTGTACGGAGCCCCGCCGGTGACATCCTGTATAAGTAAAAATAGTGCATGGCCACGACTTAGTAAGGCGTGATCTCGTTCATCTTAATCATATCCTTCCCACGCCTTACTAAGTCGTGGACACGCATTGGGATCTCGTTCCCACGCCTTATTAACATTATTTTTATATATACAGGATGTCATCAGCGAGGCTTCGTAATACAGTGATTGACAGCAGTGGAAGAAAATGATAGATGGCTTCCAGAACGTCTCTGTAATAGCGAACAATTGCGAAACAAAAATACATGAGAGAGTTGAAGTGATAACAAAAGGACATGCGAACAAATCGAGTGTGTGTGTGTGTGTGAGAGAGAGAGAGAAAGCGCGAGAGTGACGGGGAGAGAGAGAGAGAGAGAGAGAGAGAGAGAGAGGAGATCTTGGACGGTTGGTGCTGCATGACAGACGCGCTGTGAGCTTTGAGCTGGCCAATCAGAGCGCCCAGTTTATCTAAGCTGCTGCAGTGGAGGATTCAGCGAGGATTCTCCCTCGTGCTCACACACACACACACGCACACGCACACACAGACACACTGTGCACGGAACAGAAATAGTCTCATTCACGGAGTAGAGTAGCGGGAGGAAAATGGTGCGAAAGCCAGGGAAAGTGCAGATAGACGCATCCAGCAAGAGAGGAGATGCTTATATGGATCCATCTTATGAGGTATAGTATGACACAAGCTGTTTCTCTACTGCTGCTGGTTGGTGTGAGGATGCCTCTGGGATTGGGACTGTACTATTTTAGTGAGTGTGTATATGTGCAGAGATACTGACAGAGCATCTAAAAAGAAAGGGAGAAAATTAGATATCTATATGTATGTATAGTGAATACATACAGTGTGGTTATGATGAATTCTCTTTTGAGAGTTAGAAAGGAAAAGAAAGGGGGAAAAGAAGAGGGAGCTGAAAAGGAATTAAGTATCTGAGGTGGTTAAGAGTGAGAGAAGAAGTGAGGAGAGAGAGAGAGAGAGAGAGAGAGAGAGAGAGAGAGAGAGAGAGAGAGAGAGAGATACATTTGTATGCAGTATCTGTGGCATGTGCTGCCAGACTTGCTGTGTTTCTCTTGCTGTGCTACATGAACTACAAGCTTCTGTGGAGTTGCTGTTCTCCTGTGGACTGGCTGTGTCCGTGTCTGTGCTTTGCTGGTCTGATCTGCTTCCTAACTCTGTTTTGCTTACCAGCAGACACACACACACACACACACACACACACAATGGCAGTCGTGGCTGAGGAGTGAGGCAGTGTCTTATCAGCAGCTTATCCTCCTTATGCTTTTAGCCAGGTTTAAATACTCATCTGCGCTGGTGCACCTTACACTCTGACATGCTCTCAACCACTTTCTAACACTCAGCTGTGCGAGACCACTGAGAGAAGGTCATGTCTTCATGATCTTTGCAAAGGCGAGAGAGAGGAAGACAGTGGAGTGGCCACAGCTGAATGCTAATAATGCTTTACTCATTAGACTCCCTGTCAAGACAGGGTGTGAAGGGCGTGTGTGTTTATTTTTCTATTTCTCTGTGACTATGCCAGTTTCTTCAGTTCATCTCTTGGCATTTTTTGAGATGGCTATGGTACTGTGAAGACATCAGACACCACTCTTAATTTATTTCATTTCCAGTCAAAATGGCCATTAGGTACTAACAGGAAACAAAACATTACACAGAAGCTTCAGCAACTACATATAATTTTAATTGCCTGTAATGCAGCTTCCATTATTTTCTCCAAAGTTCAGTCTTGGAAGTTGGTTGTACTTTCTGACTCTAACAATCCAAGAAATCTCAAACAAAATCTTCAGTGATGTTGAGGTCTAGAGGTCAGTCGTTGTTCAGGTCATTGTTCTGAGAACACCAGCAACCTCTTTGTTTAATTTGCAAATTTTATTTGTTTTTCACAATAAGGGCTTCTTGACAGTTACACGTTCTTTCAGACCCATAGTGTTGTCTTCTTACAGTGGTCAGAAACACCTGTGAACTTTTTCAGCCCTAGAAGCAAGTGTGGAGCTTGATATTCTACTGCCTCTCAAAGTTTACTGACAGATGAAATATATTGTTTATCTGATGGTGATAGTTGTGGTCTTCTAGCTATTATTATTATAAGGAATTTTTTGAGGTCCAGTTTTGGAAACATGTTTTCCCACTTATTTTCATTTGACTTTGATTTTCTTATGTCTAATATAATGGGAATTAATAAAAATGAGTGAAGAGCAGTCTCTGACTTTTGCACAGTATGTTTAATGTATGAAATTTTGGATCATTTTCTTTCACACAATGTACAGCTGGCAGGCGTGTGCATGTTTTCCACTTATTTTTCTTTGGCTTTCCCTTTTTTATGCAGGTAGATTATCTCATATCTAATCTCCTAAGAAATATCCAATAACACGTATTTAAATGACATTTTAAATACATGTTAACTTAAATAAACAAAGGATGGTCTCTGACTTTTGCACTGTACAGTATGTTAAGGCTGGAAGCACACGCACAAAGGCACTCGCATGGATACACTGAGATACACACACAGAAGGAGCGCTGTTGACTGTTTAAAAGCGTGAAAGGATCGTTGTGGTTTGAGTCCAAGAGCTGTGGGCTGATTGCATGATCTCTGAAATGAGAGAGAGAGAGAGAGAGAGAGAGATGCAGTGAGAGTGAGCACATACACTTGCATTTTGTTCTTCAATGGGTGGAGAACGATTTTGCTGCCCTTACTGACAGGCTCCCTTGTTCCAAAACGGTTCGACTGAGAGCAAATAGCAGAGGAGCATTCAGTACGGCTTTGAAGAGTATTCAGTGGTGTATAGTAGCACTGTCCTACCACACACTACCCCCAGGCAACAGACACACAATTGGCCTAGTTACATGCACTTTTAAAATTAAAGGATCCTAAATGCTTCTTGGCTTGGATTCAGTTCTAGGAAAAACCCTGTTATAGAACCTCTGGACTAGGACTAGACAACTTTAACCCTCTGGGATCTGAGGGCATTTTTGTGATTTGTGCATATATTCTTAAAAGCATCAAAAAGGCTCTTGGATATGAAATGATACCCACATGTTATATGTCAAGGTGTTCAGCACATTCTCAGTTCTCTCTCTAATAAGACTAATTTGATTTGGAGCGCTGTCTAAAGAGATAATAAGCCCTAAAGCTGAGTCCAGTTTTAGAAATGATAAAAACTTTTTTGTTCATTATTATAACTATTAAAGTACAGGCCTAAAGTGATTGAGCTTATCTTGCTTGTTAACTGGAAATACTTAGTGGCTCTCAATTGATGCCAGACAGCTCCAGCTCAAATAAACAAACAAACATATCTCACTGCTACCCTCTAAAGGTGCTTTTAGCAAACATCAAATAAACAAACATTATTCACCACTGCCTTCTAAAGGTGTTATAGCACTGGTTAGAAGACCCATGACGTTTTTTAAACATTGACATCTATTTACATGAATTTGCCTCAATTCAACAGAGAAACACACCCAATTCACATTATGTTCATTGCAATGTAAACCTAAGGTCATGAAAGCTAACTGTAGAAAGTAACTGCAGCACAGATAATTCTGATTAGCTCAAATAATTGGAATCAGGCAGGGTTGGTATACCAATAAGCCACAAATACACACAGATAATGCGACACACAAACAGTGCAAACCATGCGAACAATAGCCTCTTTAGCCAGGTGGTTGAGCCAGGGATGCTTGAGCCAAGGGTAGCCCACTTTGTTTTTGAGGCAGCAGACATAAAGGATTGCCAGTCTTTTGGGGTTAGCTTCAGCCTTACATGGACACCATTCTGATGAGGCCTGGCTGACTCGGTCAGCTGCATCAGACAGCACTGCGATCTCCACACAACAAGCTGTAGACCAGCTAGTACTGAGATCATGAGTGACTGAAAATTTTTCCAGATTCCGGCAGCATCTGATGGTCGGAAGCGTGAGTTTATGGAAAGCACATATAAGACTAATGACTTGAGAAATTTGATGAAGCCAAAGTACCTTTAATGGTGCATCTGTTATGTCATGCACCTGGGCAGGTGCCAGAATGCAACTGCTGTTCCTTTTAAGATGGAACATAAAATTCAAACCAAAACTGCTGAATAAAAAGCCAACTTCAGCTTTGTTGAATAGCCTTTTACAGAAAAAAAGAGTCAGTATTATTCCACTCAGCATTGATGACTTCAAACTGTTAAAAAATATTTGCAAGCTAATTTGTCTTCAGCTTGAGATCAAATATTATCTAGAATTCTAAATCTGACAAGGCCAATACCATAAGTAAAAATGATTAATATTTTGGGCATGACTTACTTCTGCACAGGAGCGCACACCCACACACACACACACACACACACACACACACACACACACATATATATATATATATATATATATATATATATATATATATATATATATATATATATATATATATCGTAACTGTCAGATTTTGTTTTTGTTTATACCTTGATATACATTTTTGGCCATAAGCCCCACTTCTACAGGCATTATATTAAATAACTGTGACTGGCCTTCATCAAGAAGGTTGCACATCATACTTACACATCATTTACAAAAAATGCTTTTTTCATCTATCGAAATGTTTTTTAGGCAACCAAAAGTAGTTGTTTTGTGGCATTACATGTATAGAACCTATTTTTTTCCTTTGAATGTATTTTTTACATTTTTTTTTCACATCTCACATCTCTTTGCTTTAGTGTGGTTCTCAGACACGGAGGGCTTAGATTGAGGTTTTTAAAATTCATATGAGTAATGTTCTCAACACTGTGTTACATTATCACATTCGCTCCATCTTCTCTATTTTTGCAACTTTAATCAACCTTCTTCTTTTATATGTGCAATGTTTTCCAACTCTAGTTGAATTGGTTAATGAGAGTGAGGAAAAAGGACTCCAACAGTGCTACACCCCCCTGCCCCCTTTCCACCCTGTGCACACACACACGCACACACACACTTATACACATTTCTCTGAAGGGTAAATCTTGATGATTTCACATAAATCTCTAGGATTTGTGAGAGAGAAGCAAAAAGAAAGGAAGCTGCGTTAACTATCTCTGTGCAGGCTGCTGTAGAGGAATAGTAAAATTATCTGTGGGAATTCTCAAGCCTGTTTTTAAGTGTAGGTGTCTCTTTGTTGTGTAGGTGACTAACAAGGGTTCCTCACATCACATCATCAGAACAGAGTCTTAGAATACAGGAAAAAGCACTAGAAATATTTGAAACAGCCAGATTGTATTGATCATCAAGGCTTAAGCCACACTCATAAAACATGTACACAAATGTTTCCACATGAAAAAAAAAATATTACATTAACACAGGTTTATTTTTCAGTATACGTATTTTCAGTGATGATTCTGTTGATGCAGTATGTGTTATTAATGTGGAAATGAACAGATTTAAAGCAAGCCAAGCCAGTGCTAGAGAGGCCACATACCACTTTTTCTTTTTATGTCATTGATATACTCAAACCTTGAGTATCAGGTGATGCTGAAACAATTCTGATATTTTGCCTTTAAAATCTACTAAGCTGATGAGCTTTGTTTAATTCAAAGACTTAAGATGATCATAGACTATGTTAGAATAAGTTGTCTGCTGACTCTGCTGGGGGTTTCCCACAGTGCGACATACAGTGGAAAAATGTAATGAACACACACTTGTAGTCACAACTTTCAAAGCAAGAAGTGAAGTATTTTTAACCAAATGATGAGCTACTCAATATTATATTATAATACCGGTTTAAAGAAAAATATATCATGCTAAATATTTTAGCTATCGCTAAGGCCTAATTTCAGGCAGGATTGGATTGAATTCATTCTTTTTTCCCTCTGATATCCAATCCAGCATTTTCTGCTGAGTTTGACCCAGTACCTGTACTCATCAGTACTAGTGAAAGTTAAATGAGTGAGTGAAATGAAAATAAGTTTAAACACACTTCTGCACATTTTAATGCACAATTACTCTTTATTTGCTATGTCTAATATACGTTTCTAAACATGTGTAGAGAATGTTTTAACATAGAGAATCAATAAAACGTCATTTGACCAAGGATGCCCAAAACTTTGCTTACAACTCTATCTTTAGTCAGTGCACCAGTATTACCACCAAAACATTACACATAATAATGTTTCTGGCCATAGTATCTGTAAATCAGGGATGTCAAACTCGCCCAATAAAATTTAAAAACCTCATCAAATCAGTGGGCCAGAGGAAAAAAAATGTGATATCATCCAAACTGGCCATTGTTATACAGACAAATGTAGACACTTATAGCAGACCTTAAAATATTACATGGACACTTGAAATATTAAAAAAGTTAAATGTCCCCTGGTGCTCGCTCTTTCTAACCTAGCTCTTTGCTTGAACTAGATACCTGGCATCCTTTCTTTCCTACAAGTTCATTAAGACTTGAGCTTAATTTCTGAGCTCCTGAGCTGATGGTAAATGTTTATATTGCTTAAACTGCAGCTGAATTGTGCAGAATTTTGTAGAATTGTGGTGTAACCACTGTTCCATAGCTGTTGAGGTAGGAGAGTTGGAGCACATTATGCTGCGGTGCATTCTGGGGACTGTAGTGTAACACATTGTGAAATGGGCTAATATTAATAGAAAATTAAACCACTTTTGTGGGCTGGAAAGGATTGTATGAAGGGGGCCTTGTGTTTGACACATTGGCTGTAAATAAAGGGCTGCACAAGAATGACTATTTCTGTGGAGGCACGTCGGATTAAAAAAAGTAAAAAAAAATAAAACGCATTATGTTTTGGTTTTTTGAACCTTAACCTCATGCATCCCTAAAATATCATTCTGCGTGACGTGGAGGCTAAAAGCACTGAGTGAAGTTTCTAAGCAATGCCTGAAGAGATCTTAAGCTTTAGCCTGCCGTTTAGGCGCTGAGCTCAGTTCCCTATTGCAGTCACTACACTAGTGAGTCATCATGGTGGTAAGGCAATATACTATAACCCACATTGTGCAGACATCACCAGCAATGGTGTCCTCACTGACAGCTTATTAAATCCCTAACCCTTTCTAATTAAACAAACACGCCAGTGCTGAGCTCAAACCGGCTCTCTATTCAAATGATGTCATTAATAAGACAGCACCAAGCAGGCATTTCAGGCTGACTGGAGCTTTGCTTACAGGAGGCTAATGTTTAGTCTTTTTAGTTGTGCAATGATGTGTTCAGAAAGTGCATGTAGAAAGCATGACTGAAACAGCACATTTCAAGAGGATAGAAAGATAGAGGAAAGGCTTGATCCTAACAGCCACACCTGCTGCGTAGCATTTCCAAAATGCTCATGAAAGTCATAATAGCTGTAATTATGCTTCTGCTGGTGTTTAATTGAAAATGGGAGATGTACTAATGTGGCTTGAACAAATGATACACTGCACAGAGAGCATTTGCAGCTCATCACTTACTCTCTTTCCTCTCCTCTCTCAAACTGTCATCTTTTTCCTCGGCCTAGACTGTTTTTGTTGTGATAACACCACCGGAGGAACCTATGCTATTGACACAAAACGAGCAAAATGCCCTGCACACAAACATGCACACCCTCGAAAACACAGCTTGGCATACAATCTCATGCCCTCCTTCTTTTCGCAAAAGCAGAATAAGTTCTCCAATTAGCAGAATTTTTGTCTCGCATCCACCTGTGAGAGGGTATCAAAGAAAAAATGAGCCAGCCATGCTAAGCATTTGATTAGTAACGTTAAATCAGATCGTTCTATGCATAAGCACGCGTACACTGGAATGCCAATTCACAAACCCAGAAGTAGATTAGACTTTTGTTCATAATAGCTGATGGAATGCAGTCTTTTATCTTTACACACTTCACAGTGGGGCTGCAAAAAAACGAATATTTTGATATTTGATTGTTCAAGTGAATTAATTGATGTATAATCAATTAATATGCTCAAATGTGCCCTGTGAATGTGAGCTATGACAATAAACTATTTGGCAATGTTTTGACAAATTGAAATTCTGTTCAGAAAGAGCTAATGATGAGCCAGATAGTGATTTTTGTAAGGTTAGTGGTATCTCAAGCTAACAAGTCACTCACAGCAAAGCTACCATTTGCTGACCGTTCTGCTGGTTCAGAATTGACACCAGCATGATTTTTTTCCCGATGGTTGAAGGTAGCATTGTGCCAAGCATCACTGTTGTTGGAACAAAACCTTGCATCTCCAAAATGGTAACTTTACAGGAGAAGGAAAAAACCTACGTTACTTTTAATGTAAGTCAATGGAACCAGACAGTTTCCAAGTCATTTTGGGTCATTTTTTTTGGTTCATTCATCATGAAATTACCACACAATGTAAAAAACAACTGGCATTTTCAAATTATATCAAAAACTGAAAAACGTCAAAAACATATATACAGTATATCACACACACAGACACATATATACATATATATATATATATATATGCATATATGCATACACACACACACACACACACACACACACCCACACACACACACATATATATATATATATATATATATATATATATATATATGTACATATATATGCACATACATATACACACACACATATACATTTTATATATTTATATTATACATATACATTTTATACATATATACATATATATATATATATATATATATATATATATATATATATTCAGTAATGGTAATCACCTTTCAGCCCCAGGTCAGAGCAGTACAGAAGAGCTAATATACAAAAGCTAGAAACAGCGAGAGAGAAATATACAAAGAGAAACTGCATTGTTTAACAAGATTTTTGATGTGTATTCCACTTTGATGATGCTGATCAATTTAGACATATTCAGAGTGCTCCAGTACTTTTTGACACAGTAATATTAATGACATTTATGTTTTGGCTCTGCACTCCAGCACATTGCAGCACAAAAGAAATTATAAAGCTAAAGTGCAGACTGTTTATAATCAAGGGTGCCTATATATATATATATATATATATATATATATATATATATTTCCAGACCTCTCCGTGAGGAAGCCAAGTATTATTTGTAGTTTATACATGTATCATACAATAACTACTTTCGCTAATCGATAGTTTATTCAAATAAAACAGCTATGCTGGTGGTGGAATTTAATAAATCCATTCGATTTCCAAGGGCACTGTGAAGAAGTCAGGAACTAAACTTTGTTCTTATAACTAGTGCAACAGCTATTGATTGCTATTCTAAAAACATTAAATTCTTTTTACTGTGTTATAATGTTCTGTACATGAAAATCAGCCCACAGTCCCTATATTGGTGCATCCATAGCAATTACAGCTGCTTTGGCACCACTCATTTGTTTATTTGAGGACTGAAGAAGTGTTAGTGCGCATAAAACAGGCCATCATGAGGCTGAGAAAGTAATAACACTGCCAAAATATTAGGTGGACCAACTATTTGGGGCATTATTAATAAGCAAGCACACACTGGTTAGAAATAGGAATGGCTCTGGTGGACCACAATAGTGGAGAATACATAAAAGCCTGTAAAGCTTTGGGCCAAAGTCTTATGGACAGATGAGATGATTAAAGTGATTGATGGAATGAGGAAAGTGTGGAGAAAAAAGGAACTGTTCACGATCCGAAGCCTACCACCTCATCTGTGAAACATGGTGGAAAAGACATGTATGGCTGCCAGTGGAACTGGTTCATTTGTCTTTATTGATGATGTGACTGCTGATGACAGCAACGAGATGAATTCTCAAGTAATAAGAACCATTTTACTGGCTCAGATCCAACCTGAACCAATGCCTAGAAGTTGGCACTTCACCTTGTAGCAGGATAATGATCTGTAACTTACTACTAAAGCAATTATGCATTTTTTTTCAAACCCAAAAAGTAGAAGTTTCTCAATCACCCCACCTTAACCCAACCGAGCATTCATTTTGCTCATTAAACACAAAACTGAAATGAATTACAAAAAAAGCAAAAACTGGAAATAGCTGAGTTTCATGGGGTAGCATCAGCAGTGTAATGTGTATGGGTCACAGACTTCACTGACAGTCATTGGCTACAAGGATTTGCAACCAAGTAGTAAACAGAATTATTTTTACTGTTTGTTCATTTATCCAGTTTTAATCCCCTAAAACAGGGAAACTAATGTATAAAAATTATTATTATTTCAATGGAATTCACCACATATAGATCTCAGTACCCTTAAACCTGACTATCAGTGTTCTAGGCTCCACATAGTCATTGTTTCATTTCAAATTCAGCATACTGAAATACATAGCCAAAAAAAAAAATCAGTCTCCAATTACTTACAGACTAAACTGTATAAGGCATCCGAGCAGGCCGAGAGCACCTGGCGGTGACTCATTCTCAGGAGGTGATGCCAGCATTTCTTTCAGTTCTACCTGCTCAAAGCTTGTGTTGATTGAGCCTTGTGATATGACCAGCTCCTACTGTTCACACTTTGATTTGGACCTTAAACTAGTGGACATGGGAGATATTTTGAAGATTAGAATCCAGTTTTACTTATACATAGCCATGTCCAAAGAGAAAATAATAACATATGCAACAAGGCCCAATCAATATAAAAATTATAGGGTTGATATCAATGTTAGGTGTTTAAAAATGCCAATAACAAATAATAACAGCTGCCAATTCTATATTTATGTTTTACATTTCAATTTAATACTCCAACAGTTATAGGTAAACAACGTCCTACTGTATGATATGATTGATATTATCACAATGTTTAAACTCATTTGGACATCAGGAGCCTATCCCAGCAGTCATCAGGCAGAAGGCAGGATACACCCTGGACAGGTCACCAGTCCACTGCAGGGCGAGCAACTTACAATTTGATTATTTTGCTCAGGAAGGCAAATGGTAGCGTCAGGAGTTTTGCCCAAGGACTCTTATTGGTATAGTGTAGGATGTTTACCCAGGCAGGGATTGAACCCCAATCTACAGTGCAGAAGTGTTACCCACTACACTATACCAACTAATATACCAAATAGTAAGTCACTGGACTGCCATGTGATATCCTATGATAAAAAAGGCTTTGCTGGCAGCTGGTCTTAGCTGGTTTCATATGGTCAGTTCTAGTATAAGGTAGTAATTCTCACTGGACTAGCATTAGATCAGGCCCGGATCATCCAATAGGACCTGAGCCACTAGAAGGCTACCATGAGCAAATCTGAAACAGCTGTTTTGACTCATGGTGGGAACTTTACTAGTGGCACAGCAGTAAAAATAGACCAGCTAAGACCATGTCATAACAGCAAGCGATACAAGCAAAAACAAAAATATTTCCAATATAATCAGTGTGGATGTCTACACTAGTTACAGGCAGCAGAGTGTGATGCAGTGAGATGCAATGCCATTTTTGACGGACCCCCAATTCTTCAGCTGACAGCTCTGTCAGGATAGGAGTTATCTTTTGATAGGTCAGTGGTTTGTCTATGCTTTGACCCGAAGCACATTTGGTGTTTCCACTGTAGACAACCTGCAGGCTTCATGATGTGATGTGATACTACATTTGAACTCCCACTTTAGTGTAGTTTTGTGTTATGGCTGATCATAGTCCTGACACTCTACATATCTTACCTAAATGTCAGTTTATTTTTCTCCTCCAATCACTGCTTATTAAACACTGTACTATACTGTATACCTTGATTGTCTTACTCAAGCTTTCAGGTTTTTAGCATTGAACTATAACATTCCTGTGAACATGAATGAATATAAAGCTCCAGGTATTCAAAAGATGTGCCGGAGGATCTGTAAACACGAGATCTAATTCTGAAAGCCATATGCAAAACATTAAGCACCCGAATTAAAAAAGTTGATTTGCCCTTGTCAGCAGTGATCTGTGTCATCAGAGGTACGATACCAGACGGTGGGGGGAAAAAAATCAAAAAACAAGCACGCCTGCAGTGGCAGTATGCTTTAGCTAGACTGATTAACTGTTTGGGTTTAAAGTTTGCTGCTTTTGTCTGTGTTCTGGGCATTTCAACTATCTGATTTTAAATGATCTTGTATTCTTTGGAATTAATGTTTTTATTATCAAGAACAGATGCATGCTTTATAGGAAAATGTTGCATTTGTTAAATAAAATAAATGTATGTGTTCTCTTTAATGTGTAAATAATCTTGCTACTGTTTTTTCTCAATTGGAAAAGAGATGCGATCATAGTTGTTGTTGTGGAAATGTACTGCTCTGTAATGTGTTTAGTGTTGTGTTATGTCATTATATTTTGTATTGTGTGTGCCTGTACTGTGACTGTATATAGAACATTCTTCTGTCTATTCTTGTTTATCCATGTTTGTCACACCTGTTCCTTGTCCTGGGTCTAATCTTGGCATCAGTCCAGCTATACAAATGTATTAGCCCAATGTCTTACGGGCTAGCTGGGTGTGTGGTGGCCTGCGCACAACAAAATAAACTTCACTGCAATAGACAACGTCCCCTGGATCACACTAGGTTTTGAATTTCTACATTATGTGCCAACACTGTAGTTATTATGCTGCCATTGTGGTGCTCCATAGGCCATGTTTAACTTGGTGTGATATCATAAAACAAATCACTGACCACCCCAAAAAAGGTAGCTAGGTAGGGGCCTAACAAACTTTTGTCCTCAGGACCCCATAACTTGATGTTATGGGGCTGCATGTGATGTACTGTGATGAAAAAGCTTAAGTTGGTAGCTGGTTTCAAATTGTCTAAGTTGGTCTTTGATAGTCATTATATACATTTTTGCTGGTCTAAGGTGGTCGGGGTAGTTGACCAGGTGAACATCCACTAGACTAGTCTGATACACCAGCTTGGTCATGCTGGTAGGACAGCTTGACCACCAAATTAAAACAAAAACAAACCCTATGCAGGTCAGTTAGTTAAACTGCTTAAGTTTGATCTTAAGCCATATAATTCAGCAACTACTACAAAGTATTTGCAAACTACAGTAAATAGAATATGTGATGGATCCCCAAGGAGACACATGTAGCGAATTCTAGATTTTCATAAAGTATGAAAAATATTTGATACTATATATATGTTATTACTAAAACTGTGCTAAATCCACCCCAAACATCTTCAGCAGAAAAACATTTGATGTGGTTTTACTGATTTGACTTATTTAGCTCATCTGTGGAAAGTTGAACATCTCTCTTTATAAAAATATCACCCTAGTCACACCTTCTGTTAGTCATTCCATAAACATCCTTCATCCTTCCAACTGAAACTTCCCAGGGTTCTGTCACACATGGATACTTTTAGTGAAAACCCAATATGAGAGTGTGATGAGCCAGTCCACAGAGTGTGTCGGACACATGTATCAACAGCAACAGTGATGTAAATTTGAGTACACTGAATGGATGGATCCGACTCGTTTCCTCCCACTAGATACACTCTTGCTCGGAGCTAAGCTCAGAGTAGCTCAGCACCAGCACGGTCTCAAAGAGCAGTACAAGTGCTTGCCTTATAAACTCTTGACTGCAGAGTTCACAGGTGCCTCCACTTGCCAATTAGCCAAGCCTCTGCTCTGGGTGCCATGCCAAAGCCACTCCCTCCAGCCTGTTTCTTCCTTCAACTGGAGTTGAAATCTCTTCTCTTCCCTAAGCTCACACTCCTCAGGGGGTTAGAATACACACATACAGAGAATCTAGAAATACCTACAAACTTGCTCCATAATTTGAAACATTTTCCTTAAGCAGCAATTAATTTAGATTTAGAGGATCACAGGAGAAAGTATTTAGACTATAAGAATATTGAACAGGAGTGACAGGTCTCCTTTGTTAGAAGAATACAAGAGTCAACTCTTTCAACTCCCAAGCAATTCCTCTTTCAGCAGTTGTCTTTTTTCCCAATGTCCAAAATTAGCCAAGTAAGTAATACTATTTTTCTTAATCAGTCTTTCAATTAACTATTTGACAATAACTGCATAATGTTTGCTCCATCTTTTCATTTCAAGAAGCAGGGATCACAAGATAAGTAGATGAGCAATGCATGCAAAACCATCAACCAGTCATCAACAAACAAGGCAAGAATTTTATAACCACAGCCAAGGACAAGAATATTGTCCAATATTCTAATAATTTAAATTAAAGTGCCAATATTATGCAAAATTCCTTTCTTCTGTTCTCTTTGCTTTTATTTAACCATTGCCTTTGAATAAGTTTTACAAACAAAACATCACCAACTAATTAAGCATACATGTACATACTTTGAATGCCACAAACTGTGCTTTGAAAATGTATTTTCCCCTTCCTGACTTCCTTTATTTTTGCATTCTTTATGTACACAGTTCACAAAGCTGATTGATCTGCAGTTTATTCTGCTAGTAAGAGGACTATTAACATATAAGCTCCATCACTGCATAAATGAAAAAGCCTCATCTTCTGTTTGATTGTATACTTTACCCTCACATTTTATGAAAACTGGAAAACAGGAGGTCAGCAAGTGCAGATATATATACCTCTTAAAGATAATTATCACTATGTAACCATAGTAAAACCTTACATACGGCTTAATATGTAAAAAAAATGTGTATTTTATATATATAAACATTAAATCAATGCTATGCTGCTTGCTCCACCAAGAGGAACAGTTTAAGCTGATTTCTCTACCATTTACAGCAATCTGTCATTATTTATCATTACACAGAATAAGTTCTGGGAAATGATTGAAAGGTGCTTTATTATAGTAAAGCAGTTATTGTAGCTATATTAGTGAAGTGTTTCATTGTTAGTGTCTGATTTCCCTCTGTCCAGGAGGCTGATAAGACTCATTTAGGTTAGAAAGGGCAGCGGCAGTATGAATTGAATGTCTTGAGGTTTATTTATATGTCTAAAGCATAGCCAGAATACATGGGGAGCTCTTTACAGAAAGCCATCACCTGAGGGGGCAGGGGATACTCCCCGCTAAAAAATGAGATGCAGAGTTTCCATTTCTGATGAAACTTTGTCCCCTGAAGCCTCCCTGGGGTCTAAGTTCTGGCTGGCTGGCCTAAGAATATCTGAGCAAGAGATGGAGAGAACGACAAATCTGGAATCAAAGATTTCTGAGCCCAAGAAACATTTGTTACCCTGCTGAAAGTCCTTTTATATAAATGCATTACGTCATCTTGCCTCCAGATGTGAAGTTAAAGATCTAAACTGGAATGAAGTATGTATGACATGCCGTATATGGCATATGTGCTGCACATAATGTTTTGAAACTGAAAGCAATTCTTTTTTTTTTAACAGTGTTGAAAAACGTTTGCTCACACTTTTAAATATATATTTAGTCTTGCATTTTTAAACAGCACTTAAGAGGCATCATGGTTATATAATATTTCAGCTTTTCTTCAGGGAACCCCAAAGCTCCCTCCTAGCATTATATTTTTCTTCCCACCCTCTTTTTTTTATTTATCATCTCTTCTGCTGTTAGCTCTGAACTTACCAGAGGGGAAAGTGGGGAAAGCAGAGAGTACCAGTTGAGTTCTGTGTGTGCATGTGTGTGTGTGTGTGTGTGTGTGTGTGTTATTTGTGAGTGGAGATGCTACACATATAAAGTGCTTAATGCTGAACACAGAACCCTACCCAGTTACTACTTGAAATCCCTCTTCCTGGTTCATGTTAAAACAAAACTCAGGTTCTTTTATGTTCACAAGTGTTTGCTGATGTACACTAACATAATTTCACCTCAGTTTGCCTCCAGCATCTACTTAGTCTACCATGATGTATGTCTCTCATTATCTCTGTTTATTGTCAGTAGGCCTCCTGCAAATTAAAGTCAAGTTAAAGAACTCTGAATGTAGATTATTATTGTATGTTACAGTTGAATCATTCATAGGATTTTTACCAAATTTGCTTTATTTTGTTTGGAACTATAAGGAGGAAGCCCTTAACTTCACTGCTGATACATCAAGAGTACATGTTCATGCTGGCTGTGTTGAAGCATGGTCTGAGTAATATGGAATAAGACATTTACTCATACATTGCTAATATTTTTAATGGAAAAAGTTCCAAATAGACATGAAATGTCTTGTCATTAGGGATATGTATAGACATTTGAGTACTTGGTACACTGTTCCAGGAACCACTGAAATCATTTTCAGGTATTCATTATTTTGCATCTTGAAAGGTTAAGGAGACAATATTAGTGATGCACTAAAATGAACATTCTTGGCAGAAACTGGAATTGCAGAAAACTGAAACCTGAAAAAAGGTAAATAAATAAAACTTTACACATAATAAACAGCAAACAGTTGTCCAAGGCAATGGATTCCTATATTTGGAAGCTACACTGTACACATTGACCCTGTTGTTTCTGAATTTATTTAAAAAAACATGGCTACAGATGGTGTACCCCTCCTGATACTTGGCATGAGCAATAATTACAAATCACTGGTCTGATGTCCTCATATAAACCATGAAATAGTTCTACACAGCAGAAATTTTCACTGTTGCTTTGCTGCTGTACAACCTGTTTTAAACCAGTGCAGCAGTGCAGGAAAGTGAAGGGAACACAGTGTTTTTAATCTATTTCTCATTGTAGAACTAATAAAATGATTGTGAAGGCTTAGATTTTGTTGAAGGCCTATTTATTTTTTTTATTTTTTCTTAGGAGGCTATACGAGTTTTAACAGGGCTGTTAGGTGTAATGGTTTTACTTAGATACATAGTTAGAAATAAAACTTCTGTGCACGTACATTTTTCATTCATCAAGGTACAAACAGTGTAAATGTATACTCAAAAGCTACAATAGTGGTTTATGGTCCAACTGTGTACCTTAAAAACGTTTCTCCCAGGTGAAAAGTATAAATTTGTACCTATTCATAAGCTAATGTTTAAAACAGTGTTATGATGTGAACACAGATCAGATGCTTGCAGATAAAAGGACAAGGTTGAAGTTTACTTGATGTTTTGATGAAGGTACACAGAGCATAGTCACCACAGGCGAGGGTCAGAACCAGAGAGCAAGAGAACAAAAACAAAATGGGACATCCAGAGAGTAGCCAAAAACCAGTCTGAGTTCAAAAACCAAAATCTCATACAATGTCCAGCTAACAAACCAAAAGGGCAGTGACAAAAAGGGCAGGTCATAAATACATAAAACAGGTCATACACAAAAGAACTTAAACAAAGACTGCTTTGCTAGTTATCAATAGGTTAGAGAGAAAGCTAGTCCTGAGCTCATATACTGCTAGAAAAAAAAAAAGTCACTGTTGATACCCAAAGAAAAAGGAACAGCGTTGAACACAGAGCAGTGCAATACAACACAATACATAAATGCAGTATGATGCATTACAATCAATACTTAATTCAGTGCTCATTGAAGTGCTGTATAAAGAGATGTGTCTTCAGTCTGCATTTAAAGACAGCAAGAGATTCTGCTGTATGAACAGCCAGTGGGAGTTCGTTCCACCACCTGGGAGCCAGTACAGAGAACAGTCTTGATGCTTGTCTTTCACACGGCTTGAAGGATGGCAGGTCAAGCCGAGCTGTACTCAAAGCTCGAAGGGCTTGTGGTACAGTTCGAGATTTCACCATTGTCATCAAGTGGCTTTATAGGCAAGAATTAGGGTTTTAAATCTGATGCATACAGCTACAGAAAGCCGGTGAAGGGAGCGAAGCAGTCGGGTGATGTGGCTGAACTTGGGGAGGTTGAAGACGAGCCATGCTGCCGCATTCTGGATGAGTTACAGAGGCTTGATGGTCTGCATGGGAAGATCAGCCAGGAATGAGTTGCAGTAGTTAAGCCTTAAGATGACAAGAGACTGCACTAGCACCTGGGTGGCCTCTTAAGTGAACAACCAAAGGTATTGGCAATACTTTGCAAAGTTCTAATCTAAAGCACAGCCTTTATATACTAACTGACTAATGAAGTTTAATGAAAAACAGGTGAGACAATTTCGAATTCTGGTAAGGATGTACGCTGAAATGAATGTTGATTGGTTGGTGGCGATGGAGTAAGAGTCATGTGGTCTCCCACTGGTTCATGGGAGTTGGAGTCCTCTGGGCCGTTCAAGGACTCAGGTGATCTGAGGAAAAAGGAACAGATGGAAGAGGTGTCCTCGGCAGGAGGTGTGACGAACAGAACAATAAAATAAAAAGCCTGGAGATGAGACAGGGTGTGTGGAGTCAGTACAACTTAGAAAATGTCATTTCAATGAATTATGGTACTATTATGTTCTCTGACTAAAGGTACTGAAATGTACCCTTGAATGTACCACCACAGTGACAGGAGGGATACTGCCCCATTGACAGTTTCATACCTTTTCTTTGAGAGTGTAGGCAATGATGTATATTAATTTATACTTTTCTACTACAAAACACATTTGCCTTAATATAAGCACATTGCCAAGAACATGTTGTTGAAGATGTGATTGAGAAGGCAGGTACTGTGCAGCTGTTTGCTGGTCAAGCATTCTAGATACTTCAGATGATGTTAGCTTGAACCAAAAGCAATGAAAAGATATTTCTCTGTTCTCAGCATTACCTTAACAACCTAATACCCCACATATTTTCCACTGAGAAAAAAAATCTGTTTAGCTAGAAGCCCATGAGTCATCGCCATTTACTCATTATCAACACCATCAGTTCATCCACTACTCAAGCCTTATCTGTAACATTAATACTTACAGGTTTGTCCAGCAGTCAACAAAAGACAAAGTTTATCCTGTTTGTGTATTAGAAATTAGAAATATTAATACTCGTTGTATATGTATACATGTCTTATTCAAGGGTATAAAGCCATAAGACACACTGAAACTTTCAAGTGTTTGCGTTAGTTTACCAGGAAAAGACTTCAGTAGTTGGGATTAAGAATAGCTACAATTAAATCACACTTACAACGCTGCCTTGTCAATCATTACTGTGTGTTAAAGATGTGGCAAAGCAACAGGCAGCCCTGATTATGAGCAGGAAGACTATGAGCGAGGGTGTTAATTGGCCTTTACAGTAACGAGACAGCGGGGGAGGGACAGGGAGAGGGAGAGGGAGAGGAGGTAAGAGGAAGTCAGGAGTAAGAAAAGCAAGAAAACATGCAGAGAGCGTGAATGAGGGAGACTTGGCCAAGAAACATAAAAAAGAAAGGAATGAAGTGTGATGTTTAACAGCAAAGGAGAGAAACAGGAAATAGATGGAGAGAGCAAGAAATAGCCACTGGTTAGAGAGAGAGAGAGAGAGAGAGAGAGAGAGAGAGAGAGAGAGAGAGAGAGAGAGAGAGAGAGAGAGATGGACAGTCTCACTCTATTGATTCTCCAGTCTAAGATGAGAAAAGCGCCATGGGGCGATCTGTCCACACATTACCTACTTAGTGATCCCTCTTGACACACACACACACACCCACAAACACATGCACACACACACACACACACACACGCACACACACGCACACACACATACCTACCTCAACTTATCCTCACATCCAGCTCGATTCATCTGCCCTAATGTGAAATACACTCATGTACTCACACAAACACTCACTCTCTCTCCTTCTGTGACTCAAGTGGATATTTCTGTGGCCTTCCACACAGTGAAATAAGTCAATATAAAAGCAACCAGGCCTGCGTGCTCACTCACCTCCTCCCACCCACCCACACTCACTCACTCGCACACATAAACACATAACATCTATGCTTTATTACATTTAGCCACTTTGTAGAAAGTTCAGTGTACAGCTGAAAGCTGACACTCTTATTGCTGCAGACAGACAGGGGATTCCTTCCCTTTCAGCAGACGCTTTATCAGACCATCTGATGCCACTATTAGAAGTGTGTGTGTGTGTTTCTCATACAGTTTCAGGACAAATTGTTCTGTCTTTGTAGGAGGCCAGAGAAAAGCATGGGTAACAAAATGGCCCTGACTCAATAGCTACATGATTCGCTTTGTTTAGAAAAGGGCAAAAATATTTTGTTTTACTTATTGAGGTAAAGCTTAAAGGGGAAATTCACTAGTTTCTACATAATGAAGTCATTAAAATGAAAACAATGTCACATGGAGACTTACCAAATCAGAATTGTTGTCAATAGTGGTCATGGTGACAGAAACCAGACGTCCAAGGAGTGTAGCCTCTTAAACTCCTTGGAACCACTGCTGGTTCCAAAATACACTTAATCAAATTCTTCATAACTTTCATATTCCATAAGCTACATTCAAAAGTTTGGTGTCATATGAGGCTGTAACTGTCTTCTTTCAAGTCAAATAGATGGGTAATGTAATTTTAAACCCCTATGATAGATGAAGCTGAAGAATTTTTGTCGTCTACTGAAAGTCGACCCGTTTTTCCACAAATCAGGGCTATAAACTATAAACAGATGGTGTCTATTCAGTGATATATTCTGTAAAGATTATTTTTATTAAGTAATACAAGCGTCTAAGATTGTTGGCTTTCAGCAGTAAATTGTAAGCATGTTGCAATATGTGTGATCATAAAACATTTTCTGTTAATCTGAGGGGAGCTCTTACAAAAAATAAAAAATTAAAATTTGCATTTATTTCATGCAGTTACTGAATAATTTGCCTTATGGTTTGGTCATGTAAATTCAGATGTAAAAAACAAAATATACCCTGGAGAATAGAGGTTTTAATCCTCCCTCCCCAAACTTATGCAAGTTTGATATATCAAAGGAAAGCCTTTTGCTGCTATATTGGTTCTCTGGTTTTCTGTCTCTGCTTTATAAAATGAATGCAAGCAAATTCCCAAAAAAAGGTATAAGAAAAATGCTGAAGTGTGCCATGCTTTCCTGCAACAATACCCAATTTATGGACTGTGGCAAAACATTTCCATGTGCAAGTATCCATATAAAAGTTTTAATTTGTGACTAATGCAACCTAATCTAGGCTATCCTGATCCATTACTTCATAAAGATGGATGTAGCCTTTCAAATATATAGATATCCAAACTCATCCCAGTATTCATCTAGCTTACTTTAGGTGTCTGAATAAATCATATGCAGTTTGGAATAAAATGATTAATAAATTATTATATAAAAAGGAATGCATGAATCCATGTAATTGTTTGCAATCACAAATTCACACACATGAAGCGAAATGTCTAAAACTATACTAAACACACCACGTACCATTAAATTGGTACTGTTATTTACATTATGAGAATGTTCTAATCCATTGGACTCCAACAGAATTCTAAAAGACTCTGGATTGCTATTTTCACGGTTAAAAGCATATTTGTCACTACTTTAAACATAGTGTTTTATCATGAAACCAAAGCAAATGACAATTACAAGCTTATTTTACAGCTGATCAACACTTTTTAATATGAAAACAAAACCAAGAGATAGAAATTAACGTACAGCTGCCAGCCCTGGGCTAAAGGGAAAATTCCACTGGCATTCCAAATGGCATTGCCATTATAACAGTGGAGAGTCTTCAGACTAAACACAGCTTTATAATAACCAGCGGGGACAATGTTATTTAAATCTAATCACATTCATTGAGAATATAAATTTGAATCTAATATTTTTATTTAGTAATCAAATTTAATCCAGTAATTGTGACTCTGAATTCATGACTGAATTTAGTTAGCATCATTAGGCCCTGCTGGAGGTCTAACACATTCTGAACTTTCCTCACTTTCCTAATCTGCTGAATCATGGTGGGTTTTTTCAGCTCAGCTCTTCTTATTTCTTTATTTTTCAGCCCCTCTCACAATCCTGGTGAGGTTCACAGCACACTCACATATACCCATTATACTCAAACTGGTTACTACCCACATATATGTCAGCATGCTCATCCTTGTGCACCTGTTTTTCATTATTGGACAAAACTGCTACTGTGCAAAAACATGTCTAATCATTTCCCGTAGCAACAGCAATTGTGAATACCACTGTTAGTCATACACTTAACCCCTTAAACCCACACTTCAGTTCCTCACTCTCTAACTGTATTATTTTTGGAGGTGTCACTATTAATTACATTAGTCATCTACTGAGTGATCCAGCAATAATTTTGTTCATTAATCAAGTAATCAGAGCTGTGAAATGTGGCCAAACAAAAAAAAAGACTTATCTGGACAATAACAAGCCATGTATAGCATTTCCAATGCTTTGATAGAAAATAAGTAAAGAGTGGATTAATTTAAAGGGCCCATATCTTATATTTTTCTTGAATCTATAAGGTTCATGATTGTTGACTGTATGAACTGGGGAGTGAATGGTACATCTTGAAACTTTAACATGCTAGATCAAGCTGCTTTATTTCAAAGCTACAAACTAATCACTGCAGACTCATTGAGAAGGTCAGTTTTAATCAATGATTTTATTAAATCAAGTAACCGAGGTTAATCCTATAAACACGACAGCGCTGGATAATTTACATACTAATCTCATTATGGAATCGTGTTATAAAAAAGATAATGAAGGTTCAGCGGTAAACAAAAAGTGTTGTGTTGACCAATCTCCTGATGGAGAAGTAGATCTTCTAGAGCAAACAACAGAGTTTCTGTTAGTTACAGATAGTAGGGATAATGCCTTATTGAAGATTGATTTGGTTAGACACATTATCACTGAAACTTCCCCCAGCTCTCATACCTAACAGTATACTGCAATGCAGCACAGAGAAAGAGAGAGAGAGAGAGAGAGAGAGAGAGAGAGAGAGAGATTTGAAAGTAGAATGTGTAGAAAGTAAATAGATTTCATTGAGTAAGAATGACTCTCAGATGGATATACTTCCATACAGTTCTGTGACGAGGAACCCCTTTACTCCCTTTGCCTTTTCCTCCCTCCCTCCTTCCCTTTTTAATGCCTCCTATCCACCTTCACATCGTACACACACTAGATAGAATACAAAGAGCTGTTCTTACCCTTGAGCTCATGATAACATTCTTTACAGCCATATCTTTCAACTTACCTATCTTTATTAGCCGATTTTGAGGCTGAAAAAGCTTTACAGAACATTGGCAAAAGTCCCATTCAACCTAATGAGAAACTGTAGCGATCCCTGTTTACAGTCGCTGCATAGCGTTGAGGTTGCAGCTTGAAATGCTACACTATTGAGCTGCACAGTGTAATTAATAATGCAGGTATTTTGACAAGAAACTGAGTTGTGTGATACAATCATTCACTAGGTTGAATGGGATTTTTGTGTTCTAAAAAGCTTGTCCAATTTCGAATCGGTATCAACATAAAATAAAGCATTTATGGCAGAGCATGTGTATGGCAAATTTGATGTAAACTCTAAGATTAGTGATCATAGTACTGTTGTTAATGCACAAGATACAATACTGTAGGTGAGACTACATTATACATCCAAAAGTTTGTTGATTCATTTGTTGATTCAGGCACAAGAGCATTAGTGAGGTCAGCAACTGATGGTGAGTGATTAGTTTTGAATCACAACTCATCCCAAAGCTGCAGGATGGAGCTCCATGCTGATACAGAGTAGAATAAAAAAAATGGAAAAGATATGAAGAAGAGGGACAAAGAGATGTGATGGTGTGGTGAGCAGCGGAGTGAGACGGGTGTTCGTGTCAGAACAGTGACATGTCTTAGCCTTTGAGAGAGTTGATGTAACGTGGAGCGAGGAGGTGGACGCACGTGCTGAGATAAGTGAGATTTATTAAGGGCAAATCCAAAATCAGGGTCGAGACAGTCCAGGGTCATAGAGCCAACACGGATAGATCGGGGGCGGACATGCCATAAACCAGAATACAACAGAACAGAACAAACAGAACATCCAATACAGCATATAACAATTAACACAGCAGATAACACCAACAAAGACCAGCCACCAGACAGGGGAAAACACAGGGCTTAAATACATAAGGGTAACGAGGGACAGGTGCAACACAGGTGGAGACAATCAGGGGTGGACTCATAAAACGAGTGGGCAGGACTAGAAGACCAAAACAAATACACGTGGACCAGACTGGAAGAGGCCAATCATGACAGTACCACCCCCCCCCCTTAGTAACGCATGATCTTAATGTCATGCATTAATAAGGTGTGGCCATACATTATTTTATTTATATGGGATGTCACCAGCAGGGCTCCATAGCATGCATGCTAGCAGCTGTAGAATAAAATATTTCTGAATTTTATCAAAAGTGAATGTAACGTTGGGGAGCAATGATGAGACGGATGCGTATGCGCAGAGATTTATGAGTGAGATTTATTAGGGGCAAATCCATAATCAGGGTCAAAAGGGTCACAGAGCCAACACGGAGAAAAGGAGGGACAGACATATTGCATAAAGGAACACAGGATCAACAAACAACGGAAGCCAGAATAACAAATACCAAACAATATCATACACTTCAAACAAAGGCCAGTGAGAGACTAGGGTAAACACAGGGCTTAAATACAGGGACAGGTAACGGGACACGGGTGGTTAACAAGAGGGTAACAGGTGAAAACAATCAAGGGCAGGATCTGGAAACAAGGGGGCAGGACCGGGAAAGAACCAAAATAAAAGCACATGGACAGGACTGGGAGGAGCTAATCGTGACAGTGGAAAAAAAATATCAAATTTGAGATGTTATAATGCACTTTACAGACATTTGCAGACCTAGTAACTAGAAATATAAATGAAATGCAGGTCTCTAACCATTAGATACTTTTGTATTCCAGGCTGGAAGAATACATATATATATATATATATATATATATATATATATATATATATATATATATATATATATATATATATATATATATATATATATTTCTGAACAAATCTTTTTTGAGCAAATTCTTAAGTATCAACTAAGTTCCTTATAGCCCCATTTGACAAGAAGAGGATATGGAGGAAATTGAGTCAGTCAGGAAATCATTCACTCGTGGAAACAACCATAATGAATAATCTGTTGCAAGCAGTTTTCTCATTTTTAATAGTGTGCAGAAAAGAAAACTGTCATTTTCTGCAGGTGTTGCATTACTTTTCCTGCCAGTTGGACACAGATGACCAAAAAATATCACATTTCCCCCCATGCTGTTGTCATAAATAGAAGATATTCTGAACATGCTTGATGAATATTCAAGTAGGCTTGGAATGATAATTTCTCTTTCTCTGTGTGTGTGTGTGTGTGTGTGTGTGTGTGTGTGTGTGTGTGCGCAAGTATGCTCATCCCACCTGTTTATGTATATTTCATGATGGAGGCTGAGAACCATTTGGCAGTTAGTGTACATACATTAGCTACAATAAGCATAATGTAGAAAAACATGAGACTTTCCTCACCTCTCTGTCAGTAACCCTGCTTTCCAAATTTCTTCTCACCTCTGTTTCTAATTCTGGTGCATTATTAAGTGTTTCATGCATGACTTAGAAAATGTATTTAATACATTTATACTGTTTAATTTTCTTTACCATCTCTAAAATTATCTCTAGAATAATAAAATGTATAATAATAAAAGAACAATATGTTTTATATGTAGAGCACTTTTCATATCAGTAGTGACTGAGCGAGGTAGCGGACGCATGTGCGGAGGTAAGCGACTTTTATTAAGGGCAAATCCAAAATCAGGGTCGTAATGGTCCAGGGTCATTGAGCCAATACAGAGAGAACAGGGTGCAGACATGACATGACAGAATACAATCAACAACACAGACAGAGATTCAAAGAAAGACCAAAACAAAGACCAGCAAAGACCAAGTACAAACACAGGGCTTAAATACAACAGGGATAACAAGGGACAGGTGGAAAACAGGTGGAGACAATTAGGGGAGGAGTAACCAAACAAGGGGCAGGACTAGAACACCAAAACAAACGCACATGGAATAAACCAAAACAAACACGTACAGGACTGGGAGGGGCCAATCGTGACAATGACAGATCAAATTAAATTAAGTTTAAAAAATACAGAGATTTTATAATGTTTCTTAAACACGTGAACTGAGCTTGCCTGTGTAATAGAAGGGGAAAGTGAGTTCCACGGTTTAGAAGCATAATAACTGACAGGCGCATATTCTGTGAGGTGCTTTAAGGTCACTTGGAGCCTTAAAAACTTCCAGCAGAACTTTAAAGTACTATTCTAAAAGGTACAAGTAGCCAGTGCAGTTTTTTTTTCAAAACGAGGCTGATATGATCTCTCTTTCTTGGTTTTGTTAGGATCCATGCTGCCTCATTTTGCATGAGTTGTAGAGGTTTTACTGTTTTCTTTGGAAGAGTATTACAGAAATCAGTTGTGCTTGTAACAATTAAAATGACATTATGTGAAAAGTATCACCCTTTCGCCACGTTTCACCTACTGCCATCATTGCTTGTCTTTTTCTTCTCAAACACTCTTTATATTTGCCTCTAGCTATATTTTGGCATCCTTTGCCTGAATCATGTGCCTTATTTACCTTCCAGATAGATTTACCACATCAGTTCTAAAAATTATTTCATGCAAACTACAACAAGACACTACAATTCCCACACATGAACATAACCAAACTTTTAAACATAGTGGGTGATGTGATATTGTATGCAGACGAGATTCTTTAAGAAACCTGGCTGGTAACCTGCGCTGGTTTAATATGCTTGGGACGGTGGGCACTGCAATTGCAGCAGACAGATATCATGTCTGTAGAAAAAAGCCACCTAGTATGTACACCTAGTAGTAAAGGGGAGGGAATCACTAGGCACCTCACAATTCGATTAGCTTATGATTCAGAGGGCCGCAACGCGATTATAAAACAATTATCAATGCATCTTGAGGCATCTTTTTTTCAATACAGGATTTGTGTGAGGACTTGGTACTTTTAAAGCAAAATATTTGTAATGATTCATAATGTGTTTACTTCCAATATATTTTATTAATAAATCAAATGGAAGTGATGTGGTAAGTGAACTGGAAGGCTTTCATTCACTGCTCGTTTGCAGCACATGAGATGCTGGCTGATACTCATCTGTGATAAAATGCACTGTTACTGTAACATAAGATCCAGTGGCAGTAGATGCCCATGCAGCACGTTACAGCTGCCCTACCCATTTTCTTACATATATATATAGTTTCTTTCCCTATTGTTATCATAGAAAGTGGATTCTGTTTGAAAAACTGTAGAACCTACTGTATCATATCAAACAAAATTATGAATTTTGTGAAGTATTACATCCCTAATAGAAAACCTTTTGTTTTTACAAATGTGAGAGGTCGACTGTGCTTTCAAACTAGTCAATGCAATCTTTCCAGAATCCATCAATGATGTTTTTTTTTATTATCTAATGCAGGTCTAGCATCAGCTTTTAACCTGAATCCTAATCTTCACCAAAAAGTGAGGTTAAGCAAGCTAGCACCAGCCTGCAGCCTCTGAGTAAATAGAGCTGTAAGACAGAAGGCAGGAGAGCTGAAAGGGCTAGGTGTTGGGGCGGCTATAAAAAGAAGATGTAGAGTGAGGTATTTTAATTACAATCAGCAACACAATCAGACCAACAGCCTTCTGACTGAAGGGCACCTCTAAAGCTGCCAGAATTACCACTCACACTCAAGCTCTCCAAATCCTAAACACATACTGCCAAAGCTGATCCAAACAGTGCTCCTAGCCCTGCCACACAGCGCTGCACTGCAGGGCAAGGGGCTTATTACTGTGTGGCAACTTATGGTTGATGCATTAGAAATATAATTATTGTAGGGTAGTTTAAAACAACAACTCCCGTGTTTAACAAAAATAAATAAATAAAACCGCTGTTGTCTGTTAGCATCAGATTTGATGCTAATAAGCATTAGGTGTTTACTCAGTGTCTTCCTACACACGTCAGTGAAATAAGGGTAGAGGTTTGGAACTAAAGCTAAAAGCACAAAGGATTTTTTTTTTTCTTTTCTAGGCATGTCATGGGTAAAATCTGAGATTTTTTCACTTTTGTGGAATTAATGCTATACTGACAGCCTTTTCTTTCGGAGCAGGCGTCCTTGATAGTCTAGCTTTAACTTGGTTTTCTATCAGTTAATATAGTCTTGGCTGCATTGCATTCACACCCTTTCTCCCCTGTCCTTTCTCTTTCTCCGTGTCTCATCCCTGGCCACCCTTTTCCTTTTCTTCCCTCTCTTCTCTGATGCTGTGCCCAGTTCCCCCTCTCTCTGTTGCGCTGAGCTGTAGGCATTAGGCCTGTTTTAACACCTAGCTCCCTTTGTACATGTCATCAGTGGCTGCAACTGAGGCATGTAATCGCATGTGTGAAAGGTGTCTTGAAACTGCTGTGTCAAAACTGCATAATTGTTTATTTTGCTTGTATTTTTGGTACTATTTTCTACACCATTTTTAACCAACAGCTGCCTTTTATATTGCGCTATATTGTTTGTGGCTACACAGCAGAATAAGATTATCTCCTTGCAACAAAGTCAAAGCCAAGTTATCTCCATTGCATTTGACATTTATCGCTTTAGATCCTATGAGTACTGCAACTGGCCTCTACATTGTGTGAATGGACCAATAGAAATTGTTCAGAACTGCTTAGAATAAAATCTTGCTATATTACCTTACATAATTAAGAGTTAAGTTAAAAGGGCCCTTTTTGCCTTTTCCTGATCTCAAAAATCAAAATCAATCTTTTGTTGGTTTTGATCAGTTTCCTCTCTTTGAAGTGAATTAATAAATACATATAACTAAATAAAACTTTGTTTCAAAGAAATACAGTGAGTTGTCAGACGAGCAGTAATTCTACATACATCTTGACTTGGAAGTGGAAAGTCAGAGCTTGGAATTGTGTCATTTTCAGTCAATGCATGTTTAAGCTACAAAGAAGAAAGAAACATGACTTCTCCATGAATGCAAGTGTTGTTAGCAAAACTTGCTAATATTAGTAACATGAGTGGTAACTGTAACGTCCTTCTCAAAACAGTGAACTTTATACTTAGTGTTACAGATTTAACCAGCTACTATTTATGTATGTTGACTGATCTAAAGCAAATATGATTTAAAAGCAGAGAAATGAGTAATAAAGAAAACTTTATTACTATTGATGATGTGAGCAGCCAAGTTGATTTTTATGTCATACACTGAGCTTGGAGCACAAACCTTACTTTCTGAGTAGAAATGAACAATTTATGAGCTAAAAGTTTGAGTTGAATGAGCATAAAACTCAACTTCTTTCCCAGGGGTCCTGACACCATCTATTTGCATATGCATTTTCCTTATGCTCCATATTTTCCATATATTTCTTTTGTTTGTTTGTTTTGTTTACCCTCGTTTTCTCCACAATTAAGTCATTGCCAATTCCACCCACTAGCCAGGCCTTCTCATATCACATCATGTTACCAAGCTCGGAGGGTGAAAGTTAGCATGTGCTAAACTACATAGATCTAACTTGAAATAGTTCTTCTTTCATTAGCTGAACATAATCATAGTAAGTTGCATAAAGTAGTAATACATAAAAATAATCCAGTTTAATCCAATTAGAATATACTCACTTTAGAGCAGGGGTACCCAATCCTGGTCCTGAAGATCTACCACCCTGCAGATTTCAGACATATTGATATGGCATTGAAGGCCTTTATTATCTGGGTCAAGTCAAGTCAAGAGGCTTTTATTGTCATTCCATCTATGTACAAGTACACAGTGGAGTGAAATCACATTCCTCCAGGAACAACATGGTGAAACAAGGAACAAAGAACAAGATTGTGCAAGGAGCAAGGGGTGCAAGATTGGGGTTGGAGCTAAACTCTGCAGGGTGGTAGACCTCCATGACCAGGATTGGGCACCCTTGCTTCAGAACAACGTATTTGAATTTATTGAGTACACATTACTCAGTCATGTTTCTTAGAAGCTATTTAATCCAGTTGTGTGGAACCACTTGACATAACATTTTTCAAAACATCAACATGTGTAAAGTTCCCAATTTGGAGATATATAGTTTTGTTAGGACAGTGAATTCATAAGGTGTTTTTCAGTGAAAAAGCTGCAGCGTTATGCCTTCTGAAACTATACCTGCTGCAGTTCCACCCACTTCACTTCTAAGCACACCTGGGTCTAATTATGCAGTTATCAACAAGCTCCTAAGTCATTTGTGATGCCTTCCTATAATCTTAATTGGTACTCTAAGCACTTCTCATGGTTGATGTTTCTCCTGGTTTTTTTTTTTTTGGTTTTTTTTGACTAGTGTGCCTGTTTTTGACTACAGATTTGGAGACTGCTCTGCACTATTAGCTGACTGATTTAGAGCTTTGTGCATGTGTATCTGCAACTCATCTGTATTCTGTGCTGTTATTATACACAGCAATTACTCATCTGAAATATACCATCAGTGTCTTCTAATGTTGTCACAAAAGCAGCACTAGTAAATGAGGGAATTTGCAAATTTGCATCTTCTTTTGATGTCATGTGTGATCATTGAAGTTCATATATTTTGTAAAGTTATACGGACCCCTTTAGTTTTAGCCACTATTTAATTAACTGAGATTTATTTAAGATAACTTCTTTTGAGTGTATACATGTCCATATTTTAATACACTGTGTATTTAATTTCAGTGTACACTAAAAAAAAGCTTGCACTTTCAGTAAATGCGCTTTCACAAAATCTTGATGTTCTGCCAGTGTGTGACAAACTATTAGTGTAAGTGAATGCGAGCTGTCAGTACCCGAATTCATTTTCAGCACTCAAATATATGCAGTGCTAACCTCTCCATCTCTGCTTTGAAATGCTCACAAATAGTGCAGTTTAGGGAAGCTAAGTTTTCATCAGATTGATTTTAAAATAGGGCTCTCAAGTTTCATCTTTTGTTAGTCCATATTTGGTTGGTTTATTATGTTTCATGCTGGTAAAACACTCCCCTTTTCAACCCATTGCATTTTCTCTGATTCAGTTATTATTTAGACTGCCACAATAGAGGAAAATGCATTTTCTTAATATGACCTGCAGCCTTGATAACATTAAAAGATGAATTAGTTGCATGCCTTTATTTATTGTTTATGGATTAGCATCAGGAAAAAAGCAGAAAACATAGAGAATTACACAGAAGCCTCCACACACACACACACACACACACACACACACACACACACACACACACCCACACATCATGTAAACCACTTGTCCTTCTAGGTCACGAGGGGGTCTTGGAGCCTATCCCCGCTGTCATGGGGTGGAAGGCAGGATACAGAAGCCTCTACAAATAAGTGTAATATTTTTATTAGTAGTAGTATTAATAGTATTATTATTTACTGTGTGCATCCTTTGCCCTTCTTACAACTTATTGTAATGCTGGATGAACAAACCAGACACTCGCAGATATAAAATAAGTCATAAGGTTTATTAAATTAAAAATTATCCAAAGGAGTAGAGTTAACACCAGACCAGATCAAAATCCAAAAGAGCAAAACACAGTATGTGGTATAAGACAAAAAGAGTAGTAAGGAAATGAGTGAGGATTGAAACCAAAGAGCAAACAAAGCAGTAACCTTAGTCAAAGGGAGAAATCCAAGAAACAGCAATGATAGGCACAACAGGGTTGAAAACAGAGGCAATACTTTACAATGAAAGAATCAGACAGACAGGTATATGTACAAGAGGAAACAGGTGGACAGTTAGAATTCTGGTGATTGAGATCTGATGAATGATGGATGATTGGTTGGCTAGGTCATGTTACTGACTGGTGCATCTTGGGAGTTGAAGTCCATAAGATAGCATTTGTTTGAGATCCAGGAACCCTGACACTTATATTTGGGAGACTTCATAAAGAATTTTTTTTTTTTGTAAACACATCCAAAGTTTCGTCTTAGAGGTTGTACTTCCTGCTTTTCATAATCTGAGGAATCAGTTATCGTGTTTTAGTGCAAGTGTTCATTTTTTTAATGTTCCCTATTTTGTCTTTGTCCTTTTCTCAGTAACAGCTTCTGGACAGCTACACATTTTTTCGGACCATAGCGATTTTCTCTATATCTTTTAATATTTTTGGAAACTATTGTTTTTTTCATTTATTTTTCTTTGACTTTCTCATTCCTTAGTAGATTATCTTATATATAATTTTCTCAGAAATATCTCCTTTAGCCACTTCAGATGCACATAGAAAAGAACTTTGCAAGGCAGCTAAGGTGCATGTGGGTAGGAGCTTGTGTGAAAGTCAATGTCTCTTTGAAAGGTAACATAATGTCAGTGACTCTGGGAAAAGAACTGGTGGTCTCTGACTTATGCACAGCATTGTACAATACTAAATAATTAAGCATACAGTGGGGCTGTGTGCGTGAACATGGCTGTAAATATGCTCTGTGTAATATTATCTTTTTGTGTTACACCCTTAATTGTATAATATAAATATCAAGCTTACATTCTCCTTTTTTTCCTCACAGGATACTCAAGATGGTGTGTGTTTCTTTGTAACTTCACTAGAGCCTTTCTAAAGGTGACAACAATTGTTTCCTGAGTCAAGACCCTGTGGAGTCCATTATGTAAATGCACTTCTGTCTGCTTCCTGAGATGGAAAACTGAAACATGAGCATCCACGAAGCTTTATGGACCTCTGACCCTGGCCCTCTATTTGCTTGGATCTAGCCCTTCTAAAAGACCACCAAGGAGGGGTGCCGCATCAGTGGAGGTAGCTGAAGGTGAGGAGGAAGAAGAATTGGACAAGAAGGTCATTCACATCCATAGGAATATAATTGCTCCTGGAATATCTCAATTATTTGGAATATTGTGATACTTTGGGAAATCCCAAGAATTTGGAATACTGGGAATATTGTTCAGACTCGCCATCATGAAGGTGAGCCCAACGTCCTGTCTGTGCCCTGTGCTTTTGTGTCTCTGCTTCTTGGAGAGGGGCTGTGGGGCAAGCCACCATGGACAAGCCAAAGTGATCTCCAGGAACCACAACCTGACCCACAGTCACAACCAGACTAAAGATGGGGAGACAGAGGTCCACCATAGGCCAAAACGAGGCTGGATATGGAACCAGTTCTTTGTCTTGGAGGAGCACATTGGACCAGATGCACAGTATGTGGGGAAGGTAAGCACTGCATCTAGTTACTAGCTTTGGTTCTGTCTTAAATAATACATTTATAGAAATAATTTTGGATATCTTATGAAGGTGAAACAGCAATATACAAGATTACTACAACCCCAATTCCAATGAAGTTGGGACATTGTGTAAAACATAAATACAAACAGAATACAATGATTTGCAAATCCTTTTCAACCTATATCCAATTGAATACAATACAAAGACAAGATATTTAATGTTCAAACGGACAAACTTTATTGTTTTTTTGTAAATATTCACTCATTTTGAATTTGAAGCCTGCAACACGTTCCAAAGAAGTTGGGACAGGGGCATGTTTACCACTGTATTACATCACCTTTCCTTTTAACAACACTCAATAAGTGTTTGGGAACTGAGGACACTAATTGTTGAAGCTTTGTAGATGGAATTCTTTCTCATTCATGCTTGATGTACAACTTCAGTTGCTCAACAGTCTGGGGTCTCAGTTGTCGTATTTTGCCCTTCATAATGTGCCACACATTTTCAATGGGAGACAGGACTGGACTGCAGGCTTTTACTGTGAAGCCATGCTGTTGTAACACGTGCAGAATGTGGCTTGGCATTGTCTTGCTGAAATAAGCAGGGATGTCCCTGAAAAAGACGTGTCTTGGATGGCAGCATATGTTGCTCCAAAACCTGTATGTACCTTTCAGCATTAATGATGCCTTCACAGATGTGCAAGTTACCCATGCCATGGGCACTAACACACCCCCACACCATCAGAGATGCTGGCTTTTGAACTTTGTGCTGATAACAGTCCGGACAGTCCTTTTCCTCTTTGGCCTGGAGGACACGACATCCATGATTTCCAAAAACAATTTGAAATGTGGACTCGTCAGACCATAGGACACTTTTCCACTTTGTGTCAGTCCATCTCAGATGAGCTCGGGCCCAGAGAAGCCGGCGGCGTTTCTGGGTGTTGTTGATATATGGCTTTCGCTTTGCATGGCAGAGTTTTAACTTGCGCTTGTAGACGGTGCGATGAACTGTGTTCGCTGACAATGGTTTTCTGAAGTGTTCCTGAGCCCATGTGGTAATATCCGTTACAGAATGATGTCGGTTTTTAATGCAGTGCCGCCTAAGGGATCGATGGTCACGGGTATTCAATGTTTGGTTTTCTGCCTTGCTGCTTACTTGCAGAGATTTATCCAGATTCTCTGAATCTTTTGATGGTATTATGGACTGTAGATGCTGAAATCCCTAAATTCCTTGCAATTGCACGTTGAGAAACGTTCTTAAACTGTTGGACTATTTGCTCACGCAGTTGTTCACAAAGTGGTGAACCTCGCCCCATCCTTTCTTGTGAATGACTTGCAGGGATGCTCCCTTTATATCCAATCATGACCTGTTTCCAATTAACCTGTTCACCTGTGGAATGTTCCAAATAGGTGTTTTTTGAGCATTCCTCAACTCTCCCAGTCTTTTGTTGCCCATGTCCCAACTTCTTTGGAACGTGTTGCAGGCATCAAATTCAAAATGAGTGAATATTTGCAAAAAACAATAAAGTTTATCTGTTTGAACATTAAATATCTTGTCTTTGTAGTGTATTCAATTAAATATAGGTTGAAAAGGATTTGCAAATCATCGTATTCTGTTTTTATTTATGTTTTACACAACATCCCAACTTCATTGGAATTGGGGTTGTATAAAACAGTATTACTACACTCAAGAAGCTTCATTTATGTCCATTCCTTCCAGTTTCCAATAGTATTCGTACATGCCTAAGCAAGCAACCTTGACAAGTCTTGACTTGAAACTGTCATATGCAGTGGTAAATGTATTGTCATTATACAAGACTGTTTAAACTGTAGAAGTCTCAAATTGTAGTTTTGCCATAATATTAAAATGTAATTACATAATTACACAGTTTATGTAATAACCACATTTCCATTCCATTTGAATTCTGCATTGACAGCTTTGAGTTTGTTGACTTTTTCTCATCTTTCAAAATGTCAAGAAAAGACAAACTGTGGCAAATGTATTGTTTTTTTTTATCCTCTTCACAAAATGAAACAAATAAATGCTGATGTCACCTACAATAATTTCAACTTCTAAGGGTTCAGGTAAACTCTTTTGTACATGGTATACAGAGTTTATTATAAATCTAGTAGTCACTTCTTCTTCTTTTGTTGCCCATATTTCATCACTTTCGTGCAACAGTTGGCCGTGATCGATAACATCTACGTACCTAGTTAGCTTAGTGCAGCAGGATGTGGCATTGTGAGCTCAGAAAAGTCGGGTGAATTATTGGCTTGGGTCGGAGTTTTGACAGCCATCATCATTTTGGCCGGATGCATGTCTGCTCTCTATGTTTGCCTCGCAGCCTTGTCGGACTTGTGAAACATGGCTCCCTTGTCCACGCCAACTGGTAAACAGTGGCTGTGAATCCATTAGCATCTTGATATACTGGACTATTCGCAATGGGTGTCATTGGATGTCATGTTAGAAAATCCCTGGTGCCTCTGTTAATTGCCTGACCACAGTATTCCTGTTTTTTGTTCTACTGGAACTTGACCAAGCGCATCATTATGGTTTTTGCATTGATTATAAATACAACTAAATCAAATGGTTTTAGCATTACATACTAATACAAAATAATTAATTCTAAAAAACAATTTTACCATGAAGGAAACAAAGTTTAGTATGAATTACATTCAACATAAATCTGTAATAAATATTATCATCTACTGTAGCCACAATAAGGGTTTAATTGTTCAGAGAAAATAAGAGCACAGGGCTCACAGGTGTGGACAACTGTGTTTGATAGAGGAGCTTTGCTGTGGATTATCTGGTCTGTCATGGAATAACAAAGCAAATACTTGAGACTCATGTATTTAGAGGTAGACATCCAGTACTATTAAGTATATATCTGTTTGATTTTGTCTTAGTCAAATGAAGGATCTCAAGTCTGAGTTAACACATATGAAGTATGTGGGTAGTTGGTCGTGATTCCAGCCATCATCATATCATTCTACAGTGACATCTGGAACTCAATTAGCTCTACCCGGCCCAAGAAAATATTTAACAGAGAGCACTTCATTCATCTGTCTGTGTAGCTTTTTGGGTCATGTAATTGCAATTTAATGATTTGATAGAATGACATGACAGATTTCCACGTCTTCTGAAAGGGAAGGTCTTGATGCTACTTTCAGTCAGCTGCTGTTTAGTTTGTCCAGGTGAGAGAAGTAGTCTAAAATAAAATGGCTTTTAGGAATGAATTCAGGAGAACTTATTTATGACAAAAGCTTTAACATTGTGACTGCAATGCGTATGTTCACTGTTTTATGTTTCATTTCGATGAGACTTTTAGGTTTTTCTTCTATCAAACTCTGGTTCAAGCGTCTTAAAAGACTGACAGCCTACTGTTTCAAAATCAGAGCTACACAGTTGTGCAGACTGTAAGTGCCTTTTAAAGTCACACAGATGACTGACTTGGGGGGAAAAAAAGAAAGAAAGAACCATGCCCTGCTTCAAACTGTTTTCTTTCTTAACATTTGTCTTTCTTCACTGCATTTTCTCTCTGAAGTAGAGTCTTTTCAGCGGCTTCCACAGTGAGCCAAAATGACTTTGGTTAAACTGTTACCTGGAAAGACTTGTGAATTGTAGAATTTTGTTTTACAAACTTTGTAATACAACTTTGCATCTCCAAAATCAGACAGCTGATCAATAGGTAAACAGTGTCTGTGAATCCATCAGTATCTTGATATACTGCACTGTTTGCAGTGGATGTCATGTTAGAAATTCCAGTAGTGCAGTTAGTTGACCAAATACTCTATAGGGGATGTGGCCAAGTATTGGGGCGGCTACACATTACACTTACAGTAGCTTTTATGACATTCCATTCTAAATCCTTAGGCATTAATATGGAGTTGGTCCCTACTTAAGAACATCCACTCTTCTAGGAAGCTTTCTGTAAGATTTTAATGTGTTTGTGGGAATTTGTACCTGTTCATCCACATGAGGATTTGTGAAGTCAAACACTGTTGTTGGACGGGAGGGCCTGGCTCACAATCTCTGTTCTAATTAATCCCGAAGGTGTTTGATGGAGTTGAGGTCAGGGTACTGTGAGGGCCCGTCAAGTTCTCCAACACCAACCTCACCCAGCCATGCTTTTATGGACCTTGCTTTGTGCACTGGGTCTCAGTCATGCTGGAACAGAAAAAGGCCTTCCCCAAACCTCCCATAAAGTTGGAAGCATACAAATGTCCAAAATGTCTTGGTGCATTAAGATTTCGCTTCACTGGAACTAATGGGCCTAGGCCAACCCCTATAAAAAGCAACCCCATTGCATTATCCTTCCTCCACCAAACTGTATTGGCACAATGCTGTCAGGCAGGTTATGTTCTCCTGGCATTCACCAAACCAAGACTCATCCATCAAACTTGGAGATAAAGAAGCATGATTTGTTTCCACAGAATATGCTCCAGGGTCCAGGGGCGGCATGCTGTACATCATTCCATCCAGTGTTTGGCATTGTACTTATTGATGGAAGGCTTGCATGCATCTGCTTGACTATGGAAACCATGCCATTTAGCTTGGGGCGCACACTTTATGTGCTGATGTTAATGACAGAGGAGGTTTAGAATTCTGCAGTTATTAAGTCAGCAGAGCATTGATTTTATCTACTGTGTGCCTCAGCACTCAGTCACTCAGTGACCCCGCTCTGTAAATTTCTGTGGTCTGAGTTGCTGTAATTCCTAGATGCTACCAATACCCATAACAGTTGATTGTGTAATGTCAAAGGAAGAAAGAAATTTTGCAAACTGACTTGCACACTGACAGCAGAGGCATCCTATTAAGGTACCGCACTCAAATTCAGTGAGCTCTTTAGAGCCACCCATTTTTTTCTTGACTTTATACACCTGTGGCAATTTGGACTGAATGAAACACCTGAATTTAGTAATTTAGCACTTTTTGCAACGCAGATTGTCACTTACAGTAAATTTGGGTCCCAAAGTCCCAAATGAGCCACATACAACAGCAATAATGAAAGAAAGAGCAAGAGGAAGAAACCCTGACAGGAATCAAGACTCAAGGGTGAGCCCATCCTCCTCTGGTCAACAGTTGATGGCAAAGCAATAACATTAGAGCAATATGAATGAAAATAAGCTTTGACAATTAATATGCAATAGTGAATATAGAACAAAAGAAAATAAATTAGCCTGTCATTGGAGAGAACCATTTAGATTAACCAATGATAACAAAGGACAACTGTTAGAGGGCTATCAGAGTAACAATGAGAAATAGATCTATGAAGGTCAGTCACTACTATTGGAAGCATATCACAATAAAAATGACAGTTAAATCCATGAAGAGCAAAAACTACTGTTTAAAGCCTATCAGAATGATACCTTAGAATGAATTTGTGAAAAACCCAGTTTAGTGTGAGGCAATTGAACAGTGTCTATGTTTGAACAGTTCTAGTTACAGTCTGTGCTGGCACCAGTATCATTAGGAGTGGAGCATGCAGGTGTGGCTTTTTGCACAGCAAGAAAGTGAATGGACATACAGGAGGCTCCATAGTGGTCCAGAGGGCAGGCAAGCAGGGGCACCTGATCAAGGCAGAGGTTATGACAGCATCAGACCAGAAAGGATGCTGTGTGTAGTGTTAACAGAGTTCGAGCAGTGACTTCAGCAAGCTTAGCTTTTATAACCTAAGCTAAAGCAGTAAATATATATGGTTACTCACCCTACAGCTCCTTTCAAACCTCAGCATGGGTCAAAAAAGTCCTTTTGGACCATCTCTTTTCTGACCAGTCATGATGCAATGGACATTTTCAACTAAAAAATAAATGCATAAATAAATCTAAATACTAAAAATAACATTTAAAAAATGGAAAACAGTGGAGTTATTATGTTTTAATCTGGCAGTGTTAACATGCACCTGGGTGCTTTAATCCATATTATGCCTCAGAGAGAGAGAGAGAGAAAGAGAAAGAGAGAGAGAGAGAGAGAGAGAGAGAGAGATGGAGAGAGAAAGAGAGAGAGAGAGAGAAAGAGAGAAAGAGAGAAAGAGAGAGAGAGAGAGAGAGAGAGAGAGGGAGAGAGAGAGAGAGAGAGAGAGAGAGAGAGAGAGAGAGAGAGAGAGAGAGAGAGATGGAGAGAGAAAGAGAGAGAGAGAGAGAAAGAGAGAAAGAGAGAAAGAGAGAGAGAGAGAGAGAGAGAGAGAGGGAGAGAGAGAGAGAGAGAGGGAGAGAGAGAAATGGAGAGAGAAAGACAGGCAGGCATGCAACTCTGTATCAATCTATGCATGCACAAGCAAGGTGTATCTTTGAGAGGGGGTTGGGGGGTCTGTATGAAACAGTTCCAGTTCCTGTATACACTTTATTCACACAGTGACAAACACATAGAGTGACAAATTCATGCATTAATCATTAAGTAGGGCGCTGCGTTGACTAAACAAATCCTGTTACATTGCGCTTGTTGATGAAATGGTGCAGTTGCAGACTCTTCAGAATGCTTGAGTAAACTTTAAATCCCCCGGTGGGATGAAAAGCATTTTCTTAGCATAGCTGTGACATTGCAGCTGGAGTGGTACAAGGGCATTAGCGAGACGGCGCTGATTGAATTGCATTCTTCAATAATGGAACCTTATCAGGCCTCTAATTGCATGAAATAATAATTACTTTTCATGGGCCTGTGTTAGTGGCGTAGTGGCTGGCTCTGAACTGCGTTGATTGGTCGGTTGCCCAAATGTGCCGGGGTGAGTGAGACCGTTCTCCTGCTCTGCAGCCCACCTTCATCACTTTGGCACAGATTATTAAAAAAAAAGAAATTACTGCAAATACGACATCAACAAAATGCACTAATCCGTGATGAAAACGTCATTAAGAACAAAAACAGGTCATTATGAGGGATTAAATTTGACATGCCCATATGCGAAAAAGTCCCTGGTTGTTAGCGTTGCTAAATTCCTTGTATTTAATTACAAGCACTGCTATCGCAGGGGCCAGCAAAAATATGACCATGATGCAAAATGACCCTTAATTAGATTGAGAAAGAGTCTGATGATAAATCCTTCAGCACCCAGCAGCACCACTACGTGTGTGAGTGTGCATGTGTGTGTTTTTTTCTTGTCTTTGCTTAATTAAAAGTTGAAGATGCATACATATAGCTTAGCAGAGTTTCCCCTGAGGACTAACTGTCTCTAAGAGATGACACACTGCCTTTCTTTTGCAGAGCACGTCTGTTTATTGTCTTTTTTCTTTTTTTTCCAGCTGGCTGAGAACTGATTTGTTGTTATAGGTGCCATAATTACTAAATCTGAGGATTAAGTGACAGTACAGTACCTTTTGTCCCCAAAATACAAATGTGTTAAAAAATCCACGCTGAAGTTATATTGTCTTTGGTAAACATTGCCACACTAAGCTGGATTTAACAGAAAAGAGTGAATAAATAGATAAAAATGGAATGTCGTTGTTCTGCCAGGTGCCCCCTACACCTGAAAACTATCAATTCTGCTCCACTTGATTCATATTGTGGAAAAGTACAAACCAATCATCCTAATGATGTGTGTTATGATATAATTGTGGCTGTGCTGTGGGAGCAGATTATGGAGTTGTTGAAAGACTTTTGAAATGATTCCAAACTTATTGCTGATACTGATTCACCACCTGCTATTCACTCCTAAAAATAATGTTATTAAAATTGATATTAGGGGTCCCGCGACCCTGACGGAGAAGCGGCTTATTAGGGGTGGGAATCACAGGGCATCTCACAGTACAATATTATCATGATATGTTGCCCATGATAATAATGATCTCATTATACGGCGATGTATTGCAAGACAATCCTCTATGATACATCACAATGTCTGTGTAACTAAAGAAAATAATATCCCCCTAAACAGGCAAATAACAGGAATTATGTATTTATTAGTGTCAGTTTCACAAAATTTAACAACTAATGTGAAACAATGTACAACAAAATGCATAGCTTAGCTTAATGCTTCTTTAACACACACACACTCATCATTTTAGTGTAAGATTCAAGAGTTTTATTGTCATAACCACAGCAGAACAGTACTGTACAATGAAATTCTTATTTGGCTGTTCCTCCATTCAGCAAATATAATCTTAATATAATCTTAGAAGAAAATAGAAAAAAATAGACAATATAAGAATAACACTAAAAACAATAGTAAAAAAGTACAGTTTTATGCACAAAGTTGAAAGAAAAATTAAAGTTATGTGTGCATATGTGCAAGTATGTAGAGCAGCTGTTCATAAAGTGTGCAGGTATATAGAGCAGCTGTTGCATGTTGCCATATACTGTAACCATATAAAATAGCCATATACTGCCAGAAAGCAGAAGAGTTCTGAGTTTAAAACGTCAAAAGGAAGAACGCAGCTGTGCCTCACTAAAATATTTTCTATCTGTGTAAACTTGCAGGGAAACAATAAATAAATCACAGTACATTGTGTCTTGGTTCCAGTCGAACCTTAATTTTCGATTGCACTGTTTGGGCAAAGGTCCTTGTAAATAAGACATAGTGATAGTGGTAGCTCTCAGGGACATAAAAGGAAGTTTAGCTTTAAAAACTGTTAATTGTAGGCTGATTTTGTGGCAATGATAGCTGCTTTCAGGATGATGACGAAGAAGGTGGCTATGCATGTTCGTTGTGCTGCCTGTGTACTTTATTTTAACTAAAAAGTGCAAATCACATATTATTTGCCTATTTCGTTTGTCTCTTCAATACTGTATTTCTGTGAGTTTCTTTTTCTTCACCGCAGGTTTACCCTAATCATTTGATTAGCGCCACCATGTGGAGTCATTAAGTGGTAAATCTGGTTAATGAAATTGGAGGGGGAGTCCGTTTAGAGCATTTACAGTGCATGCATGCTTCAATAAATAAATCAAAATTTGGCAAGTGCATTGATAATGTATCACTTAAGAAAGTAATAACATATGTTGGCGTGTCGATATTTTATCTCACCCCTAATTTATATAGAACCTTTACATTATGTATAAGTTCTTTAAACTTATCCCTGCACTCACACATCTATTTAAAAATGGTACTTCAGAGAATCATCTCTTTCAGCTAATTAACTTCTTCAGAAGTTCTTCATTGGCTGGATCAGAAGCATGAGCATAAGGTGGGTTGTGGGGGCATGTTAGATACATCTTGGTACTAAACTCTACAGGAGCAGTCGGTGAGCTGGTGATCACTGTTCTATGGTCTAGCTCTAAAGAACCCTTTTGACACCTTTATTTATTTTTAAAGTAGGCAACATCCTACTTACAACAAGCTTACCATCAGAACTGAACTGTCAAAGATGGATATTTTGAGTACTTCGCTTTGCGCCCCACTATGAAGCAAGGTGTTCAAGTCATACAGAAGAGTGACAGCCATATGCATGATGACTGTGATTGAAGTGAAGGTGCAGGTGTTTTCATTATAAACCTGAAAGCCTGGCTCACTTCAGAAGAACCGTGTTACTGCAGGGTTTCTGTAGTCTCTTAGGAGGCTAAAAGATGTTCAGGCCTGGAATCTGCTGTCCTCAGCTGACTGCAGACAACACAACACTCAGTCAAGACAAGCTGTTATCTGCTCTTGAAGCTTACGAACAGGTTGGCAAGGAAAATCCTTTTCATAATCCTTAATCTCCTCTTGAGATTCTCAGAACCTTACACACACACACACACACACACACACACACACACACCTTCGTCTAAACCGGAAGTTTAGGACAGATTAGTACAAAAGCACATCACTAAATAAAGCCAAGGCTGGAACTCTGTAACAGATATGGAGCCCTATGTACCGACTGAATAATGTTTGATTATTTCCGTTGATGTGTAATTAAATACCTGCAAAGTGTTTGTCAGTTCTTCAGAAAAATGGCAAGATTAGAAACCTCCCTTAGCTAAGGTACTGTCAGCGTTATATTCAGAGACCTTGACTTTGTCCTCTTTAACTCATTAAAATATGCGGCCAGTGTAGCTATGATGCATGCATGTTGGTCCGTTCATCATGAAGTTTTCACATAGTGTAAAGAATGGCCTCCCTGCTTAGATGATGCAGAAAAATGAAAATCGCAAAAAAATGGAGATTTTTATTTGGACAGCAGCAATATGATTTTTGTCATCAGAAGAAAATTGTTCAATGAAGAGCGAAATATATCCCTATTCATATGCTTATATATTTAATTATGAAAATGTATGAATTGTCAGCTTTCTAAGATCAGCTTCTTTATATGTCAAAATAAATGACATTACACTGAAACATTGCTTAGGAGACGACTACATCAAAGCTATTTTTGTGTATGTAGATTTAACAGCATCACATCTAACTAATATATTAGATCTTTGCAAACTGTCAAGCATGCTTGATTTATTAGTAACTGTTATACAGCACATGTTAAGAAAAGTTGCTGCACTTGGTCAACAAACAAAAGAAGAGAAAAGTAAAGAAAAGAAGAAATCGATTATCTCCATGTTGTTTACAGCTCCCAGATGGCACAGAGTGGGCTAAAGAGGATATATTGTCAAGTACCTGCTAGAAACTTTTACTCCCTCAAAAGTCTGATCCCCCTTGTGTTTCTGTGCTCACAGTTGACTGCGTCTAACAGTTCCCTGCGTCTAACAGTTCCCTGACTAATGCTTAAACTAGGTTTACCGTAATATTTGCAGAAGCTTTTGACAGATAGTGTCCTAAGAACCAGAATAAGAAGAATCTGTTCTTTCTGCCTATGTTCAATTGCAGTGTGCGATGCCCACCTATACTAAGGGTGCTTCAAATGTTTTATTCATACATTTATAAATGGAAGGTGCTTTGACAGAAACAGGAAACCAGCTTCTTCTTTAGTGGCACAAGATGGGTGGCGGGAAAAAAAGTGAAGTCAGGGGTTTCAGTTAAATTACTTTTTTTTCTTTCATGCCTTGTATGCAAGCAGACATCAGGTAGTGAATGCTCATTATCAGGTGAGAGGTAATTTACAATGAGATAGAATGCGCTGTCACAGATTTCATTTTCTTTCTCCCCTTCCATCTGTAATGGAGAAGAAGAGGCATTTTGGAACACAACCCATGCGTTCAAATGATCATTCACTGCGTTCTCTGGATATCAATTTTGAGGAGGTTGCAGAGCTGTTTTGTTTTCATAAAGAAGTTGTTTTGTTAAGATGAGACTCCTGCTGTATGAGGAAAGCAGACAAATACAAAAGTAAAATGAAAAGAAAATCATTTTGAGGCTTTAATTCCACCAGACATCTACTGCAGTAGATCAGTCGTCCCCTTGGAATTATAAGGTTCTATCTGACATTTTTGTCAAAATTGAGCTATTCACATATTCTTACTCTGTGACAACCTCTTAACATTATGTTAGGTGTTTTTTAAGTTGTAGGCATTTTTGTACTCTCCAAACTCAAACTCTAAGTTAGTTCTTTAAGGTTTTCATCTGTGAGCCAATCCACACTTCAAATACACACAAGAGGACCAATCAGGTGCTGCTTCTTTGCCATGTCACCGCTCTGCTCAGTGAATGTGGAAAGTGTTCATAAAACGTCATGAAACATGAAAACATGTTGCTGAAACACTGCCTGCAGTTCTCTAAAAAAAGTCTTGTTGTCTGAATTTTTATACGTTAGGACTAACACTAATATAGTTATAATTACAACAGAAACATTAAATAAGAAACATTAATTCATCCATATTTTCTTTTAAGACATTTTGTTCATTAGAGTAACATTTCTGATATAAAACAAAACCACAGCCTGCCTTTATACTGACATGCTACACGTACTTGCTGGGATACTTGCTATTACAGTAGCTGGTTGCTGTGAAACCTAAAGGAAACTCATAGTTCCTATCTAAAATGGACCTTTGCCCTGGACAAAATATTTATATGATTTATCCTAAAATGAGAAATAAATGTCATAAACAAATAATAAAAATAAATGGCCAAGCAGACACTGTTACAACACTCATTGTATGTTTTAAAACAAATTCCGAACAAACTGTTATGTTCCTTGAAAATTATGGCTTCTTTTCATGCTTTGCCAGATAGAACTTCTTTCTTAGGATTAATAGGTTTTATCTGCATCTGGCCTGTTCCATAAAAAACTAATTTACAAATTTGATAGGATTTTGATGTTGTACATTTAGAACTTGTTGTACACTTAGGGTATCTGTCATTTTAAATTATGAAAGAGGCATGTGTAACATATCAGTTTTGCTATTTGGAACCAAAATTTCTGAATATCTCAGAATGTAGAAAGAGCTTTATAATTCCAAGGAGACAAAATATAAACAAAATTATATAATACAAAATTACATTGGAATAAAATGACATTACATTAACCTAAATGGTTTTTCCTCCTTATGTAAAGCTTCTGTATAATTAATTCTTCAAGATATAAACAAAGTAATTCTGAGTGTTTTGATGTGAAACTGCTAATTGTAGAGAAACATTCCAACTCAAATGTCTTTAAAATGTTGATGATGGGAACGAGAGGTGGCAGAGTCCAGTGTCTGTAACTTCAGTATTGCTATTTTATATACTCTCCAAAACAATCAGTAAAACGAAATGTCTTCAGAGTTTTTATGTGTAACAATGTGATAATGATCAAATAGTGATATATCAAAGAGAAACTGTTACTGGGTTACCTTACCTTGGGGTACCTGCACATACCTCTCCACCAAGAAGGCATAAAAACACTGTTTCAGGCCAAAAGCTTTTCTTAAAATGATTGTAAAACTACTAAAGTAATAACTTTCTTTCACAGAGCTTTTAGAGGCATTAAACAATGCAGATGTCTGGTTCCCATCACCACCACTATGAACAATTCTGACTCTGTAACTTTCTCTAGAATGAAGCATTTCAGATTAAACCACTCTGACTGACATTTGCATCTTAATAATGTAATTTTGGTAAATAATTGGAGTTCCCCTTTAATTAAATAAAGTCATATGAAGTACAGTGAATGCACACTGCCCAAAATCCACTAGCATGCTTTCTCTTCTAGCTGTGGACCCTGAAATGATCCTTCAGTATTGACCTGCTTAGTGCATCAATCTTTGTAGAAGTCTTAAAGTGGACTCAGCGTTGGTCCAGTGGACATGATGAGGAAAGTAAATGAGAGAGGAATTAGAATAATTAACAGATAATGTGCTACATATATAAAGAAACACGTACACACACACACATAGGCACACATGCTGATTAAATCTCAAGCCTTTACTCTCCTGCAAAGAGGATTTAATCACACACAACCCCTCCTTGCTAATTGTGAATATGAAGCTTGGTTGGCTGATTGATGAGTTTATCCTACTCTCTGACCTCTCTGCCCTTCCCTCCCTCTCTCTACTCTCCATCTTTCTCTCTTCTTGCCCTCCCTCTCCTCCCCTGTCCTCCTTCATACTGTCATTTCCTCTCTCTTTGCTCTCTGCTTCCCCTCCCCTCCTACGTGTTCTCAAAGTATTCTTGTCCTCTCCTCTGTCCTCTGTTGCAGTTTGTAGAACTCGAGGCACACCTTAACAACCCCAATATAATAAAAGTAAAGTTTGCTTCCGGTCTTGGGGGGATGTTCTGGCTAATTTTGAAGTTTGAGTATCCATTTACAGATAAAAAGCAGACTTTTGGTTAACCATGAGGAAGAAGAAAGGAGCGCGATCTGACTGCAGAGCTGCAGATTTACACCTGCAGTTTCACTCCAGCTGCTTCAGGCCAGTGGAATGCATGTGCAGTGGGATAGCACGATTGTGCCACGTAAACAAAGTCCTTACAGGAAAGTTGAGTGCTATGGGCGTTCCCATTCGGATTTCAACCAGTGGCTGGTCTCCTCATTTATAATGTCTCTGATGTTTGTACTGGTTGTATGTATTGCAGTGCATATTACCATTCAGGAAAGGATATTATTGCCAATATATGAATCAACCATTGGTAACCAGTTACACCATGAGCCAAAACTCATGGTTTACTTATGGCTATTGTTAAAGCCTAAGGCTTAATGTTATGTTCAGTTTAAGTGTGCTTAAGGTAAAGTTTTTTTCCTGTACATGTAATGTAAGTGTACACATAAAGCCCCATATTAAGGATCAGTTAATAGAGCTATATGTCTACATAACCTATTTGTTTACCCAGACCACATAAGCTGTAGTTTGTTTAATATTTACCATGTGAATCTCTATATGCATTTGTTTCAGCCTAAAGCTTAAAATCTAACTTTAGGCCAACACAAATTTATGCCAAATCTTTTGGGAACCTGCATAAAATGACTGAAATGTTGATTAACCTAAAGCTCTCTATGAAAAAGCAAAACAAGTGCGGGCACATGTGCTGAAAGTCACTGGCTTGACTCTGCTGTAGTGAAACTGCTGGAGTGAAACCATGGTTCTGCGGCTCTGAAGACCGATGTTATTGGAAGAAAGAGGAGTTCTGGCTGATATTATTGATCGCTAGTTCTTACTCAAACCACACGAAGAAGATAAACTGGTGAACTCATGCTAGTAGGCTAAAAATCAGCAGTATGAAGGGAAAATTTAGTAGCAAACAAAATTGTACATCTGAAAACAGCATTTTATGTTACCTGTCAGGCATTTCTTGAAACTCACCCTGATAGTTTTTATACTATTTCTATCATATGTGGTTTTCTTTTACTGACATACACAGAATACACGACATTGTTTTTTAGCAACTTCTTGGCGACTGTGACATAACACTGTAGCCTGCTGAAAAAAACAACACAGACCAGCATGCATTCTGTGTGGGTCTAAGTTGGTTTATGCTTATGTAGTGCATACCAACATCTACAACACAATATATGCTGGGTTTACTGGTGAACCAAAGCAACATCCAAAACACAACATATACGTTGGAACAAAACCTCATAGCTTGTTTTCCAGTTTTCCACATAATTTGGACATGCCCATTGCCCTTTACGTTGTGTGTAAATTGCATGATCAGTGGACTTAAAGAAAACACCCAAATGATTGAAAGTCTGCTTAGATTTATTTGCATTACAAGTTAAATATTTTTTTCCTTCTCCAGTAAAATTGTCCTTGTGGACATACAAGGTTTTGTTCCAATGGCAGCGATAAGCTGGTATTGTTGGTAATGTGGCATGCTGGTCCATGTTTATGTTTCTAGCGGGGTAACCTTCAGCCTCTCACTATGGTAAAAATCACCCTGCATATAGGGTAAGTACTAACTTTGAGATGTGTGCCACTTTTGGCTGAATTGTTCACAAATGGTGGGTGCTCAAAACAAAATTTACATCATTTATAGCTGATTGGCTAAGTTGCTCGTGTGAATGCACCATTAATCACATATTAAAAAAAAAATATTTAGCAAAAACCATAATGCATCGGGTTGTGCCCTGCTACCCCCTGCTCTTTTACTCTCTGGGCCATGTCACAGACTGCCAAAATATTCCTTTTATGTAAACTCTGGGATAATGCTTAGCCTCCAGACACTTCAGCTGTATCAGAGCCGCCACCCGTCGCAGTTGCACTGAGTAAACCGACCGTACAGAGGCAGATAAACCCAATCCCCTCTCTTCTGTCAGCCGAAGAGCAATCTAATGCAGTAGAGAAAGAGCAGAATCAAACAAAGGGTCACCAAGGTTGCTTATGGTTGTCAATTTGATTCCAGCTTCAGAAATAGGCCTTTTATGTACAATGATATTTTTACCGAGTTACCTGAGGGTGTGCGATTCTGTTCACTGCAGAAAGTATTTTTACTTTGTGGCAGAACAGGTGATAGGTCACTGCATTTGTTAGACATGAATGACAAAGTGTGCTATCGTGATGCATACGCATGAATGAAAACTGCAATTATGCGGCGCATGAATATGTGTTATGATGCAGGCTGTGTGTGGCACTAAGTCAATTAGAAAGGTCACTGAACATAAGGGATCACAAAAGCAGCTTGTGCTGCCTTTGAAGCGCATGAGTAACACACTCAATGGCTTGATCAATAAAACACAGCAGGAAAGCATTTTTCCACACTCTATGTCACAGAGATAAGCTCAATGGGGGAAAGTTTGTGGCTCAAGCAGTCTGAAGTCACCGGGTAGCTATGCTATTTGATGGTTCAGTAGCGTTCACTCTAATTTTATGACATGCATGTACTGACGTCAGCTTTTCAAACAAAGACTACTAGAAACTAACTATTGAAACTGAACTAACTCGTTTAAATGAAGACTAAACTAGTCTTCTTTTGCTTCAGCTTTAAAGTTTACAATATAAAGACATTTTTTTGTATTGTGATAAATGATGTCACATTATGTTACAATGTTCTTTTTTTGCTTAAAGAATAATGACAAACTGCATATTTCATTGCAAAGAGAGCATAATTAGGCCTATTTATTTGGGTTTAGAGCAGTACAGTAAGTGAAACTTTTGAATAAAAATCATTGTACTCATATTTTTGACACTACTGGTTGTGGTACTGTTTGAACCTCAGATTGAGGAGGAACAATGTAGATTCTGTCCCGGCTGTGGAACGATGGACCAGCTTTTCACCCTCTCATTGATTGTGGGATGTTGTGGACTTGGAGAAGGCTTACGACCATGTTCCCCGAGATATCTTGTGGAAGGTTCTCCAGGAGTATGGGGTGGCCAAGGTTGTGCCTTGTCTCCACTCCTGTTCATGATATTCAAAGACAGGGTGTCAGGGTGTAGTCGAGGTCAAGAGGGCATTATGTGTGGAGACAAGAGGAGGCTGTTTCTGCTCTTTGCAGATGATGTTGTTCTTTTGGCTGGATTGCATGGATACGAGTGTGAAGCGGTTGGTATGCAGATCAGCACCTCCAAGTTCCATGGTCCTAGCCCATTCCAGGTAAGGAGAAAGGACCTGCTACAGGTGGAGGAGTTTAAGTAACTTCAGGGTCTTGTGTATGAGTGATGGGAAGAGGGATTGTGAGATCAGCCGCAGGTTGGGACGGGTAGCAGCAGTAATGCGGTTGCTGTGCTGGACTGTAGTGGTGAAGAGGGAGCTGAGCCATAAGGCAAAGCTCTCTGTTTACTGATCGGTCTACATCCCGACCCTTATCTATGGTCATGAGCACTGGGTAAAGACTAAAAGAATGGGATCGCAAATTCATGTGTCAGAAATGAGCTTTCTTTGCAGGGTGGTAGGCTTCACTGTACTTGATAGGGTGAGGAGCTTGGTCATCAGGGAGGAGCTCAGAGTAAAGAAGCTACTCTTCCACATTGAGAGGATCCAGTTGAGGTGGTTCGGGCATCTGATCTGGATGCCCCATGGACGCCTCCCGGTGCTATTGTACCAGGCACGGCCTACTGGTATGAGATTCCAGGGTTGTCCTAGGACCTGCTGGAGGGATTATATCTCCAAGTTGGCCTGAGAGTGGCTGGGGATCCCCGGGAATGAGCTGGAGGAAGTTGTTGGGGACAGGGTCATCTGGGATTCTCTGCTCTCCCAACTGCTTAATCTGGATTAAGCGCTTAACGATGATGAATGAATGATGAATGAATGGTTCTTTCTTGCGGATTTTAACTCATCAAACATCAGAAAAACATCTTATCATGATGGATGTAATCTGTTTTCTGAAAATGTCTTGCAGTATTGTGACATTATTATGCCTTTAGTTCAGCTTCATTTGTTTCATTTTAAGTTATAAGTGACATGCATATATGTTTTGCAGCCGTGTTCATTTTGTGTAACATGTTGCAATGCAGTTCCTTATTAACAATGCAATGAGAAATGATAAATAAACTTGTTAACTATTTGCTTTATTACTAACTACACACAAACATGAGAAGGAATTATTTGTTCTCCTAGCAGTTAATATATGGACATAATTTATGGAATGAACAGATAAATGAAATAATGTAGTACGAACCAGGGACACATCATATTAAATATTCATGGTGTAAATACAAAGACATGGTAAATGTTTCAGAATTTGTGTTATGCTGCTTTGTGAATGAATCACAAACTTGCATTTAAACAATGGTTACTATTGAATATGTTTAAGGAAAACGAGTGGTAGATTAACCAATGTTGTAGAACCAAGAGCTGTCATACTAATGTGTCCTTTGGGCTGTATTTCAGTTATTAAGACCAAAGCACTGTAATTCCATCTTGTATATTTGCCACTGGAAGTTGAAATCAATATATGTGTCTTCTCATTATTCAGTAAGTGATTGGATGGCCGAACACTTGCTAACCTTGTGTTGTAGAGAGTTAGCACTAGCCTCATTGACCCAATGACACTTTTATTTCCTGACATTAGAGAGGGACTGGCTGAACACTGGGGATGTGTTGCTAAGAGAGTGTGATATATTAGCCCGTGCCAGAGTAAGTCAGCGGCCAAATTAGAACCCTGACTGTAGGTTAAGTGAAATTTATGTGCTCTCATGAACAAGGGAGGCCATGGCTAGGTTTGGAGGCTGTGGAGCATAGGTGTGAGGAGAGAGGCTGCTTTCAGTCTTGCTGGAAATGCAGTAGTTCTGTGCAATGCTACAGGCTGAATTTGTTATTATATTATATTATATTATATTATATTATATTATATTATATTATATTATATTATATTATATTATATTACATTATATGTAGTTGCATTAGGATCTACAACTAATGCATGGATTGTATTTTTTATCCAAATGAAGTTGAATCCCCATGTAGCTATATGCATTATACAGTTCTGTGTGTATATATACAGATTAAAGTCACAGGTTTGGCTTCTATAAGGTTTGGCAATTAGCGCTGTTTCATCTTTGGGTAAATTATTATCTGCTGGTTTAGGTCTGTTATCTGTTGGTTTAGATCTGTTGGTTTAGATCTACTGTGTGTTTCATTATCATGAACAACAAGTATATTTCAGACATTCCACATATTTTTTTCAGAATTCAATGAAACCACCAGGGATGCACATCTTCAAAAACTATAACCATGAGGCTGGCTCACTCCAAACAAAGTCTATTTAGGATTTGTTTATGAAACCTTCCTTCTCTCATTCACTTTTTGATCTGCCACTAATTTTCCACTGTGTGTTTACAGACTCCTAACACAAAGTCTCATTACCTTAAACTAACAGCTCATGATTGGAGAAGATCTGACTGCAGTCTGGGCTCTGACCCTTCAGCTAATTACTGACTGCTTGTCTGAGTGCTGTGTTTACTGAAAGGAAAGGACAGTTCACTCTGGCAGAGGGCTTTGCTCTGCAATCAGCCCCCGCTTTCTTTAATTAGTGATTAATCTGTGCATTGCTGTTTGGATTAGTGCCGGCTTTGCCGTGCTCTCTTCTCAACTTCTCAGTGCTCTGAGAACAACAGGCAATGATTTCCATCCCGATAGCATGAATGTGTCATTGATGTGTTTGGGGGTTGCTCTTTTTCAGCTCATTTCTACTTTAATGATTACTGTATGGTTTCATTAGACTTCCAGAGTGTTCCCAGATCTTTGTTGTTTTCATGGGCAATAATAGGTCAATGAGTATTCAACACATTGAGCCCGAGCCATGGCTATTTTTAATTTCTTAGCATTCTAAAATGCAGGGATCTGTTCTCCACCCACTGTTATTTAAGACATTATAAGATTTGTGAACAATTTCTATAGCTATGAGTAAATTAATAAACACATGCAAAACAAGCATAAATAAAACAATGTTACTTTTCTAAAAAGGAAACAGAATTGAATATGATGCATTACACCAACGTTCAGTCAAATAAAACAATAAACCGCAAGAGGATGTGTGATCATTTGTTGAAATGATGAAATTTGTTGAAAATGTTTTTAAATGGCCTCAAAATACAAGATGATACGATTTTCAGTTTATGGATAATAATTAAAGCAATAAGCTTTCTTGCTCAGTGATTTAAGGAAAAGGTAGGGGATGTTGTTAGGCACCAAGCAATTTCCTGTGTTATATATCAAGACAATAGTGCCACTTATTTGTACTGAAGGCAGAGCTATCAAAAAATGGACATTTGAAGCTTGTATGGCATTCCATATTACTTTGTATGTTTGTTCAGTTTTAACTATGAATTTTAGTCTAATTGTAGTTGTTAAGAAAATACATTTAAACAAAACCTGGTATGTTTAGCACTGTTATGGGCCATTTACTTTATATATATATATATATTTTTTTTTTTTCTGATGTTGGTCTCATCTATCAATACATACAGTACAAACAACATACACACACACTTTCTCCCTCAGGGTCGCGGGGGGCTGCTGGAGCCTATACAACATGCACATTAATATATTAATATTGCTGTGTTACTGGCATAAGAGTGTGTATATCAATGATTTTATGTCTCCAAATTCATATCAGGACATGTGTTTTTTGTATACTTGCAATAAAAAGTCTTTCACAAAACAGTGCAGTTTTAGAATCTGTTTCATAATTCAACTGTTAGGACTGTTCTACTTATGATTCCTCTGTTGGCGAATCATTAGGCTACAGCAGTGGATGTGAGGCAGACAGTTATTAGATGGTGTCATTAAGACCCTCGGGATAAACTGTCTTCCAGAGCATTGGAGATCCTCTCCGTGTTGTGTGTTGTCAGAAAGCCAACGATCCTTGAGACAGCACTCAGGAAGCACAACCTGTTGTTCCCAAAGCTCTTGTGTCTGAATGTTTTGCTGAACACTGTGGCCTAAGGATTTATGCCAGCAGTGTGTGGCAATTTGATCCTCAGCTCTGTCTATTTCTTCTTAATTCTGGACAGAATCTTCATTTTTACCCACATACTTAGACAAAATGGTGACAGAAAATAAATGACCATTTATTTCTGCTGCTTCTCTGTGTCACTGAATCCATTTTCTTGAGCAAGAGATGTGCTAAAGTTTTATAGCAGTACAAGATTGTACAATACAAGCCTAGGTGCAGTCTGTGGGGAGCACAAGACTGAGTTATTTATTTTCATGAAGCATTTTCTGCCGTGCATTTATGATGAGCCATAACTGAGAGGCAGCTCATCTATCGGCAAGAGAGCTGTCGGTAATCCTCCTGCTATCAATTAAGAGAGAAGCATAGCTGAAGTTTCTCCTTTCTCTCTCTCTCTCTCTCTTTCTCTCTCTCTCTCTCTCTTCTCTCTCTCTTCTCTCTGTTCTGCTGTTCTAGCAATGCAAATCCTAGTTTTTGCTTTTTTGTTGTTTTTTTTTATTTCTTGGAGTGCAAATGCAAGTGTATAGTACATCCTTCAAAATGAAAATTTTAATCATTACTACATCTGCTGTAAATATATCTACTTGTATCATACAGCTGTGCCACAATACCTTCTAGAGTGAGAAAGTCTTGTCTAAATACTAGGAAAATAGTGGTGGGAGGAACTACAGCTTCTTTATTGTGCTTGTTGGGGAAGACTGTCACTGTGATTTCACACCTATAGACATTAGTCTCTATGTCAGGAGCTATGCTATGCTAGCAGTCAGGATTTCTTTATCACTGTGGGGAGATTCCCAGTGGTTGTATAATGTTTTTGAATAATGCATCAGAACTGTGATGGACAAAAACACAAACAGGGTACAGAATTGTGAATTCTATCAAATAGATGATGCTGAGAGGTGACGGCCGCAAAACGTAACAAATAAGATTGGAAGTTTTAGGCCTGGATGTCCTTTTGACTAACTAAATTTTGTTCCTGCTTCAGCGAGCAGTACACTTCAGCATTAATAAACTATAAGTAATGTTTACAAAGTACTGCTGCTTGGATAAACCGATGGTTGTTTAAATGAACACTTATAATGATGGTCTGACATAGATGCTTTGCAGATGTTTTGGTTGTTTTTAACTTACGTTCAACTAAATATTGAGATATCTGTCTAGTTCCTGAACAGTGTGTTTTTAATATGAGGTTCATATGAGATGAGTAATTCATAGGTTTTTTAATGCTAAAGCTCATTATTTGTAAGTTCATGTTAACCAATGCACTAAATAATATTAATTAAGTGAAACTTAATGTAAAGCATGAGCAACAGCAGTTTTCTGATGTTAACTAAAATACAATTCTCTATTTTTTCTCCCTTCTTAGCTTCACTCAAATTCAGACAAAGGTGATGGTTCTGTCAGGTACATCCTAAGTGGGGAAGGAGCAGGGACTATCTTCATCATCAATGAAGTAACAGGAGATATCCACGCCACCAAGAGTCTGGATCGAGAGAAGAAGTCACATTATGTTCTCCACGCTCAGGCCATTGACATCAACACCAACAAGCCCTTAGAACCGGAGTCAGAGTTCATTATCAAAGTGCAAGACATTAATGACAACGCACCCAAATTTCCAGATGGTCCCTTTGTCACATCTGTGCCCGAGATGTCAGAAATTGGTATGTTTTTTGGTACATGCTACACACAAATATGATGCTTTGTTAGACAGCAGAGTAGATGCAGTCTAGTTTCATGCTGTTTACAAGTTTCACAGATACAGAAAACCAAAATTTCAAATTCAGACCAAGTAGTTTGGCTTTCAAAAGAAACATGACTTGTCACTGCTGAGCATTTTTATTCCATTTTCACTCCACACTCCCATCACAGTCAAATGGGTTTTCCTCTATGCTCCCATATTCATGGAATGGACCTTATTTTGTGTTTTTGTTTTCTGCAGGAGACCCACTGAGCTCCCCCAGGAGCACTAAAACCTTTAGACAGCACTCAGTAACCCACTACCCATAATGCTTCTCTGTGTTCTCTGAAATCCTCTACTTCAAGTAGCAAAGAAAAAAACCTAGAGAGAGAGACAGAAAGAGTTCCCCACAGACAGAGCTGCTGAAATGCTCAGTCTCCTCAGTCTCATACGATGCCATCAATCCTCATGCCTTTGTTCTATGTATTCCATTTTTAGCCCTAACCACAGAAGCCATCTTTTACACTCAGTCCATTCCAGTCTGCATTTTACCCCACACTTACAAAAGATCCTCTCACTCTCGCTTCCACCCCTTACTCTAAGCTCGATTTGTGGAAATAGAGGCCATTTGACTGTTTTTTCACCATTGACTTTGTAAGAGGTTGGTTAGCTTCTGCATGAAAGCTACCATTTGACCTTGTGTTTATAAATCACTCATATTTGAGTTTCTATGTCTATCTCTATCTCTAGGTTAGACAAGTTTTACACAACACTAGCTATCAACCCATTCAAACCCATTCAAAATGTAGCCCAGATATAAGTTTTCCTCAAAATATGTACAGTATTAGAGTGTGCTATTAATTTCAAATGATACTGATGTGTAAAACGTCAGATAACTAGCTACTAGGAAATGGCTGAAATTATTAAAAAGAAAATTTGCTCACAACATTTTCTACTTGCAGTATATGAATCATTCTACAAAACTTGTTCACTTGTTTTAGCTGTTCAACTGACTTATACCTGACTACACGACTAGCAAACACAGCTTTGAACAGTTGTTGTGCACAAATAAATCTGTTTAATTAAAACACAAAAAAGTTTACTCAGTTGCAGAAAATGTGCTTCAGTAGTAACAATTCTTAAAGTTACACATTGATTTTCAGACTTTGGGAAACATTTTACTTCAAAACAATGTGATCTAACTGCTCACCATGTTGCATATGTGTCTATACAGAACCTTTTTGAAAATGGTTCTATATAGTGCCAAACAGGATTCTTCTACTGGTACAAGCTGGACATTGTAACAATAGAAGAACAAATTTTGGTTCTATAAAGACCCATTTTAAATTAAGGTTCTACATGGAACCATAAACAACACATTTGCTGTCATTCTTGAGAGCAAAGAACAATTTAGGCATGCAGATGGTTCTATATTGAACTCATTGTTTGAAATAGAACTATTGCCTTTACTACAGAACCCTTGATCCTTTTTAAAAGTGCAGAATATATACAACATATTCCATATATACCAAACTTTTGGCAAAAACAGAAAGCATGAGCAATGCAGAGAAAAACACAGATGGATATCTTTAGATAAATTGGTAAGTCACACAAAGTCTCTGTAAAGTTAGAGGATGATTTAAACACAGATACTTGCTGTAGCTGTAGTACGGCGGGGTTAAATTATTAAACTCAATCTGTGCTAACATCATGACCCACATGTATACACATATACAAAATAATAATTTCTACTGTAGCAATTTCACAAAAAATAATGTGTGCTATGATTTGTCATTATTTTTGGAAATGTTCTGTAATGCTTGCCCAACCTCACAACAACTGTTAAGAACAAATACACTTGGGGAAGCATGGATAGGTTAGTGAGGTGCAGCTTATTTGCAAACATATATTAAGTGCTGCACAGTTTATTTATGGTTATGCATCACTACTTGAAGTGTACACTTTGCTATACTTTAGTGAGGGTTATAGTTTTGCACTGACTTATGTGGGCTGCATGAATGGCAGTGTTATAGATGTAAGTGGTACATTTCCTTATTTTCTGCTTTGTGCAAATCAATTGGGTGCATTGGCTGAGCAACATGTTTTGAATCCCTGTTTCTTGTTTATTTGAATCCCGAGTTGCTGTTGCCTTAGCAACAAAGTTTTACTCAGTGGATCAGATGCATGACTGCTTTTGTGAATGCAGCAGCTGTAAGCGTAGGTAAAAAGCCCAGTCATAGCTGAGTTGACAGAGTATCCACCCATGTACAGGGTTTTGTGCTAAAAATTCCAAGCACATGAACCAATCTCATTAGTAGGACTATCATGATTACTTGGTTAAGAAAAAAAAACAAACTTTTTTGTACTTAGGAATAGAAATATACAGTTGCATACAACATAGTATAAAAATATATTCTCTCAATCACTCGGGGAGGTCAGATGAGTCAATTTTAAATTAACTTTTAAATGAGACTTTGAACTGTCTGTTCCAGTAAATTTGTAGAAGTAAATAAGACTGAATTTGTATCATTCACCACAAGATGCACATTTTACATCTGGTTTGCAATAATAAACGTAATAACTTAATAAACTTTGATAAACTTGTCCTGCTTGGACACAGTCATCTGGTCTGGGGTCATATTTTGGCCAAAGACTCAGCATGTAGTGGGTACCCATCGTGTTCTGTAGATAGTGCTAAAATATTTTGCTTTAGGGAGGCAGACCTATAGGAACCTCATTAATTGGACTATTTCAGCTGATGACCTAACCTTTAGCTTGGAGCATGACAGGTATAACAAAGCTGCTAATGTACAGATTTTAGTGTGTGTATGTAGGTGTGTGTGAATCAGGTCATTCCTCTCAGGTCACAGAGGTAATTGGCTATAGTGGCAGTAGCTGGTCAGCTGGTGAGCCAATTACTGCTGAGCACTGTACGCTACTGTGTTCTAATCAGAGAGAAAGGTTGTAGCCATGGGTGATATTTAAAGATTCAAGGGCATAAATACCACATTAGCCCTGATTTCCAGGCAACATCACCTGGACAAAGAGAGCCATGGCTATGGCATCATCTTTCACAAATGGAGAATTTTTCAAAAACAAGCAGGTCATTTTCTTCTCAAAACAAACAATGAAATAGAGATATTTTTATTCAGAGATTTAGAGATATATTTATTCTGCACAGACCATGATTTTTTTATGACTGAATCTGATTTCTTTACCACCACATTGACCAATTAATTATTATTTAAAACCAGAAGCTGGACACAGTCGGACAAAGTGAACACATGAATCACATCTTTGCCTTTTTATAAGCCAAAGTTGCAACATACAGTAAATAACATTAGTTGTTCATTGACAAGCCCTTAAACTTTCAGGTTTTTGTAAATTTTAAACAGAAAATTAGTATCAATTGCCTGTGTAGCAAAATCAACATATGAGATAAATGGTTATTTAGCACAAGTTGGACACAATTATGCTACAATATTTATGTAGGCATAGCATGGCACAGCATAATTTTTTGCTGATCCCGTGTTTGGAGTAAAAATCACAAATTCCAATCTTTACTTTATCCCATCCAACATGATGAAAAAATTATGCACAATTCACTTTGACAAAAATGTGAGTTATGAACAGCTACAAAAGAACACAATTGTGGGTAGAGTACTAATGCATCAGTTTTACATTAAAATCTCCAAATTTCTCTAAATCATTATGTTTCTGAGCCCAGGATGTCAGGCAAAAACAACACTGGAGTTAAGCCATTCGTTTTAATTTAAGTTTAATTTAAATTAATCGCATGCATTTTCCACATTTCTGTTTAAAGTAAAGAGGTGAAGAAAGATTAGGAGGGGAATTTAAATTATTGTATAAGTTTGATGGTACAGCACAATCCTCCTTGCTTGTTAGCTGCTTTAGCTGGCAGTACATACGCCCAATCAATCATTATCGATGAGGAGCTTGTCGGAGTGGGTTGTACTATTGAGGGAGCTGAGGAAGGCAGGGGAGGCATGAAGACGAAAATAACTTATTGTGTTTTCTGTTCATTGCTCTGGTTGTGTTCCACTCGAGATGTTCATCTGCCCCTGACTCCATTAGAAGAAGATGATCAGGGCTTCCCACTTCAACACCACACTCAGCCAATACTGTCAAGAAGACTCTGTGTGTGAGTGTACATGTCTGTATGACTGTGTTAGCAGGTCTTTGGGTCCCTGTATTTGTATATAGACACATCATTGCTATTATATAAACACACTGTATTTGAAATAAATTGAAAGCAGCTTCAAACCTGTGTACCAAATGTGTGGGGGGACAGGGGCTCAAGGGGAAAAAGGTCTGAATGTGAATGAAATTTTAATTTTATTTTCAGCATATTACATTCACTCACATCCAGAGAGACAGTCCAATTCTATTTCAGAGGAAAGTAAAGAGTTTTTCCCAGGACATTGAAAAATAGTATACTTTCAGGAAAAAAAGGTACTGAGGTGTCTCTGGGGTGGTACCCTCAAGGGTATGTCTTCAGGATCTTCAGTGATGGAACATAATTGTACCATATTCCATTGGGATTGTATATTTTAAGTTGCACTGACATACTCCATGTCTTACTTCTAGAGATTTTATTTTATTTTTCCAAATAAATATACACATATATATATTCCATATATTCATCTTTCCCCTGGGAACTGACCACTGTTGTACCTTTGAGGTACACTGTTTTGAGGTATTACTGGCCAAACAGCTTACCTCTGGCGTATAAGACTGTAAAGTTACCCACAATGCTATCTACCTGGTATCAACCAGTGAATTATAACTCCACAGAGCCCCACAGACCTTCATTTGAAGCAAAAGAAAACATGATATTTTAATAATAGCAAGCAAATTTGCTGTACGGAATGATGAGCACATTTTCTGTTGTTTTGATTATCATTGGTTTATTGGTAGGATTTCCAGCTCTGTTGTGATTTGGGCATCCGTAGTGCAACACTGGGTAAATGAAATAAACACTTGCAAGTGTAAAATAAACCGTAAGTTTTATTAAAAAGAGGATGATCCACAAGAGCACAGTGAACACCAGACCAGATCAAAAACCAACAGAACATGGTACATATGGTCAAACAAAAGAGTCGTAAGGGAACAAGCGAGAGTCTAGACCAAAGACCAAACAAACCGACAATCTTAGCCAAAGGGAAAGGTTCCAAAAACAACAGCAGACAAAACAGGTCATAAAATGAGAAAGGCTCAGTATGCATTGGCAAGACAGAGGCAACACTTTGCAATGAATGAAACAAACAGACAGGTATATATAAAAGAAGTAACAGGTGAAAACAATTAGAATTCTTTTAGGATTGGCTGGCTGTTTCATGTGACTGACTGATGCATCTTGGGAGATGGAGTCCATAAGAGAATTAGGGTTTGTCTGAGAGCCAGGAAGCATGTCTTCAGGGTGGCTGGTACTGCACCAGGGTGGTCGCCCAAGAGCAGTGAAGCTTGTGGACCCCAAACCGATCCACTGGCTCTATTTCGGGGCTTTCTGATGAGACTCTCCCAAATGAATCTTAAACATTGACAATATTATACAATTTTTCTATATGCTGACAAAGAGGGCACTTGTAAAGTCTAAGGGCAAAAGGGCAGAGGCTCAGCCTTAGGTCTTTCTGTGCACATGTCTGCCAGCTGTCCTTTACATTGTGTGAACATGTCAGGATGAATGGACCAAACATTGATCCAACATTACATACATTAAATATACTGTGCAGAACTCAAAGATAACACTTCTTTCCTGTCAAAACATTGACATTATTGAGAAAACAAAATAGACAAAGAGGAAGATCAAACAAAGAAGCTGCTGGTGTTCTCATAACAATGGACTGACCACTCCAGAGTCCAGATCTCACCTTCACTAAATATATTTGGGCTTACTTGGATCATGCAAAGCAGAAAATGCCACCAACTTCTGAACTGAACTTTGGAGGTATGAAAAATATGCTAGCAGATATTATGGATAAACTGTCAGAAAGTCTTCTGAAAAGAATGGAAGCAGCAATAAAGATAAAAGGAGACACTCAATACTGAAAACATTGATTATATTTATTTATTTTTTTCTGTTAAATATGTTTTGTCCTATTTCTGATGCTAAAAATGATAATGGCTTAATGGCAGTTTTGAAGTTGAATAAATTAAGGGTGGTCTCTGACTGCCACAGCACTGTATGTTAAGATTAATAACATTTATTTCTACCATAAAGTTACCATTCTGGAGATATAAGGTTTGTTGACAGTGATGATACAGTGTTTTTCTGTGTGCAGCTTTATTGCTTCACAGCCAAAGAAAAGATTCAGATATGGTGATATGGAGCTATTGTAATAGAACGCTCCCCCCCTCTCTGCCTTCACACCCACACACCAACTTCAACATGTTAAATTGTGCAGTGCCCTTTGGTTATTGAGCATGCATAAAATGCGCAGCTGGGTTTGTGTTGCTTTTAAAGCATATGTTTCTAATCATGTGGCCTAAGATTTCACATGAACAAACAGGAAAAAAATAGGAAAGATGCACTATGCAAATAGTAATGGTGTAGCTGCTTGGACTGTGGACTGTTACAATACCATTTTGCATAGTATTCAGTTCAGCTCACAACCCATTCACTTATACTTGTATCATATGCATTGTTTAGTAAGAAGATTTCAATTGACCATGTTCTTTCTCAGTGCCTGTGTCTGAGCTCCAGTGTTGTAGGATTATTACCTCTTCACATTCATGCACACACATATATAGTCACACATGGATACACACTCATACACACAAACGCACCCCTTGGGAAACAGCCCGTCAGCAGTCAGATGAGTTTTTTCATCATCTCTGCTGGCTGCCAAACTCTGATAGAAATGTTTTTCCCAGGGCCTGAGAGCTACACACTGTACAAAAAAAGATTTTACTCATTCCAGCTACTCCTGCTGAAGTAAAACCACAGTGCTCTAAGGCAGCATCACTGCAGGTGATTACTGTCATCAGCTGTCTGCTTTGTGCTGAGCTGTTAAACAGATCAAAGAGATATCATTCCATACATTACATGGAGATGCGAACATATGTTAAAAGTTGGGGAGCTTGTGGATTGTTCTGTGGTTACCATACATTCTTTTCTGAGACTGAGATGAAAAGACAATAGAGATAAGCAGGAGAGAGGGGGAAGTGATGAAAGGGGGGGTGTACTGAGACTGAGACAGAAACTGGATGCATTAGGCCAGTATGTTATGTACTAAACTGGTGTATGAGCCTAAACACGCAGCTTATGCATGTACAAAACATTAAATGTATTTCTCTCTGACATACATATATAAGGCTGTCAAACAATTCAAATAATTGGGATCAATCATTTGTTGTGTAGTTAATCACAATTGATTGCATTTGTCTTATTTTGACAAATTCGACCCTTCCATTGTTGTTATACCTAGATGAGTGGACGAAATAAGCAGTGTGCATGTTACCTTTAATAATTAATTACTCATTTATTTATATATATATATATATATATATATATATATATATATATATGAATGAGTAAGTAATTTATATATTAGTCATTAATTAATATATTAATTTAACCATTACTTGCATCATGTTTTCACAGAAAAAAGGATGAATGCAGTTTCCAGTTTTAACCTGTGACATCCAATAACAGTGGCTGCATGTTCAACTCCCCCATGATTGTAGCCCATTATCAGTACATTGCATCTTATTTTGAGGAACACTGGAATCTTCCGCCTAGCTAATGCTTTTGTTACTTTGCTGCTTCTTGATTAATCAATGGAGCACTGTCTCATTCTGTATTACTGACATTAGTTGTGTTGTCCTTATACATAATACTTCAGACACAATGTATTTCAGTGATAAACACATTCAAAGCCTGGCAGTAGCGGCAAAACACAAAGTAATGGACAATTTATGTTCCTGCACTTTGTGAATTTACTAAATTCCAGTTTGAATATTTATTATCTAATGGCTCTTTCACCCCTATCATATTTGGTGCAGTCCTGTCAGACTTTTTCTTTACTTCTGTCCTTTTGAGGTGTGAACCCTCCAACCGTATTAAGAATCAACACTGAACAATTAACCATGGTCCGCTAAACTGTGGGTCTCTGTTTGCTTTTAAGTGATCCCTACTTCAGTTTGCTGCTGGTGGGAACCCTCATGTATAATCTGCCCACTTTTGCTGTTGCAGTGTGAAACCTGAAAAACTGAGCCAATTGAAAAAGATACAATGTCACAAAAAAATTAATTGGGTTTGAAAACAGCCTGGTGTTCTTCAGAGATGTTAGCTGGCAAATGTTTCTATTTTAGGCCAAACCTAATGAAGGGCAGGGTTGAAACAAACACAGACACTGTTTATGAATATATTTATACAGATTGTATAGTAGCTAGAGATTAAAGGCATTGGTCCATTTGAATTTTGCCACTCTGCCAGTGGCTAGATTTATCTTTTTACTTTTTTTATTTCAAACAAAAGTTTTGGCCTACCACTTTTGGATGTGTGGCACAACCCCCAATCAAGAGAGCTACAAGTGGAACTATAGCTATAGTGTCAGAGATACAGCAAACAACAGAAGGTTTAAAGGGGTTAACTAGAAAAAATGCATTAAACGTGTTAGTAAAAATGCCAATATTAATAATTAACATGGTAATATGCCATTAATGCATTTACTTTAACACCACTGATAGATAGATAGAAAACAAAACAAACTTTGTGATGACACAAATGTGGCTGATTACAAGTCTGTTTTTGGTGACCAGTGGTTATTTATTCAACTTTTTAAAAAAATGTAAATTTCACATTATATCTGAAATGCAGAGATGGAATAATACAACTTTTTGTCTTCCAATACTGATACTGATATTGAAACACTGAGTACTGGCTGATATTGACATGATATTTCTTCTTTACTAAACTTTAAAATGAGGTGTTTTAATTAAATCAATTTAACTTATGCAAATTTTGAATTTGATGCCAACAACTCATTCCAGAAAAGTTGGGATGGGGCATGTTTACCACTCTGTTTCATCACCCCTTCTTTTAACAACTCTTTTTAGTGGGAACTGAGGAGATCAATTGCTGTAATTTTGAAAGTGAAATGTTTTTAGATGCTTGTTTGATACAGGATTTCAGCTGCTCAACAGTTCGTGGTCTCCTTTGTCATCTTTTTCAGATGTTATCAGTGGGTGACAGGTCTGGACGGCAGACAGGCCAGTTTAGCACCCAGACTCTTTTATCACAGAGCAATGCTGTTGTAATACATGCAGAATGTGTGTTAGCATCATCTTGCTGAAATAAGCAAGGACTTCCCTGAAAAAGACGTCATCTGAACGGCAGCATATGTTGCCAAAATATTTATATATAATAATGGTGCAATAATGGTGCCTTCACAGATGTGCACATCACCCATGCCATGTGCACTAATGCCGCCAATACCATTATGAATACTGGCTTTGGGGTGTGCACTGATAACAAACTAGGTGGTCTTTAGCCCAGACTATGTAGTGTGCATGAATTTCAAAAAGAATTTCGATTTTAATTTGTCAGACCACAGGACACTTTTCCATTTAGCTTCAGTCCATTGTTAGTTGAGCTTGAACCCAGAGAGAGTGGCAGCTTTTCTGGATCCTGTTTATATTTGGTTTTGCATTTTAGAGTTTTAACTTGCATGTGTAGATGCAATCACAAACTTTTTTTTCACAGACAGTGGTTTTCAGAAGTGTTTCTGAGCCTATGTAGTGATTTCCACTACAGAATCATGTCTGTTTTAAATGCAGTGCCACCTGAGGGCCTAAAAATCATGGCCATCAAATACTGGTTTTTGGCTTTGTCCCTTACATACAGAGAGTTCTCCAGATTCTCTGAATCTTTTAATGATATTATGCATTGTTGATGATGAAAAGCAAATGTTCTTTGCTATTATATGTTGAGAAATGTTATTTTTGAATTGTTGCACCTCCCCATCTTTACTGAAAGACACAGCCTCTCTGGGATGCTCTTTGTATACCCAATCATACTACTGACCTGTTACCAAGCAACCAGCAAGTGTTTTTTGAGCATTCCACAACTTTATCTTTGTTGCCTTCTTTATCTTTAAAAAGATAAAGATAAACTTTGTTGCCTTCTTTATCGTTATCTTTATATATATATATATATATATATATATATATATATATATATATATATATATATATATATAATGATCAGTTTCAACATTTGATATGAATTTGATATCACTTAAATATAGGGGTTAAATGATTTGCATGTCAGTGCATTTTAGTCTTATTTATATTGTGCACAGAATCCCAACTTTTTTGGTTAACAACATAATTTCACACAATGTGCATGCTGTTTCAGGATAGATGTGTTATTTATTCTTATTCCTCAGGATAGATGTGTTATTTTTTTTCCTTTTCATTCAAAATCTGATTCAGAATTTTCTGCTGATATCAGCCTGATCTCGGTTAAATGCCATCTCTATTGAAAGGCATTATTGAGAGATTCGTTTAACAATAACATCAGTCATAACTCCTAAACAAAGGATCTAACCTTGAATATGTGCTGAAAGAATATTTGCTAGCAGAATAACACCATTTCAAATCAAAAGGGTCGATATAAGCATGTGACACAGCCCCTTGATGCAGCAGCAATAATATGCTCAATCCCTCTTGTTGCTTTACAAAGAATCTCAATAGAATTAAGCCCATATTGCTTGATTCCCAACAGAGGGGGCACTGCAGAGGTCACTGATCCAAGGTTTCGTAATACCCAGAAGTATGTCATTGACTTGTAATGATTTTCCCTGATTTTTAATGTACATCAGAATCAAATGTATATTTTTGATTTCAGTAGGGAAAATATCTCTCTTAATATAATGTATTCTTTTTTTGAAAAGCTTTTGTTTTGTTCTAACATAAAGCTAGCACATCTATGAACATCACCATTATGTAAGCACCAAACATAATGAGGTTCACATTCACTTCTTCGTGCAGGATTAAATGCTACTTATGGACATAAATGAGGACATTCGGATCTCGTGAGATTTACATGTAACATATTCTTTACTTTGCAATTTAGAGAATTCTTACTTTGTCTTACTCTGAATTTTACAAAGAGCCTCTTTACCTGTTACCTGTCTAAACCATTTTCCTTCTTAGGGTATGGTTTTAGACATTTTACTTCATATACATGTAATTTATGACTGCAAAGATAACTCATGTGCATGTGCACATTCTCTGCATTTCTAGTTTGGACACTGTCAAAAAGTGATTTAAAAATTGCAAGATTTGGAAGTTTAAATTTTTTTAATTATTCCAAACTACACATGCCTGGTTCAGATACCCAAAGTAAGCAACATGAATTCTAAGATGAGTTTGAATACCTGTGTATTTGAATAGCTACATCCATTTTTTTAAATAATGGACTAGGTACCCTAGACTAGTTTACTTGAGTCAAGAAAAAAAAAAACATGGAAAAATACATGGACCTTACCTATGAAATGTCTTGACACAGACGATAAATCATCTTTTATATCACAATATAATTCAAATTACAGACAGTTTTAGTTTATATCACAATAAATGCAACTTTAAATATTGACAAAAGATGTTCAAGTAAAGTTAAAAATCACTTTTTAATAATAACTATTTTGTGTGGTTATGTTACAACCGAAGTTTGGGGGTAGGAGCATGCCTGAACCCCCTCCTTCCTCAAATCTAAAGCCCTATAAATTCACGTCCTCACCTTCCGTTCCTGTGACGATGGGTTCGTAGTCCCTACTATCACTGTATCTCCTCTCTGTTCTTCAGTCCTCAGTCCTACTACAGCTATGAGGGAGGCCTGGCCTTCTAGCTATAGGCAGAAGCTGCCTATATATCACTGTTGTTGGAAAAAAACCTCGTATCTCCAGAATAGTAACTTTACAGGAGAAGTAAAAAACCTACTTTACTTTTTCTTGATGTAACTCAATGGAACCAGAGTTTTTTCCAAGTAATTTTGGACCACTTCTTTTGGTCCATTCAGCATGAAATTTACAAGCAATCTAAGGGACAACAGGCATTTTTAAATTGTATCAAAAACTGAATAATGACAAAAATGGACATAAGAGGTTTTGTTCAGCAGCAATACACACAAGGACCTGAACAAGGACAGCAATATATATATATATATATATATATATATATATATATATATATATATATATATATATATATATATGTGTGTGTGTAAAACACATCAATATTCCAAGCCATTTATTCTTCTGGGTCATGGGGGGAAGCTGGAGCCTATCCCAGTAGCCAATTGGTGGAAACACCTTGGACAGGTCAACAGTCCATCACAGGGCAGACAGACAGACATATACACTGCACCATGCCACCCTCATGTGTAAAACAGTAAAAGCAAATGGGAACAGAACATAGATAAACCTATGTCAATTTTGCTTTTTAAAACTAGCAGGAAAATTGTGCTAGATGTTGTTTCATGTCTAAAATTGGACCAGGCTGAAGTTGCTTTCTTACTCACCAGCTTTTTGTTCAAATTGTATGTTACACCTTAAATGTAGCAGCAGCTAATTCAGACACATGCACAGGTGCCACCTGCACCATTAAGGTGGAATGGGAAACAAGAATAAGAGGCCAACTTCAGCTTCACTGTCTTTCTCAACTCATTTATTTCATACATGCCTCCTGTACACTCATGCCTCCAACTGTCAGGCAACGCTGGAATTTGGAAAATATTAAAGTCATTCATCCTTTAGCAAGTGGCACATGCTTGTTGCACAGACTAGTCCCTGAGACTCTAATGCAGCTAACCTAGTGAGGTGGCTTTTGAGGCGATATCAGTGGAAGCCTGGCAATCACTGCAGTGTCCTCGTTAGGCTAAGGCTAATTTAAAATGTCTTGCCATTTCTTTAAGTCTGTAGAGTATTTCAGATGCACACTATAAAAAAGGGGGTGTTTTAAATATTTGAATTATTTGAATTTAAAATAATACATTGGCAGAGCATAAAACACAGATTCTTGTTCTGTTAACTTAAAACCACCTTTTATTTTACAGTGCGGTGCACTAGACAGCAGGAGGTGTTCAAGGGTCTGCTGCATGTTTTTTTAATGTGAAATGTGACAAACATCCATGAATTTGCACTGTTTGTACATCGCCTCATTTGCTGTGTTATAATGAGTATCTGACAAAACTCTAAGAAGGAATTTCAACAATTTCTGATAATTAATCCCCTGTCTAATGTTTTGTTAGGAAATAACTTCATTTATTAACATTGTTGTATCTGAACCTTTTTAATTTGACCTGAGCCTGTCAATGGCTTTGAATGTGCATATCAGCCTATCAAATGTTGATTTGAGATGCATTATAAGCACGTATTGCAGCTGCATTGTCGTACTGTGTGCTGTGCTTTCTTACATATGTACATCTGGCCCTGAGAGAGACAGTGAAGGGGATGGGGGGTGGAATGCTGAGGAAAGTAGAGAAAAGTCCTAGCCTCCATAATCCCATTTCTGTTCCTGGGCTTTGAAAGCTACATCCAGTGTATTGTGGTGCTGGCAATAAGTCAACATCAGACAGTGTAGATAGATGGATTGAGCTCAGTTTGCAGTAATGAGAGAGAGAGAGAGAGAGAGAGGGGAGGGGGACGAGTATGGTGTATGAATGAGTTCAGATATGTGACCTGAGTTGTAAAGGGCTCTACCACGGCTGGAGGAAAGAATAAGAAGGAAGAAAGTGGAATAAAACAAATGGATAAGACTAAGAAAAATGAATAAAAGCCAAAAATGCAAAAACAAAATGTCAACAGGAAAATGCAAACAAAGATGTGAGAGACATTTCTGCTTCACCTGGCTACTCTACAAATGTCTAGCACTCTGAACGAGGGAATAAATGCTTTTATTATGAAGGATGGGACTATTCTCAATGTGCGCCGTGCAGATATAATGGAGTATGACCAAGAATGCATTAAGTATGTGTGGTGATCAGCAGGTGCCTATGAAAAAGACTGCCTTTTTGTCCGGTATCTTTGTGGTCCCAGGCTGATGCACAATGTCTTCTGGTAATATTAGAGTGCTCAAATTGTTCAGACAGTTTTATTCCTTGCAAGATTTGATTGAAAAACTAAGTAGGTAAACAAGTCCCCCAGGTGGTCTCAGTCTGTTTTCTGAAGCAAAATGGCTTCCTGTGAACCACTTTTAATTACAAAACTGTTTAATTGGTATTGAATTTTGGCTGTTTGTGGGTGGATGCATGCAGGGCGTAAACAGAGTGCACATGTCTAGCATACACGGTTTCCGTTCATTCTGCATACTGTGTGTTATCCACTGTGTGCTTCACATGCAATTATTAAAAAAAATAAAAGCACAGATGATGCTTGCTATGTTTCTCTCAACTCTACCTCATGATATATTAAAAAGATCTCTGTACAACCCCAATTCCAAAATTTAAATACTATGTGACACTATGTGAAATAATAAAAACAGATAGATCTTTTACTTTTTTAATTGTCTAACAACATCAATTTGATTCCAATAATGTTGGCGTCACCAACATAGCTTTTGTACAAAGCCTTTTTAGATTGTCTGGACCTTTTTATTGGTCTTTATATTGTAAGTTTTGTTACAAATTCAGAACGTCTGTTCTGAAACATGCACTAAAAGTGTCTGCATTTTTCTAGGTACATCAGTATTCCAAGTGACAGCCACAGACGCTGATGACCCCACCTATGGAAACAGTGCCCGGGTAGTGTACAGTGTTTTACATGGACAGCCATACTTCTCTGTGGATCCCAAAACAGGTAAGATACCAAACCTCCACTCTTTATCCAATCGTGTTAACCTTAATGCTATAAATTGTAGTGTTTGGTAATGGCTATTTCCAAGTTATGTAATTGCAAGACTAAGGAAATGAACAGTGGGCTTGTAGTTTAAGGGGTTGATTACTCTCAGTAAATGATTTTTATTGTTGTAAGGAGTTCCAGGTCTAGAGTTTCGCTGTTGGAGAAATCCTGTGTTCAGAATAACATCAACTTTAGCTCTGCAGTACAAAGTATTACCAGGGGCCATAACTAATGAGAACAGGCTTCTCACGTGTGCACCGTATTGTTGAGATCTTTGTCCACTCTCTGCTCTATAATTGAGAGCATCCCTTGAGGTTGGCAAAGAGAGAGCAATTGTGTGGAGGCTTTCAGAAGAAAAAGGCTTAAAAAAGAGGATGAAAGAAAAAAAATAAAAACAGGAAAAAGGAGTCAGAGTGGTTTGAGCATTCATGAAATGTGGTTATTGTTTGAGAGGTTTTACAAGGGTCCATTAAATGTTAATGAAGGGACAACTTGTTTGTGAGTGGTATGTGTTGAAAAGGAAAAAGAAGCAGAACAAAAAGAACAGGTACTTTAATGTGCGCTTTGTGCATGTGTGTGTATTTTCAAAAACACTATACAGGTTATATATACTTCTTCATAACATATGGATGAAGAATCGATTCTTTGGTCTAATAATACAGTACTTTTTCACCCAAAGAGAATTTTCTTTCACAGCAGAACGTGAGACTTATCTCTGCGGTGTGTAGATGGCGAAACACACTTTTGGTAATCAAATGAATCATTTGTGCATCATTGCGCTCAGAAAAGGAATTTTACAGTACATTGGGTTTATGTTGTTGACACTGTCCATGGTGCTGAAGTAGTTGCGGATTGACCCTGTCCAAGGTAACTGCAGAGCAGAACTATCAGACCTGTCCAGGGTGCTGTAATATCACAAGGTGCTTAGTGACAGTGTTATCTAAGATACTAGAATCTTCTGAAACCATTTCAGCCTTGAAACCTGTTCTTTTTCTTTAATAACATCATTTACCAAACCAGAAAACGTATAGAGTTTAAAAATGTATTTGTCATAAATTGCACAGTCTGTGACAAAGTCTTGGTTCCTCTCAAGGTTTCTTCCTCCTGCTCTTAGGGAGTTTTTCCTTGCCACTGGCTTGCTCATAGGGGCTTGGACCCGGATTTTTCTGTGAAGCTGCTTTGTGGCAACACCGGTTGTAAAAAGGATTATATAAATAAACTTTGCTTGCTTGCTTGCTACGATACCAGAAGGGTAACGAAGAAGAATAATCCAGGGCACAAGCAGCCATTAAAAAAGCTGTTAAACCAACTGGTTACCATTTTAAGTTATGCATTAAGAAACCTGAGGTGGTTCTCTTTGAACCATCCAATAAACCATCTTCTGTTTTATTTTCTTTATTGATCAGGTGAGATCAGTGACCACACAACATTTGTAATGTGAATGCTAAAGTGTCCTGATGTATCCCCATCAATAACAAAGAACTAAATCTACGACACTGTGACAGCAGAACTGAGAGCCGTGTGCCTTCTTTCAACATCTTCATTTTTGTGTTGAAGATCTTCAAGTTGCATTAGCAATCCATGAGATCTAAACATTTGTTAAAGGCCAAACATTTACATGAATAATGAATCGTGGCACATTTTGGTCCAACAAGCATTGCAAGAGCCTGAGTAAAAACATGCATGGTAGCCTTCCTCCAGTGATCAAATCTAATTACCTATGGAAATGGCAGGTGTAAATGGTTATACGTCTCACTGTCCATACCAAGTACCAGACAAAAAAAAAGATTCACATAGATTCAGCATTTCAGATACATTTCTTGTTAGGATACATGGAAAGGTCTTTAGAAAAATCTTTAGAAATGTGGAGGAGGGTAAGAGTATCAGTGCAGCATTCAAGTCAGTCAGAATCATCGCAGACAAGATACAAGACATTGAAGCAAGAAGAGACAAGACATTTAAGCAAGAAGAGACTAGAAGTTCAAGCTGGAAAGGCAAAAGAGGAAGGATCTTGGTGCACTTTTACCCAGTACTGTTTTTATTATGCTCTCTGATTGCCTCTCTCCTTGCTCACTTACTTGCTCTCTCACTTTCACTGCCCCTCTTCTCTGTCTCACTTTTGTGCTCTCTCTCTCTCTCTCTCTCTCTCTCTCTCTGTCTTACTACATGTCATGTTGTTGACTCAGATCCCCCAGCAGGAAGACAATACAAATGAAAAGGGGCACCTGCAATATTCAGAGCAGTTTATTTTCGTATTATTCAGACCGCAATGCCCCAAGGAGGTGCAAGAAAACAAAAACACAAACAAGCAGAGAGCCAATAGCTCTGAAGGACACACACGCAAAACTCAAAAACAAAAGTAAGCCTATTGTGTTCTTTTCATCATTTGCTTTTGCCTAGACAGGACCGAGGTATACTCTTAAAAATAAAAATGCCGAAAAGGGTTCTTTGGAATGATGCCATAGAAGAACCACTTTTGGTCCCATATTGACAACCTTTCGATGAATGATTTTTATAAATGAGATATCAAGTCAGCAACTCTTTTTAAAGGTTTTAAAAAAACCTCTTTTAAAGAACCCCAACATAACATGAGTAGTCTATATTAATTACTGGCTTTTCATAGAACTTTTCCTAGTCCAAGCCAGCCATTTAGAAACTCTTATTTTGAAGGGCTCACATTATGGAAACCCTAATTCTTCTAGTAAGTTTGACACATGAAAACTAAGCGGCAGAACAACAGACTGTTTTGTATTTAATGCTTTTGTGATTTCATGAAAACCATAATTATATACATCCCCTTGTTCAGCCTAAAGCATTTTAGCCCCACTGTTATGCAGAAGTTATAAGCAGTGTTTCAGCCTGGACTGCAGAACAGAGGTTAGTTACATATACAGCTGTGTGCCAAAATTAGTTGTTTGGGCCAAATTACACATTGGTTGGTTTTTGAAATGAAAAGATGTAAACACAACCTTTATATAAAATAAAAAAAATCCTAATTGTGGCATGTGCAAAAGTTTAGACACAGTACTCAATACTTACGGACACCCCCTTTGGCAGATTTCCCAGATTGCAAAGGTTTTTCTGGCCAGTTTGGATTCTTTATAGTTTTGTTTTAGAAATATGTTTCCACACATTTCGATAATGTTCATATCACTGGATTGTGAGAACCATCAGCTTCAGCTTGCATTTACTAAAGTACTTTATGGTATATTTTGAGTTACATTTGGGACATTGTCCTTTTGTAGAAGCTAGTCTCTTTTAAGCTTCATTTTGTTATTGACAGGGTCACATTTGCCTCCAGAATTTACTGATACTTAGTGAAACCCATTTCCATTTACCTATGCAGTGGTTTTTGTGCCACAGGCTGCCACACAACTCCTATCTTAATAGATCCACCCCAGTGTTTAAGAGTGAGCAATGTGTTCTTTTCATCAAATGCTGCTCATTTTTATCTCCCAACAGACATTGGCAATTGTGGCCAAACAGTTCCACAATATTCTTTTCAACAAAATGTAACGCATGTCTTTCAATGTAATGAGGTCACAGGTGATGTGTCCATCAGATGATTCTTCCAAGCAAATGATGTTTGTGCTAGGAACAGTGCAAACCACCGAAAGGCAAAGCAAAACCTCCAAATGACAGAAAAGAACCTACAAGAAAGCTTAGCCACCACTCTTGTGTTAGCTAAACCTTCCTGCATATTCTATGCCATCATATGAGGGTTTTGCTTTGCCTTAATGTTTATGTTTCAGTTCTATCTGAGAGCTTTCTAGGTCTTCCAGATCTTGTCTTGACATCTACAGTTTCCCTCAGTAACATTCCCTTCGTGACATTAGAGACAATGGAAATTGCAAGCTGGAAGTGTTTTGATATGTTTTAGCTTTGTTGCCCATGATTTGCACAATGTTTGAAAAGCAAGAGAAATTATTACACTCTGGAATGGTCACCAGTTGAACCTTACTAATCACAATGCCTAAACAGTCCTGATGAGTCAGGTAAAGCCTAACAAATAAATTCTGAGACTTTACAACTGGACTAATGTTCAAACTTTTGCCCATGTCACAATTAGTATTTTACTCTTTTTCCTATTTTTAAGTCAAATATAAAGTTTTTTGTGCATTAACATTTCATCCATCCATCCATCCATTTTCTAAGCTGCTTCTCCATCAGGGTCACGGGGGTGCTGGAGTCTATCCCACCAGTCATCGGGCGGAAGGCAGGATACACCCTGGACAGGTCGCCAGTCCATCGCAGGGCAGACAGACAGACAGTCACTCACTCCCAGGGGCAATTTAGCATGTCCAATTGGCCTGACTGCATGTCTTTGGACTGTGGGTGGAAACCAGAGAACCCGGAATGAAACCCATGCAGACACGGGGAGAACATGCAAACTCCACACAGAGAGGACCCCGGTCACCCGGCAGGGGAATTGAACCTAGGCCCTCCTCGCTGTGAGGCAACAGCGCCACCCACCGCACCACCGTGCCGCCCCTGTTTTTTGTGCATTAACATTTGCAGAATGCTATTATTTAGCCAAGAGTGTCCAAGCTACTGCACAACTGTTTCAGTCTTAAAGGCACAGTAATTGTAACCGACAAAGAGAGGTTGGATAATAGGCATATAAAATTTAATTATTTAAATTGAATTGACCAAGCCAGAAAACAACGTGAAGCAGTTAAAGAGGACTATGCATTAATCACATCTATGTGCCATTCTCAGATTGAATCTTTCACCCTTCACTTGGGCAGTAAGCTGTGAGGAATTATGTTAAGTTGTCACTTTCAAGCACAAAGGTTGACTGTGGAGTCTATTTCTTCCTGTCATGGCAGTCCCACAGCTAGCGACCACATCTCTGAAAGAGCAAGAGTGACAGGTGAACATGTTACTGGAGCTGTTCTACACTCAGCTGTCACTTGGCTGGTAATTTTGATCTAGGACACTGCAGGGCTTACAGAATGTGGCACTGCTGGCCAAAGACATGAACTCTACTTTGTGTTGTTTGTTGTTTGAATATATTTTTCTCTATTTTTATACAGCAGCTTAAAATAGGAAGAAAAGTTAATTTTACTGTTTCCCAACTCATTGGTATTGAAGTGTCCATTTGAAGGAAAACCACATTTTCCTCACTTTTTCTAAATAAAATAGTTTGATGTGGTGTGTAAATTTTGTTAAAGTTTTAAAATGTACTGTTTACCAGTCCATCAGTTCATTTGTAAAAACTAAGCTGCAAAAACACCCTAATTCCAATTATTTGTTTTTTGTGATGTTATGAAAACTAATGCATTTACTTTTATACAACAGCTCCAGTTGATTGAGATTGAGTCACATTCTAACCATGCTATTATTTCACCATACCATCCTGGTTTTTTTTCCTCGCAAACACTTTCACTTTTTCAGTTTTCCACTGAGATGCTGTTGCTAAGCAACAACTTTGACAGCTGTAGGAGATGCTCAAGCCATTTGAATGTTTTTACTTCTTACTTTGAGCACAAACAGAAAATGGATACTTTTAAGATCACATTTGACTTACAGCTGATTTGGTCAGACCCTGAAGATGAGACTACACTAAATTTCAAAACTGTCAGTTGGTCTGTGTGAAGAGCTGGAGAATGAACTTCTGGCTGTGCAGTGATTGAGCGGAGTTCATTACTCTGACGTAGTAACAAGCTGCTTGTTAAAGAACTATAATTTGGCAGAAGGAACTACTAACAATAAAACATATTAAACGCCATGTTACGATGATCTATGGCACTCGTCTTCGGCTTGTGCCTACGACCAAATCACATCTCTATAGCTTTCTTATCTGCATTTTTAGTCTCCATCAGTTTAGTTCTGCTCATCTTGAACTTATAAGCAGTGGTCCAATCTGGACTGCTTTTTGAATGTACCATACATGTTTACTCGGGCTCTCGCTGAGCTTGTTGGACCAAAATGTGCCGTGATTCATTATTCATGTAAATGTTTGGCCTTTAACAAATGTTTCGTTGTCATGGACTGCTAATGCAACTTGAACACAAAAAAGGAGAGATGTAGAAATAAGCACAATCAGAAGAGAGGTCATTTGAATATATTGAAGGTGCAGTGACAAAAGCAGCCTGTTTAGTATCAAGGAATGAAGAGAGGCTGGAAAAATGTAAAAAAAAAGAAAAAAGTGTTGCTACATAAAACTACAACCTCATAAGTTGACTTTCTTATTAGTAAGTAAAATATCCATCCATCCATCCATCCATCCATCCATCCATCCATCCATCCATCCATCATCTTCCGCTTCTCCGGGGTTCGGGTCGCGGGGGCAGCATCCTGAGCAATGAAGCCCAGACCTCCCTTTCCCCAGCCACTTCCACTAGCTCCCTGGGAGGGATTCCGAGGCGCTCCCAGGCCAGCTGGGCGATATAGTCACGCCAGCGTGTCCTGGGTCTTCCCCGGGGTCTCCTCCCCGGTGGACTTGCCTGTGACACCTCCCCACACTTTCCCATGTGAGAACCATGGCCTCGGATTTGGAGGTACTGATCCTCATCCCGGCCGCTTCACACTCGGCTGCAAACCGATCCAGTGAAAGCTGAAGTTCACGGCCTGATGTCCCCAATAGGACCACATCATCTGCAAACAGCAGCGATGTGACCCTGAGGTCACCAAACCGGACACCCTCCATCCCCTGACTGCGCCTAGAAATTCTATCCATAAAAATTATGAATAGAATCGGTGACAAAGGGCAGCCCTGACGGAGTCCAACTCTCACTGGGAAAAAGTCTGACTTACTGCCGGCCATGCGAACCAAACTCCTGCTTTGTTTGTACAGGGCCTGAATGGCTCGTAGCAAAGAGCCATGTACCCCGTACTCCCGAAGCACCTCCCACAGAATACCCTGGGGAACACAGTCGAATGCCTTCTCCAAATCCACAAAGCACATGTGGACTGGTTGGGCAAACTCCCATGAACCCTCCAAAATCCTGGAGAGGGTAAAGAGTTGGTCCAGTGTTCCACGACCAGGGCGGAACCCGCACTGCTCCTCCTGAATCCGAGGTTCGACTATAAGCCGGACTCTCTTCTCCAGTACCCCTGCATAGACCTTACCAGGGAGGCTGAGGAGTGTGATTCCCCTGTAGTTGGAACACACCCTCCGGTCCCCCTTTTTAAAAAGAGGCACCACCACCCCAGTCTGCCAATCCAGTGGCACCACCCCCGATGTCCACGCAATGTTGAAAAGGCGTGTCAGCCAAGACAGCCCCACAACATCCAGAGCCTTGAGGAACTCGGGACGGATCTCATCCACCCCTGCAGCCCTGCCGCCAAGGAGCTTTTTAACTACCTTAGCGACTTCGGCCTCAGTAATGGACAAGCCTATTCCCGTGTCCCCAGACTCTGCCTCCACACTGGAGAACGTGTTGGTGGGATTGAGAAGGTCCTCAAAGTATTCCTTCCACCGCCCAATGACGTCTTCAGTCGAAGTCAGCAGCACACCATCTCCACTATATACAGTGCTAGTGACACACTGCTTTCCCCTTCTGAGTCGCCTGACGGTTCGCCAGAATCTTTTCGGAGCCGACTTAAAGTCACTTTGCAAGGCCTCACCGAACTCTTCCCACACCCGGGTTTTTGCCTTGGCAATGACTGAAGCCACAGAACGCTTGGCCTGTCGATACCTGCCAGCTGCCTCTGGTGTCCTACAGGCCAACCATGTTCGGTAGGACTCCTTCTTCAGCTTGACGGCATCTCTCACCTGGGGTGTCCACCACCGGGTTCGAGGATTACCGCCCCGACAGGCACCAACTACCTTGCGACCACAGCTACAGTCAGCCGCTTCAACAATGGAGGAGCGGAACATGGCCCATTCTGAGTCAATGTCCCCCACCTCCCCCGATATCTGGTCAAAGTTCTGACAGAGGTGTGAGTTGAAGATCAATCTGACAGGTTCTTCTGCCAGACGTTCCCAGCAAACCCTCACTATACGTTTGGGTTTGCCTGGTCTGACTGGCATCTTCCCCCACCACCTGATCCAACTCACCACCAGGTGGTGATCAGTTGACAGCTCAGCTCCTCTCTTTACCCGAGTGTCCAGTACACATGGCCGCAAGTCCGCTGACATGACTACAAAGTCAATCATTGAACTGCGGCCTAGGGTGTCCTGGTGCCATGTGCACTTATGGACATCCTTGTGCTCAAACATGGTGTTCGTTATGGACAAACTGTGGTTTGCACAGAAGTCCAAAAACTGAACACCACTCGGGTTCAGATCAGAGAGGCCATTCCTCCCAATCACACCCCTCCAGGTCTTACTGTCGTTGCCCACGTGAGACAATCGAGTCTCCAGGAGGAGCACTTTCAAGCACCCCTTCCAAGGACTCTATGAAGGCTGGGTATTCTGAACTGCTGTTTGGTGCATAAGCACAGACAACAGTCAGGACCCGTTCCCCAACCCGAAGGCGTAGGGAAGCTACCCTCTCGTCCACCGGGGAAAACCCCAACATACAGGCACCGAGTCGAGGGGCTATGAGAAAGCCCACACCTGCCCGCCGCCTCTCACCATGGGCAACTCCAGAAAAGAAAAAAGTCCAGCCCCTCTCAAGGAGATTGGACCCAGAGCCCAAGCTGTGTGTTGAGGTGAGCCCGACTATATCTAGCCGGTATCTCTCAACCTCGCGCACCAACTCAGGTTCCTTCCCCGCCAGTGAGGTAACGTTCCAAGTTCCAAATGCCAGTTTCAGCAACCAAGGATCAGAACGCCAAGGCCCACGCCTTCGGACACTGCTCAATCCACAATGCACCGCACCCCTACTACTGCCCCTCCCATCGGTGGTGGGTCGATGGGAGGGGGGACTCATGTAGCTCCTTCGGGCTGGGCCCGGCCGGGCACCATGAGTGAATGCCCGGCCACCAGACGCTCGCTGGCGAGCCCCTCCCCCAGGCCTGGCTCCAGGGTGGGGCCCCGGTAACCCTGATCCGGGCAGGGTACACAAGTCCTGCTTTGTTGTCCTCATAGGGGTGGTTATGGATCACACTTTGTCTGGCCTGTCACCTAGGACCAGTTTGCCATGGGAGACCCTACCAGGAGCTTTTGCTCCAGACAACATAGCTCCTAGGGTCCTTCAAGCACACAAACCTCTCCACCACGATAAGGTGGTGATCCATAGTAAGTAAAATAGCACAGCATTTTCAACATGATTGTGATTCTGTTGTAAACGATATCCTATTTATTCATTTTTGAAAACCTTTAGTTTTTACCCCTTTGAACTATAGCTGCATCATTCAGTTATTCGTTTTAAGACCGATAAATCAGCATACAGTATGTTCTACTCTGTACTGAAATTCTTCAGAAACATGGGATCAAACAGTAGAAAAATCCATATGATCACAGCTATGATTTATTAACACAAGCTAAAGCAACATTCAAGACGGGGAGAGAAATTGTGAACCAAGAAATTTTCTCTTTAGAAAAAAAAATTATCCTTAACATCAATAAAGTGTGAAAGGCACGACAGTTTCATTTATGAGATTCATTTCTTTTGCAAGGGTAACTGAAGGTTTTCTGCAACATTGCAAAACAGCTCTTTAGTGGTTCAGCCACATTAATTTCAAACATACCTAATCCGCTTTTAAAGCGATCAGAAAGTCAAGTCCTGAGATGAGATTCTTTTGGCCTGAATCTCTCACCATGGTATTAAACAGCTTTGCTGGTAATTGGTCTTTAAGCGCTATCTCTCTGGATGCCAGAGAACACAAAAACAGGTGACAAATAGGATTACAAACTTCATATAAACTGCCCTTAGGAAATGGAGGAGATGACCACTCAAGAGAAGGAGAGGCAAAAAGACAATGAAAAGCTGACTATAATTTTCAGCATGATCATCAAATCCCCGCTTTGAGTTGTCCTTTAATTATACAGTAAGAATAAGGGAATTGTAGTTTGAAATTTGAGATTATTGTGGTCGTTAGGCTAATAGAACAAATGTGTGGCCTGAGAGGCCTCTTTGTCATTTATGGAGACACTGAGGTTTCAGTAATGTGCAATTTAATTTAGCCTGTCTGTAACTGTTCAGAGGCTGAGGCTGGGTATAAATCTGCCATAAAGTGCAGTCTAATACCACAAGATGAGACGTAATCTCCCTGCTCAATCAATAGGTGTTTATATCTCTTCCACCCTTTTTTATATCTCCATCACCTTAGCTTACTTATACACTTACTAATATATGTGCACATACATAGGAGAAGAAATGACCAGAGCCAAAGACAAAAAGATTCACTATTCAGTCTTAAGTAAATTTGTGACACTGACCATATTAAGGCTTTTATACAAAAATGTACATGTAGTAAATGCTATGAAAATATACAAATGCTATATAAAATACTAATTTTAAAGATGTTGCATTTTACTCCGCTTTGTTTATTTGTTTATTTTTAGGGTCTCCATTAGCTGCTATCATGATAGCTGCTATTCTTCCTGGGATCCAGACATACCGTACATTGCAAAATAGTGCAATAACAACGAAACAACTCATACAAAACACAAGGAAAAAAGAAAAGAAAAGCAGAAACACATAACATAGTAGGAAAATTACAATTACAGTAGAAAGATGATCGCACTGAATGAAAAGGTCATTTGGTATATCTCACCCTGACTTTACCCGACTCTGTTCTGGTTGGTATGTACATCCCTGCTCACCATGAAACTCCACCATAGTATTGTTCCCACTGTCAAAGACCTTTCTACATAAAAGATCTTTACATTTGTTAAATAATGTCTTTATCAGTTTTTTAAAAACTATTTTACTCTCAATTCAAATCAATAGATAGATAGATAGATAGATAGATAGATAGATAGATAGATAGATAGATAGATAGATAGATAGATAGATAGATACTTTATTGATCCCGAAGAAAATTTAGCAGCCATTTAAATACAAATACATTGCATTATCATTAGTTGTCTCAGACCTTTGGACCCTATTGTATATTATTGCTGTGGAAGAAAACCTATATCTCTGTTTTTGATTTAATTGTTTGTTTGTTAATAATTTTCCAATGTCAGCCACTTGTGTAAAAAATCTATGATTAATGGGCCAATAAAAAAGGACCAAAATTACTTATAATACAATCTTATATCATTAATGTGCGTTACAGTTAAAAGGGCACTCTGCCCAAAACAAACAAAAAAAAATTAACCAGTGTTTTTTTTTTCTTGTAAATAGCTCACTCAACACTTACAGCACCACATAGTCTCTAGTGTGAGATTAGGAAACCCCCACTCTGATGATATGTCTTGAAGGTGGTAGAACTGCAGAGGCTGTATTAATAGATTAAAAAGGCTGGGCTGTTTGAAATATTTTGTTTGTTTGTTTGTTTAACCAGTTAGAAAAAATGTTTAAAAATGTTTTTCCTTCTCCTGGCCTCCATGTACCATTTTTAGATATATGAGGTGTCGTGACAGTATACATAACCCTTCCTTTGTAAAACAGAGCTTGTCTTTGTTAACTATGTTGTATTTTGCTAGGAGTGAAGTAGAGTGAAAGCCTCCATTATCTCCTCTGGGCTGCTTTTTTCCCCCCACTAACATTCACTCTTGCACAATTATATCTTTCTGCAACTGCCTGCTGAATCACACATAGTGTTTGTGTTGAAGCTGGACAAAGACATTTCAACAAACCATGTTTTATGAATGAGATTCATTTGTCTGCAAGACTGCACTAGACTCACAGACAGACCAGACAGTGTGATGTTTAAAAAAAAACAAAAAATAAACCTGCATTAGTTTCTTCATTACAAGCAGGGTTCATTACATAGCTGCGCTACAGCATGTCCTCATATGTCACCTCAGACAGAGCAGGGCTGACAGACTCAAAGTATATTAATAAGTCTGACTGGGTCTTATAGTCTCTCCCAGTTTCTTATGAGAGGTTTCAGACAACAATGAGAATTTTTCAACCTCAGAGACCTTCACACACACACCCACACCACACACACACAAGTGAATGTGTGTGTATCTTATTCTCAAACACACTCATTATTGCATCATTGTTCATACAGTCTCTCTCTCTCTCTCTCTCTCTCTCTCTCTCTCTCTTATGCACAAGCCAAAACAGAAAATAAAACTTCAGTAATGAAGAGATTATGATCTTCTCCACCAAAACATTCCACAGGGCTGTTATTTTAGCTAGTTTGTGAAACGACCTCATACTGCCTGCGCTCACTGTGGCTGAATCATGACATATTCTTACATCTGGCCCCAAGAGTTTAAACAGTGTTATTCTGGTAGTAAGCAATCTTTCAGGATATGTTTAAGGGTTGTGCCTCTGTGTGGCTGCTGTGGCTGCTGGCTTGCTTAAAGGAAATCTCACAGCAGCACTAATGCAGAGAAAAATCAACACAAACTGACCACCGTGAGTAAATACAGCAGATTATGTAATCAGCTGCAGGTGGAATGTCTACCCTCACATTTTCCTCAGCCCTCCCTCAAATGCACATGCAGAGAGAGGAGAATGATTTATGTTTTACCAAAAGAAAGACCATCGCCCTTCCCCCCTCCCTCCCTCCCTCCCTCCCTCCCTCCCGCTTTCTCTCTCTCTATCTCTCTCTCTCCCTCCCTCTCTCTCTCTCTCCCTCTCTCACTCTCTCTCTCTCCCTCTCTCCCTCTCTCTCTCTCTCTCTTTCACAATAATGGTGTATAAATATTAAACATAAACATTAAATAATAAAATAACTAATAGACAAGCTGTATATCTGTAACTTATATCTCTCCCTCTTGTTTTCTTCTTTTTCCATTCTCTGTCTCTGCCTCATTCTCTCTGTGTCCATCTCTCTCTCAATCCTTTCTTATTCTCTCTATCTCTCTGACTTCTCACTTCTCTTTTCTTTTTTTTTCTCTTTCTCTTACTCATGCTTTTTTCTTGCTTTCTGTCTCTCTGCATTTCTGCCCCTCTCCCCCTTTGTTTTTCTGTCTTTCTTTATGCTTTCTCTCTCCCACCGTCTGTCTTTTATTTTCTCTCCCTCTCTCTGATTTGTTTCTTCCTCCGTGTCTCTGCTCTCTCTCGCTCTCTACCTCCCTCTCTCTCTTTCACTCTTTTATTCTCTTTATTATTTTTTCTCTTTCTCTCTCTCCCTTGTTATTTTTTTCTTGCTTTCTGTCTCTTTCTCTCCATTTCTACCCCTCTTTCCTTCTCTCTCTGTCATTCTCTCTCTCTCTCTCTCTCTGATTTGTCTGTCTCTTTCTCTGTCTGTGTTTCTTTCTTTCTCTCTCCCTCTCATTCTCTCCCCCTCCCTCCTACAATATCACACACACACTGATAAGTAGGCTAATTTCTCTGCTGATTGGGGAGTTTTGAGGGTTTTTAGCCTCTGAGTGTAGAGCTGCTCTGACACAGATCACGGAGTCTCTAAAAGGAAGGATTAGCGTGACTTCCTGTACAGATCAAATTTTAAAAGCATGCCAGTTTGTCGAGTCCTTGCCCAGCTGCTAATAAGTCTGATTAGCTGTCGCCATGTTCTCACTACATGAAGAAAGTGGGGAATAGCAGTACTGCAAGAAACATATCAAGCTAATCTGAGTGCATTTGGAGTGCCACTTCACACAAAAAGCTCTCACTTTCCACTGGGCAATCCCAAACCCAGTCAAACTGAATCATTTTATCTAAAATATACATCCTGTTCCAAATAGTTAAAGACAGTGAATGGGCTTTACAATATGACTGGAGTTGTTATTGTAAATCTGTAAGCACTGATGTTTCTGTCTCATAGACCGAGCTTTGCTATTATTAGAAAAGATGGCTATTTGCACTTGCAGTGTTGTTTTTTCTCTCTTTTTCTCATATTCAGTGGTGATATCATCGGGCTTTAACCCTGCCTTACCTAACAAACAGTCAGTGATACATTTAGCGACTTTGCTGCTTACTTGAAGCATTGGAAAATGTATCAGCATGTAGAATTGGTGGTTTCTGTGTGTTGCTGTTCTCTGTCACTGTAAAGCATAACGTTACCTCAATTGCTGGATGCACTGTGACAGTCAGAGCATGCAGAAAGTTACACACTGAGAATGGAATTCAGGGTGCAAGGGTGCAAAGTGTTGATTAGAGTTTATGCCAGGCATGTCAAACTGGAGGCCAAAGTGAAAATTAACATTTACCCTCATCTAATGCTCTGAATTCAGTTCATGATGGCCTTGCTAATTAGCTCATAATCTGAATCAGGTCTATTTTCTGAGGTACCATGCTGAAGTCATGTGATTTTGCCCACCAGGACTGGAGCCTGACACATGTGGTTTATACAATACTAAATCAAAACAGCTTCCACCATATGAGCTAGTTTTTAAATTAGGTTGGTTAAACCAACAGGAACCACATAAACAGCATAAAGAAGAACAAAAACCTGACCTGACAAGAAAACAGAGCAGGCTTATTGCTGAAGTCACTTTTTGCTAAGAATAGTCAGGTAATTAACAATAAATGCTGGGTGCTATGGATTTACTTTCAGCTTCCAACTCAAATCAAGAAAATAATCATATCTTCAGTTCAGGTCATATCCCAATCACATGTCACTCACTCACATTTCCATCAGTCTAACAGAAACTGTTTAAGAAGCTGCAAAAGTTCAGGTGTCATGAGAAAAAACAAATTGCTTGTAAGTATTCTGTTTTATTCAGTTCAGTTGTGAAAATATAAAACTCATTCATAATCTCTTCTATAATTAATTCCTTTTTCCATTGAATGCAAAAAGGACAGCTCAAGCCACCATAGCAGTGTGTTTATTGAATGGTTCTGAATGGGTTATATTGATGTTAAAGCAACAGTGTTTAGCATTTGTCACTGTGTATTTGTTGGTTGTTACTAGTTAAGACAAGATTAGTGGTGCAGCTAAATTTAGTAAAAGTGCAGCATAAAACTAACTAGTGTTAACAAAGGACTTAGTAAAGGCTTTATGTACAAATAAAGACTTAAGTACAAACTTATGCAAAATTGGTGCAACCAAAGCCAGATCAGTCGTGATTTGTTTAATCAGCTCCATTTACCATTTAGGTGCAACAATAGATCTACAAAGTGCACCTACGTGATAAATTAACCTGATAAAATAAACGAAGGATGTAGATACAAGTGACTCTACATGCCTTTCTATATGTTTGCTTGTTCAATTGGTAAATTGTGTTACAACTACAATGACAAACTACAGATTTCAGCTTTGCTGATTACTTTCTTCACATATCAAAATAACAACAGCATTTAAAGAAAAAGAGTGCTGTAACAGGCAGAAATAGCTGCTTTGTGCCTCCGGACCAAAGGGTTAATGCCATATCAGGCAGTGTAGGGAGGGTGTGTTCAAACCTGGGCCTCAAGATCATCAGTGCACTGCCTATACTCAAGTAACACCTGAGCCTGAGGCTCTGACAGTAGGAACAAGAGCCAAAGGTAATCTTCCATAATCCCCTTAGTGCACCCTGGAGATGGTCCTGCTTTAGAAATGTACAGCCCGTGATGGAGACAGAAAGAGAAAGTGATGCTATCACCTTCTCTGTGACTTAGAGAGGGGTGAGCAAAAGGCTAACAGTCTCTCTCAGCCTGACTGACCTCAGGTCACACCAGCTGTCTCTCTTTCAATGGCTGTGCAGAATTAACTGCACCCTTTTCACACACACCTAAAAGCCTGCTATTCAGAGATGTGAAGAGGTGGCGAGGGAGCACTGTAGCTATACAGATAATGCTAAGTTCAGAGATGCCTTTCAGAGCTGTTGACCATTCAAACTGTGCTTGGATGAGTTAATTCATTTGTATTTGAGCAGGTGTATTTCTGTGATGAAAGACTCTGTGCTGGCGCTCCTGCAAGAGACCCACATCTTCCCATACAGTTGGACAGAGACAACCTCTCAAACCCCAGTCCCATTTCTTATTTTTACCCCTTACCTCTTTTTTCTAGTGTCACTTTGCCCCTTGGAATTGAGTTACATGGGGCAGTGGTTAAAATCTTCCCCTACAAAATGAGACACCCTTCAAATAAAGGAGAACATTACTTCTTTAACAGGCTACTAGCAGTGCACTGTAGGTAACCCTGCCAGTCTGCAGTGATAGCAGAGAAGTGGTAAAGCTCAGCGACCTCACTGCTGGGGTTTACTTAAATTTAGAGCATCATATGCCTTCAAAGGCAGAGGGGATGCAAAAATTATTTACAACCCCAATTCCAATGAAGTTGGGGCGTTGTGTAAAACATAAATAAAAACAGAATATGATGATTTGCAAATCCTTTTCAACCTATATTCAACTGAATACACTACAAAGACAAGATATTTAATGTTCAAACGGATAAACTTTATTGTTTTTTGCAAATATTCACTCAATTTTCAATTTTTCAATGTATTGTTTTTATTTATGTTTTACACAACGCCCCAACTTCATTGGAATTGGGGTTATATTATCGCTGACCCCCAATTCTTTGATGATATGAAGCTAAAGTCTACTGTTTGCCTGCTTCTTGTTTGAATATCCCTGTTCCACCTCAAGTGGCAGAAGCTGCTGCACCATTTATGGTAAAACAGGAAATTTAGCTAGTTAGCTACCGAGACATCAGCATCAGTGTTATTTAGCCTACATTAGCGCCACAATAAGACACGCTAATAAAGCCGAACAGATGCTGCCACAATCAAAGCTAAACACTGTTTAGCTGGCTAACAAGCTAATTAGCAGATAAGCAACATTATTCCAGCAGTTTACTGTTTTATATGTTTTTCTGTTTTATTTTGCTATGTTGATTGAAATAAATCTATTGAAATTAAATCACATGATCATGTGGTAAGATATCATGTTTTGATCAACTGTTTCATTAAATTTGTATCACAAAATTCAGATGGTTGCAACTGTTGCTACAGAGCACAAGTGAAATTTAGTTTCATTTAAGTTTCAGGGAAATTAAATGGCCTCATATTTTCACCATGTAAAGCCAGCCTAGGGCCCCTGATTACTACACAACTTGCATATTAGTTTCATAGTAGCTACTGATTAATAAGATTAATAACTAAATAATAAGCCAAAGGTTCAAAGGGGTTAACAGCTCCTGATCAATGTAAAGGTTAGAAATTGACATTGGGACATCTTGGCATGCCAGCACCCCTCCACTTTCTTACAATAAATCCAGTAATTTTTCCAAAACTTTCCACAAAGTCCATTTCATATTTCCTCAAGTGCACCGGGTCCTCCAAACAATAACCCTGAGTGATGGTAAAGGGGAGACTCTCCCTCTTGCCTAAAGAATAGAAGGAAACAGAGAAAGGTCAGATCATCAGTCTTTTGTGTTGTTTTAATGGAGTGGATGGCTGTCTGCCAAGGCCCCTTTGTTGCCTTAGGAGGCCAGGTTAAGTAATGCTGCAGTTGGGATAATATCTCTCAGCAGTAGCACTGGAGAAGAAATAATGGCTGTGGTGAAATGGAGTTAAGGCATTAAGGATGGGAAATGGGATTTAGCTAGAGGCCTAGGATTCTCTTTTTTCTTTCTTTTGGTGGGGAATAGGTGAAAAATATACGTATCCCTAGGTTTGCTATGTTCCGTGTTTGGTAAAGGATACATGCAATGCATGAAAGAGACTTTATTCAGAAATTCACAGTGAGGTGTACGCGGTATGTCTGCTTACAGAGAGAAGAAAACTGCGTACGTTTTTAATCAGCTTCAGTGCTGGTTTAGTAAGAATGTAATGTAGTGTCTGAGTCTCAGCCAAGTGTCATCATTCAGCATGGCCAAGAATCTTGACAGGAAGGGACCATGTGTCTAACATGCAAACTAACCAACCACAAAACATATCGCGGTAAAGGGAAAGACATTATCTAAACAACAAAAACTATGGGACTAGTATGAATGCAAAACTGAAAATTACATTACATTGACAAAATGTCCTTCACTCTTCAATCTTTCCAAAAGTTCTGAGAATGCGACTAGCGTTGTGTGCATTGTGAATGTTGCCAAAAGTATCTCTTAGTACACTGCAAAGGTAGAATTTCTAATTTTTTAATGATTTGTATAGTTATATGCTAATTTCACCTATTACCACTGTGCCAATTCACAGTCTTATGCTGGGCCTCCCTGACTATATTATTGCAGTCACATTCCTGGCAGTCTTTCACCTCAACTCATCATCTGCCCCACCTTTCTCTCCACTTACTTGCCCAGCCATCTCACTTAGCTTGACTCTCTCCTCTGTGGCAGGTGACACTGAGGAGCACTTTGTCTTAATGTTAATCATGAGGGTTACGGTTGCTCACTCCTTGACCCACTTCTAATGTTCTAATCAGCCCAAGACAAGCTTAGGCCACCTCAGACCTGTCTGTCTGTCATCTCCTTCACTAAAAAAAAAGTGGGGTTCTAGGGTGTGAGCTGATGTTTATACTGCAGAACAATGAAGTCCTAGGAAAAGCCATATTGCAGAAGGAAATATACAGGTGTTGACTGAAATCAACAATGTGGAAAAGTACATGCTTTAGGACATGCATAAAAAAGCTCCACAGTAATAATGGATGAAATTCAATTCAATCTTCTATTTATGCAGAGAGAAACCTAATATCACAATGTAAAAATGGGAGTAGGTGAGTAGATTACACTACTTATGATATCTCAGCAAGTGAAATCATCTTAAAATATATTTAACATATCTAATATTTCTCATTATGAGATTATTGTGAGGATGTTATAAGATTATTTAACTTATTTCTAGGCTTTTTTAAATTGTTTTAAGTTATTTTATCTAGTGAATGTGCCTATTCCATTGGTAGATAGTTTTGCTTCAAGCATTATTTCTTGACACAAGCAAAATCATCTGCCAAAGGAAGACAACAATTTTACCAGATTAAATTACTAAATAATGTTGAGAATTTTACCAGATTAAATTACTAAAAAAAGTCTCCTACTAATCTCATTATAATATGTGTGTGTGCCTGTGGGCTATTTTCTATGCCACCAGCTAAATTTCTCCTGAGATCACGTGTAAAGTATTCTTTGTCTTTTCTACCAGCCAGATAACTGATGTTCATGAGCAAACTGGCACAAATTGACTGGTGCTACAATATTGAAGGGGGTTCTACTTTATAATAGTGGTTTATGAAAACTTGTTATGGATGACCAGGATAGCCCTTTAGAAACAATGGTGTTTTTATACAGTTGTACAAACCTCTGCACTCCATTTGAAAATGTCGGCTGCCCCTTATATTTTGTCAACAGGTAATGACAAATATATCAGTAAGAATACATTAGCAGTTAAGTTTTCTTTCTGCTGAAAAGTTATCATTTTTGGAAATGGCTATGTTCCCATGGCATAAAATGCAATGCATAAAATGCCATATTTTTCATTAATATATGAGGTTGCAGTGTGCTTGTTTTTTACATTGTGTTGCATAACAACTCATAGACTGAAAATATCCACTCTACTACATGGTGTGTTAGGAAGGTCACTGTTGAATACATGGTAACCTGATGACCCTGAAGCATGGACAAAATGAGGACAGAGATTTAGGAAAAAAAGTTCAAGTCTGTCCGCAGACATTTAGGGAATATTCTATTTACTTTATATGATCATGAATGTTTTAGGAACAGCATATATCAGATTTATTTTTCACTTTCTGATTCATTAGACTTCCTAGTCCTAATAATAATAAGAATAAGAATAATAATAATAAGAAGAAGAAGAAGAAGACAAATACTATTTATATAGCATGTTTTATGCTGGGGCAGCTCAAAGCTCAAATAAAGAGTAATACGAGAAATTACGAGTAATAATTTAAAATCATAAGAAAATGACAGATCAAATTAAAAAGATTACTAAGAGATGTCGAGTTTTAATTAAATGCTAAGTTAAAGAGAGACATTTTTATATATATTTCTTAAAAGTATGAACTGAGCTTGACTGTCCAATAAAAGGTGGAATTGAGTTCCACAGTTTAGAAGCCAAATAACTGAAGGAGGCCTCTCCAGGATAGAAGAATTTTGTGCATCAATGCTGAGCCTCAGGACATTCACAGTATGAGCCAGTGGTATAACTTGTTTAATACATACTAAATAATACATTTAACTGTTTGAAAACAACTCTTTCTAAGGCTTTACTTAAAAAAAAAGTTTGAAATTGGTCAAAAATAATTTAGTAAGGAAGGTACTTAGTACTATGTTTTAGCAGAGGCTTCACTAAGGCAGTTTTAAAAACATCTCAAAAAGCACCCATTGACAAGACTATTTACTATAATTAAAACGTCCTTTTAAACATAATCAAAAACCATCTGAAGGAGAGAATTAAGAACAGGGTCAAGGTTACATGCTGATAAGCTTAATTTGTTGTTGTACAGTTGTAAGCTCCTAATAATTGATGGCAGAGAAAGACGTCATTACTAATGTAGGTGGCTTATTAGGAAGGCTATTGGAGCTTGTTTCAGTCGGCTGAGCTTTGCTTTGTCTTATCAAGTCTATTTTATTTAGACATTAATTTTGAGCTCTTCATAAATTTTACAAGATAAGTCACCTTGAGTTGCACTAGCAGAAAAGCTGTGGTTAATTACTCGGTCTATGATGGAAAAAAGGACTTTGGTATTATCTTTGTGTTAATTAATTACACAAGAGAGGTATGACTGTCTGGATATTTTCAGAGCATTATTGTAGATGGAGATCTGCTCTTTAAGGATAACAATGTACCTGGAGTTTAGCTTTCCTCCAAAATCACTCTGATTTATTACAATTTCTCCTAAGCTGGCATATATTTTACACAAGTTTTTCTTCCATTTAAGAGCAAGAGTTTCCTTGAATCTAGTATTTAGATTAGAGACCAGATCATTATACACCAGATCACCAGAACTATTATACATATTTTTAAATTTTTGAAATCTTCTTAACTCTTTTTGAGTCAATATAACTCTTTTAAAGTTACTTACAGACACTTTTTTCTTTATTCTAAATTGATTTGAAAGAAAATTCAGAAATGATTTGGGATAAAAACAGAGATTGGGGCCAAGTTTGTGTTTAAACCTTTAGTGATTACCAGATCCAGGATGTGATGAGCTGCTGTGATGTGGGTCAAGCTGCCCATGTGCTGCTTCAAATCAAATGTCTCTAGAAATCTGATGAATTCTGATGCAGTACTGTCTGATGGATTATCAATATGCAAGTTAAAATCCCCAGACAGAAGAATTTTATTATTGCTTGTGGAAACAACTGATATTAATTCCACAATTTCTTCCATAAAATTACTAATTTGCTGTGGAGGTTTATATATTATGATTAGTATAATAGAAGTATCTCTAAAAGGTTCACTACGACATATTCAAAAGACATATCTTCACCAATAGTGTTATTTTTGCAGTTACATGCCTGCCACTTCTCCTCATAAATCTGTAGTTTTAAATCTGTAGTTGTGCCATTTTCACTGAGCCATGGTTTTGTTAGAAAATCAAGCTTATGCTCTTCAATAAAATCTCAAACCAGAGGTTTCATTACTTAGTGACCTTCAGTCTTACAAAATGATTCTTCAGGTTTTCTTTGGGAGAAGCATTGAGTCTAAATAGATTCATGAACACTCAAAGAACCCTTTGCATGATTAAAGGGTTATTTTTGCATGGTGAAATGGTTCTTCAGATTGGTGGAGAATGTGCTGCAGATGGTTCTATATAGCACCTTTTTGAAAGGGGTTCCATATAGCACCAAAGAGGGTTTTATAGAACCCTTTTCAAAAAGATGTTAAATAGTATCATCTACAGCACATTCTCCATCAATCTTTAGGACCCTTTTACCATGCAAAAAAACCCTTTATTCATGCAAAGCGTTCTTTAAGTGTTTGTGGTTCAATTTAGAACCATTTTCTTTACTAAAGAACTCCCGAAGAGCCATCTTTTTTTAAGAGTGTTACGTTGAGTAAAGTGAGGTTTAATTTTCTGCAGACTAGACCGTGTGTTTTGGTTGACTGGTCTTTTTTAGGGGTACATGAATCAAATAATTGGGGTTTTGGCCATGCATGTTTTTCATTAAATTTTTAATTGCACAGGGTTTGATGACTCCAATGACGTTATTGGGACAAGTTCTCCCTTCATAGCTATCAGACACTTTAGTCTTTCAACTGCAGAGAAAGAGGGGAATGGTAGAAATTGAGGAGGCATTGTTTCTATCATGAAAAGTATTTACCTGTCTGCTGTTGATACTATGCACCTGTCCGTTGTTTACTGCTGTTAAGTCCAGTCAGACCTGGCGTAGTACCCACTCCACATTCACAGAGAGGACGACAGTCCCACAGCAGCAATCCATCCCTTTGGCAGATCGCTCCTAGAAAGCACTCCAGTTGCTCGTGAGACTGACGCTGTTGTTCTTACACCAGCCTTGGAGCCAACAGCAAAGTGTGTAGTGCCTGCTGAACATCTCGCTTCCTCTCCTGTAGGTGGACAGAGGTCCTGATCTCATGATCCTGGCCTCAGCCCTCTTCTTAATGGTGTCTAGTAATCCAAAATGCTCCTTGAGGACTTTTGCTCTGACGGGATGAGATGTAGTTTACCCCTGTGTGAATGACCATGGTGCTGGTATCCTCCTGTCTGCTCAGAGCTGCAGGAAAGTGCTTGGAAATATCCAAGACCTGAGTGTCTGGAAAACAATTACCTTTAGAGCCAGCTGCTTTCAGATGACTGGCTTTGTGCTTGTATGTTTATCTAATTGTGTGGGAGAGACTATTTAGTGGTTTAACTGTCAAATTAAGTGAAAATAAAGTTTCTGACTCTGTGTCAGGGTGTGACCAAAAGCAAAGGAGCACAACAAGGAGTCAATTGGAACATTTATTGCCCCTTACGGGGGCACAAGGTTCTGGCCAGGCAAAAACCACCCATTATTTTATTTTATTTTATTAATATTATTTATTTTATTATTTATTATATTAATTATTTTATTTTATTAAACAATCCAAAAGGTACCTTCTCCAACAACAGTAACTAACAGATTACATTTAGCTTAATAACACTGTTTCCCATTTCACAGCACATTCTCAACAAACAAAATAATATTTCAATATTAGGTATAAAAACAGAAATGTTACACATTATTCACATAGCTCTCTGAGTACTTCTGGTTTACCCCCTAGAAAGGTTCCAGATAGTCTAGTCCACATTTCCCAGAATTCCAAGCATGTCTATAAAGACATGCTCCGTAAGCCTGCACTCCCTCTTAAGCACCACCCACTGACCCACGCTGCAGACATGGTTCCTGGGGAACAAACAAAGAAGGTGGCAAAACACATCCGGTGAGCTCAATAAAGTGTTAAAACCATTCCAACCCATGGTCTGACTCTTCTTGCTAGTGTGCACTGCTAGCATAGAAAAGTATACATTTTAACGATGTTAAATTAGCAACCATTAGCACAAGATATGAGCAATGTTAGAAATGTTCCAAAGAATCAGACACCTATATACATAGTATAAATAACATTTATGTATTTCTATACTTATATGGAGCACCTTAAAACTGCATTAAACTAAATGAAATGAAATCCCCAGCACACTCCAATACCCAACACACACAACCCATGTTGATGTTACATGTGGGGACCTTAGTGGGCCATCACACTCTGTATGAAGTAAGAAAATCTACACTAGATTGCTGTTGTAGTAAATTATGTTCAAAGTAGAAGTATACCATATAGGCATCAGTCAATTAATAAAGTTTGGAAGCAGTGAGCATAAGGTTCTCTAGAAGCACTTGAAAAAAATTGAGAATAAATACATGAATGGCAGTCAGTTACTTATCAAAACTCTCAAGCAGAGGTTCATTTATGGCCATTCAGAGGATATGTAATCAATGCATTTGGTAGATTTAATTTGGTAGACTTTAATTTCTTTCCAGTGCAAGCCACAGAGGAGGCAGAAGAATAAAACACTATCATCAGCATAGAAATGTGTTGTACAATTTTCAGTTAATCCACCAACCTCATTAATATCTAAACGGTACAGGCCCAAGTACAGATCCATGTCGAACTCGTGGGAAATAGGGGTTGTACATTAGATGCATCAACACACTGCTCTGAGAGAACCCGTTTGTGAACCAAAAACGTTTGTGTTTGATCAAAGGTGAATTGTAATTCTCTATGTACACTTCTGTAAATCTGTTAAGTGGAAAAAAATAGTCAATGCATTATGAATTGGTATTATGCTTGCTGTTTTGTCAGCCTAGTTCTGATGTATTTACTGAATAAAATGCTTAGAGTGCAGTCTATCAGACAGTGGTAATCCACTGGTGAATGACTGTGTGCATTCAATGATGTGCACACAGTCAATACCTTCCATCAAAAGCAGCCTCAGGCAACTAAAGCTTTCCTACTGTGCTCTAGCTAGATAAATCAAGATAGGATTTTATGATAACACATCTATTTCACAACAGAGCAATTGTTCTTGTCATTTTTCTTGAACAGACATATTTCAAATCATGCAATAATGAAATCAAACATGCAGAGCACCGAAAGGGAGATTTGTGGTCTTAGGATGTAATGTTGGCATCATTGTCTGGAATTAAGTGTTTTGTGTTGAAGTGTTTTGGGTTGAAATGTTCACAGGTTCACCACATGAGAAATTTGCTTGCTCAGAGCATTACCCTCTTGGATGAACAGGAATGTGTGTGTGTATGTTGGGTGAAGAGAAACTGTAGCAGAAGTATGAAAAACATTGATACAGGTTAAAATGCAAAAACATGCTTTGTCTCAGGTTTCTGTCTAAATGCTTTATACTCTTTCTCATAAAAGCCTAGAGGACGGCACATTTTCCTCCATGTCCACTCAATGTGAGTGGTTGCAAAATTTTTCTATTCTTTTGATGACTAACAAATGCCAGCAACAATAAAATAGACAATAGCCTGGTTGCGCTTTCTCTATGAATTGGGGCAGTCGTGGGCTGGAGGTTATGGAACTGGCCCTGTGACCGGTTCAATCCCCAGTACCGACAGTCCATGACTGAGGTGTCCTTGAGCAAGACACCTAACCCCCAATTGCTCCCCGGGTGCCGTGGATAGGGCTGCCCACCGCTCCGGGCAAGTGTGCTCACTGCCCCCTAGTGTGTGTGTGGTGTTTCACTTGCATGGATGGGTTAAATGCGGAGATGGAATTTCCCCGGTTGTGGGATCAAAACAGTATCACTTGAATCACCCACCTCTGAAGTCGTGTCATCATTTTATAGTCTGTGCCATTGCCAAATAAGGAACTCCAGTTTTTAGTGCTTTTTCTCAATGGAAAAACGAATGGTATTTGGCAAAATATATAGCACTATGTGGTGAACAAAAGTGCTCCACATACATCTTTTGTCCTGAGTATACCCCATCCCCACAAACATCACTGGATGCTTTGGGTGTTAAGGAGTCAAATTATGACTATTGCTACCTTTTAAAATACCTGGTGTTGTTTTACAGTAGTGTTAATGTGTAGTACTTTGTATTGTCAGTTTAATGGGAAGGAGTGCAATTGTTTACCACGTTGTGCAGTTGAGGGGATTTCCAAGAATGCTATTCATTTTTCCAATAAGAAAAAACCCTCAGAATTCCTTATTTGAGTGTAAGGTTGTGAATCTAATCTCAGTTCATAACTTTTAACCATAATCGTAACTTTCATTTTCTAACCAAAATTGCAAGAAGATTTCCTTTTCTGGAGGGTTCTGCATATTTATTATGTCTAAGGGGCTAGAGTGCAATGTTCATAGTGGTCCCAGGGCTAAAATATAGAACAATATACAAATAAAGAAGGTAGGTGGGTTTCATACAATTTATCTATTTATTTATTTTTATGAGAATATATTACATTGTGTATAGTATAAAGGTATGAGATTTCTCCCATTAGATGAGGGAGTGGGGTATCACTAAGTTTCTGGCAGGCCAGATCAAACATCCTAATGGGCTGCAGGTCTATGTCATACATCAGTCTTGACAAGAATCAGCCATCATGATTTTACTAACTGAACTTAATTAAAATGTAAACAACCAAGCAAAAAAAAAAAAAAGCTGCATTTGAAAACAAAAAAAGTACAGATTTTTATTTGTCAATTTGTAAATTACTCGGAGTAAGATCATTTACTAAATACACTAATATAAATCTTCAATTATTCAGAGGAATTCTGTGGAGTGATAAATACTCATCAGTGGCCTACAAACAAAGCAGTAAACTATGTCTAAAGCCATCCAGTCCTGCTCCAAAGGGACTAACACAACTATGGTTGTTCCTTGAAGCAAAATGTTGCTAATCAGGGCTGTGCATGTAAACAGGCTTATGCCACATATTGGCAGTCCAATTTATATGTTTGTGTAAAGAGCTGCGGCACCAGACTGTGTTACATATCTGAGCTAATCATAATAATCAAGTGAAGTTAAACTTTTGGTTAGATAATGTAGCATCAGTGTAGAAGAAGACATAGAAAACATGGCGTGTATGGGCAAATTCTCTTTGTTGAACAGGCACTTCAAAAGCAAGTGTTTACAAAAACAAGATACTCCCAAACCCAGCACTAACTGAACATGAACACAATGAGGGGCTAACACAAGAGGACATTACATTTGAGAACCACTAGTTAACTAAACACCCACCCTCCTCACACACAATTTACACCAAGCTACACATCTACACTGATAACAACGTCAACATCCGTAACAACAGCAACCATAACAGTCCCTCTCTAAACCAAGAGCGTAGCACATCGCAAACGCCACATGCATGACCACACCCCACAGCAGCGTGGCGCATGGCTGATGCCACAATATACAGCCTATAGAACCAAACAATCAGACACTGCATAAAGAAAAGCTGAAACACATTCACATCAGAACTGCTTAACGGTAAAGTTCAAGCACATTGGCGTATTGGAACACTGGTCAAGCACATTGGCATGTTGGAACACTGATTATAATTAACTCAATGGAATGATTCCTGGGATTTCTAGCTGCTGTACCTGGACCCCAAACCAATTTAGACACACTTCTGATGGAAATGAAGCTTTAGCTACATGCAGTCATTTAACAAAGGAAATGCAAATAACACAAATCGCCTTGGGATCTAGACCTGAGAGGTGTAGATATTAGCATATTGATGACTGTCCTACAGACTCCACTACATGTAGAACTTACTGAAGCTCTGAAGCTTTAAAACAAAATTTACTATTCATTAGTCTAGCATATATATATAGACACACACACACACACACACAAATATCTTTGTCTGGCCATCTTACGTCCCTTAAACAAGTGCATAAATTGGCATACTTTAGAGGCGAGTGGTAAATGGGACATTCTCCCTCAACCAATTCTCTATTGAATGGCCTTTCAAAAGAAGTCCATAAAGCCTATTTTTAATGTTTGTCATCAATTTTCTGGCTGTAATTTTTTTTAAACATAAAAATGTATTTTAAAAATTCAAGTTATTCATTTTCCCCTCCAGCTTTTGTGTATCTGTGCTTCACTGTAATGGTAAATATGATGGAATGAGTATTGTGGAAGGTTGTGTTTGTGTCCTGCCAAGGTTGTACAGTCATTTGAAATTTAATGAAAAGTAGAGAAAGGCTGGCCTTGGCAGAGAAAGAACTTGAGAATCAAGATAGAGAGCACATTGGACACTTGTGTTTTATATTACGTGTGTTATATAAGCTGTCAGATCAGACCATTACTTCTCGAAAAGCCCTTGAAAACCAAACCAGGTATAAATATATTTAAACTAATGAATAAGAAATGTCCACATCTTAACCTATCTGGTGACGGCGCATACATTTCAAACAGTATTGTTTTGCATAAAAAACTTATAAACCCTAGACGGTGAACTGGCAAAGATGTCAAGAACTTTAAAAGATATCATGGAAAATAGAATTTCCTTGTTTATATAACAAGGAAATAACAAAACAGGCTTCACAAAAACAGCTCTTTGAATGAATGAATGAATGTTTTTCCATTTACATAGAGATGGGTTAAAAATTAATGGAAAAACCAACAAAAAAGCGACCCAGGATGGTGTTAGGCCACCACGAGCTGCCAGAACTGCATCAATGCGCTTTGGTACAAATTCTACAAGTTTCTGGAACTGTACTGGAGATAGTGATGAAGAGTGTGTAGGCCTGTACTGTTCTTTTGCTGTATGCCATACATGCACTGACCCACTTGTGGAGAACATGGTGAAGTATGGCTCATCTGACCATTTCATTTTTTTCCACTTCTCTGTAGATCAGTGTCTGGGTTTTTGCACCACTGAACTGTGGGTTTGTGGTAATAAAGGGGTCACGCACTGCAACCTTACTATAATATCCCTCTCTATGTAGCAGTGGATGGACTGTTCTTGTTGACAGTCTGACCACGTCTTGCATTAACAGTCTGGAACAGTTGTTCCTTACATAACGCACCAATGCACAAGCATCACAGTCAGTGAATTTGTGCCTTCCACCACAGTTTCTAACCCTATTTACTTAAGGTCTTTCCCATAGATACAAATACAGATGTCATTTTACTGTAACACCAGTCAGTAAAGCCAACTGTAGCTCCTGCCATCCATGCTCCAGTAATGAATCCCGTTTCCAAGTCACTTAGATCTTTTCCACTTGCCATCTTGATCTAAAATCGAGGTCACCTGGCCCTGCTCAGAATGGCACACGTGCCACAGAGCATAGTTGGATGTTAATTGCTTAATTGTATCATGAAGTGCACCTGTGTGGAAGCATCTGCTCTTGTTTTCTTTTTTTAAGATTTGTCCTCTAATCTGTGAGCAACATGTATATCCACGTATTCAGCCTAAAGTACTGTATCAGAATATTTTATTGATCCCAGATGGACACTGCAACCCCACCTGTACTGTACTGTACTGTACTGTACTATAGCCAGTCACTTTCAAGTCACAAAGTCGCTTCAGCCTGGATTACATTTTGAAAGAAATTATAATATAGGGCAAGTTGTTACAACAGAGCTCATTTACATATATGTCTTAAAGGCGCAGTAACAAATAACAGCCTGTTTAATTTGAAGGGATAAATAGAGGTGATGTAAAAATAAATTTTGACTGTTTTGCTGCATGAAATGTCACAAGCAAGTGGAGCTCAGTAAAAAAAATAAAAATACAACAATAGTATAACATATTGTTTACACTACTTAACTTTCAACTTGGTTTAACTAACCATCACACCAAACTTTTGCTTCTGTTCTGTCCAGGCATAATCAGAACGGCACTGGCCGACATGGATCGAGAAGCAAGAGAGCACTATGCTGTGGTCATCCAAGCCAAAGACATGGCGGGACAGGTGGGGGGGCTGTCTGGCTCCACCACAGTCAACATCACATTAACCGACGTCAATGATAACCCGCCCAAGTTTCCCCAAAGTGAGTAACACAGCACTGATGTTGTTTTATTAATGTCTTACTCAAGTTACAGTTCAGCCAAAGTGAACTGATACAGCAAGGATTATTTTTTTACTGGATTATTGATTGTTTAGTTGGATATAATTTCTTTATATCATCGGATATGACTGAAATTAGATCATTTCTTACAGTGAGGATTTCTTGTTAATAACAGCAGACCTTTAGATGTGCCAAAAGCTTTGGGAGGGTTTGGCAGCATTGTTTTTTTCCAGTTAAACCACTACCTTCTCTTTCACTATAGTAGAAAAAAACTTGGACACTATTAGCCTTACTGATTTTAAATTGTTTGTTAGAAAAATTGTAAATTCACTGTAATGTAATACAATAAGGAATAGGAATGTAAGCCTAGGAATAGGAATAGGAATGTAAGCCTCCTTTTAGATTATTGTTGTATTTCATTCATAGCACACTCGATTCTATTTTATTTTTTCATTTCACAGGTCAATCTCTGTGTGACATCACTAACTTTTTAAGCATTAAAGTAAAAGAAAAAGCTAGAGTGAAGTACTTATTCAGAACAATAGACAGGGATTGAGGAAAAAAGTGCAGTGCACTATAATGTGAATCTTGAATAAGGTATCTCTGTCTCCACATTACAACTCAATATTAACTCATTAGCTCATTAGGTTATTTTGCTGCTTAGTACAATACAATACAAACTTTTTAATATAATTTACACTATTTTAATGCCATCTGAAAGCCTCATCATTGTTAGTTATAAACTCCCAGACATCCATCCTTTTGCATGACCCTTTTTAGACTGATGAGCCATTAGAAATGGTAATATACCTCATTAGAAATGGTAATATTCCCCTCTCTTGTATGGATGCTCTCTCTTTACAGTGTGACTCATCATTTCATTGGTACACTGAAGTGCCATTTTTAATCATTAGCTACTGGAGAGCAGATGTCTGAACAGCATGCATAAAGAGCAAAAGAAGGCAGTTGTGGGCTGTTAATTTAGATGTCAGTTGTTTTTGTTTTTTTTTCTTTCAGTTTCAGTAATGCCATCTGAATTTATTGGCAGTTAATGTTTACAAATACAAGAATCCACCTACTGAAACATTGCAGAAACACAGCTAATGTTTGTGAAACTTCTGTATTAGGTGTGCTTTCACTCTTTCATTCTTTTGTAATATATAAAATGTTCTTCAGTATCTGGACGGATTCTGTTTATAATAATTACCAGCACTCTCTTTTAAAATGTGGATAAAATAGATTCCTATCCATTGAAAGCATCTTAATTTTAGACAATATCTAATATTTCTCATTATGAGATTCTTAAGAGAGATTATTATGAGGGTATTTAGAGATCTAAATATATAGAGAAATATATTTCTAGGTAGTTTTACTTTTAGAAATGTTAAAATCACTTTGCATTAGGTAACATACATTAATATAGGTGGAATAATCTTAAAATATTCTTAAAATAATCTCATAATGTCAAATACTAAACATATTATCTACATTTAAAATGCTCCAAGTACCAAGATAACACATTCTGCAGTGAAAAACATCTGGAAAACTAATATAAAATATTTCATTTAAATAGTCATGCAGCCATAGCTTTGTTACTGTTTGAGAGCTTTTATGTTTTATGCTAGTTTACATTTTTGTGTATCTGCAGAGAATTACCAGGTGTATGTGCCTGAGTCTGCTCAAGTTGGGAAGCCAGTGGGAAAGATCAAAGCCAACGATGAGGATGTGGGGGTCAATGCTGACATCAAATACAGTATTCTCAACCCTGAAGGAGCCAACATGTTTTCTATTGCTACAGACAAAGACACGAGAGAGGGCATCATTAGTCTAAGAAAGGTACCCAGTTATTACACCATCCTTCACTTTCTTCCTTCTTCAGTATGTCATAAAGAACTTAATAGAGATTTGGAAGGAAAAACGCATGGTTATGAAAATAAACTGCTTTCTGTTTTTCGCATTGTAATGTTGTGAGCCAGGATCTTGGGGTCACTTCAAAGATAAATTCACTCATACATGTCTACTCAAGCTTGAAAGTTCAGTGTTGTAGACTCCTGGGTAAAGTTCATAATAAGAGTTAATATCGCAGCTGCACCGATCTCCTACCATTGAAAGCACCATCCATTTGGTCAAGGTTGATATCTGGGTCCAAAGAACATCCAAAAAACAATCTCAGACTTTCAGTCATGTCAGAGGCTCAGCCAACTGAGATTGGAGGTCATATTGACAAGACCTCATTCAGAAGACACTTTAACCTCTGTGCTCAACAACAGAAAGAGTACATGTCCAATTTTATGTGATGGTCATTTGGCTGACCAAAGGCTAAGGAGAGCCAAAGGCTAAGGAGAAACAAAGTAGTTTCTAGTCAAGTAACAGTGTTGCTGACTTCAGTAATTTTCTGTTAAGGCTGTGTAAGAAAGCCTACATCAACTTTACTGTAAAACATTTACTGTAAGCTTTTATTTTTGAGTGAAGTTAACCACCATGGAATTAAAGAAATATCTGCGTTTAGCACATCAGAAATTCCAATCATTCGTTGTGTAATTGTGCTACTACTGCTCAGACACCTAGCAGGTCTTTGTTTAGCCCTTAATTTTCCATTTTTGTCTTTGCAGCCTCTTAATTATGAAAAGAAGAGACAATACACTTTGCACGTTGCAGCAGAGAACACACACCTGGACCCTCGCTTCACCCATCTGGGATCTTTTAAGGACGACGCTACTCTGAAGATAACAGTTGGTGATGTAGACGAACCTCCAGTTTTCTCTATGGATTACTATATTATGGATGTCTATGAGAATGCCAGAATTGGAACAGAGGTGGGAGCAGTAACAGCACAGGACCCAGACAGCAAGAACAGCCCAGTCAGGTAAGATATGGAGGACAAAACTATTAATCTTACGAATTACACATTTCCTTTTGGATTTGCTTGTATTCTCCTTATTGAAGTATGGAATAGAATATAAGAGAATATTCAAATCCATTCTCACCAACCCTGCTACTGCCAACCACTCACCTCATCAACTCATTTATTCCCCTTCATTCTTTTAAAGAGCCTTTAAAAGTTTGGAACATTATGTAAAAAGTTCTTATTGGTATCATGTACTATGGTGTACTATTTGTATTCTTAACATCTCAGAAAGTACTGTCCACTCTCCAGTTCTCCATTCACAGAAAGTAAGCTCTTTATAATGTCACAAAGATCAACATCTGACCTTTCATGATCTGTCTATTCTGCCTATGGATGTTTAGCCCCACTCATTCATGCTAAAGTTATAAAGAGCATTTTGGCATGCATTTTGAATGAGGCACAATACAAAGCAGCCAATCCATCCATCCATCCATCCATCATCTTCCGCTTCTCCGGGGTTCGGGTCGCGGGGGCAGCATCCTGAGCAATGAAGCCCAGACCTCCCTTTCCCCAGCCACTTCCACTAGCTCCCTGGGAGGGATTCCGAGGCGCTCCCAGGCCAGCTGGGCGATATAGTCACGCCAGCGTGTCCTGGGTCTTCCCCGGGGTCTCCTCCCCGGTGGACTTGCCTGTGACACCTCCCAAGGGAGGCGTCCAGGAGGCATCCTAACAAGATGCCCGAACCACCTCAACTGGCTCCTCTCGACGTGAAGAAGCAGCGGCTCTACTCCGAGTCCCTCCCGGATGACCGAACTTCTCACCCTATCTCTAAGGGAGAGTCCAGCCACCCTGTGGAGGAAACTCATTTCGGCCGCTTGTATTCGCGATCTCGTTCTTTCGGTCATTACCCAAAGCTCATGACCATAGGTGAGGGTGGGAACGTAGATCGACCAGTAAATCGAGAGCCTTGCCTTATGGCTCAGCTCTTTCTTTACCACAACAGACCGGTAAAGAGCCCGCATCACTGCTGACCCAGCACCAATCCGCCTGTCAATCTCCCGCTCCCTTGTACCATCACTCGTGAACAAGACCCCGAGATACTTAAACTCCTCCACTTGAGGCAAGAGCTCATCCCCGACCCAGAGAGGGCTCTCCACCCTTTCCCGCATGAGAACCATGGCCTCGGATTTGGAGGTACTGATCCTCATCCCGGCCGCTTCACACTCGGCTGCAAACCGATCCAGTGAAAGCTGAAGTTCACGGCCTGATGTCGCCAATAGGACCACATCATCTGCAAACAGCAGAGATGTGACCCTGAGGTCACCAAACCGGACACCCTCCATCCCCTGACTGCGCCTAGAAATTCTATCCATAAAAATTATGAATAGAATCGGTGACAAAGGGCAGCCCTGACGGAGTCCAACTCTCACTGGGAAAAAGTCTGACTTACTGCCGGCCATGCGAACCAAACTCCTGCTTTGTTTGTACAGGGCCTGAATGGCTCGTAGCAAAGAGCCATGTACCCCGTACTCCCGAAGCACCTCCCACAGAATACCCCGGGGAACACAGTCGAATGCCTTCTCCAAATCCACAAAGCACATGTGGACTGGTTGGGCAAACTCCCATGAACCCTCGAGAATCCTGGAGAGGGTAAAGAGTTGGTCCAGTGTTCCACGACCAGGGCGGAACCCGCACTGCTCCTCCTGAATCCGAGGTTCGACTATAAGCCGGACTCTCTTCTCCAGTACCCTTGCATAGACCTTACCAGGGAGGCTGAGGAGTGTGATTCCCCTGTAGTTGGAACACACCCTCCGGTCCCCCTTTTTAAAAAGAGGCACCACCACCCCAGTCTGCCAATCCAGTGGCACCACCCCCGATGTCCACGCAATGTTGAAAAGGCGTGTCAGCCAAGACAGCCCCACAACATCCAGAGCCTTGAGGAACTCGGGACGGATCTCATCCACCCCTGCAGCCCTGCCGCCAAGGAGCTTTTTAACTACCTTAGCGACTTTGGCCTCAGTAATGGACAAGCCTATTCCCATGTCCCCAGACTCTGCCTCCTCACTGGAGAACGTGTTGGTGGGATTGAGAAGGTCCTCAAAGTATTCCTTCCACCGCCCAATGACGTCTTCAGTCGAAGTCAGCAGCACACCATCTCCACTATATACAGTGCTAGTGGCACACTGCTTTCCCCTTCTGAGTCGCCTGACGGTTTGCCAGAATCTTTTCGGAGCCGACTTAAAGTCACTTTCCAAGGCCTCACCGAACTCTTCCCACACCCGGGCTTTTGCCTTGGCAACGACTGAAGCCGCAGATCTCTTGGCCTGTCGATACCTGCCAGCTGCCTCTGGTGTCCTACAGGCCAACCATGTCCGGTAGGACTCCTTCTTCAGCTTGACGGCATCTCTCACCTGGGGTGTCCACCACCGGGTTCGAGGATTACCGCCCCGACAGGCACCAACTACCTTGCGACCACAGCTACAGTCAGCCGCTTCAACAATGGAGGAGCGGAACATGGCCCATTCTGAGTCAATGTCCCCCACCTCCCCCGATATCTGGTCGAAGTTCTGACGGAGGTGTGAGTTGAAGATCAATCTGACAGGTTCTTCTGCCAGACGTTCCCAGCAAACCCTCACTATACGTTTGGGTTTGCCTGGTCTGACTGGCATCTTCCCCCACCACCTGATCCAACTCACCACCAGGTGGTGATCAGTTGACAGCTCAGCTCCTCTCTTTACCCGAGTGTCCAGTACACATGGCCGCAAGTCCGCTGACACGACAACAAAGTCAATCATTGAACTGCGGCCTAGGGTGTCCTGGTGCCATGTGCACTTATGGACATCCTTGTGTTCAAACATGGTGTTCGTTATGGACAAACTGTGGTTTGCACAGAAGTCCAAAAACTGAACACCACTCGGGTTCAGATCAGAGAGGGCATTCCTCCCAATCACACCCCTCCAGGTCTTACTGTCATTGCCCACGTGAGCGTTAAAGTCCCCCAGTAGGACAACAGAGTCTCCAGGAGGAGCACTTTCAAGCACCCCTTCCAAGGACTCTATGAAGGCTGGGTATTCTGAACTGCTGTTTGGTGCATAAGCACAGACAACAGTCAGGACCCGTTCCCCAACCCGAAGGCGTAGGGAAGCTACCCTCTCGTCCACCGGGGAAAACCCCAACATACAGGCGCCGAGTCGAGGGGCTATGAGAAAGCCCACACCTGCCCGCCGCCTCTCACCATGGGCAACTCCAGAAAAGAAAAAAGTCCAGCCCCTCTCAAGGAGATTGGACCCAGAGCCCAAGCTGTGTGTTGAGGTGAGCCCGACTATATCTAGCCGGTATCTCTCAACCTCGCGCACCAACTCAGGTTCCTTCCCCGCCAGTGAGGTAACGTTCCAAGTTCCAAAAGCCAGTTTCAGCAACCGAGGATCAGAACGCCAAGGCCCACGCCTTCGGACACTGCCCGATCCACAATGCACCGCACCCCTACTACTGCCCCTCCCATCGGTGGTGGGTCGATGGGAGGGGGAACTCATGTAGCTCCTTCGGGCTGGGCCCGGCCGGGCACCATGAGTGAATGCCCGGCCACCAGACGCTCGCTGGCGAGCCCCTCCCCCAGGCCTGGCTCCAGGGTGGGGCCCCAGTAACCCTGATCCGGGCAGGGTACACAAGTCCTGCTTTGTTGTCCTCATAGGGGTGGTTATGGATCACACTTTATCTGGCCTGTCACCTAGGACCAGTTTGCCATGGGAGACCCTACCAGGAGCTTTTGCTCCAGACAACATAGCTCCTAGGGTCCTTCAAGCACACAAACCTCTCCACCACGATAAGGTGGTGATCCATGGAGAGGAAGCAGTCAATCAGAATATTTAAATATAGTTCTCACGTCATTTACTGTACTGTGTAAAACAGCTATTTTTTGGGATAGCAAGTGTTTATTCATTTGAAAAACACTAATATTAGAATAAATAGAAACCTCAATTCCAAACAAGTGCTAATAACAACTGAAAGCAGTGCTCAGTAAACTTGAACTCATTCCAGATTTGATGCCTGCAACATGTTCAAACAAATTTGGGACAGGAGCATGTTTACCATTGTGTTACATCACTTTTCCTTTTATCAACACAATCATTTATGGACTGAAGACACAAACTGATCTGGTTGTGACAAAAGAATTGTCTACGATTCAGGTGTGCAACCATACAGGGCTTTCATTGTCATATCTTGCTCTTTACAATGCATGTCTTTAGAGGCAGACAGGTCAGGACTGAGGGCAGGCCAGTCTAACACCGGCTCTCTCTCATCACACAGACATGCTGTTGTAACACATACTTATCTTCTTAAGGATGCCCAGCATTTACACTTGTCATCCAATACCTAGGCAAATCTAGCCTTCATTAAACTCCTTTAACGAAAACATATTGTGGATGGAATGCATCAAAAAGTCAGACCTGTTTTCTTCTAACTGTATTATTCTAAAATAATGATAATTTACTGAAAGCAAACAAAAAAAATGCAGTAGCTGAATTTCTTCTTGTGATATATATTGTGTTGTTACTGGCATAAAACACACTTACTGCTATTTAACTATGGTTTTAAATATTCATGTCTGCCTAAGACTGTATACTGTATATCAGTCTTAAAGAGAATGTTTGATAATGAGGGATAAAGAGATTGTCTTTTTATGGCTTTTCTCTGAACGTAAACTCAAACATCATAAGTGGACCTCATGGAAAAGTGAGTTGGAATTGTGAGGACATGAGCGAGGGTGTTGGCATGGGGGTTGAAGTTTCTCTAGGTTCAGACACAGACCTTCAAACTATAACCTCTAAACCACAATCACTAATGCATCCTCCCTGACACTATTCAAAAGTAATCATAAGATTATGCATGCTCATAAACTGTAATATATTCATGGAAATTTGATGGCATAGCTGCAGCTCTCTTCTTTTATTTACCCTGCTCTTTCATATTGTTTCCTTTCTTGTGTTATATCACTAGAGTATATATACCCTTTATTGTATATTTCTCTTTAGAAAAGCCAAATTTAATGAGAGGACAGAGCGATGATATGACACATTGACACATATGGCTTTACTGTGTCCCTTTGTCATCTCTCTTTCTCTCTCTCTCTCTCTCTCTCTCTCTCTCTCGGATGATGGTAATTAGTGCAGTCAGGGCTTTCGCACTCGAAAGCCATGCATCCATTTTCTTTGCAAAGCAGCTTATTTCTGAAGCATCATTTGATGTTATTGAACTGCTTTGCTCAGTTTGTTGATAAACTCAAGAATGTCAATAGAGCCTTTCAGTAGAGGAGAACCCTCTTTTTTTTTAAAGAAAATCTTTCATCATTTTGGATAGCACTTCAGGTGATAAATAAATAAAGAATAATAAACAAAGCTGCCTCTGAGTCTCTTACTAAGCTTCTCAAAATCATCTCAAGTCACACGCACTGCAAGGTAGAACTTGAAATATTTATCTGAACCCAGGGAGACCACCTGACTGCTCACATTGGGTTGGAATGGATTTGGACGCCTTTTCCCAAATATCTTTCAGGCTCGAGTTGGGTTTATATTTCACGTTTGGGTTCTCACCTCCCAACTGCCACTATTAACAGATCTTATCCTACATAACCACTTCCATTTTTCTCTTTATTCTGACTCCCTTTCACTACCTTAAACACTATTAATCAGGCACCCGTGCTATAGAGAGAATTCAGCACTGAGGTCGATGAGACTCACAGCTTGTGAGAAAATGGATGGACAAGAAATAATCAGTGACTTTATTCAGGAGAGAACAGTTTAGTGCAGCCAAAAGTTTGTTCCAGGGTGTTGGACTTTGTTCCAGTCAGATGGAGTTTGTTTTGACTTTTTTCCAGTGATGTGTAGTTTATTTAGTTCCAGTAGGGTAGATTTTTTGTTCCAGAGCAGTGGATTTTGTTAAAATGGGGTTATCTTGTTCCTCTAGGCTGAGCCTTCTTCCAGTAAGGTGGAGTTTGTTAAAGTGGGATAGTTTGTGAAGGTAGGGTGGACTTTGTCAGGTGGCAATTTTTCCAGTATGGTGGACATTGTTCTGGGTGTTGAGTTGGAGTTTATTCACTTTTTTGTTCCAGTTCTGTTGTTCCATTGGGGTGGAGTTTGTTAACGTGGGGTGGAACTGGTTCCAGTTAGGCAGGTTTTTCCGCTCCAATGTGTTTGTTCCAGTAAGGTGGAGTTTTAGCTTCATTAACAAACTTTATAAGGAAAGGAGCTCAGCTCTCACTGATGGAACCCCTTCAAGGTGGTTTTACCTTGATTGAAACATTTCTGTGTTTGAAAAACATCCACCTTTGTAGCAGCTTGTTACGCTTTCTTCTTATGCAAAATATTACTGAATTTCTTAAAAGCAGAATGAAATCTATCTACTTGTCAGGGTAAAGAAAAGTGCAGCGATTATGTCTTTTGAACAGGCAGTGAATGCTAGATGCTTCATGTATTTGAGTGTGTCTTTCAAGGTCTGTCCCAGCACAAAAAATATTTGCGTTCTATGGGCATGTTAATAGCACGCCATGACAGGTCTTCTCTGGAGCATAAACACAACATTTGCAAGTGTGCTACACCATGAACACTTCATTATGTCTTGTCTTCTTCTTGTGTCTCTCCCAGTTACCCTATTTTTTCATCCAGGTTTTGTGCAAACAGTGAGTTAACACAGTAACCTTGTCAATATTGCATCAGACAGTGTTACAGTCAAACTGATATTAGTCAGTCATCACATTTCTTGGCAAATAAAAGCAGAATATGAATGTTTTCTATTCAGCCCAGATTATAATATTACCACCTGTTAAGCTTTGTCTGTCTGTCTCTCTCTCTCTCAATCACTGTCTGTTTTACTTTTCTTTTTGTCTCTTTCTTTTATCCATCCCCCCACTTTCGTTCAGTTGTCCATTTCTCTCCTCCTTGTTCTCTTTTCTCACACAAACTTATTCTGTCTACTTTCTCTCTCATTTTGTTTTTTTTTTGCTTTTTTTATCCAGTGTTCCCTCTCTTATTCATTATAAATTTCTCTTTTTGTCTCATTCTTTTATTCAGACACTTTCCTCTCTCCCTCCCTCTCTCTTTCTCTCTTTCTTTTACTTATTGACCTCTCTTCCTTGCTACTTCTGTTATTCAGTGTTTTCACTCTTTCATTTTCTTTCTTTTTTCCTTTCACCTATTAAATGTCCTCTCTCTTTTCATTCTCCATCTCTCTCTCTCACTCTCTCTCACACATTTTTTTTCTGTTAATTGTAATACAACATATGAAAACAGTATGTCAGAGAAATACTTTCAGTGGCTGACACAAATTAAAGCTGGCCTTCACTGCCCTACCAATAAAATGCTCCAAAATCACAAATCCTCCTTCTATTAACTGACATTGAAAGAGTTTTGAATTTGCCTGTAAAGTTGCTATTATGGCAACAACTGCTTTGGTGGAAGTCAAATTTGTGGCGTAAATTATGTAGAGGAGAGTGCAGTGCTGTTATTTTAATTTTTCTTCACTTTGTGTTGGTGCCTCATGAGAAACACCCCCTTAGTCAACAGTTACATCTTTCTCTATTAAATCACAACACATTTGGTGCAAGACAGTTTGATATAGACCACTAAAAAGATTTGTGCTTGATTAGATTGTAAAACCTCCAGTAATCGATTCCTATGACAATTTATATGAACCTTCCAGATGGAATTTGATATGCTGAGGGGGTCCACTGCAGTGACCCCCGCCCTGCTACATGCAAAGTAGGGAGGCATCCAATATCAACCCTGTGTAATAAGAGCACTCCTATTATCATGCATATCCATGCAGTCATTGCTTTTAATGCTGTACACATGATGGTGAGAGGAGAAATGGAGAGATTCATGCAATATTAATTATCATGATTTCTTCTATATTTAGGTATTTCATTGAACAAAGAGAGGGAGACGAAGGATATTTCGACATCGAGGCTGTCAGTGGAGTCATCAGAACCACTCAGCTTCTGGACCGAGAGGACACACCCTGGCACAACATCACTGTCATGGCAACAGAGGAGGGTGGGTACCATAAATGAGTGCCATAGACAGTCTGCTTTCAGAGCTTATTAGTTAGAAGAAAGACAAATGAAAATATACTGAACACTGTCTCATGAAATTAGGGTACATTCTTTAATCTCACAATTCTGTTAAATTTGTGATTCTTTAGGAAATTATTTTTATTTTATTAAAATTACATTACATTTGATTATTTTGGTACAATTTAATCATGAATTTTAGACAAATATAACTACAGGAACCATGTACAGTGCCTTGAAAAATTATTCATACCCCTTGAACTTTTCCACATTTTTTCACGTTACACCCACAAACTTAAATATATATTTTATTATTAATATTTTATTATTATATAAAATGTATTTTATTGGGGTTTTATGTGATAGACCAAAACAAAGTAGCAAGTAATTGTGAAGTGAAAAGAAAATTATACAGTCTTTTCCAAATTTTTAAAAAATACAAATCTGGAAAGTGTGGCATGTATTTGTATTCCGTCCCCCTGATTCAGTACTTTGTTGGACCACCTTTTGCTGCAATTACTGCTGCAAGTCTTTTGGGGTATGTCTCCACCAGCTTTCCACATCTGAAGGCTTAAATTTCTGTCCATTCATCTTTGCAAAATGGCTCAAACTCAGTCAAATTGGATGGAGAGTATCTGTGAACAGTAATTTCAAGTCTTGCCACAGATTCTCAATGAGATTTAGGTCTAGACTTTAACTGGGCCATTCTAACAGATGAATATGCTTTGATCTCAGCCATTCCACTGTAGATCTGGTTGTATGTTTAAGGTCATTGTCCTGCTGGAAGGTGAACCTCTGTCCCAGTCTCAAGTCTTTTGCAGCCTCTGACAGGTTTTCCTCCAGGATTGCCTGTATTTTGCTCCATCCATCTTCCCGTCAACTCTGACCATCTTCCTTGTCCCTGCTGAAAAGAAACATCCCCACAGCGTGATACCATCCCCACTGTGAAACATGGTGGTGGCAGCGTGTTCAGGTTGATGCACAGTGTTAGTTTTCTGTACACATAGTGTTTTACATCTAGGCCAAAAAAGTTCAACTTTGGTTTCATCTGACCAGAATATCATCTTCCACATGTTTGCTGTGTCCCCTACATGGCTTGTGGCAAACTGCATCAGGACTTCTTATGGCTTGCTTTCAAATGGCTTTCTTCTTGCCACTCTTCCATTTGTGGAGTACACGACTAATAGTTGTCCTGTGGACAGATTCTCCCACCTGAGCTGTGGATTTCTGCAGCTCCTCCAGAGTGTCCTCCACTGTCAGTTTATGTGGACGGCCATATCTTGGTAGGTTTGCAGTTGTGCCATACACCTTCTGTTTTCAGATGATGGATTAAACAGTGCTACATGAGATGTTCATACATAGTTTGGGCTCATTTTTATAACCTAACCTTGCTTTATATTCCTCCACAACTTTATCCCTGACACGTCTGGTGTGTTCTTTGGTTTTCATGTTGCTGTTTAAATACACTAATGTTCTCTAACAAACCTCTGAGGCCTTCAAAGAACAGCTCTAGTTATACTAAGAATAAACTACACACAGGTGGACTCAAGTTCAAGGGGTATGAATACTTTTTTCAAGGCACTGTACAGAGTAGTGTGGAAAAGAAAAACAGTACAGCCTTTCTTTAATGGCTTTAGTAACAGCAGTGGTTATATATAGAACTCAAAGAACTATGTAAATGATAAAATGATTCAGTTCAGAAAATGGTCTAATTTATGCAGTTCCAATTACAATTAGTAATATAATTATTATATATATATATATATATATATATATATATATATATATATATATATATATATAATTATTATAATTATTAATTCACACACACATATATATATATATATATATATATATATATAAGAAATTCTTATTACTTTTTACTTACATTGTTATATATGTTACACATATATATATGTATATATATATATATGTGTGTGTGTGTGTGTGTGTGTATATATATATATATATGTAACATATATAACAATGTAAGTAAAAAGTAATAAGAATTTCTTAATTTTTAGAAAGTAATTGACATCTTGAAAGCTAGCTTGAAGAACAAAGTTTGGATGCAGATTACTCCTGGATGCCCCCAGCCATCACATAGATTTGTTCAATTCCATCAGCAGCACACTTGATTTAACATAATGAAATATTGATTAGCTAGTTGGTTAAAAAATATAGGAAATATTGGGCTGCCATGAGGAGAGATATATGAATAGTTAATGAACAATTAGATTTTACTTATTGTAATAATATTGATTGTATGTATTTTAAAATTAGTTTTTTTTTCTGATCAATACTTTTTGTACACACACACACGCGCAATAATGTGTTAAAGTTTTAGGAACCAAAGCAATTTACTATTGCTGTTTTAAAATATTGCTATTTATTGTGCATTAGTCATGAACATGATGGGGAACTTTATGTATATAGTTCTTTAAAGGGCATTTAGAAATAAAGCAAAGCATGTAGAACCAATGCTGCAGATTTGATCTGAGAATTGTAGGAAACCATGTTGAAACGGTATAACCTACATATAGTGCTTCCACCAGATACAAACAGGCACGTTGGATTAGACTTTAACATTTTATTTTTATTTTATTTTATTTTTTACTAAAATATGCAATTCATTATAATAGATAACTTTAGATCACCGATTATTTACAGACAATAGATAAAAAGGAGTTCTTAATTTCTAAATCAGTGCAGTTAAATTGTCGCCTTCAGATTGACGCAGAGTGTACTGATTCGTTTTTACACCCCTGCTGTTGTACTACATGATCTACACTGATGCTGTTTCACCTGTGAGTGCTCCACTGTATTTCCTGCTCTCTTTATGTTACACAAATCCTTTTGATTTACTCTCTTGTGACATCTCAACTGACCCTGTGCAATCAATATATCACCATGCGCTTTCAATGAAACCCAGTCATGCTGAATAGTGTCAAAGGTTTGCTAAAACCCAGGCTATCAGATTTAATACCCAGCTTTGGTCCTTGTCTGGCCCTGCTGTGGACAGGGAGTAATCATCCAAGAAAGTGTTTAGAGGCACAGCTGATGTCAAGTGTGAGAGAGAGGCTGTGAGCAGAGCGAGGTCTGGGTGATAAGGGAATGCATTCATGTCTCTGCATGTTTGAGCATAAGCATTTGTTTTTGCTGGACGCAAGACACCACAAAATCAACATCGTTCTCAGGTCAATTCCCAAAAAGATGATAAAATCACAACTCGCTCTTGTAGCTGATATGAGTCGATCCGTGTTGCACTTCAGCTGTAGATCTTATCTAGGCAATTACCCTTTTCCCCTAGCTTTCGCCCAGTACTAATGATTCACTAATAGCAAAGTCTACTCTCTGGTAATGATATTCCACTCCTATCAGACAGTGAAAAAGCACTAGCGCAAAATTGCTGTGGCTGGAATTCGAAATTCAAGGTGGACGTTTCATTATTTCTGGAGGCAGACACTGTCCACCTCGGTTGGGGGTTAAATTGACTAGGTGAAAACACGTTTGTATCTTCAACTGGCACAATGTTGTTAGTTGCCATGGGGACAGTTTGCCGGCAGACAGATGCTTTAAAGAGTAAGCCACTTCGGCTAAAGCTGTGTTATAGTGTGTGGGGATAAGTTAGACAGGGTACTTGTGTAGGGACAAGGATACTTCTGTTATTTATAGATCATGCTATTGTGTGATGGATATAAGAATGCACAAAAACGGTCAAAAGCAAGTCAAGATCTCTATCTGCTAATCCAATACTTTCCCTGAAATAACTAATCGTCAGTGCCACAGCTTCTGTGCCTCCATAAACCAGCACTAGAGAGAAGCACCCCTTGCTGTTGTCTACCAACATTTTCCTTATTATTAAGTTTTTCCTTCTTTCCTTAACAAGTAAAAGTAGCATTTGACACACAAAGCTGCCAGAACAAAACGCTGCATTGTACGGCACCTTCCCCACCAACGCCTTTAGAAATGTGGATGAAAAGGGCATAATAGTGAGCAGTACACACGACATGGAAACAAGAGGCTCCAAGAGCTATAATAGGCTGTTATTCCCACATATTCACTCTGAAATATGAAACAAAAGGAAAAGAAAAAGCCAAACAAAGATGTAGAGTTAGACAGACAGATGGAGATGATGTGATAGACAGATAGGAAAGTTGACAAAGATGGTAGAAGACCAATATAAAGAATAAAAGTAAACATGTGAAAAGGAGGAGGACACACGAAGAATGGTAGCTGTTCGTTAATCCTCTGAAGTCACACATAAAAGCTGAAAAAAGATGTCTCTCATGCTAAATGAGGTGAAAAAGAAATCCAGGTGTGCTACTTAGGACACCCAGGATACCTGAAATGGGTTGCCATGTCAACACACAGCACCCTCTGAAAGCAGAGATCTTGACTCACATTTAAGTCAGATGGGGTTTTGACAGACCACAAATATATATGTCACATCGAAGAATAATTTGTGAGTCAGCTTGAAGGTCAAAAGGTTTCTCATCAATGAAATCAAAAGGACAATACATTAAAACAGTTTCACTGCCTTTTTTTCAGTTCTGTAGCGTGATGTACATCTGTCACAATTATTTTATGCAGTTAAACTCAATTACTCATTAGAAACAATTTTGATTATAATTTTATGTTTCCAACAACCTGCAATGACTAGTTGGCAATATGCATGAAGATTTATTTACGTTAAATTCTCCTCTTGATCTTGTAGTGAGAAACTGCCTGACTGACACCTATGTATATACATTTTTTACAACATAGTGTTTTTTCTACATTTTTGATTAAGTCTTTTGAAAGTCTTCCTAGTTTAGGTTTTTCTAATAAAATATTTTGTAATCTTGTTAAGTGTAATGAAACCGACCCAGTCAGGCACTCATGGTAAAAATTGAAAAATGAGCCTTTATTACAAAGGGGTTTGGCAAAACTCAATGTTATTGAACAGGCAAGGGTCAAATCTAGAAAGGCCAAAAAACAAAGACTGAGCATAACAAAAAAGTCATCGAGTCCAAGGCAAGATTGTAACAGACCAAGGGCAATCAGATGAAACACTCAGTAGCTCTGACAAGTAGAAGTAATACCTCACAAAGTACCTAAGCTTTGGACAATATTTGGACAAATATTTGCACTGAAAACTCTTCATGTGGACAATCAGGTACTGTTTGAAAAGTTTGAAAGCAGCCCTCCTGAGACTGTGGTGTTATTGACAGTGTGGGATCCTTAAAGCAAACTATGAAAAGAAGTATAGATAAAAACTGACAGTTTCTTCATTTGTTGTTCACTGGAATTAAACACAGTAGAAATTCCACCACCTATCAGCATGTCTTTTTCATTTTTATAATGAGTAAATGTGAGTTTATTATTTCCATTTCGATTTTGCTTTTCTCTGTTATGGCTCAGATGATTTAAGTCAACAGGGGCTCAGTTGTGTTGGGGAATTCCTACCAGGTAATTAATCCCGTTCCTTGTCAAAATTAACCAATTCACACTCTAGGGTACCAAATGAACTCTACAAATATGCTGTTGTCTTTTGATTAATGTATTTTTTCAAATACTGTAACAAAATTCAGAAACAGAAAATATTTTCATAAGAATGCTCCCTAGTATGTGTGTCAATCAGAACTTAATGTCATATTTTGATTACTGAGTTGAATTTGTATTATTATTTCAAGAATATTAATTAGTTATCCTCTGAATCATGTGTCACTCTGAGAATGTTATTTACTGTGTTAAACCCAACAGGGGGACAGAATCTCTCAGAGCCTCTTGAGAATAAGTTTGAATATTTATGCATACAATGACAGTTTTCAAGCAGTTTTCATACATGCTGGCCAAACATTTTGTTACTACAAAACGGATTTGTTTAGAAGCTGTTTGATGTTGTAGGACAGAGCTGTTTTTATTCTTTGAAACGGAACCTTTTGAGACAAGAAGCTATATGACAGTCAAAAAATGAACAAAACAACAGAGGTAAATACTAAAACTTAGCAATGTAGATTAATGAAGGTTCCAAAAAGGGTTCTTTCTAAAAGACAAAACTTTTATAAAGTCTAAAGAAAATCTATGTAATCTAAAGGCTCCACATCAATTATTATTTTTTTTTTTTGTCCTAGAACTTTACATTGAAGCCAAGAACCCCATTTATGTATCCATCCTTTTCTGTTGTCCCATGATGTGGCCATATATTTGTCTTGCAGAAACAGCGCAGAGTTGAATTATGCATTATGTACTTTTACTTGACAACCTTAATCTGTGCTACTGCCTTTAATTTTATGATGGGCATTTTCTCATTTACAGATAACCCCAGTCTTCTGAGCCATGTCCCTGTCACAATTCAGGTCCTGGACGTAAACGACAACCCTCCAGAAATCAACACAGAGGAGGAAATAATCATTTGTGAAAGCACCAGAGCAGGACAGGTAAGCCTCCGCAAAAGTCTCTCTCTCTATCTCATGCGTGCACACATGCTCACTCGCACAGATTTGGACACAGAGTTTATTTGTTAATGTAAAGCAAGACGAGAGGATGAAAAAAAAGCAGAAATGAAAGGAAAGGAAGGAGGGAGGGAAAGATGGGAGGGCACGCTAATCATCCCTCATTCAGAATGAAGATCTGTGCAGCCAAGCATGACTGCTTCAGCTCCGAGCACATGGCCATTTTCCTCTCTGCACAGAACTCTCATTTAAATTAAGAGCACTGCAGATACACAAGTACAGCTTACATTGAATGAGAGAGAGAAAGAGAGAGAAAGAAGCGTGCAAAGTGAAAGAGTGAAAGAGAGGGAGGATCAATACTGAAAATATGCGAAATGCATTTTATATCAATTTTATTTTATATAATTGTATATATGTATATTATCACTGTCATCTGCCTGATCCTCAAATGAACGCTATCAACATTCTTCTTTTTGCCAGCTTCCTCTTACATTGAATTGTATGAGCATATAATGACAAATGGACCAAAAATTACTTAGGATAAAAACTCATTGCTTTAACATACATTCGTGTTAGAATGTTAATGTTAGAGTTTTTCTTCTCATATAAAGTTATCATTTCAGAGATATAAGGTTTTGTAATGCATAGAATCATTATGCTTGCAGTATTTAAACTATAATGGTGTTGTAGCCCTCCCAACAGAACATTTTTGAAACAGGTTATCTTCCATGTTAGTCAGACACAGCCAAGCTAGCTCATATATTGATATAGGACTTCAGGAGCTGGATAGAAGCCCTTACAGATCTGATTAAGTCTGGGATTGCTGAATTTCAGGCTCATCTGAGCACTCTTGCAGCCATCTCTGGCTTTAAATAAAACATAGAATTTCTTTTACATATTTCAGATCTCTCTCTCTCTACACTGGATTTGCCAAAAAAATGGTCTTGCATCAATGTCCTAACAGATGGGTGAAAATGAAAGGAAATTTTTGAATAAATAAAGTGGATAACCATAATGAGTGCAGATGCTTTACAAAACTGCTAAAAAGGACCAGTTGATCTCAATTTTGGATTAAGATGGCCAAAGGAAATGATTTAAGTGACTTTGAAAGAGATGTCATTACTGGGGCATGGACAGCTCAACTGGCTATTGTTTCACTAGAAACAGTGCCTGAAGTGACATCTGCATGGAAGTCTATGGGAAAGACATCAATAAACAGGGTTGGAAATTGTGGCTAACAGTTCGCAGTTCACAGTTGCTTGTGTAATAGTGTGAAATGTAAAGAAAAGCTGAAGTACAGCTGTTCCTCAAGTGACTAAGAATGTGATCATGCTGTGTCAGCAAGAACAATCCATCCACAACTACATGGAGAGGGATATTATAGTAGGGTTGCAGTGCACAAACCCTTCATTACAAAAATAAATGCACATTTGTTGCATTTTGTTGGCTTGGGTCTCCTTGGAGGGAAGGATAACTGCAAACCAATACAAAGTTATTCTGATTGATCACATTCATCCTATGAATGAAACATTTCCATTCTGATGTGAGTAGTCTCTTCCAGGATGACAATGACCCTTAAACCTGAATGGTTTAATGAGTAAAATTGCTTCAATCCTATGTTATGGCCTTCTCAGTCACCAGCGCTCAGTTTAGTTAAACATCTGTGGAAGATTTTAGACCAGGTGTCTTTAATTAAAATACAGTAAGGTCCAGTTAGAGAAAATATCCTCAAGCAAAGGTCCAGAACATCATAATGTCTAACTTGCATCATGATTCAGTGCCATATACTGTTTACTGAAGTAGCTTAGTAGTTATATCAACATCTTATGTAGTCAACAACTTAATGTCAAATCAATAAAGTACAATTCAGTAATATTTCAAGAATATTTATTGTCAGTTTTCTCTTTTTAGAGTGTGCCATGTGAAATAACTTCCCTCTGGATCACTTTCTTCTCTGACTGCTGTTTCTTGCCTCATCCCTCCCCTGTGTGCGCATCACTCACTCAAGTCTCAGTGCTCAACGAAATGCACAGATCTGATAGGCTGAGTAGCGGTGTGTGTGCAAGGCTGCTAAAACCGTAAAAGCTAGAAAAGCTAGACCTATTAAAATAGGACCACCTCGTCAAAATTAAATAATTATCCATAGTTTATTGGTTATAGGTTCAGATCCACACATTACAGTATCTGGGTCCGGACTCAGACCACGGTCCACCTATTAGTGAACTCTGTTTTAGACTAATGTTTTAAACAGTGCTCTCCACTACCATCATCTAAACATTAAATGACATGCATTGAAGCTGTTCTGGCAGCTTGTGGTGGCTCAACACCCTACTAAGACATTTTATGTTGTTTTTTCCTTTAATTTGTCCCCCATCTAAACACATATGCACATATATATTTCATATATATTTACTGGTAAATTGATGGGGAAAGAAGGAGAGGAAGAGAAAAGGAAAAAAAAACAACAGGATTGTCTGAAATGCATCATTAATAATCAAGACAGTTGCAAAACTACATAAAAATCTGATAAATCATGCATGCAATGCTAAAACACAGAAATCAGGTCAACAAAAAAGCATGCATCTGTTATTCATATTCATATGTGCTGAATCAAAGTCTTCTAAATGGATAGAGTTTTCAAGTGAAAAGCTAAATTAGATGTAAAACATGGGTGACATCATCCACCGGTGTCATGTTATATTGTAGCTCTCTGCATCATACAAATCTATAAAATAAATGAGTGGCCTGCAGTACAAGGGTGTAATGTTACACATATAAAAATGGACCAGCAGCGCAAGGATAGATGGAGCAAGATCCTGTACCATGTAACAGTGTGGTGGGTCACATTTTGCATGAAATTAAAAGAAATGGCACATGAGCTTTACAAGTGAGGGACCTGCTATATTTTAACTACAGCCATCTAAAGCAGTTTGTTATATTAAATTCTGTTTTTTTTATGATATGAAGTAAATCAATAAAGAAATTCAATTTGATTTGGAATCAAAAAGAACTCAAATGCTACTGTTAGATGTACATCCAAAATGTCATCACTTTAGACCAATCAGAACAGATTCTGGGGCATTTTTACACATCATGCTAAATGTACATGATAAGTGGGTTGATATGAAATGCTTTGGAATGCTGCTGCGCATGTGTCATCACCATAAGTCTTCCACATGTGTTACTACATTAATTGTCAAGTACAATATTGTGAGCTTAGGGAATAAAACTGACATTATGAATAAAACAGCGGAGTGCTAAAATCTGCTAATTTCTTGTCTGTGCATTTAAAGTCTTTAGGGTACGCTCAGACTACCAGGCTAAAAGCTAGCTCAGTTCAGTGTAGCATCACTAAACGGCTCCCTGCAATGGCAGAGATGATGGAAAGAGCCTGCGCTAGCAGGAGGGATCACCAGGGGTTAAGGCAAACATCAACAGTCTGCTCCCATTAGCCAAACATCAGCAGCAGGCCTTTAGCCTATAGGCTCTCACCTTTCTTTTCCTAGGTGGTCTTCTGCTGAGGCCTACAGGGCCCCTGAACACTTTACAAGGACAAGGCGTTAAAGCAGCATTAGGTTTTCTCGAGCATTCCCAGCAGCCCCAGCCACCAAATGGATTGACACAGTTCCAGAAAGATCAGCCCTCAGCATCTGAGGACACGTTGACAGAAGCTGCAGAGAATATTATAGCCAAAACTAAAAACTGAGATGAAAAGGAAAGCAGAAGCAGAGTGATAGTTCCACAACAACCAGATGGCCTGAAACAACTGCTGGGATTGATAAGTGCCGTCTGATTAGCATATTCCAGCTAAAGACTTAAAAAGTTTTTTGAGCCAAACGTGAGCCGAATTGATTATATTAGGGACTTCAGGCTGGCTTTTTACTAATGATGAGTCTAATTATCATTGTCATTTTTTCTCCAAATCTTTAGAGGTTACAAGCTAAAATGTCTCATTAACAGATTGAGATATGTGGTGACTAATGTAGACTCAATATGATTTACAATAGCTTTTCCCCTCCTAACGGCTGCGTTTGGAGAGGCAGTGCATAAAATCTGGTCTTTTTCTGCTTTTAACAGGTCATACAGACGATCACTGCTGTGGATAAGGATGACTTTGCAAATGGACAGAGATTTTACTTCTCTTTCCCTGGAGGAATTCCAGTTAACCCCAATTTTACCTTAAAGGACAATGAAGGTAGGCAGTATAGTAACTTTGCTAATGAGTATCTGAGCGTGTTCCCTAATTCCTCTGCTGAGGACAATGCAGGTATAATGGATGCTGTGCAGTCAACCTGACATTCATTCAGAGTTAAATTATGGGTGGGCGTGTGCTGGTTGGTAATTAGTTGTAAACATGACTTGGAATATGCATCGTATTGTGTAAGTTTTCATATTTTCCTTTAGAAAAAGTGACAAAATGTATTTAAATTCAGTCAATAGACTAAACTATTGACGAAGGCTAACATTTAAGCTGTAATTAAATCTGGTGTGTGGGGAATTAGGCCTAAGGTGAGGTATTGATGAAAATCTGCCAAACAAAAGCATTGCAATCTTAACAAGAAATGGCACTTCCAGCTAGAATAACTTTTGTCATAGCGTGAATTGGTTGCTGCAGCTACAGAGCACATTTGAGCAAATCTTGATAAATACTTTAGAAACAAGCTGAAACACTGATTCATTTGGTCATTTTTAAAATTCACGTCGATTTTCCTGACTCAACCGTGGCACAGAAGCTTCTTTTATTACTTTCCCTGCTATCCTGACAGCCTTTTACTTTTAAGCATCCCCAAACTAAGAGTTAGCAAACCCCATTCTCTTTATCATTGTCCATGGCCATCTAAGCCATGTGGTGGTGTCTGCAGGGTTATTGCTCTAGCCATGGCTGGGCACCCAGCCGTTGTTGTTGTCAAACGGATTACCTGATCCATCCATGCCTGAGCCACCTGACTTAACCTAATACACAAACGCCTGCCGGCTAGAGGTTACCGTGGAGACCGCTCTAGTCCCAGGTGTGATGTGCTGGGCTCTGGCGCTCTACTCAGTAATCAGTGAGGCATTTGAGCAGAGAGGAAGGGAGGGGAGGAAGAGAGAGTGACAAAGACAGAGAGAAGGAGAGAGATTTGAATTTAAACCCCCCTTTATTGGGACTCTCACATACCCACATATATACCAAAACATAGAAACAAACTCATTTCCTCATATATGAAGGAAAAAAAGGAAGACAAAAGGAAACAGGGAACGAATGAGCAACATAAGTGAGGGGTGGGGTAGGAGGGGTAGAGAGAGAGAGAGAAGAGGTTGGAAGAGAAATGGAGAGGTAGAGAGAGAAAAGGGGAAAGTAGAAACAGAGCTAGGAAGCAGTAGAGAATGGGAGGGAGAGAAAGAGACATAGGGAGAGAGTATAGAGTATAGAGTAAAGATTGGCAGCTAGAGAGTGAGAGAGAGTAAGGAAGAAAGAGAGACAGTCAGAAAGGGGCTAAAGAGAGAGAGAAGCGTAAGGGGATTGAGGTTAAGGTTGAAAAAAAGGGGGGGGGTAGAGACAGACAGTGAGCAGGAGAGAGAGAGAGAGAAAGAGGGACTATCCACAAATTCACAGTTTTTACCAAAACCAAAAAACAAGCTCATTGCCTCACATATAAAGGGGAAAAGAAAGATAAAAAGAAAGGGAGAGAGAGAGGGGGGGGGGGCGGGGTTAGGGTAGAAAGAGAGACTGAGAGTTGTAGAAAGGTATAGAGAGAGGGTAGGTTAAGAACAGAGACAGAGAGGGAGAGAGGTAGAGATTGAGAAAAAGAAAGGAGGGGAACAGAGACAGAGAGATAGAGAGAAAACATGTTAAAGAAATACAGGAGGAGAGGCTGAGAGAGGTTAGGATATAAAGAGAGAGTGAGAGAGAAAGATAAGGATAGAGGGTAGAGTAGAAAAAGAGTAAAAGAGAAGAAAGTCAGATAGAGAGAGAGACACTTCTAGATGTGTTTATAGATGTGGCTGATGTGGTTAGGAGGAGCAAAGGTCGGTTTTGGATTTTTGGGTAGAGAGAGTCAGAGGGAATGAAACACAGGCACAGACGAGGCAGAGAGAGGGATGAATCGATGTGATAATGGAAGATAAAATGGTTGGAGTGCTGAGAGTGTTGTGAATTTGGCTCTTTTCCTATCGAGCTCTCCGCAGTATGGAGGTTACTTCATTTACCCGAGTGCCACTCACACACACAGTCATAGACTCTCTCCCCTGCTCTCTCTCTCTCTCTCTCTCTCTCTCTCCTTTGGGATGCTTGGTGCTTACCATTCTAAGCAGAGCGCTTATCAGTTTTTACTGTTGGTGGTCCATGTCATGGTGTGCTAGAGCTTGTAGAGATCAGTAAGTGAGAGAGAGAGAGAGAGAGAGAGCGCAGTCCTTTTCAGATGGATATAAAGAGCTGAAGTGGTTTAAATATAGCTAGTCTGTGTCATTTAGTCTTTTGAAGGATTTGATGAGAAACATTTCATGCTTTCTTTGCAGGCATTTTGTGCCGTAGTGTTTTGCAATGTTTGTACTAAACACATTTCTTTGCTCCTGCCTCACTCTACCTTCATTTTCTTCCTTGATATGTACATGCACAGTTGGATTAAACAGCCATTGAAAAAGCTCTGTCTGGGTCCTTCTGCCTTTCCAGATTTGCAGGTGTGCCTTCATTAGGCAACAAACCTCTGTAAACCCAGGGTTTAATGGACATTATCATTCTCAGTACAAGAATTGCTTTGTAGTTGCCATGTCGTTCTCTGTGCATACCATTACAAGTTTAAAGGGCCTTGAGGATAAGCAGGAGCCCTTACAGATATTCACTTTGATTATGTGAACAGCTCGATCTGGTTTTGTTGTGGCATCAAGGGTAATTAGCCGGGGAATATTCATGAGCATGCCCAGAAGAGAGTGACACAAGCCCAGAGGCATCAATCACTGGTCAAGGAGACACATATCCCTGCCATGGATCAGATATGTAAAAACAGAATCATTTCAATGCTAATCAAGTTCACATACACTTCCAGGGGTCTCTTGCAGACTGCAGCAAACAACAAATGCTCATTTCCCCTTTACATTCTTCCCATCCCTTAATCCCTCATTATTATTTTCTCTGTTAAAGTTTAAAGTTCTATGGTCATTCACTTTCTGTCTATTATTATTCTCTCTCTCACTCCCTATAAATGACTGTTCTCTCTGTCCTCAGGCCGTAATAAGCATGTTCTCTTTGCTCAGGCAGGAGCTGCTCCACTTCAGCCACATTAGCATGCGGTTAGTGTCGAGGAAAGTGCCTGTGTTGCTGTCCAAGAGTGAGTCTCTGCGTGTGTATGAATACTAAGTGTCCACACTAAACAAGAGCATAAGACAGGGACTCGGGTTGTCTTTAAGATGACAATTAGTATGAAATAGTTAGGAGAGATAATTAAACTATTAGAATAATAAGACATCGGCCTGTATTGATGTAGAATTTTTGCATCCTTGGGCAAGTTTTGGGGAAATTAGTTTGAAAATGTGGAGCATACTTGAAGGAATGGTTTGGCAAAAAATCTCATTTACAAAATTTTCCACTCTCTAAGGTGTATGTGATCAGCCGAGACATGTTTGGCACCCAAATCTTGCTTCATTAGTTTAGCACTGGAGCAACAAGACTAACAGTATTAACTGTAGTCTATAGTTATTTCTAGAAGTCACTTTGTTTGCAGATACATTCATGGCATGAATTGAAGGCAGTACTTCAGTAAAGTACTTCAACTACAATACTGGTAGCGTGGAGTAGATGTGCTCTTGTACTATAGGATAAAGACTATAATTACACAGCATGTAGGCATGTGACAATGTTTGAGCATGTTGCAGTTAATTGTGATGTAGTTAGCATCCTCTATGTTTAGCATATTAGGTGTCTGCAAATGTTGGAAAATGATGCAAAGCTAGATAGCAAGTAAGCTTACTATTCATGGGCATGGTGCCTATGTTTATTTCTAATGCACCCTAATGCACCCTCAGATTTTGTTGTGGAACTAAGCATGTATGGAATATTGAGCCTTCAAGTGGCCTCTTTATCTGTAGCACGTATTCTTGAGAACAGCCATAAAATGGTTTTAGATGATCTGATTATGGTGCTGAAGTAGTAATTATAAGTCATTGACCCTTCTTCATCACAATTATCTAGAGATTTTGTTTAGGGAGCGATGAAAATGAGCACACTTAGATTTCACTAACAGTTTTGTTATTCATCAATTTCATCATGGGTGTATTTGCCTCATCAAACCCACACACAGGTCAGAAAAATGGTTGTTTTATGGTTAATCAAATTTGAAATCATGGCACATGTGGCAGGTCTAGTATTTTAATGAGACTGATGAAAAACAAACATATTTCCATTGTTTTCATTTTTATCATTTGAGCTCCATAGTCTTTTACATTGTGTTAAAATTTTATGATGAAATGACCAACAGAAATGGGCAGCGACAGTATCTAAATAAGGCACTAGTATGGAGGTGCTCGTTTCCAGGCAGCCGAAGCCAATACATTGCACTCAAATCACCGCTTGTTTCAAAAAGCAGTAGTTTTATGTCATTCTGAGCAATCTGAAAATGTTTTTCAGCAAATTTTATATATAAGAACCAGCATCAATATTACAAGCACATCTACCAACATTGAATAAAATAAAGACTCCCATCTCTCTCTCTCTCTCCTTCTCTCTCTATTTCTAGTCACAGTAATAGGTCGGTGTTTGATTTTGCATCGAGTGACCCTGCGGCAAACAGCAGGTTTCTCCGGACTGCCCACACAGTATCCTTGCAGGATAGGTGTAATTGATGGAGGCTGTGTTAGCTTTAAGTTTGAGGGTGGGACTCAGAGGGACTCTGTCTGACTGGTCAATATGCAGACAGATTTTAGCCAGTGTCAGAACACTCTCTGCTCAAAAACCCTACAGAAACTTATACTTGGACAGGAAGACACCATATTTACAATCAAGCATGTGCACAAAATATAAGCAAACACAATGATTCACACAAGAAGTATACTCATAAGCAAGCCAGCAAAAGTTAACTACTCCTATATTTCCTAGTTTCTTCCTCCTGGTTAATCACCAAGTCACATATACAGGCAAGTTTTCTTTGAGAGTGTTATTTTTGTCCTGTTTTGGCTGACTACACAGTCAGCCATATTAAAGTCCCATTAGACTGTGGATGCTGTTTAACAGGCCCATTCCTCAGTCTGCAGCTATTTCCTTAATACAGTTACGCATTTATTGGCCACTCACTCTGAGACTTAGAGGCTATTACAAAAATGTTAATGTTTTCCTGAGACAGGAGATTAGACGGACTCTGAGCAGTTTGTTGTATTCCTAAAAGCTACTGAGTGAAGAATTTATTACTTGCCCTTTAAGTTTTCAGTCTAATCAGAATAGTTGTGGTGATTTAAGCGGAGGTGTAACTACATTAAGGATCAGACTTGCATTTTGGCGTCTTGTCTATAGACATACAAGTGCTGTGTGACCCAGAGAGGGGAATTCATTTTCTTTTCTTCTTTTTTTTCTCATGAGTCATTTTCATCTTTGGTGCTCTGTATTTTGTGCAGCTTGCTCCAAATAAGAATCTGCTTTCACCCAGCATGGCATTTTGCTTGGCATGTAATTCCAAATACTGTTACCTCTAAGATAAGATAAATACATTTTCTTACTTTTGTGCAATACTTTTCTTATCAAAGATGAAATCCAGGGAGAAGCATGTCCCACCTCCCCAATTACTTGAAATTAGGTTCCCCCTTGATCCTTCCTCTGTTGCACAATCACCACAATGACATTTTGCTTTCTTTTTTTCTGGCAATTAAACTGACGCTCTGATCTCTAAATGACTCTGTTACTTTAATAGATCAATTGATTTCTAAAGGCATCTTTTCTCACATTTGAATACAGAAAAGGGGCTTTCAGGAACAGCCCCTAATCACCACAGTTGAAAGCTATTGCTGTCAGGCTGATGATATTTGGGAATTTTAATTAGCTGACATGTCACTCACACATCTCCTGCCACTGCCACAGTATAAACGGTTGAAGCGGTCTTATGGGATGGAACATTGCCATCATTTTCTCTCAGCCCACAACGTGCACATGTATGCTTTCCTACTGATGTAGCTTTTTAGACATTTTAAACTCAGTTTTGAACAGCGTGTCCCAGGACAAGGCCATTTGAGAACTCTTTTGGTAGAGCACAGAATGGGAACAATGTCCAGTACGTTCTTTAAAGGTTCCAAGAAGAGTTCTAAGCAGTAATGCCATAAAAGAGCCATTTTTGGTTCCCTAAGCATCCATTAAATGGGTGATTCTTTAAAGAAGTATGTTTGTAAATGAGACTTATCTTTTTAAAGTTCAATGAACTTCCACATAATCTAAAAGTTCTATACCAATTAAAGGTTTTTCATAAATGTATGTCATAGCCAAAAAACAGTTCGTTTTTAAATATATTTTTAATGTCATTTGCTAGTTTCTCAGAATTTAGGCCTTTACACATCAAGCAAGCTTTATCTGTGTTATTTATTCAGATGTCAATAAATGAATTCAAACATTGTGGCATCACCAAAAGCAGGTCAAACTGGGCTGTGGGCATCAGAGCTATATGTAAAAGTGCTCATAAATTTCAGCTCCTGAGTGAGGTGGTGATTTTTTTTTTCCAAAATACAGCCCCCAATGGAAAACAAACTTTGTTTGTTTCTGAGGAGCATTTGAAGGCAATCTGCCTGTTTTTTGTGTGCAAATATCAGCAGAAATAACAAAAATGTGTATGGTTTTAATGTAGGAAAAATAGTTTCAGAATATTTCTCATCTTCATGTTGTTTATTCATCTTGTTATCAGTGTATAAAGGCTTTAAAGGGAAATTCCATTATTTTTCAAATTTGGTCTAATTCAGTTCTATGATGTGTAAACAAAGTCATTCAGAGCAGTTTGATGTAAAATGGTGAATTGTAGAAAATTTATTTACACTACCTTTTATATTATAGTGGTAATGTTTGGATCAATGGATCAATGTCCACAATGCAAATATATTTTTTTCTTCTCCAGAATGACCAGTGAACCGACTCATGTCTTCTGACTTATTATATGTAATGTTGATAAGGATAAATAGTGATAAATCTGAAAAACAGGTTTTGCCTTAGACCACTCTGCATATACATCTCTGAATGGATTAAAAAAAACATTATAAGCCAAACCTTTCAGAACTGTCTTGAACAATGTCTCAGGTATCAAACAGCATATTCATAACCATTTCATATAAAACCACTTTCTGTTATGAAGCTTTTAGAGGCATTAAACTCTTCAGACGTCTCTGAACAACTGTGAACAATTCTGACTTGTTAAGTTTCTAGAGACTGGCACATTTAACATAAAACACTCTGAGTGACTTTGTTTACATCTTAACCATTTAATTATGCAGAACTTCTGAGAAATTGGTGGAATTCACTTTTAACAGAGTTTATACTGCTGCTAGTCACAAGGGACTGGATCCAAAAACAACTCTCTTAAACTAAGGTGCTTTGTGAACTTCCATTAGTGTTTCCTTTTAAGCTTGTTGCTCTTCTCAGTGTCTGCAGTGCCTTTTCTTCAGACATTATTCACAATTTATACCAGGCCTTCATACTTTGAGAGACAAAAGGGACAAAGCATACCATCATATGTTCCATAGCATCCACTTAAAGGGACTTGCTGTTCCAGACTCAGGAGAGGATGCTTTTGTGTATGTACATGCACAAGAATGCTGAGCTCCATGTAGAAACCCTGATGAGAAGGTAAAGAAAAAGACAGCTGAAGAGTGGTTCATCAATGATAGAACACAGCATTCTATTAGCCTGTACCGTGGGGAGTGAATGCTTCTAGTCATGTTGCAGAACTTTCTGCGTTTACCTATAACACTCCACCAAGCTACCCTGGAGGGAGGGTACACTGAGAATGAGAGACAGACAGAAAGACTGATGAAGAGAGAAAATAAATAAATAAAGCCATTTGGCAGTCAGCCACTCGTGCTGTTGCTTAACGATCCACACTCTGAAGATATTCTCATAGGTATGCAGTATTACTATGTGACCAGATTTGATTCCAGGGTGACTTTTTCCATCTAGCCCTTCACTGTGTCCATAAGTCCATAAAGTGTGTGTCTGCAAGTGTGCAGTTCTTGGCATGCTTTAGCCCACAATTTACTTCAGTACTTCAAAACTTTATTCCCTTGAAAAGTATAAAACAAGTAGTTAGATTGCAAACTGCAAACATAATGCCAAATGCCTAAGCTGCTATATTTACTCATACAAATTTATTAGTGTGAAATCTCTGTCTGTAAATCCAATGAAAGGAAGTTCTATAAAGTTGATCTGATAAAGTTAACTACTAAGTCACAACTCTTTGGTCAAGAAGCAGAACATTGAAACTGACCTATCCAGGCACTAGTTATGTTCTTTTGTGTCAACTGTGGTGAGATAAGTTAGAATACAGTATAATGAGAAGTTGTAGAGCACTTTGTGCCCTAAACAAGGGAAGACTTTGCAGGTTGGAAATGACAGAGGAATTTTCCACTGTGCTAATGTCAGCTTAATTACATGGTGTTACAGTGGCAGAAAAATGGGGATCACTCAGAGTGATTTTCTTTCCTGTGTTTGTCTCTACAAGCTAAATTTTCTGCTAGATACAAATACTGTCATTTACTTTGTGATTATCCCATCAAGTGCTGTGGTGAATGATATAAACAACTGTTTATTATGTCAACTTATAACTGAATGTTCTCATAACTGAAGTAAAGCTAAATTTCTATTTTTATGAAAAACTTACAGAAAATGAGCAATGGAAATAATCAGATTGTTATTTTAATAATATTATTTCTAACAGGTGTATAAAGTCAAGGACACAGTCATGCAATCTCCATAGACAAACACTGATAGTAGAATGGGTCTAGGTGACTTTAAATGTGGCACTGTCATAGGAAGTTAACTTTGTCACAAGTCAGTTTGTGAAGTTTCTGTCCTGCTAAATCTGGCCTGGTCATCTTTAAGTACAACTAATGTGAAAAGGAGGCATCTACAAGAAACAACAGCTCAGTAAGAAAGTAATATACGACTCACACTCACAGAGACAGGCCATGATGAACAGCGTACCGAGAAAAAAAAAATCTGTCCTCTGATATTCCAATCTATCCCTAGAAGCAACATTAGCACATGAACTTTGTTAGTAATGACTCATGCTACACTATCTAGCAGGCCTATAGACAAATTTGGGTTTTGAATGTATAGTGCCAACAGTAAAGTTTGGTGGAGGAGGTGCTGCTTTTCAGAGTTTGAGCTCAACCCTTGAGAGAGGTAAAGGGTACTATTACTGCTATTCCATACAAAGACATTTTAGATAAGTATATGTTTCTAACTTTGTAGCAGCAGTTTGGGGAAGACTGCTTAAGCATGACTGTGCCTATGTGCACAAAGTGGGGTCATAGTGAAAAACTCATCTGCTTTAATGAATTTGGTGTGGAGGAACTCTAGTGCACAGAGCTCTGATGTAAACCCCAAAGAACACCTTTATAATGAATTGGAATGACTGCTAGCCAAGCCTTCTTGTGCAGCATTAGTGCATGACCTCGCAACTGCTCTTGACTGAATGGGAACAAATTCCAACAGATAAACATCCAAACGTTGAAGGAAGCCTTCCCAGAGGAGTTGAGGCTGTTATAGCTGCAGAGGGGGCCAATTCCATATAAATGTTTATGACTATGAAACGGACTCTCCAACAAGCTCATATGGGTGTAAAGGTCAGGTGTCCACATACTTTTGGCCATACCGGTTATTTTTTACCCCTCTCTTTTTTCTCTTTGCAATAGCATGACAGACCATTATACTACTTACTTGCTTGCTGACTATAAGATGTTGGCTGACTAGCAAGAAGGGTCTAGGTTAGGTTCCTGAAAGACATGCAGTTAAACCAATTACATTGCCACGTGTGTGTGTGTATTGCTTGTCTGCCCTGTGATGAACTGGCAACCTGTCCAGGGTGTATCTTGCCTACCTCCCACCGACTGCTTGGATTGGCTCCAGCACCCCAGTAGGATAAGAAAAATGTGTGCGCCTGACTACACTGGGATATGTAGCAGGACTTACCTTATGGCATATTTCATGGTGCAGTCTTTATGCATCTGTAGACCTAAAATGAATGAATAATTTGCAGACAAGTACCCATTTGTCTCATCTACCTTATTTATTAAAATCTGCAATTCATCCACCTCTAACATCACAGTTCATGTAAAATTATGAACACTAGATATACTCATTTTGAAAGGTAGTCATTTTGCTCATGTAACACCGGGGAGCGAGGAGGCGGACTCATGTGCTGAGGTAATTTTATTGTGGGCAAATCCAGGGTCATGGTCAAGACAGTCCAGGTTCACATAGCCAACACGAAGAGCAGGAGGGACAGACATGACAAAATGAACACAGGATCAACAAACAACAAAGGCCAGAAGAAACAACACCAAACAACTTCAAAACACTTCAAACATGATCAAACAACAAACAGAACAAGCTTCCAGACATCAAACATAACAGACCAGCACTAGATTATGGAAAACACCGGGCTTAAATATAAGAGGGCTAACAAGGGTTCACAAGACACAGGTGGAAACACAGGTGAGAATAATCAGGGGAGGAGCCACAAAACAAGGGGCCGGACTAGGAAACCAAAACAAACACCACGTGAACTAGACCAAAACACAACATGAACACATGGACAGAACTGGGAGGGGCCAATCGTGACAGATTAAATGAAACCCCAATGTCTACTTTTCCATGTACAGTCTGACATGGTTATGAGATCAACATCACAAAGTACGAAATATGATTCTGAATATTTCTCCTTTGTAAGGCCACAGCGGTCATTTTCACATTAGAATGCCTTTTGTCTGTGTAAACCAAATTTTTTTTCCCTCTGTTCCAGTGAGTCAGATGCTATTTTTGTAGCTGCTATTCAGAAGACATTAGACTGTATTTCATCTGCGTGGGCAATTTTTTGTCCAAGATATATATCTATATCTTGACAAAGATATGCGAGAATATTCAGGCAGCAACAAGAAGAGAGTATAAGGTTAAAGTTGCTTTTATGTCTAATTGTTCTTTGAATCCAAATGCGAAAGTAAATGATTTGTAATCTAATGCTTTTCTAACAGAAAAGTAAAATTCAAATGGTCAAAATGACCATCCTATTAATTATGGAATTCTTGTCTTTTGTGTGAGAAAACACTGACAATTGGTTGTTTGGTGAGCAAAAGCATTGATTTGTGCTGAAGCATTAATTATCATGTAATGCAGGGTACCAGTCATTTGCATTCGCTCACTGTTGACCTATACGAAATGACCCCTTGAATGGATAAGAGGAGCTTTAGCTGTGCACCTGCATTCACTAACATCCAGGTTCAATTGGGAAGTTGTGTGTGATCATGAATATGAACAGCAGGTCTGCTGTCATCACATGATCTCCCAGCTTAGCCGACTGGAGTTCACTTGTGCTTTAGATTCTTAGCTGGTCTTCTCCCTCTCTCTTTTACTCTCTTTCTCTCATTCCCTCTCTCTCTCCTGAGTGTAAGTTAATAAGCTGTGTTGTGTCCTCAGCTGTCTGTCATTATAATTATTCATGGGATTTGGTTTGGAGAGTGGAGTGGGAGCTGTCTTGCTCTGTGCAGTTGTTTGACAGTGTACTGAAGAAAACACTTCTCATAAATATGAGACACACCTTCCCACTTGCTTGAGGTACTCCACCATCTGCGTAGGCGTACAGTTTACAGAAATACGCATCCATACACATATACACACATGCAATCAGAGCAAGCATGGAAAGGACATTAAAAAGCAAATATGCTGCATGCACATTCACGTTTCCCTGGCGAAAATACATACCTAAGGAAAGAAACATGAAAATGTGATGTTCATGAGTATTAGAGCAGGCAGCACATCATACAGGGGATGTTATGCCTATGGATTTGCACTCACTGCACCTCACCAGGGGTCTTTGTCATCTCTCCATATGCATTAATATCTGCATGCTCACTCAGTAAACACATGCCTTTTGATCTATAAAGGTTAAAACACAGAACTGAGTAGTGCTATGCAATTTTGAGATCACATGTAAATGTCTGTTACTGTCGCAACAGTGCTTCAGGTACAGCAGATACTTCATACTTATATAAATGCAATACCAAGCCCTGTTCCAGATTCTTTAAAGGAACAAATTCCAACATTCATTTTTTAACCATGAGCTTATGGGTTCACATCCCTGCTGAGACAGCCTTGTTGCAAATATGCAGAAATTAAAATAAACCTCTGAGGTTCTGTGTCATATTGTACAAAACAGTTTAAACACTTTAAAAAACATTAAAAGCTTTAGTGAAATGGGACTCATAAAAACTGTGCAAGAAATGGTAGGTCACCATGAGATAAACAGTGTACTTAAAGCTTTCATCTTTGAAAGAGAAGAAAAAAATCAAGCTGTACTCTTGCTTCAAATCTGAAAAAAATCCACTGGTGTTTCTGTCCATCATACCACTGTGTGAGAATAACTCAGTGTTCTGGGTCTAGAATGATGTGTAGCTGCCAAGAAGCTTTTACTGAGAAAAGAAAATAAACTAAAAGAAGAACATGTGCACTAGAACCCCAAAACTGGACAATTGCACAGCCAAGAGGAGTGGTATTCAGTCACAATGCACATTGCTCCATAGAAAACAATGGAACGAGGCATGCAATGATGTTTGTCCCAATAGACAAAATTCCTTAGATTCTAGGCTTATCTGAATGTTTATGATGAGCTTCAAAATGACAGCACATCCTCAGAGACCTGTGTTGAGACCAGTTCTGCGCATGTAAACAGCAACATTTCTGAGAGAACATTTATAATATTGACGTCAAATGCTGGGCATAAATTTAGACTAATACTGGCCTAAATTACACTGTCAGTGGTGATTCCAGATAAAAAGACTCACCTGGATGCTCCAGAGAATTTAACAAAGTCTACCATCACATCCTTCTCTGAGTTCTGTCATGATTTGTAATTAGCTTTCTGACTGCCAGCCCCCTCATGAATTCCTAACATGATTCTTGTAGTTGTAATCTTGCTTTACATTCATTTTGAACTTCTAACCTATCATTTTCTCATATCAAACTCAGTACATCATCACTGTCATAAAAAAAAAAAACTTTTATGGTTATGTCGCTGTTGAAATTTTTTTTTTTCTTTTCAGAATTTGAAAATGCCAGTGGCCGTTTGCAAGGTGTTAACATTTCACAATTAATGGAGCAACAGAAATGTACAGAGCCCACCAGAGCCATCCAGTATAAGAAAAACTAATGCGTGGTCACGACTTAACAAGGCATGGGAACGAGATCATGCCTTATTAAGCTGTGGTCAAGGCTTAATTATGTCATTCCCATGTCTTACTGAATTGTGGTCACACAATTAGATCTCGTTCCCATGCCTTACTAAGTTGCAGCCACAGCTTGTCTCATTCCCACGCCTTACTGAGTCGTGGTCATGCATGATTTTTTATATGAGATGCCACCAGCAGGGCTCCATAGAAATGCTCCAAAATCTAGAAAATCTAAAAAATAAAAAATAAATTAAAAAACCCTCTTTTTAAGGATGTTTTCACAATAAGGTTTTTTCTGGACCCAAGGCCATTTCATTGACAGTTTTGTACACATAGTCTACTGTAAAAGCTATCTCTGGTCCACCTGAAAATGGTAGTCTGGACAGTCTGAAGTGTATCAAAAGGCTAAAAAGTCTAAAAGCTGCCCAGAAGTGATTGGCTCACCCACCTTCTCATATGATTTTATGTTTTAAATCTTTCTTCTTCCTTTATTCAGGGTAGTCCTAATAACAAATACTTCTTGTGGATGCATAATGCATTGTGACTGAATTAGCATATTTGTTTCTCTTCTGTAAGTACATAATAGCCCAATTAATGTTTTACTGCATGTTTTACTAAAGGCCTGAGTCCTGAGATCATTCAGCAAAATGGACTTTCGTCTGTGTGAAAATTTTCTCCCAGTGAAAAATGCAGGGGTTCCTGCCTGAGACTCAGCAGTAATCACTGCTTGCCGTGATTTGGAGTGTTGGTACATGACAATCAATAGATGCATCATATATATATATATATATATATATATATATATATATATATATATATATATATATATATATATATATATATATATACACATGGTTAGGAAGAAATGTTTGTAAGCAAAATTGCAGGGAAGACCTCCTCCTTCTAAGTGAGTGCAGAACTGATTGTGGGAACGGACACAAATGTTCTTAAGTTTAAGACTAAATCATAGTAGTCAAAACTTTTCAAAAGTTCATCTATGGTCATCTGGCCCAGTCACCACCTGCAGCATCTGCATTTTCCAGTCTGATTGATCACTTCATTACTTCTCATCACCAAAATCTGTTTCACACCATTACATTCATTTTTAAATATCCATCCACTCATTCTCAGTATCTAGTCTTTCTCTTACCATCTCGCTTACAGGTTAGCTGAAATTTTGAGAGATGCCAGATATGGTTGAAATGTGAGTGGGGTGGAGGTGGGGTGGGGGGGCATGGTAGGAGAAGCTCGTTAGGTTGATGCTCTGGTTAAGTGGTTTGCTTTCAGTGCTGCAAGTTGGAGGTATTAGATAGGACTCATCTGCTGTGTGCTCTAAGTGCCAGCGCCTCACCTTAATTCCCCCATTAAAAGCCCATCTGTGGGAATGGGCTCGTAAGCGCTGCTGAAAGTGCACAGCACAGCCAGACAGCCTGAATGAGACTGGCCTGCGCTCAAACCAGACTAATTTAATCTAATGATCTTTTTTCTCTTTTTCTATCTCCCTCTCTTTTCTTCTCATGTCTCGACCATACCACCATATTTCTTTACCTCCCTGCATCTCTTTTGCGTGCACACACACACACACACACACTTTCTTCTCTTCCTCACTGTCTATTTCCTTTGTCCTCTGTATTTCTGTCCTGTTCATTACTCTTTCACCCCTGTCCCCAAAAAATCCTTCTCCTGTCCCCACTGCTTTCTTTTCTGGCAATTGCCTGTGTGCCTCTCTGTCTTTTGTGCTCATTTGCTTCTTTTTTCTTTCCTCTCTTTTACCTCATCCTGTCATTTTTTCCTCAAATCACTATCACTCCTCAATGCTTTCTGCAAACCTTTAATACGGCTTCTCTTTCTCTCTCACTCCTGACCTCATCCTGTCATTTATGTTGTCATATCTCTGTCCTTCTTTCTCCAAACCGACTTCCCTCTGTCTTCCTTCCTTCCTTCTCTCTCTCTCTCAGACAGCACGGCCAGCATTATAGCGCGGCGGCGGCGCTTCCACAGGTTGACTCAGGAGTTATACGAGTTGCCAGTGGTTGTGTGGGATGGAGGTGAGCCGCTGTTAAGCAGCACCAGCACTCTAATGCTGCGAGTGTGTCCATGTCAGCGCGGAACTAGGCTGAAGATCTGCCAAAGTGAAGCCTTCCTGTCCTCTGCCGGCCTCAGCACCGGAGCGCTCATCGCCATTCTGCTGTGTGTGCTCATACTGCTGGGTAAGTTCCCCACTACACCTGATACAGCTCCACTTTTACACTCCACACCACTTAAAAGATAGTAGGTTACATAACTTACCTGGTTGAATACTGATTGAGTAAATACTAACTGTGTCCTTGACTGGTTAAATGCTTATTAATAAAGTGCTAACGGTGCTCTAGACGTGTTCAGTTCTAACTAGTTAAATGTTAACTGTGCTCTGAATTCATGGCCTTCATATGAACTGCTTTCTTCCCTCAGTTGTTCCACTAGAGCTTATCCTGAAGAGTTTAATCACTTAAGCCCTTTCACCCATTGATTTGTCTTTTGCTTACTGAATTCTTGACCACTGCACTTTACTGACCAAAGAGTATGCAAAGAATATTTTTTCAAAACCTTGCAGACATTACAGCTACTCATAAAATCATCGCCTGTTCCTTGATTTTAACCTTTAAGCTGTGACATTTAGTTTAGCGGTATTTGTACCTCTGACCATGTTGACCTCCAACTGCTTTAAACCTCTAACCTCTTAGCCAGTAAGCATCACTCTAATTCTAAGTTATTGAATTAGGCTCCACCACACTAACAAAAAAACATAACTTTTAATCCCTTAAGCTGTGGCTCTTCCACGACAAGCCAGCAATGATCAATGTCCAGCCAAGTCATGAGTTCCAAGGCATTTAACCCTGGATAGACAATTATTGCACAAGTAGAAAATGTGGAATGTGATGTATTGGATCTTATTTCATGAGCACCAAGGCAAGCATTTTAAGGTCATGAACTTATTAAAGTTCACCTTTGCACAATTTTGAAATGCTGTAGCACTATTATTTTTTATTACTGTCCTTCTTCAATGCTGACAGGAAACTCCAAACCTTTCTTTTGCCCCGTCTTCCTCTGCTGCCTTTGCACCTGGTAAACTGTTAAATGCCATTAAATCCACAAGACGTGTAATTAGAGCTGTTATGGAAAACAACAGTGCTCTCGCAAAGAGAGGGCAGATTTTGACATGAATGCCCAATGCCCAACATAAATAAACCTTCCTGTTGAGCAGACACAACAGTGCTAGGATTACAGAAAGGTGTGTGTGTGCGTGTGTGTGTGTGTGTAGAGAGAAGATCAGCTCTGTTATTGTCCCTGAACAGTGAGGCATGAAGGTTATACATATTCATATCCTGCATTTAGACTGGGGCATATACACAATGGGTCATCAGCTGGGGAGGCAAGGGGGCAGCAGCTGAATTCTAATAACGCGATAAACAGGAAGCATAAAAAAAGCTTGAGGTGGAGGGATAAAGAGTGGCACATCAGAGAGGGCAAGTTATGAAAGGTAAACAAAGGGAAGAGAGAGAACAAGTGGATGACAGGCACTTAACGAGTCTGTGGGATGCAAGGAGGAAACTATTTAAAGCAGACATCAAATGTCATATAAAATGACATTTTATAGAGGACATCCTCCCACTGCCAGTCATCCTAATAAAATACTATTGTTCTGTACATCTAATAACAGAGCACAGTTTTTTAACCTACGTTTGGAGAATTTCTCTTTTTTGTTGAAGTTTGAGAAGTTTAACCTTGCTAACTAAGGTGGCATTGGCTAGCTTACCAGAATGGGGGAAGTAGAACAAAATTGTAGGGTTTTTTTTTTATTTTTTACAAGCATACATAATAGAGGTGGACCATTTGATGCTTTTTAATGAAACTACAGTGAAGTTTACTGAGATATCTGTGCTATTCTTAACCCTAAATGCACTTTTTATTTAGTTGAACTGAATAAACTAAAATATCCACAGATTATTTCTATAATGATGCTGTTATTTATGTAGCTATATTTTTAAAAACAGAGCTGGGCAGAATACTTTGAAACAGTAGTAATGGCTGAGTACTGAATATACTGTCCTAAATGAATTCAGTGATGTATTGCGTAACACATTAAAAGTATTCACAATACATTTAGAATACAGCTTAATAAGGCACATGGGGGAAAAACCCTGCTGCTTTTTATTTTTGTTTGTAATTTTTACTTAATTCACATGGTTCACGGTTACTGGTTGGAAGTTTTCTTCATGTATTTCTTCTGTTAATTAGTTTCAAGAAAAATTCACATTTGCATGGGGTTCAGAAATTCTCACCATTTCTTTTCTCTGTGCTTCATTCCACAATCCCCCAAGCAACACCACCGCCTGTCTCATTTACTCAGCAAAAGGTGGACACTTTTTGGTAAATGCTCCAGGGGACCCTCATAAAAGCTACACAATCATGTTTGTGTTTTTGAGAGTTGTAAAGGCTTCTGTTTTTTTCAGGTAAAGTGGAACTGTTTGTGTGCTAAAGTGGGATGGTGCTTTAAGCTTAAAAGAAAAGCATTTGCAGAAATCGTTCAAAAAACGCAGTACAATCCTGTCCAGAGCACCAAAATCATTTCACCACATTTGGCAGAATGGTTAACAATTGTTCAGCATGTTCCTGTTCAACTACAGCTGAATCCACCTCTCTCTCTCAATCTGATTCCAATATTCTACCACACAACCTTTTTAGTCTGCCCTCTCTGCACTAACTGAGGTTTTAAAATAGTTAATAAATAAAGCTATAATGTTCCTTTTACACACAGACCTCTGAAAGTGTGCATCATGTTCTTATAAGGAACTCTGCGTCCAAGCTTGTTCTCTCTGTAACAGAAATAAATGTCATTTTAAACAATTGCCACTCTTGCTTCCTGTAGTAAACTAAAATATTCCAAAGCCGATACATTTTGCCATACGGACATTTTCCCTCTGAACATTGCTGGATCTTCTGAATAACGAGGTCATTAAGGAGCTGAAATGACTATTGCTATATGCAAGCAAACACTGACGTGCACTGAAATGACATTGTACAACTGGCAACCTCATTAAAATACCCCACAGCTTTGTCAAACACAAAAGTAGTTTAGAGGTTTTGGCAGTTTTGAGTAGCTGGTGTTGGTATATAATAGTGTTGAAGTTTAACAGCGGACTGGCTTTCATACAATGTCATTTCAGTGTGCTTCTAGCATGCATTTAGCATTATTTGTATTTTGCCAGTTAAATTACTCTGGGAAAAGTGTACACAGGACAAAATGTATCAGCTTTAGGGCATTTTAGTTCAACACAGGATGCAACAACAACAATTTTTGAAAACACCATTCATTTCTGTCATAGAAAAAAACAGCATGTACCCAGAGTTTTTAATAAAGTGGCACCAGAATGACAAGAATCCCATCACAATGACACATGACTTCAGAGGCAGGCTGCAAGCATGAAGTGACTGTTTTTCATCATAGCAGGCAGGGGTCAACATACAGGCAGGCAGGTAGGTAGGCAGGAGAAGATGCAGATCCATAATCAGACAAAACAAAGAGATCAGCAGGGGTCTACCCAGGGAAAATCAAACACTATAAACAGGTTCAGAACTCAAGTGACAACCACAAAGCCTTCGTATACACACAGTAGAAACAAAGGAGTATATAAAGCAGTCTTAATGAGATCAACATAAGTTGCAGGTGTGTGGGAGAGGAGGATAATAGGCAGATGCTGGAAGAGTCCATGTCAGTCTTGCCAGAGGGGGGAGACATGACAACAGTCATAATCTGTTGCAAGTAGCAAAGAAGGCATGTAGAGAAGAAATGATGGTTTACCCTGTATTCAATGCATTTACATGTTTGGTTTGTTTTGTGTTCATACACTATATTGCCAAAAGTATTTGCCCATATTCTGTATTCTGCCTTCACACACATATGAATTTCAGTGACATCCCACTCTTAATGCATAGGGTTTAATATGATGTCAGCCCACCCTTTGCAGCTATAACAGCTTTGAATGAGTGAGTGAATACTTTTGTAAATTTAGTAAATTTCAAACTGACTGCACCAGAGTTTGTTTGGAATTACAGCATAGACAGTTGCTATAACAGATGACAGATGACCCCAAAGATAAAAGTCTAAGGGGGTCAGAACGGGAGACATTGGAGGCCATTCAACTGGCCCACGATGACCAATCCACTTTCCAGGAAACTGTTCATCTAGGAATGCTCGGACCTGACACCCATAATGTGGTGGTGCACCATCTTGCTGGAAAAACTCAGGGAACGTGCCAGCTTCCAAAGTGGATTGGTCGTCGTAGGGCCAGTTGAATGGCCCCCAAGGTCTCCCGATCTGACCCCTTTAGACTTTTATCTTTGGGGTCATCTGAAGGCAATTGTCTATGCTGTGAAGATACGAGATGTGCAGCACCTGAAACTACGGATACTGGAAGCCTGTGCTAGCATTTCTTCAGCGGTGTTGCTATCAGTTGTGAAGAGTGGGAGAAGAGGGCTGCATTGACAATCCAACACAATGGGAAGCACTTTGAACACATTTTATAAGTGGTCAGAAACTTGTAAATAACTCATGAAAGAATGAAAGAATAAAGTTGCACATATATACATATATATATATGTATGTATATACACGAATACTGACCTCTTCAGTTAGTTTCAGTCCACTAATCTGGGGCACTCTCTCTTGTTCTACCGAACCGCACTAACAGAGCAGTCGCAAGATTTGTTTAGTAAAATAAACCTGCCCAGAGTGGACATGCACTTAGACTCCACATAACAACTGATTTAGAGTAAGATTATAGAGTCAGCTAAGCAACATGAGCAGAGAAACAGTGAATTGGTGGGAAATTAGAAGAAGAGGAAAAAGCAGTAGAGGAATATAGAGGTGTATAAAGAGGCAGTGGACAGCAGGAGAGTGGACGAAACAATGTGGGACTCTGACAGGTCACAGGTCTGTATTAAAAGGTGCAAGACATGAAAACACAGAGGCAACGTGATGATTCTTTCTCTCCCCTACCCTTTCTCTCTTCTTTCTTTCTCTCTCTTTCTCCCTGCCACTTCTTGTCAGCTCCTTCCATGGTTCCAGGCTGGATAGATTAGAGAGGTCTCACATCCTATGAGTGATAGTCACCCTTTCATAGGCTAGAAAGCTCCAGTGTTCACTCAAGCAACCCCTTTAGGATAAAAATATCTCCCAGAGCCTAGTGTGCTTCAGCTCCTGTAACAAAACATCTCTCAGCTTTACATTGTTGCCACAATCTGCATGACAATAAAAAGCAATAAAAATTGGCCTCCTGAACACATATACATTTTACAGCTTTTCACAGAGCGGTGCTGGGGATTAATTTTAGGAATGAAAATGAAATCCACTCACATGAAACTGTCATTTTTTTTTTTTTAATAATAAAATGCTACTTTAATGTCTTTTCACCTTTGGCTACATGCTGTAGGTTGCTCATTCTTGTAACAACTGCGGTTAATGACAGGCTGTGTGAACATCATTAAGCTAGCGCCTTTACTATTTATAACATATTGATGTTTTTCTGAATTGTTTATTAACGCAAAGGCTGAACATCATAGGGCCAAATCCAGTGACAGAGTAACTATCTGCTAATGTCCTCATATTTGACAGTACATTCTGTACCCAAGTTGAATGTTTTTGGTTAGCTGGGCAGGGATAATCAGGGATCGCCTTCAAAAAGCCTACAGTCAGATAACAGTGCATCACTTGCACCCATGCTAATCAAGGCTAATGTGTGTTATTGACTTACAGCTCCACAATGCTTCATTGGAGCTCTGCATTCTAATAGGATATCAAAGATTCATCGTTCACACCATTGATCTCTGGTCCAGAATGTGTTTGTTCACTGATACCCACATTTTGTTAAGACCACGTTTGAATACTAATTTAATGCATGGTGGCATTCCAGCTGGGTGAATCATTTACTTTTAGTAGTGTATGCACAGTAGGAGAAATTAAATTGTGTGGCTGACCTTAATTTTGTAGCGTTCACATGTTTGATGCAAGTTCTTAGTGGATCTTAATGTGTTTTTAATTCCAGACTTGTGAAGGACCTTTAATATTGATTATGAGTGCCGTTCTTTCTTTACTGTTACTAAGCTCTTACTTGGTGTCCTTTACAGTGAATATTAAATGTTGATGGTTTTCTTGTTGTGATTATATTATCTTGTCTTCATCTCTGGACCTTCCTGTGAGTGTGGCTTGTGTTTAGGATAAGCTTCTAATGACAATGCCATGTTTTGCCAGAAATGAGGGTTGTGATAATGCGTTCTTAATTTAACCAATACTTATTACTTCTATTGTGTTTTCACTTATACAATCTAACTCCAACTATTTCAGTCACTGTTGGGACTTTGTGATTCATGCTTGTGTCTATGTGCTTTAGTTAAAAGGATATTGCAGTCTAAAAACATTTAATCTGTTATTTATCATGTTTTATGCTATTCCATAGCACAGCACTGCATTCTTCAGCCTTATTAATATTATTAGTAACAGAATGAACAAGTTTGTATCCTTTGTATCCGTCATACATTGTGTCATGCAACGTTTGGGAAATTTGCTGATGCTGAGACATCAATAATAAATATAGAAATAATGTTCAGCTTCCTAGCAGTAACGCTAGCTATCTGGCCTACTTCTACATTATTAAGCTGGTGGGGGAAAATGCCAACGGCCTGCCCTAAAGTATCTGCCCCAAAGTAGTTGTAGTCTTTCAAAATTTACTTCCACCTTCAAGATGCATCATCAGAAATAGATTTTGCTAGTTTGTAAACTGGGAAATCTCACTCTCAGGATTATTGTGGGACTGCTGTTGAATGCAAGTAGGCATGTTTACAACAGATGTAGCAATAGTTACACTTTTTATTATGCCTGGAGTGTCCATTTAACTGGGCTGAAATATGGGTTACACTGTATTGATATGGTTGACCACACAGGCAGCTGTTTGTGGTTGTATTGTAATGATGTGCTTACAGTTTTGGCAGCATTGCAGGCCACAGAAATGTCCTCTAACTTAAGCCTGTTCATACTCCTCTGGGGAGACAGAGTGTCTGTACCATTTTAAATAATGCTGTGACCAAAACTGAGCATCAACACTGATATAATGGTTATAGAATCTTGGTTTCACTTGACAGTTGGTTTGATTTCCATCCTTTCAGTCAATCTGTCTTATCAAGGAGTTTGTTTATCTCTCTTCTTGCCTTGTTGGTCAACTAATGCAATGAAAGCATATCAGAAAAACAAGGAGTTTTGAAGTGCAGGAGCATAGTAAGCATACATATTTGAAATATTCTTCTTAGTTTTTTTCTGTTTAGTGCTGTTTGATTTTTCAGTGATTATATTCTAAAGCCAACACATCTTAACCTGTGTTTGCAAATGCAATCAAAAAAGGGTTCTTATTAATGACATATTTGCTTTTCTCTTCAGCCATTGTGATTCTGTTCATCACACTGCGACGGAGCAAGAAGGAGCCACTGATCATCTCTGAGGAAGACATTCGGGAGAACGTGGTTACCTATGATGATGAAGGAGGTGGGGAGGAGGACACTGAAGCCTTCGACATCATCGCTCTCCGAAACCCAGAAGCTGCCGAGGAGCTCAAGTTCAGGCGGGATGTACGACCTGAGGGCAATCGACCAGGGTCATCAGGAAGACCACACCATCGCCATGGCACCCACAGCCTTTCCTCCCTGGGAACAGAAGAGGAAATGGATGTCCGTGATTTTATCAAGCAGAGACTATCAGAGGCGGACCAAGACACCAGTGTACCGCCTTATGATTCATTACAGACATATGCATACGAAGGTCAGGGGTCACCGGCAGGTTCCATCAGCTCACTGGGGTCAGCTGGCATCCATTCAGAACAGGATTACAAGTTTCTAGATGAATGGGGTCCAGAATTTCAAAAACTAGCCGAACTCTATGGAGAAGAGGCTGACGTGCAATCCGAATCAACTACCAAGGACGCAGATGAACAGACTTAATTTTTTCTAGTTTGATCAGAAACTATGAACAACACAGACAAAAGACAAGTCAAACTGGCCTCTTTTGCTACTCTGGATTTCATTGTTTTATCAATAACGTGAAATGTTCTTGGACCGTTATCCTGCCAAAAAATTAGGTCAGCTACAAAGACAGACTGACTTGCATTGTTCTTCTTATGCTTTTGGATCATTTGAACTGTAGATCCTACGAGCAGGAGAGTAAGATCTGATTTTGAGAATAAAAATTTAAAAATCGTTAAAAAAAGGAAAACACTAATGGAAAAAAAAGAAAATATTTTCCCTGGTGTATATTTTTTATTGCTCAATAAAGTCTTAAATTCTGGACATATGGATATATGTGATGAAAAGTGTAACTGATCATTTCCTGTCAAATCTGTTCTATATACAACCCCATTTCCGAAAAAGTTGGGAAACATGCAAAATGTAAATAAAAACAAAATGCAATGATGTGTAAATCATTTTAACCCTATATTTACTTGGAAATAGTACAGAGACAACATATCAAATTTGGAAACTGATACATTTTATTGTTTTTTGAAAAATATTTACCCATTTTCAATTTGATGCCAGCAACACATTTAGAAAAAGTTGGGATGGGGCAACAAAAGGCTGGTAAAGTTGTGTAATGCTTAAAAAAATACCTGGTGGTTAATTGAGAACAGGTCAGTAACATAATTGGTTATAAAACATTTCTCAACATGTATTTGCTAGCCATGATCTTTGGGTCTTCAGTTGGCACTACATTAAAAAAAAGACATGATTCTGTAGTGGGCTCAGAAACACTTCTGAAAACAACTGTCTGTGAAAACACTTTGTGGTTGCATCCAGTTAAAACTCTAAAAAGCAAAGAAGAAACCATATATAAACAGGATCCAGAAACCCTGCCTCCTTCTCTGGGCCTGAGCTCATTTAAAATGGACTGAGGTGTAATGGAAAAGGGTCTTGTGGTCCAAAAAATCTTTGAAAAATACAAAATTCTTTTTGGAAATCAAGGACACTAGGGTTAGGTCAGGCTAAAGAACATCAGGCTTGTTATCACTGCACAATTTAAAAGTCAGTATTCATGATGGTATAGGGGTGCATTAATGCACATGGTATGGGTGACTGGCACCATTAATGCTGAACAATATATACAGTTTTTGAAAACATAAGCTGCCATCCAGACAATGTCTTTTTCAGGGAAGGCCTTATTTCAGCAAGACGATGCCAAACCACATTCTGCACATATTACAACATTGCCCCGTATTAAAAGAGTTCTGGTGCTAAAGTGGCCTGCTGCAGTCCAGACCTGTCACCCACTGATAACATTCGGAGGGTTATGAAATAAAAAAATACTACAAGCCCCTGAACTGTTGAGTAGCTGAAATCTTATATCAAACAAGGATGGGGAAACATTTCTTTATCAAAACTATAGCAATTGATCTCCTCAGTTCCCAAACACAGAGTATTGATAAAAGTAAAGGTGATGAAACACAGTGGTGAACATGCCCCTGTCCCAACTTATGGGATGTGTTATGGAATGTGTTGTTGGGTTCAAGCTCAAAATGGGCAAATTGAAGAAAAAAAAATCTAATTTCTCAGTTTCAATGGTTTTATATGTTGTCTTTGTCATATTTTCCTTTAGTATGGTTTACATGATTTGCATATCATTGCCTTCTATTTTTATTTACATTTTGCACAGCATCCTATCTTTTTTGGAAATGGGGTTGTATTTTCCCTTTTGATAAATTATCTAAGTAGACAATAAAAAAGACAGTCAGTTTTTGAACTCATTACTAATAGATATTATGTATAAGATGACAAAATATATTTTTCAGCATTCAGAAAAATGATCACAATGGATTTTTCACTAGATAAAACATCTGTAGAGGAGCATTTTATAAGGAAGCATATTGAGCATGTGCTCTTTGTAGACCTGGTCAGCATTTTAGTTAATTGAAGAATGTGTTATTTGTTTAAACTAACTGTGATATTAACTGGGAAGCATATTATTAGTTATTGAGTTAATATATAATACATTTGCACAATTTTATCAAGTGTTAATGCAATAGGAGCAGCGAAGATTATACATATAGGTCTTGAAAGTGCCGCCTGCTCTGCTGCAATGCTCTGTGGATTATCACATTCCACATTTCCCTCACCAAAATAACTCCTCTGTTATACGGTTCCTCTATTTGATGTCTATGCTGCTCCTTTGCCTACTATTACACTACTAGTTTGCTTTTATTACAGTAGATACCTGGGCTTCCCTGTGGGCTCCACAGACACTCGAGTCTCTCTCTGCCCTCAGGTTAGGCTCTCCTCAATTCAGCCTAGATGAATAGAAGGAGAAAGTAATGAATATTTTAGTATTTCTGCACACCATCACTACACTGCCACTGTGTGTGTGCGTGTGTGTGTGTGTGCTGTGTCTTTGTGTGACTAAGGGGAGGGTGTTGACTTCTGTTGGCCCAATCCATGTTTATCAGTATCTCTGTGCTCAGAGAGCAAGAGATAAGAATGCAGATTTATACCATATAAACATGCGCACACATTCTAATAGGAATTTTAATGATTTGTAACAATGATGCCAAAGTATGATCAGATTATAGCATATTTGCTTCAGTGTGTACAGAGAGTAAGCCCATAAGAGAGAAAGACAGAGAGAGCTAGACCAGAAATCAATGTTACAATACCTGTGGGAATATGTATTTTTCCAGAAGTTTGTAGACACCTGCTCAGCCAACCTTTCTTCTGAAATCAAGGGTATTAATAAGCAGTTTGTTCTCCTTTGTAGAGTAACAGCCTCTACTCTTCTGGGAAGTCTTTCCTAGATGTTGCATTTGTCTGTATTGTGCCAAAATGCTTTAGTGAGGTCAGATTCTGATGTTGGATAATCAAATAATCAAATGCCACTACATTATCCCTTAGCTATTGGATGGACCTCCAACTTTCAAAGAACATAGTTCCACTGCTTTACAGCCCAATGCTGGGGGGGGGTGATGCTTGAAATTGGGCATGGTAACATATTAGGTTCCTGAGCAGCTGCTCCAGAGTCCCATTGTGACAGGAATGCTTTTCTTCCAAATTATACAATTTCTCTACACAATTGAATGCCTGTCAGCAAAGGGTGCCTTAAAGCAGCTGAATTCAGTATTTAGAAGAGGTATCTATTTAGGGGGATACTTTTGAACATATAGTGTATGTGTGTGTAGGATCATCTCTTGCAATAAGCAGTTTTTTTGTAATTATTTAAATACAATTTGTTTCTTTATGGGAAGATTAAAATGGACATGCTTTATTAATGAGAGGGGTCAGGAGAAGCTTGGCAGATTTGTTTTATGTTGCCCAGAAGGCTATAGTAACTCAAATAACTACTCTGTAGTTCAGTGGTGATCAGAAAAGCATCTCTAATTGAACAGCACATTAAATTATAGAGGCAGATGAGCTAAAGCGGATGGGCTACAACAGCAGAAGACCTCTTCAGGTTCAGTCCTGTCAACCAAGAATGAGAATCTAAGGCTGCAGTGGGCACAGGCTCTCCAGAACTGGACAGTTGCTGATTGTGAAAACATTGCCTGTTCTGATGAATCAGAATTTTTGCTGTGACCTGCAGATGGTAGCGTCTTCTAATGGGTACTTCCAGCACTTTGTCACAATGCACAAGTCTTTTTAAACTGGTTCCATGACAATGCCCTGTTTACACTTGGTATCAACATATTATCACCATGATCTGACTGATTGGATCATAGTCTCATTAAGACATAGCATGTTTACACTTGCCATTTTCAAACATAGCTTCTATATTGAGATATTGATTAGATCTTGTATCCCTGCATAATATTTACATTTTAAAATCAGGATAGCAATGCACCAGTGCTGAGTAGGTAGAGTCTATTTAGGTTGTGGTGTGTTTAATGCTTCATATATTTTTCACTGTAGCTAGCTCTGGGCCTTTTAAACTATAGAGGAAGAACTGAAAAGGAGTTGTGTTTTGCTAAGCATCCATAACTGAAGCAATGTTGAAAAAAATGTGGATTAAAATTACAACCAGGAGTGGTGAGAGATCTGTGTACTTTTCTTCTCAGGTGTTAAATTGCTTTTGTGTCAATACGCCTATGTTTGAACACACACACACACAAAGCCTAAAAAACAACTTGCTTCATGAGAGAAGTGGCAAGGATATTTAAAATTGTGGGTGGAAAGCATATAATGTTAGACCACAAATGTAGCCAAGTTGGCCCCATTCTTCCTCATGTCCAGCCGTCATCTATATCATGTCCTTCAGGTAGTTAACATAGGCGAGCACTGTTGCATTTGGTTCAGCCAGGTCTCCTGCTCTGCACTATGGAGCAAAACTGCATCTCATGAGGTGTTCCATGGCTTGGAGTTCACCGCACATGGATGAGTCAGATGTTATCATATTCAGTTTCTTTAGGGATGCCTTGCAGCGTCTCTCACTGAATCGCAGTCGGTTCAAGGTTTTTCTGACAGTCCAGGGTTGGTCAAGACCGGAGGCAAGGCGTTCATTTGGGGTGATCCCTCTCTCCATTTATTAGGCTGTCTGACTGCCTAGGCTGTTCCAATGTTCCAATTCCATTCGCTGGCACTGGCTGAGCATCTGTGGCATCCAAGAAACTGCTCCTGGAGCCAAGTCGTTCATGGGCAACAGAGTGCGCACAGAGTAGGTGCTGGATGTCATTGGCTTGCTTTGTCCACTCAGCTTAGGTGGTAATTGCTCTCCGGATGTAAGGGGTAGCGATGCCTTAAAGAGCATAGAGGCAGGGTACTGAAGTTCTCTAAGGGCACCCAGTCACTATGTTTCAGGTCTCATTGAAGATGGGGTCGATTCTGTGTGTGTGGCAGGAACTGTTCCATACTGGACAGGCATACTCGGGGGCAGAAAAACACAGGGCTAATGCTATTGTTTACAGCATGCTTAGAGCTTGTTAATCGTCATAGCAGGCTGTTTCTGGTGCAGACCTTGCCTCTTGTCTTCTTAATGTGTTCTACATAACATAAAATAATTCTAAGGTTACTCCCAGGTATACTGATACTGGTTGTGTTCTAGCCTCATGCCATCCCAGGTTATGTTAAGCTCCTGTTTTGTTTCCCTGTTTTGAGGTAGAAGCTTCAGATTTTGGTCTTCCCATGATTTAGGTGCAGATGGTTTTGTAGATATTATGTTGAGATATCTCAGAGGCCTTTTTCAAGGGTTGACTTCTGAGAAGCCATGCTGCTGCATTGCCAGGGCTAGGTCATCCGTGTAGATGAACCTGCTGCATCCTTCCGGTATGGGCTGGTCGTTTGTGTACACATTGAAAAGGAGAGGATGCATACAGAAGCCTCCACATGGTGCATCCTGGGAAATGCTGATGACAGGAGCTGTACTACATTAACTGACTGAAGTAGCTAATTCTGCACCCACCGACCACTCATTATGTTTACACACACAATCACAATGCATGCTTAACTACCTCAGGATCAAGACAACTAGAACACATTCCGTTCACAAATATGGTTATACTTCTCTTGTAAATGGATAACATGCAGATACAGGACCACATATTACTAAAGTGTGAACAGGGCCAGTGAATCCAATTGCTCCCTAGTCTGAATCCAACAAAGGACATTTGAAGTTTGGTAGAAATTGAACAGCATGAATGTGCAGCAATTTTAACAAATCTGCAGCAATTATGTGATACAACCATATTAGTGTGGACCAAACACTAAAATTTGAAAAAGTGTCATCTTAAAATTTCAAGGTAACAACTTTCTTGAGCATTCAACTTAAATGGGAATAGGGCTTCACCAGCACCCTTAAGTTTAATAAACTCAAAAAAGCTGTGAAAAAAGCTGACCTTTACCTTATCTTTTAAGTTTACGTAAAAAAAAAACAATGTTTACAACTCCTTGCAAAATCAATGCCACAAAGACTTTAGTCTGTTCCCAGAAGTGAGGTCCTACACAGTATTAGAATGAGGTTCCTAAAGCCTGTCACACATCAATGTAACGGGGAGCGAGGAGGCGGACGCATGTGCTGAGATAAGCGAGATTTATTAGGGACAAATCCAGGGTTGTGGTCAAAACAGTCCAGGATCATATAGCCAACACGGACAGATCGGGGGGACAGACATGACAAAAACCAGAATCAACACAACAAACGGAGACCGAGACATCAAACAAAGACCAGCAAACGCAAGGGGCAAACACAGGGCTTAAGTACACAGGGAAAACGAGGGACAGGTGAAAGCAATCAGGGGTGGAAAACAAAACACATGGACAGGACTGGGAGGGGCCAACCGTGACAATCAACAAGAATAATGCAAAATATTTAGAAGCCTTTTTTAACTATACACATAATTTATTTATGTTTGTGCAATGTATATGAATAATAAAAATGAATTTTAGTATGTGTAACTGAAATGAAATTGGATTTCACTTTATTTGTCCTTTTGCAGGCAAAATCAAAGACCAATAAAAATCATCTCAGCTGGTGGCATGGAAACAACCAAGATAACTGAAGAGCTATGTACCAATAACCACAACCTTTTGGTAATCACCAGCAGGATTAGTTGTCCTCTGCTTCCTTACAGATGGTGCTAGCATCTCTGAAAGTAGCTCAAACAGGGATCAAGAATCCAGCTCCTGAATGACTTGATTAAAATCTTGGTGCCTCTTTCAGTTTTCCAAAATCATAAATAGCCTTCCTAATGTCTTCATTTGTTTTTGTGAAGAGCAAAAGAAAACGTTGTCTCTTAAGGATATTATCCCTGGTTGTAGTTCATTTTGATTGAGTAGGAATATCCCTGAAAGGTTCTGAAATGTGTGTATCTGTGTGTGTGTACATAGTCCAGCTCTACCTTTGACCCCCTATCATTACATTCTTGTCCCACAGCTGCCATTTATGTCCACCTACACCAGGTTTTTAGCCACAGGTACAACATCTCTGCTACTCCTAATTGATGTAGTCCCCCAAATAACACATTTGTTTATGTGTAATTAAAGGTCTCATTAAAGCGGAGGGTAATACATTTGACCTAAAAGGCACGGTGATGAGTTATACTCACACAGCACAATGCTCAACATGTAATCAAATGCCCATCCTGTTCTCCAAGCAAGTAGTGTGTGTGCATGTGTGTGTGAGAGTGGCATATGGCACATACTCACTGGGGGAAATGTGCTTCTCTCAGCTTAAACAAGGGGCATTTTTCACACATGACTAGCACACTGATTGCTAAGCAATTAGTCACAGGGTGGGTCATTAAACCCTGACGCTGCGCGTGGCTATAAGAGGCTGCGGCTCAGAGAGCGTACCAGAACCAAAGACTAATTACTTTTCAAATACTGCTGAAAATCTCCAGTGGGGGTTGTCCTCTTTTATGGAGTGTGCCTTTATGGAGTGTTCGTACATGAGTTAAAACAGTAGTGTATGACAATAATGAAGAGAAAACAGGTGCATACTGATTCGAACAATGAAGCCATGCAGTCTGTGTTCAGCTCCATTTCCATTTATAGCATGAGAGAGAGAAGGAAAGAGTCTGAATGTGTTGTGCTATTCTAGCCAGAACTTTTCTGCTAAAGCCAAAGAAAGATGCTGAGAAGAAGCTTGTTTGCATGTGTTTGCAATGTACTCTAATATTTCACTTGGAACAAGAGTAATATAGAACACTGTTCTCTGCAGAGCAAGTGTGCTGAGTAAGCACTACACAGTTTCACATCTTTTACTTTGGTCTGTTCTAATTATCATTTTCTGGCCAAGAAACTGAGGCATACTTTGGCAGAAAGGCTCCAACACTGAATTTAACAGTTCCAGCAGTGAATTATCTTTTAAACAGTTGCTTCCAACAGCGACTAATTTTTCATGCTGATTGGCTGGTATTCAATTCTCTAAAACCAAGGTTACATTTTCAGGCCTATGTCTGGACCACCTGCCAATGCAAAATTTCACTCAAGTTCACTCAAGTGCAGTTTAGAGAAACCAAGAGCTGGTGTTCTAACCCAGATTACTCCTAGTTTTGGACATCAGCGGTAGAGTTCTTTGAAAAATCTTGAAAGGAAAAATCACAGGGTTCCACTCTCTAATTAACATATCTCTCTTCAAAAATTATTAGTGTGGAACAATTTACAAAATTTATAGTTTAAAACATTCCAAAATTAACTCAAATTATCGATAGAGTGTGAAGAAATAGCAGTTTTGATGTTAAGTCAAAGACATCTATGTACCATGTTGCCGAAATACACTAAATGGACAAAAGTATTGAAACACCTACATGTTACTCCTACAAGAGCTTTTATTACATTCCATTCTAAATCCATAGGGATTAATATGGAGTTGGTCCTTCCTTTGCAGCTACAACAATTTCCACTCTTCTAGGAAGATATCTACAAGATTTTGGAATGTGTGAGAATTTTTGCCTAATTATCCAAAAGAGCATTTGTGTGGTCAGACATGGATACTGGATGAGATGCTCTGGCTCACAATCTCCATTCTAGTTTATCCCAAAGGTATTTGATGGGGTTGAGGTCAGGACTGTGTGTGACAATCATGTTCTTCCACACCAAACTCACCCAGCCACGCCTTTATGCACTGGGGCACAGTCATGCTGGAACAGAGAAAGGTCTTCCCCACACTTCACACAAAGTTGGAAGCATACAAATGTCCAAAATGTCTTGGTTGTTGAAGCATTAAGGTTTCCCTCACTGGAACTAAGGGGTCTAGGCCAACCCCTGAAAAACAACCCCATAGTTTTATCCCTCCTCCACCAAATTTTACAGTTGGCACAATGTAGTCAGGCAAGTGATGTTCTCCTGGCATTCACCAAACCCAGATTAATCTATAAGGCTGTCACATAGAGAAGTATGATTTGTCACTCGACAGAAAAAGCTTTCACTGCTCCAGTGGCGACGTGCTTTACATGACTCCATCCGATGTTGGGCATTGTGCTTGGTGATGAGACAAGAGGGAGACAAGCATGAAGAGGAGGGGGCAGCACAGCCACCGGCCCCTCCCTTGCTGACTTCCTGTTTCATGTCATTAGAGTCTGAGACCATTGCAGGGTTCACATCAGACTTACTAACTAAGGCTGCCAGCTTAGTTGACCCTTGTTTGACCAATGGAGGACAAACTAGACAAACTACCCTGCTTCAGAGCTTTAGGCATCCTACTAAGTTCTATTCCATGCGACTTATCCCACACCTTTTTTGCTTTTACCCAAGCCAACCATGATTCCTCCATATAATCATAATCCCAGTTTGGATTCCCATAAACTCCATGAATCAACCAGTGAGTTAAATCTAGCATCTCTTGCTTAAATAAGCCAGTTCTTGGATATTGCCTAAGTCCTGTACACTCAGTCCACCCAGCCAAACAATTGATATAAGGATTGCAATGTGAGCCCAAATTACAACGTTCAAGCCAATCCTTTGGCGTTTCCCCTGCTTTAGGTTTAACATAACTAACACCCGACCCCGTGGTTCACAGGCAGTATGTTAAATGGTTAATAAACACACACACAACAAAACACAGACAAGAATGAAAACACACACGGCACAAAAATGAGAAAAATGATAATGAATGACTCGAAGGAGGGAGGCTTCAGGTTCACAAACACTGCATGTACTCAGCTTAACCCAGGCATGAAAACAGAAAAAAAAAACAGTAAACCAGTCCAATTTGGACAAGCAGTGATCCTCTCCTTTCTCTCAGTGCGCACAAAACAACCCTTTCCTGCACAGGGCGGAATCCCAGCCTGCCCGTGTCAAGAGAAACTCAGCTCCGCTTACAGCGGAGGCTTCTTATGCCTTTACAGGGTTATGTAATACATTCAGACATTAACCATGAGATGCTGTGCGAGTAATAAGACAGAAGAAGAAAAAAAGTCTTACTTACCAACACAGCATCCCACTTCTGACACCAGGTTGTTAGAATCGTTTGATCGTGTTTTAGGTTCTAGGGTTCGACCTCAATTCCAAAGCTGTGAACTTAGCCAGAAGCCCTCCGTCCTTCTAAGAGTCCAGCCAGCTGGGGGGAAACTCAAATGACCACAGAGACAGTGTCTGAACTCAGAAAGTCTCTCCCCTTCGTTAATCAGAATAGCAGAGTGTATATACACACAAATGAGATGATCATCGCGCGATCATGCGACAAGACAATAGAGGGAGAGGATTGGATGAAATAGAGATTTAGGTGGACAAGGGACCCCAAGGATGTTTATGACGTCCAGGAACATGGAGCCTAAACAACAGATAATGTTAGAACATTGCTAATCAGATATCATTGTCACTATGGGTTACAACTACCCATATGAATGCACGAGCATAAGCTGAGGCCTCTGTATGACGCAAGCCCTAAGGCCTTATGCGTACCATAGGCCTGAACCCCATAGGTCATGATATATTCATGGACTCAGGATTGTGCATTGATCAGTATGCGCTGACATTAGGATCTAACAAGGCTTAAATGTAGCTGCTCGGCCATGGAAACCCATGCCATGAAGCTCCCAGCACACAGTTTTTGTACTGATGATAATGCCAGAGAAGGTTTGGAATCCTGCAGTCATTGAGTCAGCAGTGTTGGCGACGTTTATTCACTATGCTGTGGTTCCTAAATGCTTCCAGTTTTCGATAATACCACAACTTACAGTTGATCATGGAATATCTAGGAGGGAAGAAATTTTACAAACTGACATGTTGCAATGGTGGCATCCTGTTACATTACTATGCTTGAATTAACAGAGCTCTTTAGAAAGACCCATTCTGTGACAAATGTTTGTAATGGAAGACTGTATGGCTAGGTGCTTGATTTTATACACCTTTGCACTTTGCATTGTCTATTTTGTTCCATGTTGGACCTTGTTTCTGGAGGAATGTAATTTCACTCCACTGTGTGCTAGACTCGACCTGTGGCAATAGGAATGAATGAAACACCTGAATTAAATAATTAAGAGGTGTGTCCCGATCCTTTTGTCCATATTATGTGTCTACTGGTTAGCCTGTTCAGTCTTGTAAAACCGCTTTGTACCTCAAGAGGTGATAGTTAATCACCAAGGTGTGAAGAATGCCATCAGTCCAAAATGAGATGATAAATAAGTAGCACACCCTCTCCTGAAAAGAACCTACATAGAAAAGAAGTGACATAAATAGTAGCAAAACATTGCTAGTAGTTAACATTGGCATTGCTTTCTGTCACTAGCACAGCTTCTGGTCATAATGGGATTATGATACTATAAATGTGGTGGTAATGTATAAATGTATAAATGTATAGTGGTTATACTGCTATTATCTAATGGCAGGGAATCCAGGTAATGAAGGCCTTAAAAAAACATCTGAATATTAGAGCCAGGTGTGTTGGATCTGAACTCTACAGAACTTCAAGACGAGGACTGGACACCCTGGACAGCTGTTTTAGCATATCAGTCCAATCTCAATCTTGTCTCATTTGTGGCTTTTTCAGTGGAGCATCACCAGTGACAAACTCAAAGTACAGGACCCAGCAAGGAACTGTCATTGCAGACTCTGAGCTTTCTTCAAAGTGCAAAAAAGTGGGGAAGGAAAAGGCAGTCATCAAAGCTTGTGGATAAAGCCTCTTAAACCCACTAGCACTTCAGCATTTGTGCTATGCAGCTCTGGGGAAATGTTAATGTTTGTAAAGTGTATGAGCTTTATGTTTGAGCTCAATGCTCAGTTTGAGAAGGATCAAGAGAAAAAGTTGGCGTTTTAAGTCATCTGGAGGTTTAAATCTAATGGAAAACAACATTTTAAAGAGTCTGAATATAAGTTATATGCAGTTTTTACTAATTTCCTTTACAGAATATTCCAAAATATTGAGCATGTTTTACATGCTAAGAAAAAATAGAAAGTAAGCATAGTGTCAGCCTGATTTATGCTGAATTATGTTGTGTAATAATGCATGTTTTATATCAGCAGTTTTACATGAATGATGTCTTATATGATCGGCTGAATTAATACTAATATACTACAGTTGAATTGCAAATAATTCATAATAAGACATCCTGATTCTATAGTTTACACATGGATTAGACTTTAATGGATATAAAAAATGCAGCTCATAATTGAGCTAAAACAGTTTAAAAATATTTAAAATGCAGCTCATAATTGTTAGCCTTTTTACCTGGTGATAATAAAGGTGTGGTGATTTCCAGCATAAAAACACTCAAAAAGGCCTCACATTTCTTTTACTTTATTCTGGGAATGTTCACTGAGTTCTTGATGATCTTTAAATTTGATTTGAAACATACTGTCAGGCATTCAGAGATGTAGGAAGGTGCTAAGCTGTTAAGAGCTTTAAACCAATAAAAAGAGTTTAAAATCAATTCTAAATGAAAGTGACAGTGAGAGAAGGGATGTTAAAACAGGTGTAATCTGCTCCTTCTTTCTGGAGAATGTTAGTACTGTGGGTGCAATGTTCTGAACAAGGATTAATCTGTCTATGATGACTTTATCTTCTTCTGGAAACAAACAAACTCTAAGTATGAAAAGAGGTATCATAAGTCTCCTGCAGTGTCAGGAAGGGCAGCTTGTTAAATGCCAAGTGAACATCTTAGTGATAATGCAGGATTTAAACACAGAAGGTGGAAATACAGCGTACTGTTGCTTGTTATATTATGCAGTATTCTATCACACAGTATTGTATCCCTCAGCCTCATCAGTTTGACAGAATTCATTATTTTATATTATTTTCCTGTATGGTGTTCATCAGTGTTCTTCAATACCTACATTACACAGATATACACATTGGGCATTTATTAGGTACACCTATCTTGAGAACACTCATTTTCCATTTTTTTCAGCTCCACTTATCACATAGGCGCATTTTTGCATTTCCAGTCCATCTCTTCATTTGCATAATTTGTTATGCCACCTTCACTGTGCTCATCAGTGGTCAGGAACATCACAGGACCACCACAGAGCAGGTATTATTTGGATGATGGATCATTCTCAGCACTGCACTGAAACTGCTGTGGTGGTGTGTTAGTGTTGTGCTGCTATGAGTGGATCAGACACAGCAGGGCTGCTGAAGTTTTTTTGAAGTTTAAGTCCACCACCTAAAAATATCCAGCCAACTGCGTCCTGTGGGCAGTGTCCTGTGACCACTGATGAAGGACTAGAAGACAACTATTACAAACTGTGCAGTAAGAGATGAGCTACTGTCTCATTGCATGATGATGATCCACCTCCCAAATAACCTGTCCTATGGTGGTCCTGTGGGGGTCCTGACCTTTGCCAAACAGGGTGAAGATGGAATAAAGTATGCAGAGAAATACTACAGTCTGTAATTGTCAAACTACGAAGTGCACCTACAGGGTAAGTGGAGTTGATAAAATGCACACGAGTACCCATACAACATTGTTCAAGTGCCCGTACAACAAGTGCTCAAAGAGTGTGCATGATACAACATTCTGGAATTCATGTGGTGTCAACCAATCCTAATTAGTAGACTAGCCACTGATGTACAGGCTTATAAATATAGGTCAAGCAAGCATTTTCATAACCTCAGCCTTTGAACAAAATGTATAATACTAGTGATTCTACCATTATTTGGATGAAAAGGATAACTTCAGCTCTCAGATTATTTTGCTCCTCATCTGGTTTTAGAACACCTCCCTGCAAAATCCAATACAAAGCAGTTAGAGTTCTTCAAAAGTTCCTCCCACCTTCAAGATACATCATCTGAAAAAGTTTTTATAGTTTTTAAACTGGAATATCTCACTGTGACTACTGTGGTACTCCCTAATATAATGTCCAAGATACTTTTGGATTTTCTATTACTGGTAGGTTTGCCATGATGCAAAGGACAGCCAGCATTTTCAGAAAATCTGAAAAAAAAAACAACAAAAAATAAAAATGCAGTTATGAGGTTTTGATCTGACAGGCGCCACTGAGACACATACAGACACATCAATACCTTTGAGCTAGTGAGGCACTTTATAAATGGAAATCACATTCTCCGACCATTTGGTGCATTTTTGAGCAGCACTGCATGTCATGAAAGCAGCTGACTGTATGATTGGTATTCTGAAGGCATACACTGTGCCAGCAGAGCCACGTTCAAGGCACACAGTGTCGTGCTGTGCAGATGTGAAATTTTGGATTAGATCTGAAGGCCTTAAAAGGGCAGGCTCTGTGAGGCACTCAGCTTCTGACCGTTTCAACAGAAATGTTATTATCGAAGCTTTATTTCTGTATCAAAAGAGTTATTTCAGGAAGAACGCACACACATAACCACATGCATCACATGCATGGTAATGTAGATTGAGCTATATTCTGCTGTATGGAAGGATCAAGCATATTGTTGAAATGATGCAGTAAGAGACATAATTTAAGAATAGTAATTGTAGCACTTCACTGCCACCAATTTAACCCATTCATTTCGAAAAGGTACTCAAGATTTTCATGATGGGAGATTTCCACAACGTGTGCCTCAATCACTTAAGAATTTCTTCACTAAGTGCTTTGAAAGGGTTGCATTATTGTCTGACATATATTGATATCCCCTCATGCATCCATATACATCTATATATGTCAGTTCTCAAATGTGCCGACCTATTTTTATTATCAAGATTCTTTCTGTAAAGAGCATTTTCAGTTTCCACTCTTTATCTTCACATTTATAAGGGCTGATGGCATTAATCTACAGAGATATAAACAGGAAGGAGAAAAATATTAAATAGCTGTCATGGATATTTTATTTAAGACTTGATAAATAATGCAATGTGTTCGAAGGGTTGCTTTTAATAGATTGATTTGTTGGAGGAAGAAATTAAGCCTGCTTAACGAAAGTGATTTAGAAAAACATAATGATGTCCTTATACATACCCTATATGACATACACCTGTTTTTATGTATTGCCATTGTAATGTGCTGTCCAAAAAGTAAGTGTCCATTTCCAGAGGTCAGACATTATCACATAGTGTGTAACAACTATGAAACTAACTTTACCCAATCCCTTAAGGTCCTTCTTTGTGACAGTTCACTGCAGCTTCTCATTTTGGTTTTTAAACTGCAAAATAAACACACTCATTGGATAACTTGCGCTTTGACCGCTGTCCAGCAAAATGCTTATTAAAGTTGAAAAAGAGGGCCCCAGCCGATTTGGCATCCATGAATATTTTATTGAGCTGTGTACGTTCCATCCTGCATATTTGTTCACAGACCCAGGATTATAATTTGAATAATTTAGTGTGGAAAATATCACCAAACCACTGCTCCAAGCCAATTACATTTTCATGCGTGAGTATTATTCGATTAATCTACCTACATAACAACTGAACAGTCACTGGAGGAAGGGCAAGACAGGAGCAATTCAGAGGCTTTAAAGTGGGGTTTTAAGCTACACACTGAACAAAAATTAATGGCACTTTGAGTAGTGGACAAGTTCTATTTCATTTTACATGCTGTTCCTAACATATAGAACCTTTTGTTTAAACATTTGAGCCCAGAAAGTGTTATTTTGTATTCCTTTTTAACACCTTAAAATCCCAGGCTTTTGACATACTACGGCTTATTATTCAGTAACTACACAGATTACAGTGCAAACTGTTACAAGTTTTTTAGGTTATGGAAGTGTCTAGTAAAACTCTGGGCCTGCCGGCAGGCCCCGGCCATTTAAGGAATTAAAGTATTCATTTGAACTGATTTAAAAATGTATTGTTACAATAAATGGTCACATTATAAAGAGAATTAATGGATGCAATGGATACCTATTAGAACAATTCTGTATTCTTCTATGTATGTATATATCACTGCTGTCAGAACAAAACCTTGTATCTCCAAAATGGAGATACAGGAGAAGGAAAAAACCTGCATTACTTTCAATGTAAGTAATTGGGATCAGACTTTTTTCCAAGTCATTTTTGGTGGTTTATTTTGGTCCATCCTTGAAATTTGCAGACAATGTAAAAGCCAACGTGCATTTTCAAATTATGTCAAAAACTGAAAATCAACTAAAATGGTGATACGAGGTTTTGTTCTGACAGCAGCGATTCACCTTCCTTTGGTTTGAACATTCATGCACAGGAAAGAGGAAAAGTTCAACTTTTATATTATAGTGCTGTTATCAACCTCATGCAGTATTTCTCTCCAGGAAACATTAGAGTCATAGTGTTGAACATATTTGACTTTGTTTATGACATCGCTACTCTCTGTCCATACATGTTCTGTAGCTGGATTTTTCAACACGGTGACGTCAAGAGTGGAATCACATTCGAGCACCATAGAGCCATTAGGGATTGATCCGGCATGAAATACAAACACTTTGAAATGTCACCATGCTTTTTTCATCTCCTCTTCTCCTGCTTCTCTCAGGCCTGCTCCATCATCTGCCTCATCAAATGGCAGACAGGGGAGAATTGAATGTGGCTGGTGGCGAAATCCCCAGAGGAGTATTTGTTCTTACGGTGCCAGTTTCAGAATATTTTCCTCTCGCTTGGGTTGGCTTTGCGGTTTCATGTTGTTCTATGGCCTTGAATTATAGATTTGTTCATCAAACAACCATTGCAGGATATGGGTGGTGATTATCGACAGCTTCGCTGTGAAATGCCAGGTGTACTCATTTGTCCTGCAGATAATTGGAAATTAAGATGATAATGAGCTCTGCAGGGACACTCCTTCAGGAAACCATTTATACTTTCATTCTTTCATTAAATAAACTATATCCTAAGTAAAGCAGTAGACCTGCAGAGTGTTATTAAGAGTGTACATGAAACATTTCTTTGTAGTTTGTGTGCAAATAAGAATGTATGTTATGTATTTTTAAAGGATGATTTATTAAGAACATAAATATTTTAATCCAGATCTCTTCTTCATAGATCCATTACAGTACTGACCTACGTAGCTCCTGCCTCCAGTCTCACTCGTGTGCTAACCAATATTCCTCTGAGAGATTCTCACTTGCTTCAATCCATTCAATCCACATCTCCCTGTCAGAACATTTGTAATGTCACTACTAAGCATTGCAGACGACATGCAAAATGATGCGTGATCCTGCTGGATGAAAGAACAGGCACCACAGGTGACGCAACAGGAAACAAGTGAATGTTAGCGTATCAGTTGCGGGTTGTTTCTTTCTGTGGGGTGTTGTTAATGGTGGTGGTTGGGATGTACTCATCTGTAATGAATTTGCAGAACACATTCAGGCATGTTATATCTGGTTATTTAGACATGGAAAAGAGAAGGGAAGGAACACACAAACCCCCCAGGGCTGACCATCAGCAGACCACTATGGCACCACAGAACAGCACACATGTGAGCCCAGTGCCCCTGTGCTGCATTCTAATTGTGATTCAGGAGCCTTCCTGAGATCAAAGACAAAACATTCAGTCTAACCATCAGCGAACAGTGAAAAAGAAGCCTTCGTCACGGACAGAGAAGCAGGCACAAATGTCTTGGGGTATAACTGATCTTGTACACGTTTTCAAGCCTGTTGTAATTACTGCTCTTTCTTTGCACTATAAAGCTAAAAGAAGTGAGGTATCTGTCTATGAGTAGCATGATGCAACACACTGAAACTATATGTACACCTCCAACTGACACATACACAAGATGACTGCTGCTATAGATCTAAATAGTCATCTAAAAAGTATCTTATTCCATGTGATTTGTAGTCAACACAAAATATTCACACAATATAAGTAGCTAGCAAAGTAAAATAACTAAATAAATAAATGTTATATATTCAGTTCTACCAGCAGCAATGATTTAACTTAAGGAAGGACTGATGAGCTGAATTAGGCATTGGATGGTCGTTGTAAAAAAATAAACTTCCTCCAAGAGAAGTTTGGAAATGCTTAAGCTACCGATCTCACACAAAAAAGCACAATGTTTCACTTTTTTGTTTATTCGTATTTATTATAATATCAGTCAGTCATTGAACAAATAAAGGGTTACTGCCCAGGTAAATAGCTTTACATATTAGTCTCCCAGATGCCTGTGCTGTATTTGCATGTTGGAAAAAAACAGGAAGATTCTCTACTCTTTTCATTATTTATTTACTTGTTTGTTTGTTTGTGTAATACTAGACCACAAAAATGAGATGAGATGGAAAAAACTGAACCCTTGCTGGAGTATTCCACTAACAATTACATTGCATTTATTATGGAATTTTGGCACACACTTTTTTCCAGACCCAATAACAATTCAATAATTTTACATAGGTAGGTGAAGGTAGTGTTAGGAGTCTTGGCCAAGGACTCTTATGGTGTAGTGTAGGGGGCTTCCCCAGGTGGGGGATAAATCCCAAAGTAGTCAAAGGTGTTACCAACCTGTAATATGCTCCCTTGTCAGAATTTTCCATCACTGCTCAGTTGAAAACAATAATTCATAAATAATATTTGGTTAGTGATCAACCATCTACATGTCAATGCAAAATTTTATATACATAAAAAAAATGTAATATATATATATAGGGAAAGATGTAAACCATGAAGCTTGATCTCCCCATTCAGAAATCTGGTGCCTTGTTTGTAAATTGCTCTGAATCTAAATCAGCTGTGCGTTGGAGATGTTCTATCAACTCACTGCATTCTGTCTGCATATGTGAATCTCACTCGTTGTCTCTTGTCCTGAGGGAAGGCAAAGTGGAACAGATCATTTTGCTAAGGATATGAGCCCGGATTTGTCCTACATTTTTCATTGAAGAACAAAAAACCCTTCTTGGTTAATCCTTTCCTTTGGGAAGGAAAGGGGAAGGCCTTGGGGCTGTGTGCACAGAGGGAGAGTTCCCCATACGTGTACATTAGTGTACACTAATCAAGCGTTCATGCAGCCTTTTCATGCACCCATAATTCATGATCTATGGGGAGAAATACTTCCTAACCACAGAAAATTAAAATTTGATTCCGACAATGAATCCTGGCCTAGTTCCTGTGCATGGGATGAGAAACCTTCCTTCTTCCTTCTTCTTTCTTCCCCCCTCCACTGCTAGTTCCTCGCCTGGCAGCTACTGCAAACTCTGACGCTTAGGCTCTGTGAAGTCAAATCTCAGAGGATCACTTATTTAATATGAAGCCTTCCCCAAAATAAAGAAATAAAGTGTGGCTACAGGGCACTTTATTATCACTTGTGATGTATTCCCTTAGTGGCTTGTGGGTTATTGCAAACGCAAAGGAATCTCCGATCTGTTTGGTTCTTGTTTGACCCTGAGAATCTGCCTGCTGCCTCTTATTTAAAAGTATCCTCAGAGGGGAGCCTGATCATGCTATAGCAATTCAGCTGTGTATGTTGCTTTTTTTCTCCAAGTTTTCCATCTGTGCTTTTTAAAGTGTATGTTTTGGATTAATGTTGTCGTTGTGTTACTTTTGTCTATTTGTTTCTGATGTTGAGAGGAATTGTTTCATCTTTCTGGTGCCTCTTTTCTTTTATCTTTTTCACCATGCTGGTTGATTGAGTTCTTCTCCTTTGATTTTATTCCTTTAATATTCCACAGAACATTGTGAATACATGTTTGATGCATGTTTTTTAATCTTCCCGTCTAAACCTTTGCTGTTTTCAAAAGCTATCCTATGATGCTCTGACAATAATGCAAAATTCATAGACCACTCTTTTCTTTACTTAATTTCCAGTCAAAACTTTAAACTCACCTTAGCTGCCTTGCAAAATTTTCTCTCATGTGCATCAAACATGTCTAAAGGAAACACTTCAGGGTAGATTAGAAATAGGATAATCTACTTGCATAAGGAAGGAGAAAGTCAAAGGAAAGCAAGAGTTTCCAAAGCTGGAGTTAAAAAAATTAGACTCTGAATCCCAGACTCCCTGAGACTCCTAACAACTGTGTAAGCCCTGGTAGACCACCAAAACGGATACCATCAGAAATACTGTATATAAAGTTTGTATATTTGAGAGATCTGAAAAATCCACTGGTGTTTGTGAAAAGACAGCTCAATGTTATGGGTGTGAAAGGATGTGTAATCAAGAAGTTGTTACTGAGCAAAGAAAACAGCATAATTTGTCATCTGAGATGTGGAGTAAGGTTTTATGGACTGAAGTGTCTAAATTTGTGATTAATATTGAACAAAAGAACAAAATGTCCACAGAAAAGAATGGAAGCTGAAAAGGCAATACGTACTTAGATATTAAATATTTGATATTGTACTTAGAGTTGGAGGCTTCTATTTCAATTTTCCATTAAATATTATTTTCTGCTTGTTTCCTGATGCTGAAAAATGAGCAATGTGTACTCAGTGATGCTTTTGACTAGAAATTAAATAAACAAAAGGGCAGTCTCTGATTTTTGCACAGTGCTGTGTACATTTTATTTGTTATCTATTTCAAGCTTCTCCACACCACAACATATCAAAATTATTTACCCAAATGAAGCTTAAGATTTGATTAAGCAATCTTCTTGCAATGCTGGGGAGCAAGGAGGTGGACGCATGTGCTGAGATAAGTGACTTTTACTAAGGGCAAATCCAGGGTCATGGTCAAGACGGTCCAGGTTCAAATAGCCAACATGAACAGAAACACGGAATCCAAACAAGGCCAAAATGGCACAAACAAACATTAAACAGCACAAAGACCAACAAAAACAAACACAGGGCTTATAAAACACAGGGATAATGAGGAACAGGTGGAAAACAGGTGGTGACAATCAGGGGCGGAGTCACAAAACAAGGGGCCGAACTAGGATCAAAACAAAAAGCACATGGACCAGACTGGGAGGGACCAATCGTGGCACTTCTATTAATCTAGTATGTCAGTTATCTAATCAGTCTTTTACCTGGGTCTTTCAGACTATGGAAAGGTTGGTCACATTATTGCCTTTGGAGATAAATAACTTGAAAGAGTAACCTTGTCCTGGTATTATGGTATATTTGCTCATTAAAAATGTCATTAAAATTCAAATCAATGCTACAGAGGATCAATAGCTCACATGGTTCTCATCTTTTAAAACTGCTAGTTTTTGTGTGTCTGTGTGCATGTGCTTGTGTGTTTGTGTGTGCCTGATGATTGATACTGAAGTATCCAATTAGTCAGACAATATGTTCCAAACACACTCCAGTCCCATTTGGTGTGTAAGAGAGGACTCATTTATGGACACAAATTATATCCAACTGCAGACAGAAAGGCTTTCTCTCCTTTTCCCTGCTTCACTCCATTTATCATTCACCCAAAAATGCATGCTAAGTTTATAGTGTTTTTTTGGGTTTTTTTTTTTGGTGGGTGGCTTTCCATCTCAAGAGCTTTCAATTTAGAGTCATTTTGTTTAAATCAATTAAAGAGTAAAAGTTGCTCTTAAATTACATTTGTTTTAAACGGCTCAAGAGCTCAGAAAAAAAAATCATCATGAGCTGCTGAAGGTTTTGATTTATGAACTTTGATTTTAAGCATATTTGCCTGATAAAACAAAGGGGAAAAGCACAAAGCTTTGGCATTACAGCAACAAACAGGTAGAATCACAATTTTGTTTTCAACAAATTGTAATGTCATCTGTTTGTCTCTTTTTTGTTTGTTTTTTTATGTAGTGTTGAAGGGAATGCAGTACAAAGTAATGCTACAGTAATGTGATTACTATTTCCTTTAGCAAAATAGTACAATGCAGTACAATATATAATATTGTAATCATATTATAGTATCAGATATTATGAAAAAGTATCTTGACTGTGAAAGTACTCTAAAAATGTAATGGTCAGTGCCCATTTTTTATCTTCTGTTTTTTACAGATTCATGCATGTAAATAAACCATACATATAATGCATTTTAACACTGCTGTTGTTAATTTACAGTAATAGAATGTAAATTCAATAAAATAAATTATCACCTTTGTTTCACAGACTTTTGTGCTTATTTTAGTGGTTGCTGCTGCTACTGTTATGGAAAAATCAGAATAATTTCTTGAACTAGTGTTGAGTTATATTAAAAGGCAGCATTTTTCAGAAACTAAAATGTAATTTTACAGAATTTTGCCATCATTGAGAAAACAACTTTCACTTATTACAACTTCCTTGCGGCTGGACATTTTACCATGTATACAATGTACTTGTGTTGCTCATGTGTCTCTAAGAAAGCAAAATTGGATCCCATGCTGAGAGCAAAGAGAGCCACATCCTCACATAAACAGTCCAGACTTTAGGAGAGTGCCATCAAACCTGATAAAATAATATACATGATGAATATTTGTATTTCATTCTTACTTTTGCTAGGCACAGAACACAAATCATAGAAGTGGCTGCAAGCAAGACCAAGAGATTCACTGCCCAGCCATGTTAGTGAGACAGTCAAACTAGAGAGAGATGCACATCAACTTTACTTATTAAACATTGCTGATATTTGCTGACATCAAACTTGACGAGTTTATTGAAGGATTGAAAAAGACTGTTTTCGCCTCTACAATTAGTCCAGATGTGTGTGGGTTTTAGTTAGTAAATTAGAAATGAAGTAATGAGTAGTAAGAGTACTGAGTAAAGTAATCCCATTACAGTTTGATATAATTAATGAGATATTTATACTGGATTATCCTCCTCTTAGTATCTACTTTGAAATTGCTTGCATGACAACTTTTTGAATCATTAATGAGTATTTTCAATGTATCCATCTGTTGATGGTCCTCCATCCTTTACATTTTACACTTGCACACACACACACACACACACACACACACACACACACTCTGTCATCCACCACTCCTGATTGTCTTGTATGATAACAGTCGTGATTATTTCATCACAGACTCTGTAGATTTCCCACTTGTCATCAGTGTAGCGTGGAACAAAAATCATCATAATTACAATCAGGAGGTCTTTCTCTGCTCACTACTTCATGAGTAATGTCACACACAAAGTGTCAAATAGCACTACCTATTAACCATGACACACTGAGCTGCAGGGGAATCTTCAGGCTCACGTTCAAGCATCTCAGGCAAAACGGGTCCAAAAATTTAGAAATGCAAACATATTCATGACATTGGCCATAGAGTAGCTCTATTATAAGACATGACTTTCCTGAAAAATAAATGAAATCACAAAGGCCCTTCTTGACTCTTAGATCTTAGAATCTTAGAAGTACACCAAGTATAAAAAACACTGGTAAAACTTTTTCATGGTCTTGTAATTGCTGTGCATTTGGGATGTAACTGAATACTACAGGATCAGGCAAAATCTTAACTCTAAAAATGGCTGTTTTATACCATTTTCCTCATTTTATCAGGCAGGTCTCATTTTTCCTTTCCCCATTTATTTTATCTTACACTACCCTATATAAATACAATATATGTTACAACACATTTAAATAATCATGAAAACAAACTTTAAAAAATTTGACATTACAAAAGTTTTTTAAATAGAAAATACTACAAAAACCATTACAAATTACAGTTAACATAATACAAGCTAAAATGCAGTGCCCCTTTACAATATTTTATACCATTTTAAAATTCAACCTAAACAAACAAATAAATAAAATGTAATAAACACAGTCATTTAAGTAAAATAAGCAACCAATAAATAATGAAAAAATAAATTATATATGTCACACACACAATGCTCAAAAAAATAAAGGAAACACTCAAATAACATCCTAGATCTGAATGAATGAAATATTCTCATTGAATACTTTGTTCTGTACAAAGTTGAATGTACTGACAACAAAATCACACAAAAATCATCAATGGAAATCAAATTTATTAACCAATGGAGGCCTGGATTTGAGTCACACACAAAATTAAAGTGGAAAAACACACTACAGGCTGATCCAACTTTGATGTAATGTCCTTAAAACAAGTCAAAATGAGGCTCAGTATTGTGTGTGGCCTCCACGTGCCTGTATGACCTCCCTACAATGCCTGGGCATGCTCCTGATGAGGTGGCGGATGGTCAACAGCACAACAGCTGTGAAATTGATTGTCAATCAGTGTTGTTTCCTAAGTGGACAGTTTGATTTCACAGAAGTTTGATTTACTTGGAGTTATATTGTGTTGTTTAAGTGTTCCCTTTATTTTTTATTTTTATATATATATATATATATATATATATATATATATATATATATATATATATATATATATATAAATAAATAAATGTTTGTTACACATAATGTAAGTAAATAAAGTAAGCAAAACATTAAATAATGAATACAATAAAATAACATTAAAAACATCCTAGTTATAGACTAGAACAAGCAACTCTTGTGTTGAAAATTAATCGATGCACTATGGTAGTTTGGAAATAACAGGCAGAGAGGGACAGCTATCGGTACCAGTGAAGCTTATGGCTCGAAAGTGGGTCATTATGTGCGTCGCTGTCTGAATCTATCAAGTCAACAGGCTGGGTTATACCCTGAAAAAAAGAACCAGGCTCAAGTGTGCTGATTTGAGTGCTGTGAACGAGATGTTTTTCCAGGTGAGGAATCAATAGAGCCTGATGACAGTTTGGTTTCTTCTCGCAATCCCCCAACCTAAATTCACAAAGAAAGAGACGCACTCAGAAATGGAGAAAGACTGAATGCAACAAAGAGACAGCCTGTTTCACAAACTAAAAGAACAGACAGAAAACCGACTGCACCCTAAAAATAATTTGAAATACAATGTGGTATAAGTAGTCCTCCTGTCCTGTGCAGATTTTTTAGAAAAGGCTTTTAAAATTTTTTTTGGTTCACTCATGCTAAGCAATCAACAAAAATTTGTATTACTGTCTGAAAATTACAGACCTTTAAAAAAGGCCTCATATGAGCCTAAAGTTTTACCAATTAGTATTACTTGTTTATTCTTTACCAATTATCTCCAGCAGCCTTGAGAACAGACAACACAATGTGCAGTGTAGCACGCATTGTGCTTCCATGCATTAACTTATAATGAATATGATCCTTTTTGTTAAGCTACTTTGCAATAGCTTGGACCCAAATTTCCAGCCAGATGCTGCCTCTCAGTATCACAGCAGTGGGGACAGTGGATGGAACTGCTTGTGTATTGTACTAAGCCTTAGAGATCATTTCAATAAAGTGGTGGGGAAAAGTTTTGCATGTTTGTGGTCATTTGTTATGTCCTTTGTGTCCACAGCATCTGTCCAGTCTTAAATAACCACAGCAGAAACAACAGACAAAAGTTCCTTCTCTAAATAATGGGAGTAAATTACATTATTACAGTATGACAATGAAAGGAAATCATCCTAATTTCCATTTTCACAGTTGATTTCTGTCATTTCTTTTTCCACCAAAAACATTATTATATGGTGATTATATGCCTCCCAGACCCCCCCCTGCCCAATTCAGTTAGAAGGTTTGCACTGTTCTGTTCTTGTTCTGTTTCATCAATAAGTCACATTATAATCAGTCTTAATTGCTAGCAAACAACATCCACACATGTGCATGGAGATTGTATTAATTCCTTGCTCTCATCTTTGAGCAGAAAAGCTTAAATGAAGAGTTTGAAACTCATACTATAAAAATGCTTTTATGTACAGACGCATAGTAGAAAAAAACTGAGCAGTAGCAATGATCATACTTTATCTATAATTTATTCAGAAGTTTGTATTTTTTCATAGCAACTGTAGAAAGGTTGGTGCAGTGGGTAGCACTGTCACCGCACACCAAGAAGGGCCTGGATTAGATTCCTGGCTGGGTGACCAGGGTTCTTTCTATGTGGAGTTTATATGTTCTCTCCGTGTCTACCTGAATTTGCTCCCACAGTTCAAAGACATGCACTCAGGCCAACTGGACATGCTGAATTGCCCTTAAGCGTGAATGTGTGTGAATGTATATCTCTGTCTGCCCTGTGATGGATTGGCAACCTGCTCAGGGTGCTTCCTGCTTTCTGCCCATTGACTGCTGACTGCTGGGATATGCTCCAGCTCCCCCTGTGACGCAGATGGATAAGCAGCTTAGAAAATGTGTTTTTATGTGGATTCATTTAGAGTCATATATTGTTACAATCCAGAAAAAATTGTATCTCTATATCCCAATTATTGGCATTTTTAAATGTTTTATACATTTTTATTTTCATCCTTTGTGCAAGTTCTCCAAAATCACTTTGATTAAAACCTCTTTAGATAAACTTGTATTTAAAGTAAAGAGTGTTGTTACCACATCTTGTAAAATTGCTAGTGAGTTATACTAATATATATACTATACTAATGAGTTACAGCAGCATAGTAGCATTGTAGCCTCAAACTCCTTGGAACCAACGGTGGTTCCAAAATGCACTTCATCATGCTGTTCTTCATAATTTCATGAGCTACATTCAAAAGGTGGGTTTCATATCAGAGCTATAACTGTCTTCTTTCCAGTCAAATAGATGGGTAATGTAATTTTTAACCCTTGTAATAGAAGAAGCTGAATTTTTCCACAGATCTGGGCTATAAATTATAAATGGATGGTGTCTATTCAGTGATATACTCTGTAAAAATTATTTTTATAACATATTATAAAGAGCGTCTAAGATTTTTGGCTTTCAGCAGCCAATTGTAAGCATGTAACAATATGTGTGATCATAAAACATTTTCTGTTAATCTGAGGTGGGCTTTTACAAAAATAATTATTTATTTATTTCATGCAGTTACTGAATAATTTGCCTTATGATTTGGTCATGTAAATTCAGATGGAAAAATCAAAATGTACCCTGGAGAATAAGAGGTTAAATAGAACATTAGAATGAAGTTTAGATTCTCTACCTACAGACTAAATCCATTAGGTTGAAGAAGATTTATTCCACTGTTCTGTCAAGTTTGTAGAACCTCAAAGCCGCTGCTCTGAAAGAACACATGCTGTGGGAGGATAGGTCTATTATGTCAAGAAACGTCTGCCAAATTTCCTAAGCAGAACTCTGTCAGGATTCAGAGTGGTGAGCTTGGCCAGGGATGTACTGAACCTGTTTAAAAGGTAGGCTTTTTTGAACTGTAAAACCCACAATTCATTCTTTGACTCTTTGAATTCAGCTGTTGCTTTAAAGGGTCGGTACCAGTTAGTGACCAATACTGCTAATCCCCCATGTGGTAGACTAAGGTTTGATTCCCTGCCTGGGCAAGTACACCACACTATACCAATAGAGGTCCTTAGACAAGAATCCTACTGCTACATTTACCTAGCTCTGCAGCATGACTAAAGTGTAAATCACTCTGGATAAGAGGATATGCTAAATGTATCAGTTTTTTCCAAATATTTTTCTACATCAGTTTGATACAGCATTTATAATTACATTTTTGTGTTCTTCAGTAAAGTTATTATTTTGGAGACATTTATTTTTGCCTTTAAAGATGACATTAATATTCACTTTTCTTTGATTATTGCCATCAATATCTAGTAGGCTACAACATGTGCAATGAATAGAAGAGGTATGAAAATACATGCTGTGCCAGTTGATGAAAAACGACTGTTCTCATCGATTTAAGATCAATTATAATAATATTCAACATATGAGGACACGTTTGGCCAAAATAAATAAATAAATAAAATCTCGTAATCGCACCAAAATAATCAAATAAAACTAACTTATTTTCAGCTTTGAGATTACATAATATATCTAAACATTATCTAAAGAATCATAATTGTAAATTGTCAATCTGTAAATCAGAGATTTATCTCACACATACAAATTTGCGCATTTCTACTCAAAGAAAAGTAATGCCAACTGAATAGTAACTATGGGAAGAGATGATGTGTGCTGATGTATTCATAAACAGTTCCACTATTCTCATGCATAGTGAACCAGCCTGCCTTTACTCACAGCGGTGGAGGTGTAACCAAGCGTGCTTCATACATTACCCTCACTGTTGTTTTCATCAGTATGGGTCACCCACTGATCAAAGTAAGACAAAACATTTGATCCAGCCATTCTACCTGCTGGGAGGGCAAGTGCTGTCCACTATGTGGCAAACAATGTCAAGCTGAAGCACTGGCCTGTATTTACAGCAGAGTGGTAGGAATGTGGGGATTTTGGTTCATTAAACATTTTAGACCACGCGGTCATGGACAATATAGCTTGATAAACTGACACATCCTTCTTCATCTTGTGTCACGTCATTTGCTGTAACTAAAAGAGACTGATACTCCTCCTCCCGCAAACTAGGGGTTCCGAGTGACAACAGCTCTGTTTTCCAGGGGACTAGGTAATGGCAGCAGTGCAATGGAATCCTAGTACGGGGGAGCATGTTTGAAACTCAGTTTCTTCTGGTGAATCAAATAATCACAGGCATAAGGAAGTTCTTGCTTCAAGTATAATGCATGCAACCAATAAGGCTTGTTTCAGTCAATTGCACTGTATAGGTGTAACAAATGCAAACCAAAGTCGTGATGAGGACCATGTGAAGGTGTATACTGGAATGCTGGAATACTGGAAGACCTAATATATTAGGTTTATGTTACCACACTATGTGCTACAAATCAGTTTCGGTTTCTTACCGTTCTTCAGAGATGCTTACAGTGTGTCCAAACACACAGCACTGACACTGTTCATGAAATAGCTGTGCCATATGCTGAAATCGTGGTGGCTGGCTTTCTCAAGACTACAGAGAAAAGTGTTCTTCACCGAGTCATTCTATAGTTGTGGGTAAATGTAAGTGCACATGTTCATATAAAATGATTGCATGTTGAAATAACCATCAATGTTGTACAAAAATGAGTTGGATATCACTTAAAGCTCACTTCTGCTGTTTTCAGCTGTCCAGCTTGGTGAAGGAGGTAATAAATCAGAAATACTAATTTTATTGCAGATAAGTAGCTGTTAAAGTAGTTGATTTTATCTATGTCAGAGAAGTCTTTGCTAAAAAGGTGAGTGAAGATCAAGAGTGTATCAATTATTGGTCAACAGTCTTCCAGTACCACTGATTAAAACTTTAATATATGTATGCAGTTCCAAAGATCTATGCTTTGCAAAAACTGCTATGCAGACTTTCAGTTATGTCTTTTTATTACCCTCTTCATGTGCCCAAGACGTGACTAAGTGTTAAACAAGTTATGATTATTATTAAAATGTGATCTGATCATCATTAAAACATGATCATTAGTAGCAGTTTGACAAGGGGTATTTTTCACATCCCTTTTCTCTGCCTCCTGTACCCATTCTTTCTCCAAACTTCACATTTCCATTTTGCTGTTTTCCACTCGTCCTTTGACATTCAATCTTTCATCACCTCTCCTCCTCACTCTTTCCAGTTGCTTCCTACAGACAGTACACGTTCCTCAATCTGCTTCAATTCTCCCTCTCCACCTTCCCCCTTCCTTTGCCCTCCATACTTTTCATTTCACCTAAATCCATCTTTTACTCCCTCATTCTCTGTCCTTCACTCTCTGTTCACTGCCCTGGGAGCAACCTCAACTTTTCCTGTCTTCATCACTTTCCTCATCTTCCTCCTTAAATGCTTCCATCCTCCCAGTCCTATCTCTTTTCCTCCATCTCCATCTCTCCCCCGCCCCTCTCTCCTTCCCTC